>NW_027362773.1:96792700-97511867 GCF_046119375.1 Phyllobates terribilis | reverse complement strand
AGCCCAGGGGCAAAAACAATCAGTTGGTGGTCACTTCAATCAAGCTTTTCTTTCTCTAGGTTCACATAGCATTTGCCACTAAGTTCAGTGGCTCCGTTGGGGCTTACGTCCTAACCCCCGCAAAACGGTATTCAGGCGAATGGTCCGACATGGCCACTGACTATAATAATGCAAAATCACCCTGTGCTCTGTTGTGTCTCATTTTCAGCCGTCGACTACGTCTTGCTGCCCACCTCAACTTGGCATATAAGGCCGGATCTTAATAACTAATTCACGTATTAAGAAAAATGTGGATTTTTTGAGAATAAAACATTGGATCATAGATTTTAAGCTTGTGAGCAGGGCCCCCACACCTCTTGGTATGTGCTGAACTATATGTGTTACTCTGTAATGTCTTATTTTGTTTGTACAAGTTCCCTCTGAAACAAACTGCTGTGGAATATGTTAGCACTATAGAAATAAAATGATTATTGGATCGCAGATATCAAGGTACCATTTTATTCAGCTTTCTATGACCTACATGCCCATATACACGGTTTAGGGCACAGTCAGATGACGATATAAATCGGCTGGAGATCGGACCACAATGCTGAGACTGGCCAGCGGCCCCCCCAACCGGAGTTGTCATGCTTGGGTCTTGAGAGCTGCCGGCCAGTCCATGCACTGTGTTCCGATCTCAGCCAGATTTATACAGCTGTCTGACTGCTCCCTTTGGAGGGCTGATCCCACTGACAGATTCCTTTTATTTGGTCAGTAGTTTACATCAGTATTTGTAAGCCAAAACCAGGAGTGGGTCAAAAATGCAGAATTGGTGACGTGTTTCTATTATACCTTTTCTCTGATTGTTCCACTCCTGGTTTTGGCTTACAAATAATGAGGAAAAATACTGACCAAATACTGATAGTGGGGCCATAGCCTTTCTCTATGGATCTCCCCTTGATACATTGAAATTACATGAAATGTAAAGGAGGTCCTTTGATATCTACTGTGTATAGAGGTGTCATGAGTCATTGTCATGTGTCATTGTATGGTGGGGGGGGGTTGGGGGGAGGGGGTTAGGGGAGTTGAGCTGTGACATCAGATAGTGTGAATAATAGATCCTTTGATATCTGCTGTGTATAGAGGTGTTATCAGTCATTGTACAGCAGGGGGAGGAGGTGAGCTGTGACATCAGATATTGTGCATTGTGGATCCTCTGTTATCAGTCATTGTATGATAATAATGAGTCTGCTGAAATGTCTCCTGTACAAAACAGGAAGTTTGACTAAGTATAAGACCTAGTGGCCAGTGTTAAAATTACAATATTTCTGATTTTTATATAGTGATGTAGAAAATATTAATATAAAAAATAACAAAATAAGAAAAAAAAAACATTTGATATAAAACTTACTTTAAACAGTAGATATTTTTGCTAACACATTCTGTTTAATTAAAAGCAAAAGCCACAAAAAGAGGAATAAAAAATCCTCAAAAAATTTAAGAATAAAAGGGTAGCACTATTTATCTGCCCAGATCTCAGAGCTAATGCACTATAAGGGTATGTGCCCACGTAGCGTTTTACAAGCGTATTTGATGCGGAATTTCCGCAGCGGAAACACTTGTAAAACGCTTGTCAATCCGCACCCCATGGTCCCCAATGAGAATCCGCAAGTTCTATGCCCATGCTGTGGATTTTTCCGCAGCGTTTTTGATGCGCACAAAAATCCGCAGCATGTCAATTAATTTTGCGTTTACGCATGCGGAATTGCCTTTTCAATGTAATAAAAAACACAAGGCAATTCCGCATGTCGAAAACGCGCGAAAAACGCGCGATAAACGCTTGCGAAATTCCGCATGCGTTTTTCCGGGAAAGGACACGCGGAAATGAAGTGCAAATTTTCCGCTTCATTTCTGCAACGTGGGCACATAGCCTTAGGATGCAGCAAACCCATATAGTAAAGATGGCAGCAACGCAGGTGCAAAATACTGATGAGACAACCACTCACAACCTACAAATTCATGGAGGGGGTGATTACTTAATATTAAAATTGCACACAAAAGGCTTGTATAGGGTTCTGGTCAGACGCAGGTAATGCACAAGCTTACAGCCTATTAGTGATGCTGGCTGTGCATTAACTGTGTGTGACCAGTGCCCTATACAAGCCTTTATTGTGAAATTATAATATTAAGCAATCACCCCCTCCATGAATTTGTAGGTTTTGAATTGTTGTCTCATCAATATTTTGCATCGGTGTTACCACCATCTTTACTATATGGGTTTGCTGCATCCTGATAGTGCATTAGCTCTGACACCTGGGCAAGTAACAACTGCTGCCCCCTTTTTTTTTTTAACATAATAAACAACTTTAGGCCATGGCCTCACTGTCAGTATTTGGTCAGTATTCGGTCAGTATCTTTTCTCAGTTGTGGGAGCCAATACCAGGAGTGGGTGATAAACGCAGAATTGGTGACTTGTTTCTTTTAGGCTGCGTGCCCACGTTGCGGATTACAAGCGTTTTTGATGCGGATTTTCCGCAGCGTAAACGCTTGTAAAACGCTTGTTAATCCGCACCCCATGGTCCCCAATGAGAATCCGCAAGTTCTATGCCCATGCTGCGGATTTTTCCGCAGCGTTTATGCTGCGTTCAAAAATCCGCAGCATGTTCATTAATTTTGCGTTTCCGCATGTGGAATTGCCTTATTCAATGCATGAAAAAACGCAAGGCAATTCCGCATGTCGAAAGCGCGTGAAAACGCGCGATAAACGCGTGCGGAATTGCGCATACGTTTTTCCGGGAGAGGACATGTGGAAATGAAGCAGAAATTTTCTGCTTCATTTCCGCAACGTGGGCACATAGCCTTATACCTTTTCTCTGATTGTTTCTCACCTGGCTTTGGCTCCCACTCCTGAGAAAAAATACTGACCGAATACTGATAGTGGGGCTGTGACCTTAAGGTAATTTTTTATGTGCAAATTCTCATTTGCTTGACCACAACTAGATTCTGCTGCAGATTTTTACTGCTTCAAATCCATGTCAATTCTATTCCATCTGAACTTTACAGGGCGCTAAGCCTGACACCATAATTAAATGTGTGTTAGCGTAAATTAAAAATGTAAAGGAAAAAAAAAATCATGGGTCACCTTGTATTATGAAATTAATGATAACAGAGTTTTGGATCTATTTTGATACCGTAACGATGTAAGTAAAGGGTGAACATGTAGTTTATGAATGAATCATGGATTATAGGACAATGGCCAGATTGATTTGATGGCTTAAATCCAACCAAAGTCCTGGATAAGTAAATTTACCCCACAGTGCAAAATGATTGTAATTATTATTACATTTAATACATCACATTTCATAAATGCTAAACAAATTATCAGTTTTCCCCTTCACGACCCCGTACCGCCATTATTCCCGCTGTTTTTAGCTCCCGACTTGCTGACAAATTGATAATTTACTTTCAGACAATAATTGTAATGAATGTAAACTGCGCCTGCTTTGATTGCGCGCTCCTGACACAGACCCTTGATGTTCTCTACATGAATAATCTGGGCTTGAATTATGATTTGTGATTTAATTATTTTCTGGGCTGGAGTGGGAGGTGAGCGGGTGCCCTGTGGCACAAAATCCATTCAGTAGTACTATATCAATGGGTTCCTAAGTTTAATAGAAACACTGATAGATTCTATGGGGCCAGAAATCACCATCTAGTAGAAGGAAACAATTTGCATTAGTGACATTTGTGATTTATAACAATGTATGTTAATGTGTGAATATTTCACCCCGTGTTCCCTTCGTTTTGTCAATAAATAATACTAACACAGATCGCTGTTATTTTTCAGCCTGATACCTGGACAATTAGCAGGTCATGTTTTCAAATAATCTCTAGCAAAGTGGAATAGTTGCATCTTTTAGGCAGATAACCAATGATGTGCGGGTCATACAGCTTTGGCTATGTTCACACAGAGGTTTTTTTTAAGAATTTTTTTAAAGCTGATCAGCTCCAAAAATCCTTTGCAAAAACCAACTGGAAAACATCTCCTACTCAGTCCTATAGGAAATCCACTTTGTCACATAAGGAGTTTTTTGATCGTTTATTTTCTTGAAAAACTTTTGAAAAACCCCTGATAGAAAAAAAATTGCATGGCACTTCTGTAAAGTCTATTCTGATAGGATCAGTGCCAAATTAGGTACTGTCCAATCAAAAGGCTTCAAGAAATACTCTAGGAAAATAAAATTTGTGCCTGGTCTTAAGCGTTTTTTGCTTGAAAAACTTGTACTAAATAAAACCTCTAGATATCTCCCCAGATGGCAGGTGTAGAAAAAAGGGGTTGAGCATGTTGGATTTCAACATGCTCAATCATTTTGTTCTTCAGAGTGATAGGCAATTACCATAAGTGTTTGACAGTTCTTTTCCCCACTCTACCTATTTAGAGCACATGAACTCCCAGCATGTATGTGGGATCTGGAGCACACAACTTTTAGCCCAATGTGGTTTTCCTGAGACCAGCATGCATGTGTATATGGGGGTTGATAGGAATAGCAATGTGGGTTTGGTCAACAGATATATAAGATATATTGCCAACTTTACTCTTCTTCCCATGGAATTATATCCTAAGTCACAACTAAATTGATTTCCTTTCAAAAACAAAGTAGGGTGAAAAGTTAGCTACTTCCTCCTCCGCTAATGCTGCCATTATACTACCCTTCCCAATGTATCATGATTCTTAAAAGTTATTTTCTAAGCCTTAGATTGCTGAAAATGGAGGTCACACATCATATGACCTATCTGGGATACAAAAAATGGGAACATGTTCTCTTTGTGATTGATGGCCAGAAGGGATGAGAGAGGCTAGGGAAGGGGTCACTGGGTGACCGGTTGGCAAGAAAATTAGCCATGTGAGAGCAAATATGGTTTATTATACAAAATAAAAAGAGGTAACGTCTATTGCACAAACAGCTTGTGTATGATTTCTAACCAATGGTTTGAAGATCAGAACAACCAAGAACATTTCCCTGGACATTTCTAATGAAATGCTACAATTATCACATTTAATCAGCTACAATAAAGAAAATGCAAGAGAAGCAATGCTCTTAATGTCATGCAAAACAGTGGAAATTAGTTCACATGTGAGAAATAATCCTGAATGATGCAAATATATTATAATATTTATTTATTTTTTTTATTCCGGAGTGCTGGACAGATCAGGCACAATTATCCTGCTCACGGTCCACTTAAATTTCTGCAGAGTGATGTTGTTTTATGGATGAGTAAAGCATGAATGTGTAAATCCGGAGACTCCTTGCATTTGAATGTTCTCCTGATTGCATATAATGTATTCCACGCACATCCAAGGTTGAGATAAATAATTTCTGTTATTTTTTTCTGTTCCCCCAAGTTAATTATTTACTGAGCTTGCGGTGATCAGAGAAGACGCTGGTAGCATCATCATCCATACAAATAGTGTCAATGAATTCAGATACTACTGGGGAAATGTATTCATGTTCTGCATTGTCAAATGAGCGTACATTAGATTAATAATTTCCCACACTACGCTATATATATATCTATATATAGATATATATATATACATATATGTTCTACTTGTCGGAATCCCTTTATGCGCGGTTAATGTTGCAACCAACTGCATGAGGGTGGCAGTGATTGACAATAGTTTTGCAAATCTCGGATTATTAATTCATAGCTTGTCAATGCAAACATGGTGGAGGGGTCGGCATGCCCATAATTATGTCACTTGGCCTTCTACTGATGCAGCTGGGATCCTTGCAATATATACAGTCAGAGAATCCAACATTTTGAAATAAATGCATTTATATTTAATAACATTGACAGTTTATATTTTATACAAATGTTAAACACTATACTATTATTACGATCAGAAAAAAATGGAATTTCCCATTGCTTAAAGGGTTTTTCCAGGACTCTGATATTAATGACCTATCCGTATTATTAATATTATTGTCAAAAATAATAATAATTGTATTTGTATAGAGCCAACATATTCTGTAGCACATTAAAATATCAGTCATTTCAGAATAACACATGATTCAACAATGCAAATAAGATGAGTGTGGCACCTGCTCCTAATAGTTTACAATCTCTGAAGAAATAGGGGTGACACAAAAAGTTAAAAGTTCTTGTAGTGTAAGGTCCAGCCGCCTTTATATTAAATAAGGGTATTCATGTAAAGTTGCATGTACCAGTCAGCAACCAGATTATAAAGAAGGTGGAAGTGAAGTTAAATTAATGAAGTGATATGAAAGGTCTATCTAAAGAGATGTGCTTAGAACTGTGGATACTGGCAATTTACTAGATTGTCTGGATTAGTGCATTCCAGAGAACTGGAGCAGCATGGTCCGAAAGTGGGAGGTTCGGATTATAGAGGATGTTAGTTTTCGGACATTAGCAGAACGGCGAGCACGGGTAGGGTGGTAGAAAGAGATGAGTGAGGAGAGGTAGGGCGGTGCTGTACTGTGGAGAGGAAGGGAAGGGTGTTAGGCAGAGAAGAGGAGGAGATGTACGTCAGTGCAGCCCTGAGGACAGGACGGAAAGGGTGGTAGACATAGGTAAGGGAGGAGATGTAGGGCGGTGCAGCACTGTGAAGACAGGAACGGTGGTAGACAGAGAAGTGAAGGAGATGTAGGGCAGTACAGCCCTGAGGACAGGACGGGAAGGTTGGTAGACAGAGATGAGGTAGGACATTTAGGATGGTGCAGCACTGTAGAGAGCTTTGTGGGTGAGAGTGATACAGTAAATTGCCAGTATACACAGTTCTAAGCACATCTCTTTAGATAGACCTTTCATATCACTTCATTAATTTAACTTCACTTCCACCTTCTTTATAATCTGGTTCCTTTCTATCATCTGTTCCCATTCACTCCATACACACAGACCACTTTGTATCTGATTTATATTGGACTCTTTAGTAGATAGGTAACAAGTGCAATGAGTGGCACAGGGTGGAGGCATCAGTGTAGCAGCTGGACAGAAATATGACCCTGGCAGCGGCATTCAGGATTTATTGGAGAAAAGAGAATTTAGTAAGAGGCAGACCGGTTAGTAGAGAGTTGCAGTAGTCCAGACGAGAATGAATAAGAGCCAGAGTAAGAGTTTTTGCAGTGGATTCTGGAGATGTTTTGAAGTGCAGGTTACATGACAGTGTGAGTAATTAGATACTGTACGTGGAGTGAAGGGATCCTTAGGATAGACTTTTAATATCAGATTGGTGGGGGCTGTGGTGTTCGGTTCCGTACCCCAAAATAGTGTCTAGAAAATCTATAACTCAAGAAAAAAAAATCATACAGTTTCTTTAATAAAAAGAAGAGTTCTGTCTTGTGAAACTTTGGAAAGCCCAAAACAGATAAAATAGGTTTAATTTATAAAAGGGTTAATGTTGAGATACACAGAATAACCGCACTGAGGCCAAGCTTTGAGATTCTTTTTACAACTAGAAGAAATGTATCAGTAGTTTAAGAATAATGCGGTTACCATGACAACTGATGCTCCAGATTAGTGAACAGCGCAGCAAGCAAACAAGGAGCTTGTATTTCATATGAAGAGGCTCCAACAACAACTGATCGGTGCATGGAAAGTGATACAGAAAAGACACAATCTTACTATTATTTTCTTATCCTTTGGAAATATTGCTTTACTGAATAAAAAAAAGTCAGATCATGATAAAATGATTGAAAAATTAATAATAATAATAATCAGCCTGCAGATGTAGATAGACCCAGAGATCATTGCATACTCATTAATGCTGCTCTTTTAAACTTGATAGTACATTTGTATGCATTGAGCTCCCCCTAGTGGTGACTGCTGCAGAATTTTATCATGTATTTGGCTGTGTAAAGGGATTTGTAGCACTGAAAAAAAATATCTATAAGATATATTATAATATAAACTTAAACTAGCAGTGGAATTTTGGTGTGATTATTGCTTAACTATGGTGTGATTTGATAATTTTACTGGGGAAAAGTCTTTCATTTGAAGGTAAAAATGTACAGTACAGACCAAAAGTTTGGACACGCCTTCTCATTTTAAGATTTTTCTGTATTTTCATGACTATGAAAATTGTACATTCACACTGAAGGCATCAAAACTATGAATTAACACATGTGGAATTATATACTTAACAAAAAAGTGTGAAACAACTGAAAATATGTCTTATATTCTAGGTTCTTCAAAGTAGCCACCTTTTGCTTTGATGACTGCTTTGCATACTCTTGGCATTCTCTTGATGAGCTTCAAGAGGTAGTCACCGGAAATGGTCTTCCAACAATCTTGAAGGAGTTTCCAGAGATGCTTAGCACTTGTTGGCCCTTTTGCCTTCACTCTGCGGTCCAGCTCACCCCAAACCATCTCGATTGGGTTCATGTCTGGTGACTCTGGAGGCCAGGTCATCTGGCATAGCACCCCATCACTCTCCTTCTTGGTCAAATAGCCCTTACACAGCCTGGAGGTGTGTTTGGGGTCATTGTCCTGTTGAAAAATAAATGATGGTCCAACTAAACGCAAACCGGATGGAATAGCATGCTGCTACAAGATGCTGTGGTAGCCATGCTGGTTCAGTATGCCTGCAATTTTGAATAAATCCCCAACAGTGTCACCAGCAAAGCGCCCCCACACCATCACACCTCCTCCTCCATGCTTCACGGTGGGAGCCAGGCATGTAGAGTCCATCCGTTCACCTTTTCTGCGTCGCACAAAGACACGGTGGTTGGAACCAAAGATCTCAAATTTGGACTCATCAGACCAAAGCACAGATTTCCACTGGTCTAATGTCCATTCCTTGTGTTCTTTAGCCCAAACAAGTCTCTTCTGCTTGTTGCCTGTCCTTAGCAGTGGTTTCCTAGCAGCTATTTTACCATGAAGACCTGCTGCACAAAGTCTCCTCTTAACAGTTGTTGAAGAGATGTGTCTGCTGCTAGAACTCTGTGTGGCATTGACCTGGTCTCTAATCTGAGCTGCTGTTAACCTGTGATTTCTGAAGCTGGTGACTCGGATAAACTTATCCTCAGAAGCAGAGGTGACTCTTGGTCTTCCTTTCCTGGGGCGGTCCTCATGTGAGCCAGTTTCTTTGTAGAGCTTGATGGTTTTTGCAACTGCACTTGGGGACGCTTTCAAAGTTTTCCCAATTTTTCGCACTGACTGACTTTCCATTTCTTAAAGTAATGATGGCCACTCGTTTCTCTTTACTTAGCTGCTTTTTTCTTGCCATGATACAAATTCTAGCAGTCTATTTAGTAGGACTATCAGCTGTGCAGAAGTCTGTGTATCCACCAGACTTCTGCACAACACAACTGATGGTCCCAATCCCATTTATAAGGCAAGAAATTCCACTTATTAAACCTGACAGAGCACACCTGTGAAGTGAAAACCATTTCCGGTGACTACCTCTTGAAGCTCATCAAGAGAATGCCAAGAATGTGCAAAGCAGTGATCAAAGCAAAAGGTGGCTACTTTGAAGAACCTAGAATATAAGACATATTTTCAGTTGTTTCACACTTTTTTGTTAAGTATATAATTCCACATGTGTTAATTCATAGTTTTGATGCCTTCAGTGTGAATGTACAATTTTCATAGTCATGAAAATACAGAAAAATCCTTAAATGAGATGGTGTGTCCAAACTTTTGGTCTGTACTGTAAATGTAAATTTGTTTTATTAGAACTATGGAAAGTCTGCGTACTGTGGTCATAAAATGCAGCCACACTTCAGCTATCCAAAACCGACCTAAGGCCTCCTTCACACGCACTACTTGGTGTTTTTTTTTTTTAATTTTTAAAAATGAAGGTCAAATGTTTTTCATTGTGTTTTGTTAAAAGCACCTTTATGCTGTTTTGATTCAACTTGATACATTTGTAACATTTGGTTTCCTATAGAAAAGATAGAAAAGCCTAAGGGCGAAAAAATGTCAGAAAAGAAACATGTGTAATACACGCTCCATTTTCAAAAACACTTGTGGACATAATTGGGTTTGTGTGCAGCTCTGTGCGTTTGTCCCCATTGCAGATGAGTGCAGGAGCTTTCCAACAATTAAACAACCACTTTATCATCCGTTAAATGGAGCATTATATTAGTAACTGTGTCGCTATTTGTGCACATTGATATACCACTAACTGAAAATATATTCCTCCAAAACCTATTCACTGTGGATGTCTTGCATCAGTAATATCAGTGAGAAGACGGTACGAGGGAAACACTAAATTTGCATTAACATTTGCAGCCTCAATTGACATGATGCTGATATGAAACCCACAGCTTTTGTCGACTTAGGGCTTGTTCCTATGTCTCTGATCATATATACTAGGATGGGGGATATATATACCAGGATGAAGTGACATATATACCAGGATGGGGAACACACAGGTGCATCTCACTAAATTAGAATATCATCAAAAAGTTAATTTATTTCAGTTCTTCAATACAATTGATGAAGTAATTGGTGCAAAAGGAGCCCCGACCAAGTATTGAGGGCATTTACTGAACATACATTTCAGTAGGCCAACATTTCGGATTTTAAAAACATTTTCAAGCTGTTGTTATAAAGTATTCTAATTTACTGAGATAATGACTTTTGTGTTTTCATTGACTGTAAGCCATAATCATCAACATTAACAGAAATAAACACTTGAAATAGATCACTCTGTGTGTAATAACTCTATATAATATAGGAGTTTCACTTTTTGTATTGAAGAACAAAAATAAATTAACTTTTTGATGATATTCTAATTTAGTGAGATACACCTGTATATACCAGGATGAGGAACATGTATATCACGATGGAAGTCCTGTATACTAGGATGGAGCTAGGATGAGTGACATATATACCAGGATGGGGGACATATACAGTACAGACCAAAAGTTTGGACACACCTTCTCATTTAAAGATTTTTCTGTATTTTCATGACTATGAAAATTGTACATTCACACTGAAGGCATCAAAACTATGAATTAACACATGTGGAATTATATACTTAACAAAAAAGTGTGAAACAACTGAAAATATGTCTTATATTCTAGGTTCTTCAAAGTAGCCACCTTTTGCTTTGATGACTGCTTTGCACACTCTTGGCATTCTCTTGATAAGCTTTAAGAGGTAGTCACCGGAAATGGTCTTCCATTAATCTTGAAGGAGTTCCCAGAGATGCTTAGCACTTGTTGGCCCTTTTGCCTTCACTCTGCGGTCCAGCTCACCCCAAACCATCTCGGTTGGGTTCAGGTCTGGTGACTGTGGAGGCCAGGTCATCTGGCGTAGCACCCCATCACTCTCCTTCTTGGTCAAATAGCCCTTACACAGCCTGGAGGTGTGTTTGGGGTCATTGTCCTGTTGAAAAATAAATGATGGTCCAACTAAACGCAAACCGGATGGAATAGCATGCCGCTGCAAGATGCTGTGGTAGCCATGCTGGTTCAGTATGCCTTCAATTTTGAATAAATCCCCAACAGTGTCACCAGCAAAGCACCCTCACACCATCACACCTCCTCCTCCATGCGTCACAGTGGGAACCAGGCATGTAGAGTCCATCCGTTCACCTTTTCTGCGTCGCACAAAGACACTGTGGTTGGAACCAAAGATCTCAAATTTGGACTCATCAGAGAAAAGCACAGATTTCCATTGGTCTAATGTCCATTCCTTGTGTTCTTTAGCCCAAACAAGTCTCTTCTGCTTGTTGCCTGTCCTTAGCAGTGCTTTCCTAGCAGCTATTTTACCATGAAGGCCTGCTGCACAAAGTCTCCTCTTAACAGTTGTTGAAGAGATGTGTCTGCTGCTAGAACTCTGTGTGGCATTGACCTGGTCTCTAATCTGAGCTGCTGTTAACCCTCGATTTCTGAGGCTGGTTACTCGGATAAACTTGTCCTCAGAAGCAGAGGTGAATCTTGGTCTTCCTTTCCTGGGGCGGTCCTCATGTGAGCCAGTTTCTTTGTAGCGCTTGATGGTTTTTGCAACTGCACTTGGGGACACTTTCAAAGTTTGCCCAATTTTTCGGACTGACTGACCTTCATTTCTTAAAGTAATGATGGCCACTCGTTTTTCTTTACTTAGAATTTGTATTATGGCAAAAAAAAAGCAGCTAACAGTCTATTCAGTAGGACTATCAGCTGTGTATCCACCAGACATCTGCACAACACAACTGATGGTCCCAACCCCATTTATAAGGCAAGAAATTCCACTTATTAAACCTGACAGGGCACACCTGTGAAGTGAAAACCATTTCCGGTGACTACCTCTTGAAGCTCATCAAGAGAATGCCAAGAGTGTGCAAAGCAGTCATCAAAGCAAAAGGTGGCTACTTTGAAGAACCTAGAATATAAGACATATTTTCAGTTGTTTCACACTTTTTTGTTAAGTATATAATTCCACATGTGTTAATTCATAGTTTTGATGCCTTCAGTGTGAATGTACAATTTTCATAGTCATGAAAATACAGAAAAATCTTTACATGAGAAGGTGTGTCCAAACTTTTGGTCTGTACTGTATAATAGGATGGAACAACTCGTTTGTCCTTATAGGATTTAGAACGGTACAAGGGCCCATATATCTAATCAACATGTGAGGGCAGGTTCAAATTTTGCCCCATGGACCATTGGACTCTAGTTAACCCACTGGCTGTCACACTCGGATCGGGAGACCTGTGGCCGGTCCGTACATTGCGGTCCGTGCTCAGACCAATTTGCATGGATGTCTACATGAGTCCTTAGGGGGACAAATCTTATCAGGGATTAACACGCACCAGATTGTAGGAAACATGTATTTGACTTAAGGTCTTAACAAGGAAGCTGTTACCAGTGATTACCTAGAAAACAATATGGCTTGGGGTCCAGGATCTTCAGCCGTGCCTCGGGGTTTTGGTCATGTAATATACTCAAGAGTCAACATTTAATAATGTCACCCATATGTTATAGCAGAATGAAAATCCTGTAGCATAAAGATGTTAAAAAGTTCACACTTTGCTTTGTTGATGACATCAATGACTGCACTAATTGACTGCTGTGAAGTCAGAAGTGATGTGACCCCAGGGACCAAGAAGCAGCCACCTGAGGGTACAGAGTCTAACATGGAAGAAAGAGCATCAGGAATATTTACTGTGCAATATGACCATCCAAATGCCAATGGGAATAAAGGGTAGGAAATCTGCAGACTCGCCTGCCTGCCTATAATGAGGTTATATTCACACCGTACAGACAAGCAGCTCCTCTATGCATTCTGCTTTCATTAGTTGCACCTCTGCCAATCTGGCTTCTCTTGAAAATATTCCATAAAACTTTTGGTAGGGAAAGACCTTTAATTATTATTAAATTATAATTTGTGTCCTGAAATATTTTAGAATATGGGTTGAATCACATGGGGAAAACCTTTGTATGGTCAGTTTCCATTTTTTTCATGTTGGAAAATGCAAATAGTGAATTGTTTTAACATTTATTCAGGTTAGAATAGTTTTTTTTTCTTTTACTTGCTTATAAATTGCCATTAATTTGCACAAAGCTTTAGGGCAGGTTCGGACGGTCATATTGTTGTTTGAGTCTGTCTGAGGAAAAAATTTGCCGCATGTCTAAGTTTCATCTGATATTTGGATCTCAGTCGCCCATGCAAGTGAATGAGTATGAGGAAATTATCAGACTGCACTCAGATGACATCTGACACAATGGAGAAGATGGAGAAAGTTTGTTCTCCATCTTCTCCTCAGTGTTCTCCGATTCTCTCATTTGAGAGAATTAGATCACACTGTGCGGGCAGTCGGATCAAATTCTGATCAGAGTGTCATTTGCACAATCAGCCCTATTCTCTCGGATGAGAGAATCTACGGCCATCTGCACACGCCCTTACAGGTTTCATCATCAATGTCCCTATTGGGCTTCAGTCTAAATTGCCTATGAGTATATCTTTTGAATTCAGCAGGGAATGCAAACAAAATCTTTGTGGATATGGCCAGTTTTCCATTCAGAAAACGCTGGTGGTCGTTTTTCTGAGGCGACCTCTCAGGCGGCTTTGCTGTCTCTCTCTCAGTACTGTGAAGCATAGAGAGCAGGTGGTTGTTGACATTGCTGTGGAATATGTTCATTTTCTATGGTGCATTTGCAGCGCTTTTCAGATGGAGTTCGAGAGGAATCTGCATGAAAAAGACCCTGTGTGCCTATACCCAGAGTCTTTTCAAACACTTTTTATGTGATATTTCAGCTTTTAAAAAAAAAACAAAAACAAAAAACATATCAACTCCAAAAGACTCCTCAAAAAACTTCATGTGCACATAGCCTTAGCCATGATCCACCTACGATATGGTTGCAAATGCAATAGAAAGTATTCGATTCTTGGTTTTATCTTGCAGATTGAGGCTACGGTCCCACAGTGAGTTTTTGATGTTGCAGATTTTCTGCACCATTTCAGTACATATTAGGTAAATTAGGTTGGACAGCACGGTGGCTCAGTGGTTAGCATTGGTGCTTTGCAGTGTTGGGTTCAAATCCCATTAAGGACAACATCTGAAAGGAGTTTGTATCTTCTCCTCATGTGTGCGTGGGTTTCCTCCCACACTAAAAAGACATACTGCTAGGGAATGTAGATTGTGAGTCCCAATGGGGACAGAGATGACAATGTCTGTAAAGCGCTGTGGAATTAATGGCACTATATAAGTAAAACAAATAATAATTGGTTACATGTGCGTTTTTGACTTTTTTTTTGTGTCCATTTAGCGTGTCATGTTTTAAACAAAGCTGCTTTAAAACACCTCCTGTTATTTGGCTTTAGCAAAACTTTATAGATAGTCATATGCAGATAACATGTGTTTTTGATGCATTTCTGCCGTGGAACATGTGCGATTTTTACTTGTGGATTTTCCGCATCTAATGCATGTCTATGGGAAAAATCTGCATATAAAACTCAGCGTACCCGCAGGAGAAATTTACATGTTGATGATATGAAACACACACTGCAAGTCAGTTTACGATGAGTACAAAAGAAGCACAGTGGGCATGAGATTTCTATGAATCCCATCCACTTTGCTGGAACTGTAAGACGCTGCGTTTTTTGCTGCACCAACAACACATTGTGGGCACAAAGCCTGAAAAAAGTCAGGTTTCTTGAGCGGGTGCTTATAAAAAGACAAACAAACTGCAGTCTTGGGCAAATTCAACAGGTACGTACTAGTTTGGGTTCAGTGCCTCGTTATGCTGTGATACCCCCACAAGTATGTAATGTGTTTGTCCAGCTTTACTGCACGAGTCCCATGTTACTGTGATGTTTATAAACTTTTATGTTCTGATTACTCATGTAATAGGTAAGCAAGCGTGACTAAACCAACCAACTTTGCATGCAGCATGGAAACCTCTCATGTAGGAGACACGCTGGGGAAAGCGAGCAATTCACAATCCTTTGCTCACCAGACAGAATCAAATTACAGATAAGGGACAGTCTGAAAGCTTTAATTAAAGAGAATCCAGGGATGTCAGGGCTTCATTGTTCAGCTCTATTTTTAGGCTTTCAGCGGGGCCGCTTACAATCTGATTGTTGCAGGAAATCTGATCCTGTGGAAACTGGGCCACATGAACCAATCTGATTGCATAATCCAATTCCAATTGTCTTTATTGATTTGTTAGGAAATTTATAATTTCGCAATTTATATATAAAAAAATCAACTTATGTGATCAGCCTTTACGTGAAATTTATTATTATCCTACTTACTAAAATTGGTCACATACATGGGCTGAATGCCGGCTCT
This sequence comes from Phyllobates terribilis, assembly GCF_046119375.1. Taxonomy (NCBI): domain Eukaryota; kingdom Metazoa; phylum Chordata; class Amphibia; order Anura; family Dendrobatidae; genus Phyllobates; species Phyllobates terribilis. The sequence goes on along the minus strand of NW_027362773.1, from coordinate 97,496,143 downwards.
CAGATGGATAAATGATTGGCCATTCCTCAGGATTTAATGACTATGTTCACATTTTGCAGTTATGCTTCTTTTTCCCCAAGATCATGGCAAAATGCCTTGTGACCACAATGCGTATGTTCACACTAAGGGCTCTTTGACATGTCAGTATCTCCGGTACGAGTGGTGACAGTTTTCACATGTCCCGGAGACACTGACACACGCAGACCCATTCAAATTAATGGGTCTGCGCACATCTCAGTGTGTTTTCACGGACTGTGTGTCCTTTGTGCTCCCCACGCTGACATATCCGTTTTTTTTTGCGGATACACGGTCCGCAAAAGTGCCTCACGCTGAGCATACACGGATGACATCAGTGTGGTGTCATCAGTGTGACACAGACCGGAGCCTGGGAATCAGCACTACAGCTACTGCTGTTCCCAAGCTCCGGGTGCTCATCATGGTTCCCTGCCAGCGCTGCGATCAGCACCAGTAGGGACAATGGTGAGGGTAGTAGTCTGCTCCCGCAGTGTCCCTGTGTAAAAATAAGAATAAAATAATAAAATCCTTATACTGACCTCTTCTAGGTATCCCCTGCTGTAATTCTCTGACTGCTGACGCCGAGGAGCCAGGGAGAATGAGCCGCTCCGGAGCTGCGCTCAGTGAGTGACAGGACACCGCTGCTGGGCTGCAGCTCCGGAGCCGCTCATTCTCCCCAGCTTCTCGGCGTCAGCGGTCAGAGGATTACAGCGGGGGACACCTAGGAGAGGGGAGTATAAGGCACTACTACCCTCATCATTGTCCCTTCTGGTGATGATGGCAGCACCGGCAGGGAACCATGATGAGAGGAGCGTTTAGCATTGGCACTTGGGAATAGCGCTGATTCCCAGGCGCTGGTCCGCGTGCTCCTGATTTGGCACACGGGCACCACAAGGTTGCCACACGTGTGACACGCTCGGATATATATCTCCGGTACCGATTTTTCCGGATGTTTGAAACCGGCCTTAGCTTTTTTGATGATTTTTTTTTTCTGCAAAATGCAGACTATGGCTAATTTTTTTTTGCTGCTAACAGATTTTGATCCCTGCTGAAAAACTGAAGTAAAAACACTGAAAGAATTGACATGGTATGTTTTTTAAAAAGTGCACCACAGGCCAAAAAAAATTAAGAACAAAAACTGTACTGTGTGAATGAGAATTTTAAAGTTTCATTCATATATAATAATAAAATAAATAAATAATTTGCTGTTACTGTAAAATTATGCATTATTTTCTGCATGGGAACACAATGCATAAAAAAATGCAAAGTGGGAACATACGCTTATTTTTTTCCTGTCAAAATCAACAAGAGTTAGCAGCAAAAAGAAAAGCACATAATCACTACTGTTTCCTGGCCATAATGTGCGTGTTTTTCATTCTGTAAAAAAATGCATAGAAAAAGCTGTATGTGAACATAACCTTAAGCTAGGTTCACATGTAGTTTAGGTAGGAGTTTTTTTTGGAGAAGATCCACTCCAAACTTCCTCAAAAAACACTTCAAAACCATTTTGAAATTATTTTAGATTAATGTCTATGGTAAGTCCACTTGCTGTTCATATGAAGAGATTTTTGAGTGTTTTTTATTCCTAAATAGATTTTGAAAAACACCTGATGAGTTCCACTCTAAACTGGGCACTGCCAAAGGGTGCAAAAAAAACCTCTTCCACAACCTTTTCAGAAAAAGAACTCTTACAAAAATCCTTAAAAAGAGGAGCGCTTCCTTAATTATTTTACGCCTCAAAAAACTGCATGTGAATGGAGCCTTAGCTTTTTTCACACATTTTTTTGTGCGTGTTTTTGCTGTTTTTTTTAACAATGCATACACTTTAGAAAAAATTATAAATGATTGTTAGGCCACATTCACAAGTTCAGTATTTGGTCAGTGTTTTACATTAGTATTTTTAATCCAAAATCAGGAGTGGAATAATCAAAGGAAAAGTATAAGGGTCCGTGCCCACGATGCGTTTTTCAAGCGTTTATGCTGCGGAATTTTTGCAGCGTGAACGCTTGGTAATCCTTCCCCCATGGTCCCCAATGAAATTCCGCACTTTCCATGCCCATGCTGCGGAATTTTCCGCAGCGTTTTTGATGCGCTGAAAAATCCACAGCATGTCCATTATTTGTGCGTTTGCGCATGCGGAACTGCCATCTACAATGAATTAGAAAACGCAAGGCAATTCCGCATGTGCAAAACGCTTGAAAAACGCGTGACAAATTCCACACGCGTTTTTCTGGGCAAGGAGATGCAGAAATGAAGCGGAAATTTTCTGCTTCATTTCTGCATCGTGGGCATATAGCCTAAGAGTTTGTGCACACTGTCGGTACTGGCAGCACTTTGAACGCAGTATACTTTATGCTGTGTCCAAAGTGCAGCACGCAGGTGACTCCACATGTGTTCATTGAACCATGCGGATTCACCACATCCTATACATTGCACTGATATAATTTCTCTTGCGGAGACTGGCGTCTCCGCAAGAGAAATTGACATGCTGCGGTCTGTAAAGACACGCCGCATGTCCGTGTCCACGGGTGAGCCGCAGGAGCACGGAGACACATAGTGGGCATGGGATTTCTTGAAATCCCATCCACTATGCTGTAACATCTGGCCATTGCGGATTGCATGCAGCGCAAGTGCACTGCGTCCAATCCGCAGCGATTACTGATCGTGTGCACATACCCTAACAGAAACACGGCACCACTTCTGCATTTTTCACCCACTCCTGGTTTTGGCTTACAGATACTGATGTAAAATACTGACCAAATACTGAACATGTGAACGTGGCCTTAGAAGCATTTTTCGCTGAAAACAGTTTTTTTTAACACAAGTCGAACACACCTTATAAATGTAACAGAGAAAAATGGCCGGCACTTCCAAAACAAGAAATAGGTGTGAACATGTGCTTACTAGGAGCAGCTACCTCCATATACAACTAACAAACAAAGCAGCACACTGTAACGCTAAGTATGCGAACATGAAATATATGAAATATGAATAGCATTACTGCTGTAGAAAAATTGAAATAAATGAGAAATCTTAGCGCAAAAATTGGTCAATTCATGTGTACCTGGTAGCCACGGTAAGGCGTTTCTCAAATTATCCCACACAAGCAGACATAGTCACTTAGAGAGGAGTTCACATTGGCAGGGTCCTGGTATTTTTGAGAAATGCCTTACCGTGGCTACCAGGTACACATGAATTGGCCAATTTATGCGCTAAGATTTCTCATTTATTTCTATTTTTCTAGAGCAGTAATGCTATTCAAATTTCATGTTCGCATACTTAACGTTACAGTCTGCTGCTTTGTTTTGTTAGTTACACCTAATAAATGTAGCTGCCTGCCAAACACCCAAATTGCAGTTCTTCATCCACCACTAGATGGAGCTGGAGGAACATGTCTATAAAGTTTAGTCTCTTGGCGCTTTCATATATACTGTAGTCAGTCAGTGGCAGCCAATATCATTGTTTTATGCTCCTTGTACAAGGTTGCATGTCTCCTGACAGTGCAAAATCCTGCAGGCATTAGGTAAGCAAAACTGTAATTTTATCACCTAATTTACTTGCAAATAAACAGAAAGGCGAGCCAAGATGATTACAAACATTATGGAAACCAATTCATTACAAACCCTCTCCACAATGGGAGAATAAAAATAATTTACTACTAATGACACAAAGACTAAGTCTGAGGAGCTGTCAACCACATAGACTAATCAGGTCAGAGGATGAGACAAGGTATAGGAAACTGCGAGTGCAGTGCTACTGAGATGTTAGGAAGCGACACACTTTAGATTCTTAGGGGTATGTGCACACAGTTGTTTTTTTTTTTTTATTTGTTTCTGTAGAAATTGCTTCAGTAAATGCTTGTTTGGGGAGTTTTTAATTTCCTGAAGCACTTGGAAAAGTTTTTTTTTCCTGAATTGATTTTTTTTTTGCGTTTTGATTGGGTTTGGATAATTTTCCATCAGGAGTTGCTTCAAAGTAGTAACATGCTCTCTTTTCTCCCACCAGATGACTTTATAACCAGAACTGAAAAAAAAATTGCTCAAAAGACTGAGAAAACTCCTAAAAACAACAACAACAACCTCAAAACAAACCAACCCCTCCAAGTGCACATTGTCTAGCTGTGCCTTCAGTGAGCTGGTTTTCCATGCTCCTGTGACGATCTGAACGTGTCACCTATCAGGCTTTGTATGCGGCACTAGTCCCGCTGTCACCGATCCTCACACTAAGGCCACATTCACACTAGTGTATAAAAAATTGTTACCATTCTCATCCAGAAAAGTTGGACAAGGTATGGTTTACCTTTTGTCATGCGAGTGTGTGATTATTTTCTCGGCTTGGATCCATATGACGTGTTTTTAACATAATCTTTTACATGTGATAATACTCTATGTAAACTTAAAAGCTAGTTGACAAAAATAATAAAGCAATAGTATGCATATATATATATATAAATGTCCTGCAGATATAAAATTTCAAAGCTCCCCTACATATTATAGCCTTGTACCCTTTAGTGCCTGCCTTTCATGTGGCGTTTATTCTACAGCTTTTTATGCTTGAGAAGAAAAAAAATAAAAACTGACCATAAAAGCCAAAATATATCACAGCTTGTGAAACATAATACTGTATTGATAATTAGCTGATAACAAAAAAAGTATACAAACCAATAACTATAAGGCTATGTGCCCACGATGCAGAAATGCGCCGGATTTTTCCTGAGCGTTTCTGCATCTCCCTGGTAGAAAAAACGCATGCGGATTGTACATGCGGATTGTACATGCGTTTTTCCCGCCAGGTAGAAGCGTTTCTCACATGCGATTTCCGCATGCGGGTTATCAAGCGCTTTCCAACCGACTTTAGCATCACTTGGAAAGTGCTTGACAACTTGGTCACATTATATAAATCCATGCATCCGGCATGGATTTTATATAGTGTGACCAAGTTAGTTAAAAAAAAAAGATAATGGTAAAAAAAAAACATTATACTCACCTTCCGATGGCCCCCGGTCTCCTTATCCGATGCGTCCGGTCTTCCCGGTGTCTCGCGGTTGTGTAAAAGGACCTTCCATGACGTCATTTAGTCAAGTGAGCGGTCGCGTGACCCGTCACATGACTAAATGATGTCATGGCAGGTCCTTTTAGACCATTGCGAGCTGCCGGGGAGCCAGGACACATCGCTATGGAGACCGGGGGCCATCAGAAGGTGAGTATAATGTATTTTATTCTTTTTTTTACAGGTTCTATGGCACCCGGGTCTGGAGGAGAGTCTCCTCTTCTCCAGACCCGGGTACCATCCGCACATTGAATTGCTTAATATCCACATGTGCACATATAGTCATGCGTTTTTTAAGCATTTCTGAAACGGAATTGCCGCTGCGGAAACGCTTAAAAAACGCATAGTGAGCACACAGCCTAAAAGCAAGGGGCACACACCCAGGAAAATAATAATCAATGTATAGAGGGAGTGGATCAACCATATAGAGTTATTAGCTACACACCATTACCAGAGCATTGCATGATTAAATATCCTGTATATAAATCTAAGAATTGTCTAAGGTGCTAGTGCAGGGGTGCACAACTCCAGTCCTCAAGGGCCACCAACAGTGCATGTTTTCAGTATTTGCTTAGTATTGCACAGGTGAAAATGTAATCACCTGCACAGGTGATGTGATTCTAACACCTTGGGCAATGCTAAGGAAATCCTGATAATATGCACTGCTGGTGGCCCTTGAGGACTGGAGTTGTGCATCATCACACGGGTATCCTATATGAATCCAAACTTATATAAAGTGCTAGTGCAATAAAATGGATATAATCTCAGGCAATACTCTTGGTTTAGTCTAATATACAACATCCTGATGGTGAGAATACATGATCATAGGTATAAGTGTAAACCGCATTCATTATTCAATATAGAAGTCAAGATCGTAATGCTGATACATGGGAAGAATACCTGCTACTAAGTATGATGATCGACATCCTGCTGATGTAATGTATGAACCTAAGTATAGATGCAGGTAATACTTAATTTTCACTATCAGATACAGACTCCCTCTCCTGAGTGGCATCCAGCCAGACATATGTTTCGGCTGTCGCCTTCATCAGGGGGTATGAAGACTAGTAACGTTTGTGATGTCACCACTCTTCACATTTGCCAGGTCTCGCAGAGAGCAGCGTGAGGTGGAAGTGGCTGATGCTAAAAGCCTATAGAGCCTCGAAACGAAACTCCAAAGGCTTTGGACTACGGAATCGGGGACAGTTATGGAAAGTGCTCGGCTATGTCGGACCTGCGTGGGATTTTTTTTTTTTTTTCAAATAAATTGGTGAACGAGGGACAGTGTCTTGTTTTTATTTCACTCTTTTTAGATTTTTCAGGTTTCCAATTGTGGACTATGTCGGACCTGCATGGGTTTTTTAATGTTATAAAATAAATTGGTGAACCAGGGAAAAAGTCAGGGAGTGTTTTTTAAAATAAACTAATATATATATTTTACATTTTATCACTGGGTTAGTAATGAGGGTGTCTAATAGACACCTCTCCATTATTAACACCGGGGCTTGATATCAGCTGTGTTTTTCGACAATTCACAGCTGATATCAACCCCAAGCCCCATTACCCTGATTGTCACCGCATCAAGTAAGGTGAAGCGCCAGACTTGGAGCATCTCATGTGATGTCCCACTTGTGAGGCTGGGAATGGCCCAATAACCAGGGACCTTCCCAGGCTGATATCAGCTCACAGGTGTCTGCTTTACCGTTGGTGATTTCATAAAATAGGGGGGACCCACTTTTATTTTTTAATATATTTATTAGGTTAAACAAGCCTAAAAAGTTGTAGAATTAACTCCACATGAAAGGCAATAAAGGGTGCAAATTTAAAATATGTAGGCAGGTTGTGAAATTATGTATCTGCAGGATATCTATCTAATATCTTTTATCTATATTTTTATAAAAGTGTTTTTTTCTTCTTTGTTGCCAGGAGGGTTCTGGATGTGAACTTGTGTGCTTGGCTGGTGAAATTTCCTGGTTCCTTTTGAGATGTGTGCGTAAAAATTGGATACCATACGGATGATCCGTGTGCTGTCCGTTTTTTTTCTCACACCCATAGACTTCCATTGGCGAGTCTCGACTGATTTACGTGTCCATACGCAGCGTGCTGCGTTTTTTTTCCTCATGCCGAATTCAGGTGAGGAAAAAAATAACAGATCTGTTCTATCTCATTGAATAACATTGGTCCGAGTGCAATCCGATTTTTTTTTTTTTAATCAGATTGCACTCGTCTGATTTATACACAAGTGTGAGCGAGGCCCAACAGACGGACACTTTTATAAAAAAATAAAAGTTGCAGACATCACATTTTTCCAGGTGGGATGGGAAACAATGCTGTTCCTCAGTCACCCGAGTCCTGAGGTCCCATACATATTAGATGGTCGGCTAGTCCTGCATAAATCCGCAAGTTTGGCAAATGTTACAAAAACATGTTGGTGGTCTTAAAGGTACAATATTATTACTGAAACTAGTGGTCTGGCCGTATAGTACCTAGCACAATGATAAAAATGATACCTATCTTGTAGTTATCTGATGTGCTAGCACTGAATAATGGCGCTGTGAAGATTGTAAGCTTGCGAGCAGGGACCTTACTCCTGATGTAACTGTGTAAACTGTCTCACCTTGTATTGAATTTATTGTCTGTACATGTCCCCGCTTAATTGTAAAGTGCTGCGGAATATGTTGGCGCTATACAAAAATTATTATTATAAGCAAATGAGCCTGGAAGTGCATTGGGGGCGTGTCTATGCACTGATTTGTATGAAGCATCACTTTAGATATCTGAATGCTCGTTTCCGCCTTACATGCACGCTCGGTTTGGCAGAGCATGCATGCATTCTCAATGGGGGACAAGGGGAATAAGCAGCTGCCGCACACCTCTTATCTCTTGTAGAACAAGGAGTCAGGCAAGATCATCCAACAGCAAGCAGAGGTCTAACATGTTTTGGAGCCTTCATCAAAGTTTAATGTGTTGAGACCTACACAAGAGCCCCTAATGAAGTCAGAGCTCGGGCCCCTCACACTGCCCCACTCCTGGTGACGTTATGTCTGGGCCCCTCGCATTCTCCCCCGTGACGTCAGAGCTGAGGGCCCCTGACTTTCTCCCCAAGTCCCTCATACTCTCCCTGGTGATGTGTTATGTCTGGGCCCCTCACAGTCTGCCTCCTGAAGTCTTATGTCTGGGCCCATCAAACTCTTCTCTGTGACGTCAGAGCTCAGGCCCCTCATACTCTCCCTGGTAATGTCTTAGGTTCGGGGCCCCTCATACTCTGCCCCCTGACGTCTTATGTCAGGGCCTGTGACACTCTCCCCTGTGACGTCAGAGCTCGGGCCCCTCACACTCTCCCAGGTGACGTCAGAGCTCGGGCCTCTCACACTCTCCCAGGTGACGTCAGAGCTCGGGCCCCTCACACTCTCCCAGGTGACGTCAGAGCTCGGGCCCTCACACTCTCCCAGGTGACATCAGAGCTCGGGCCCTCACACTCTCCCCGGTGACGTCAGAGCTCGGGCCCCTCACACTCTCCCAGGTGACGTCTTAGGTCGGAGCCCCTCATACTGTGCCCCCTGACGTCTTATGTCTGGGCCACTCACACTCTGTCCCCTGACGTCAGAGCTCGGGCACCTCACACTCTCCCCTGTGACGTCAGAGCTCGGGCCCCTCACACTCTCCCCTGTGACGTCAGAGCACGGGCCCCTCACACTCTCCCCTGTGACGTCAGAGCTCGGGCCTCTCACACTCTCCCCTGTGACGTCAGAGCTCGGGCCCCTCACACTCTTCCCGGTGACGTCAGAGCTCGGGCACCTCATACTCTCCCCGGTGATGTCTTAGGTCGGGGGCCCTCATACTCTCCCAGGTGACGTCTTAGGTCGGGGCCCCTCACACTCTCCCAGGTGACGTCTTAGGTCGGGGCCCCTCACACTCTCCCAGGTGATGTCTTAGGTCGGGGCCCCTCACACTCTCCCAGGTGACGTCTTAGGTCGGGGCCCCTCACACTCTCCCAGGTGATGTCTTAGGTCGGGGCCCCTCATACTCTCCCTGGTAATGTCTTAGGTTCGGGCCCCTCATACTCTGCCCCCTGACGTCTTATGTCTGGGCCAGTGACACCCTCCCCTGTGACATCAGAGCTCGGGCCCCTCACACTCTCCCCTGTGACGTCAGAGCTCGGGCCCCTCACACTCTCCCAGGTGACGTCAGAGCTCGGGCCCCTCACACTCTCCCAGGTGACGTCAGAGCTCGGGCCCCTCACACTCTCCCAGGTGACGTCTTAGGTAGGGGCCCCTCATACTCTCCCAGGTGATGTCTTAGGTCGGGGCCCCTCATACTGTGCCCCCTGACGTCAGAGCTCGGGCCCCTCACACTCTCCCAGGTGACGTCAGAGCTCGGGCCCTCACATTCTCCCAGGTGACGTTAGAGCTCGGGCCCTCACACTCTCCCCGGTGACGTCAGAGCTCGGGCCCCTCACTCTCTCCCTGGGGACGTCTTACGTCGGGGCCCCTCACTCTCTCCCTGGTGACGTCTTACGTCGGGGCCCCTCACTCTCTCCCTGGTGACGTCTTACGTCGGGGCCCCTCACTCTCTCCCTGGTGACGTCTTAAGTCGGGGCCCCTCACACGCTCCCCTGTGACGTCAGAGCTCGGGGCCCCTGACTTTCTCCCCGGGCTCCTCACACTACTGTGCGTCCCGCTCAGGGACCAAGTCTTAGAGATGCTCACCGCTCTCATTGGCTGTGGTCACCCCACGTGACTACAACATGCAGTCCCATTGGCCGAGAGGAGGTGGCATAGGCGGGAGATGCGGAGGCGGTGACGGGGTTGCCCAGGTAACAGGTCGGTGATGTCCGGAGCTGGTGGGACGCGGGGCAGCACGGGCGCCTCAGGTCATGTGACCGCACCGGAGAGGGGAAGTTTTGTGTGAAGTAGACGGGCGGAATACGAGGCGCACTGTGGAGAGTTACCCGGGGAGGGGGAGTAGGAGGAGCCGGGGGCGGAGCGGGAGGAGAGGACGGGGCTCTGCACGCTGCTCGGTACTCGCCGCTGCGTTCTCCTCACAATCCGCTGGAGCATCCCCCTCAGCATCCCGGCGCCGACAAGGAGAGGACAGGTGAGACCCCGCCATCACTTCACACTTCATCTGTCACGACAGACGACAGGAAGTTACAGAGATCCTCAAAGAATACAGACTTCAAAGGCGAGTGGTCCATGTCACGACAGAGCCTGCGATCACATCTACACTATACAGAGGAGACCCACTATCACCACATATTCACTATCTACTGCCCCATGTCACGACAGAGCATCCGATCACATCCACACTATACAGAGGAAATCACCACAGCGTCACTATATACTGCCCCATGTCACGACAGAGCCTGCGATCACATCTACACTATACAGAGGAGAGCCAATATCACCACAGCGTCACTATATACTGCCTCATGTCACGACAGAGCCTGCGATCACATCTACACTATACAGAGGAGACCCACTATCACTACATATTCACTATCTACTGCCCCATGTCACGACAGAGCATCCGATCACATCCACACTATACAGAGGAAATCACCACATATTCACTATATACTGCCTCATGTCACGACAGAGCCTGCGATCACATCTACACTATACAGAGGAGACCCAATATCACCACAGCGTCACTATATACTGCCTCATGTCACGACAGAGCCTGCGATCACATCTACACTATACAGAGGAGACCCAATATCACCACAGCATCACTATATACTGCCTCATGTCACGACAGAGCCTGCGATCACATCTACACTATACAGAGGAGACCCTCTATCACCACAGCTTCACTATCTACTGCCCCATGTCACGACAGAGCATCCGATCACATCCACACTATAGAGAGGAAATCACCACAGCGTCACTATATACTGCCCCATGTCACGACAGAGCCTGCGATCACATCTACACTATACAGAGGAGACCCAATATCACTACAGCTTCACTATCTACTGCCCCATGTCACGACAGAGCATCCGATCACATCCACACTATACAGAGGAAATCACCACAGCGTCACTATATACTGCCCCATGTCACGACAGAGCCTGCGATCACATCTACACTATACAGAGGAGACCCAATATCACCACAGCGTCACTATATACTGCCCCATGTCACGACAGAGCCTGCGATCACATCTACACTATACAGAGGAGACCCAATATCACCACAGCGTCACTATATACTGCCTCATGTCACGACAGAGCCTGCGATCACATCTACACTATACAGAGGAAATCACCACAGCGTCACTATATACTGCCCCATGTCACGACAGAGCCTGCGATCACATCTACACTATACAGAGGAGAGCCAATATCACCACAGCGTCACTATATACTGCCTCATGTCACGACAGAGCCTGCGATCACATTTACACTATACAGAGGAGACCCACTATCACCACATATTCACTATCTACTGCCCCATGTCACGACAGAGCATCCGATCACATCCACACTATACAGAGGAAATCACCACATATTCACTATATACTGCCTCATGTCACGACAGAGCCTGCGATCACATCTACACTATACAGAGGAGAGCCAATATCACCACAGCGTCACTATATACTGCCTCATGTCACGACAGAGCCTGCGATCACATCTACACTATACAGAGGAGACCCAATATCACCACAGCGTCACTATATACTGCCTCATGTCACGACAGAGCCTGCGATCACATCTACACTATACAGAGGAGACCCTCTATCACCACAGCTTCACTATCTACTGCCCCATGTCACGACAGAGCATCCGATCACATCCACACTATACAGAGGAAATCACCACAGCGTCACTATATACTGCCCCATGTCACGACAGAGCCTGCGATCACATCTGCACTATACAGAGGAGACCCAATATCACTACAGCTTCACTATCTACTGCCACATGTCACGACAGAGCATCCGATCACATCCACACTATACAGAGGAAATCACCACAGCGTCACTATATACTGCCCCATGTCACGACAGAGCCTGCGATCACATCTACACTATACAGAGGAGACCCAATATCACCACAGCGTCACTATATACTGCCCCATGTCACGACAGAGCCTGCGATCACATCTACACTATACAGAGGAGACCCAATATCACCACAGCGTCACTATATACTGCCTCATGTCACGACAGAGCCTGCGATCACATCTACACTATACAGAGGAAATCACCACAGCGTCACTATATACTGCCCCATGTCACGACAGAGCCTGCGATCACATCTACACTATACAGAGGAGACCCAATATCACCACAGCGTCACTATATACTGCCTCATGTCACGACAGAGCCTGCGATCACATCTACACTATACAGAGGAGACCCAATATCACCACAGCGTCGCTATATACTGCCTCATGTCACGACAGAGCATCCGATCACATTCACACTGTACAGAGGAAACCCAATATCATCACAGCTTCACTATATGCTGCCTCATGTCACAACAGAGCCTGCGATCACATCTACACTGTACAGAGGAGACCCAATATCACCACAGCATCATTATCTACTGCCTCATGTCACGACAGACGACATTCAAACCCTACATAGAACACCCTATAACTCCACATTTTTTTTATCTATTGTACCATCTCACGACAGACCACTACCTCACTATTCATAAAGCAGGGGTCTGATCCCCTGTATCACATATTACGGTAGGTACATTATATGTCACATTATATGATTACAGAGCAAAGTATTGTCATCATTGTCTCTTTTAATGATATACAGAAAGTTTCCATGGTCACGATATACATGTCAGACCTATCACTACAAATAAAATATATCAGATCCCACCCACATCGCTGTCTATCACCTTAATCACATCATGAATCGTTTAATGTCATGACATGGCAGGCTTGTTTATCACTGCCACAATAAACGATTTCTATGTCACAATATGTAGTAGAGATCCCTATAATCGCAATAGACCAGGGTTTCAATTTACATGGGAGATTCATATATAACCACAGTATCATTCCATGTCAAGATACGGACACTTTCTATAATCACAGCCACGTTACATGTTATCCCATGTCATGATATAAACACATAAAGTCCCCTTATATATGAGCTGTATCACAACAGAGCAACATTATATCACACCAGGCAGACTGTATATATGGTTCTATCTGGTAAAATACACCATATGGGGAAATGCACTATATATAGGGGTCTCATATAGACCAAAGACTGACCCTTTATGATCAGTGCCCCCCGATAAACTGCTCAGTATGTTGGGTTATTCAGTAGAAGGGGAGATCAGGGATTCCCTTACATTCGGGGGTTCCCATGTTCGGAGGACTGCATTTCCACTGCTTTTAGATTTCCTTCTGTTTTCAATCATATTTTTATTATTTATTTTTTTTACAAAAGTCTAATTAATGGCAGTAATTGAGGTAATTGCTGTTAATTGCTCTGCTAATTGATGCCGTTCCCCGCTATGTATGATGCTACGCTGCGCTCATCTTATTTCATTGTTTGTAAACTCCCGACTCCTCGCTGCTCTTGACTGATTTCTGCTTGTGGTCCCTGTTGATTGTTTGTTGAGTCGCCCCTCACCCCCCTATTCACTGCTCCTTTTATAGCCATATTGAGTATATACTGACAAACAGAAAATCATTGAGTGCAGTACAAGCCGAGCCTCCAGCACCTGCTCCGCTCATACACCGTATGGATATAAGAGGTTCAAGGGTTTGCTCAATTTATATGCAAACGGGAAAAGGTTTTTTTTTTTGTGCTGAGCAAAGCAGAGGTTTAGAAGAACAGATCTCGCCTTGTCCGTCACACGGCCATATAGCAATCAGGGTTCCGATATGTTTCAATGCTGGGATGCTGGGGGTTATGATATTCACAGTCCAAAATTTTTCTAATGAGTGAAAGTGATGTTGATGCGCAGATATTTTCTCATATTTATAAGTGCATATTCAGACAATGCAGACGTCTAGGAGCAAATTTACTAATCCGGTTTAATCTGAAGACAGTCTGAAAATGCACCAAAGCTGGATGATAAATTTTTCAAATCTTCAAACTTTTAATGATAACTTTTCATCACTTCGTGGTTGGATTACTTTGCACCTAAATTTTGTCACTTTTTTCCAAAGTCTATAAATTTACCTTTTTTTTTTGGTTGGTGGAAGGTGGGGGGTGATTATCAAACTCTGCTGTGTGAATACATCCTTCTCCGAAGACAGTCATTTAACCTTGAAGTTTGGGTCAGCCACATATGTGGCCACTGGGAGGTCCTGATACGTGGCAGTTGATCAAATGAATAACCTCATTTAATGCTGGTGGACTGAATCCACCAGAGAAGCAGGAGGCGCTCTTACCCAGTGACTCACTGCCCTGGCTCATAGGAGGGCTCCCTAGTGAAAGACCCCCTTATATAAAATCCATATCATCCAGTAGGTTAAATAGATAAGAGTTACTTTAATGAGACCACTATTTAATGGGTAGGTCTACATATTGTGAAAGCAGAACTTTGTTTTCCACAATTTTGGGGGAAAAAAACAGACCTTGGGCGTTACATGTGAAGTGACCTTAAGATCGTATTCACACACCATGTTTTGCGTCTTTACTGTGATGGTTTCTTGACCCAAACGCGACAACCTCATTTATGCTTATGCGGCTGTTCACATGCTCATGTGAATACAAGTCTATGACTGAGGACGCAAGGAAATTAAACTCCCAAGTTTATTAGAAATTTGCAGAACTTTCTGTTATACAGTGATAAAGCTTCAATTACAGAAAACCAGAACTTGTGTTCTTACTTATTGATTATTGTGTAATACCTTTTATTTTACGGATTAATATTCTGTGCATTTTATCTGAAAGATCTCACTTTTTACATTTTCTTTCCACAGGTAGAAAAACTAAGATTTGTCTCCCTCTTTCCAGATTGGAGCATTTACTGTATTTTTGGTAAGAATAATTTTGTTCCCAGGTTTGGATTTTCCTCGGATTAGACATGGTGGAAGGCGGATGAATAACACAATGGATATGGCAGCCGTGGTGAAATTCTGGATTGTACAGATGTGGTGGGATTGTAGAAATGAATTGTGCTGAAAAGAAGGAAACATTTTGGTGTCTTGGGAATGGCTCGTACCAGCGCAGTAGTGGAATATCTGGATTTATGGCGCACCTCTGAAGGAATATGTCTGGTTGTTTTCTGGAATTCCTGAGGAAAATTAAGGAATACAAATAATCAGGAGATGGAGTCTGTTCCAGAGTCTAAGCAGCACCAGCGGAGGAGGCCGTTTTCACATGGGCTGGAGGATCAGAAGAGGGTGAGTACTGGTGAATGACTGCTACTGGAGCAGATACATTATAAGGAGGATATTCCAATGGAGGACTCACACAGGTGATCTGAAAAAAATCTACATGGCTGGTTTTGATAATTTGGTGGCAGTCAGCAAAGGCAATAGATACAGTTCTAGAAAGCGTTCCTGTGTTAAATGATTCGGAAACTGCATTACCGCAGTTGTGGATTTTGTATGAGGAGACTTCTCACAGCATTAAAGGTTAATTCTCAACATTGCAAACCATTACCTAGTACTGCGCTTGGCTTTCCCCAGGAGTCTTATAGACAATGAAAGGAGCGGTGGTGAGCATGGGTGGCCATCATTATATTCCAACCCCTGTTCTTATATTTGGTGGGGGTGCCAGTGGATAGACCCACACTAATCAGCAACTATCACTTACCCCGAAAAACTCTTAAAATTGTCCCTTGTGATTTCAGCTATTACTGTATTACAGGTTTGGTATAAGGGCTCCTTCACATGTCAGTTTTTTTCATACGAATGCTATCTGTGTTTTTCACAGACTGTCATTGGAACGAGTACTATGGAGTAATACACTTTTCTGATTTTTTATTTTTTTTTCCCCCTAGACTAAATGGTCCTCTTAAAAACACAGAGACTTATCCTATATTGAGCTGAGTGTTGGACAAACTCTCCAATATAAATCTATAGATCTGTGAAAAAATCGGACTTAAATAGCTAACCCAGCTCCCCTTTCTGTATTTGCATTGGATATAAAAATGAAGGGGGCTAGTTTAGCTATTAAAATAAGCTTGTCAGCCAGCCCCCTTCACAGCCTCCAATGCTGATAAACCTAATCCATGAAACACGTGTTGTGCACCAATCTGGATTAGTATCATCACAGTATAGATAAGTGAAGGATTGCTGGGGTCTGACGGCGGGGAACCCCGGTGGTCCGACTGATGGGGTTCCTAAAATTCCCCTGGTTGAATGGGACAGAAGTGCTAATGACTGACTTGGTGATTTCTGTTTTGGCTTCCTGGGTTGGCACTCAGTTACTTTTTTACTAGGCTGTTATGAAAGTCTATGCTGTTCGTCTTCTTTTCAGTACATGTATCTGTAGCCTGTAGTCGATCCACTGTATGCCTCATATGTTCTGTAGATAGGTGAGTGTATACCCTTTTTTTTCCTGTTAAAACTAGTAGTCTACTTTGCTTTTTAATCCACGGACATTATGAAAAATGTGTACATATTGGTATACCCTAAATTAGAATATCATAAAAAAGTGTATTCATTTCAGTTCTTCAATACAAAAAGTGAAACTCCTATATTATATAGTCATTACAAACAGAGTGATCTATTTCAAGTGTTTATTTCTGTTAATGTTGATGACTATGGCTTACAGCCAATGAAAACACAAAAGTCATTATCTCAGTAAATTAGAATAACAAAAAACCTGCAAAGGCTTCCTAAATGTTTAAAAAAGGTCCCTTAGTCTGTTTCCGTAGGCTTCAAAATCATGGGGAAGACTGCTGACTTGACAGATGTCCAGAAGGCAGTCATTGACACACTCCACAAGGTCCCAGAGTCTGGAGGAAGAGTGGAGAGGCCACAATCCAGCTGCTGGAGGTCTAGTGTGAAGTGTCCACAATCAGTGATGGTTTGGGGAGCCATGTCATCTGCTGGTGTAGGTCCACTGTGTTTTACCAAGACCAAAGTCAGCGCAGCCGTCTACCAGGAGATTTTAGAGCACTTCATGCTTCCCTCTGCTGACAAGCTTTTTGGAGATGGACATTTCATTCTCCAGCAGGACTTGGCCCCTGTCCACACTGCCAAAAGTACCAATACCTGGTTTACACACAACAGTATCACTGTGCTTGATTGTCTAGAAAACTCGCCTGACCTTAACCCCATAGAGAATCTATTATAATGAATCTATGGAGTATTGTCAAGAGGAAGATGAGAGACACCACACCCAACAATGCAGACGAGCTGAAGGCTGCTATCAAAGCAACCTGGGCTTCCATAACACCTCAGCAGTGCCACAGGCTGATCGCCTCCATCCACATTGCCGCATTGATGCAGTAATTGATGCAAAAGGAGCCCGACCAAGTATTGAGGGCATTTACTGATCATACATTTCAGTAGGACAACATTACGGATTTTAAAATAATTTTTCAAGCTGTTGATATAAAGTATTCTAATTTACTGAGATAATGACTTTTGTGTTTTCATTGGCTGTAAGCCATAATCCTCAACATTAACAGAAATAAACACTTGAAATAGATCACTCTGTCTGTAATGACTCTATATAATATATGAGTTTCACTTTTTGTATTGAAGAACTGAAATAAATACACTTTTTGATGATATTCTAATTTAGTGAGATGCACCTGTATGTCAGGATTATGATAGACCTGATATTAGTCATGAGAAAACCCAATTCCAAATCCATAATTATGTTTGTATGGATTGCTGCCTGGTGCATAGGCCTTTGGTAGTTGTGTCTTCGGCTATTTCTTTAGTTTTGCTATTGCTCGATCCTGGATGATTGGGGCAGTTACATGTATGTGGATATAATGGGACATAACTAAATAAGTGTGTGAAGACTTGGGGGCTTTTCATGTTGAGCTTTTGTAGCTTTCCTGGCTGTCAGTGACTCCTCAGCCGGGCGGCCTCAGTGGGAAATAATGGAGGCTGAGCCTAATTACATTCAGACTTTTGGTTTCCTGCAGAAAGCATGAAATAGCCGGATGTAAAATCTAGCATCTTTTATGCAGATTCATTTCACTTGGCCGCTTCATTTGTGATTCTTTCTTTTCATTAATACTGTATACACTTCTACATCTGATAGTTTGACACAGAAGGTCTTCATGCTTCATTGCTTATGGGCAGATTCGATACATTGTGCACTGTAACAAAACAGCTATCGATACGATAAAGCTGGATGTCAGTGACAGTAGATACATTTTATATCATACATGGCATCCAGTTATTGAATGTACGTTCTTTACCTGCACCCTACTGCAATCCTTCCAGTCTTAAGAGGAGCCAACACAAGCAGTTGGCCGTACATCTAAAACTTTGCCGACCATTGGTAGCTAGTGTCCACATGGTTTTTGTTTCATAATCATGCGAACGTTGACCGTCATTTGTGGTGAATTTTAGGCCAAAGTACTATGTGGTACTATGCCCTCAAAAAGAATATACAGCTGTGTCTTTTCATTAAAATGTGGTTCTTTTTAATTCTCTCTTTCCCTTTCTCTCTTTTGCTCGATCTCGCTTTCTTTTGCTCAATCTCACTTTCACTCAATCTCTTTTGCTCTCTCTTTCTCTTGCTTTTTCTCTTCCCCTCTTGCTTTTTCATTTTCTTTCTTCCTCTCTCTCGCTTTCTGTCTTTCGCTGTCTCTCGCTTTTTTTCTTGATCTTTCTTTTTTTGCTCGCTCTCTCACTTTCGATCGATCTTGCTCTCATTCTCTTGATCTTGCTCTCTTTCGCTAAATCTTGCTCTTTGTCTTGATTTCGCTCACTCTCACTTTCTCTATTTTGCTCACTCTTGCTTTTTCTCTTTAGCTCAATCTCTCTCTTTCACTCAATCTCATGCTTTCTCTCTTTCTCTTGATCTTGCTCTTTCACTCTATCTTGTTTTTTCTCTTTCGCTCGATCTCGCTTTCTCTTGATTTCGCTCTTTCTCTTTTGCTCGATCTTGATCTCGCTCTTTCTATCTTGCTCTTTCTCTATTTCACTAAGTCTCACTTCTCTCTTTTTCTCTCTTCTCCTGAAGTACATTAATCTTTTTTATTAACTCTCTGTAATGCATTGTTTTCCCTGGTTGCAGAGGACAATATAAATATCTTTTGTCGCAGTTTTATCTCCTTTTAACACTGGTGCTTTCCATCGACTGTGACTGGTTCCAGTAGATTGTAGAGCTGTGCTGGGAAGTGTATACACGTGTAGCATTGTCTAGCCCCGTGTATGGGTAATAAATGTAAATGACTTTATTGGATTTGCCCTGTAAAAATAGAGAGGATCTCCATGTTGCTGGGCATTGGAGATGACAGATGAATGGGATTAGCAGTAATTAACAATGGCCGCTATCATCGTGTTGGCGCAACGTTATTGATCAGAGATGCGGGTTTTGCATGAAGTCGAATATCATTTTCTCATCCAGAGCTAGACAATGGGTCAAGATTTATGATCTCTATAAGGCATCTGTCGTGTGTCTGTCTTCCTGAGCCCTGCTGTGCAGACGGTAATGATGCTCGACCTCAACAAAGGGGATTAGATGCTGCAGTGGGGATGTAATATATACCGTATGTATCTGGCTAGTTTACATATTGGATTACAGATGATATTGCTCAGCGGGTATTATCTATGTGTTTGCACATTGGATTTGTATTTGTGAGTTTTGCTATTTTCTCTTGATTCATTACATATGGAAATAGTGATCGGTTACATCTGTTTCCGGCTTTCACATTCCCAATATTTAGAAATCCAGGGAAGGCTCTGAATGGATATTAATGCTGTGGGTTTGATTTATTGACTGTAAAGCTGTCAGATCATCGTGCCGCTACCTCCTGTCACCCTCCTCCTGGGATCTCTGGAGTAGGAATCAATCAATAGGAGCTGCAGGCAGTTTCTGGGTTCTGTAATAAGGACTTGATAGCAAAATATTTGGGACCTTTTGACTCTGGCACAGTTTAATTGCCCCAGTACTACAAAATTAATATGCAATTAATTATTTCCTTGCTTCACCTTGCAAACAAAAGCCCCACAGCGTCCCATCTGCTGTTGACACAGGGTGCCCGATGCACATGTTATAAGGGTGCGCTGAGAGTGGAGCATTAGCTGGCGAGCCTCGGTGGCAGCTGGGAAGTGAATCAATTGGTCATGGTTTGTTGCCATTCATCTTCACTCAAACTCTGTCTGTCACGGGGATTTCTTCCACTTATAATGATGTGTGTAACTTTGATTTTTAATGACTTTTCCTGCTCCAATGTTTCCCTCGCCGGATCTAAACAAGTCTGATTAAGAAAGTCTACACTTTAGCATCCTGCCAGTATTTGTTTAGAGGACGGGCAGTGACGGAAATAGGCAAAACTTGTAACATAAGCTCTAGCCGCATAGATATAGAATAGATATGAATGACTGTTGGGTTAGTTTTTTAGTGATGCGTTCACAGAAAATTCATGGGTATATTCACACTCGGCAGATTTCTGAACAGTCATTTCTGCAACTGAAAATTGGTTTTATTCATCCGAGTCACCATAATCCTTTAGTAACCTAATTTAAAAGGAACGGTTTTATTATGGATTTTACCGTATGGGTCCTAGTGCAACTATGAAAATATCTTGTAGTAATCTGACATGCCAGTGCTGAGAAATCAAGTTTTAAGGCTGCATGCAAATTTCCTGGAAGTGCATTGGGGCGTGTCCATGTTTTCAGAGTACATTGTCACTCCCCCAATGCACTTGACAACTAATTTGAGTGTTGGTTCAAAGCTCAAATTCTCAGCGCTGCCACATCTGATAACTATAAGGCAAATGCCATTTTTATTGTTTTACAAGGACCTATCCAGCCATACCACTAGTTAGTGTAGTAAATTCATCTCTCCAGTTCTCTCCAGTACTAAGCCTATCCAGCTTTGAGCTTCACTTGTCTGACATTCTGGTTTCTATGGGCTTATGGCCTTACAACTTTATTTTCAAAAGTGTTGCCTGGTAACATTTCCTTAGCAATCAGTCTGTCTTAGGTTTGGCAATGACCTAAAGGTGTCCATACACATTAGATCAAGGTCCACAAACTTTCTTATATAGGGCCCTCCGGACTCTCCCAGTTGAGGGAAAAACGCATTGGACAAGTTGAATTTCCGTTCCTGATCCTTTTGTTGTCAGGTGAGATAAACTCTGCTAGATTCCTCTAGGGCGGCTTTTCTCCCTACCCAAAATGTATCTATGCTCGGTAAAGTTGAGCATCCATGTGTATGGGGGTTGCTACAGTAATCTAACTAGTGTTTGTCCAACAGCAATTGAATGGTCACCTTAAGAGAAAATGAGAAAGTTCTTGTAAACCTCTAAATAGGATCAGAGAGCACATAAACCCTGGACGCAGCACGAGTTTGAGTGATTATGTTGGGTTTTTGCTCTTTTCCTGACTTTCATGCTCCATCATTTTAATGAATCCCAGCTTGTTCTTTTCCTCTTTAGGTCTAATGATTGTCCGACACCTTGAAGCTTTTGTTATAAATCCAGTTGATGGATTAGCTGAAGGCACAGTTATTATAGAACCAAGGCTTGGCTTCAATGTGACAAAATAATGGAGTTCAATCAATCCCCCGGTCCTTGGAAATATCTTTGGCTTTTGCTAAGCACAAGTCATACTACAATATGTATCTACTGTGTTTATGTACTTATACATTTTACTGTTATGTAGTGAAACTTTCACAAAGGATTAAATAGCCATTCTGACATGGTTTTCTAAGAAAGTACATCAGCTTCATCAGGCCTAAGAGACTTATTTAAAGGGAACCTGTCATGTTAAAAATGGCATCTGATCTGTAGGCAGGAAAGGATGGTCAGATGGATGTACATTTCTGTGAGAAATGATTCAGGAAAACTTGCATGTTATTCATTGAAATCTCTGAATCCTAAAAGTTAATATAAACATTTTAACGAACCTTTCCACATGACTCGCTGATTCTAGAGTTGAAGTCCCCTATGTAGAAGCTGTTTTGCATATTTAATTTCCCAAAGGAGCATTGCATAACCTATAAGTCTGCTTACACCGGCTTGGCACTTTCCGCAAGGAGAAACTTTCCTACAATAGAAGTGATACCTTTCTTTTTTTTTTTTTTACTAGAGATCCAATGTGACAGTTATGAGAAAGCTATTGTAGAAGCCATATGCAAATTAGACTTGAAGTGCACTGTGGGCGTGGGGGAAGAAGCAGTCCAAGTGCCTTGACATGCCTTGCACTTCCAACCAGATTTGCATGCTGTGTCTACACTAGATTTCTCACCTCTGGCACATTGGATCTCTACATGAAAGATATCATTTTTATTGGGGGACATGCATATACATTACTTCAGCTATACCTATATATATAAAAACACGCTGATGGGTTCCCATGAAATGGACGTAGTCCCCGTCTTCATAGAATAATGGTCCCCGTATACTCAGACTGCAAGATGAGGTGACCAGCCACATCCGGACAGAATGAATGGAGAGGTGGCAACGGACTATGACCTCTGGCTATTATCAGTCATTTATGGCATATCCTGTAAAATAAAGGCAAATGGAGCCTGGTCGGCAGGTATTTATTTCAGAGCTCGCCATTTCCGACTGGTTTTCTTGTCTTTGAATGTTTCTGCATCACTTTATCATATAACTTTGCCTCTTGTCTTATCCATCCGTGTATTACAACATAAGATTTGCTCAGCTCTGGAAATCTCCTATAAATATGAACAGGATAATCTGGAAGCTAGATAAATATAAGTCCTGGCCACTGAGCTGGATTCCCAGCCGAGAGTTTGCATGAAATCCCATTTAGTTCCTTTTGCTTTGATACTTTGGACATGTTCCACATAATCTGCATTAGTGAATTCTTTTCCCCTGTGATCTCTGTATTTCATGTCTCAAAGCAATCTGGAAATAGTGTTTTTATTTAATTGTTGGGAATGAAGTTAACAAGATGTTTTATTTGAGTTTTCAGTCCGTGCCTGCGTGGTAAGCGGAATTAGCACCGTCAATATGTCTACAAACGCGTGTTTTCTTTCTGGGTCCTTGGATTGCGTCCAGGTCTTTTCACAGAACATTCTTTATGTTATTGCATTACATTTTTTTCTAGGAGATCTGGGTCTAATTGTGTTATATAGAAGCAAAGACGTATTACAGGATTTGTAAGGTTGTGATGTCCTGGGGCGACAGCATACATTACATCAGTGGTCATCAACCAATGAACTACAACTCTTACCATACTCTGGCTTTCACACGTTGAGAGTTGTCTGTATTACCAACCAGCTCCACTCAGTTCCTGCCAGGAAGCATACATGATTAGCAGGTAACGTGCACACATCCTGGCAGTCATCTTTTAAAGAGAAACCCTTTATTTGGGTTCTCTAGATGCTAAAATCCACTTTCATATATTCTAGTTATGAATTGGGGGTCCTCTGATCTCTTGAGTAGAGAGTGCTGTCTTTCTCTGGGAAGAACCCATTAATTTAAATGGACACAGTATAATGCTCCATTTACAGTGCGGGGGGCGCTGCAGAGAAATTCAACACTAACTGGCAGAGTTGACTGCAGATTGCAGCTAATATCTGGTGTTATTTGCTTTGTTTCTAACAAGGAGGTATTGTGCAAAGCAGAGAACCCCCTGTTAACATTTTGTAACAAATTTCCAATGTTAAATAATGATTATTTCATGAAGCGATTTTCCAATTAAGATAGCTGTTGCATTAATGTTTAGTTCCCCTGGAGAATCCTCCCATAATAACATCGGCAGTAAAATAGCGTAATTTATGGCACATTATATGGAGGATTTCCCGATATTCAGAAACATGTATTTATCTATAATAAATCTTCCTTTTATCTTCTTCTGCACAGTAAATGTGATTGGCACACTGCCAGGCTGAGCGCGTTGGGTAGGATTTCTATTCTTTAGCCCTCATATAAAATGTATGCTTTTTATTACTCGTTATATTCATGTATGGTCGGGTATAGCTGACATTAATATTAATAATAATAATCTTTATTTTTATATAGCGCTAACATATTCCACAGCGCTTTACATGCATTATCGTCGCTGTCCCCATCGGGGCTCACAATCTAGATTCCCTATCAGTATGTCTTTGGAGTGTGGGAGGAAACCGGAGAACCCGGAGGAAACCCACGCAAACACGGGAGCCTCTGGCCAATATCACTCTTTACATTGTCTCCATAAAACGTATAGAAAATGTATAATGATTCCTAGAAAATATGGCAGCCTGGGCTCACAATACTGATAATGAATGATCATCTTGTCTTTAAAGTGGTTTTCCCAGAATTGAACATTATCCCTTATGCATAAGAGGATAGGGGATAACTTACTGATCGCTGGACTTCTAATCACTAGGACCCCCAGCGATCTGGTGATTGGGATTCTGCAGAGCTGCATCTAGAAATAGCAGATGGCTGCACACTGCTTTCTCCAGCAGTCCCATAGACAATGATTAGAGCATGGGTGGGCTGCTCCGCTCCATCAAACACAGAGCTCAGTAGAGTCCCATTCTCAGGACCGCTGGGATCCCAGTCGTTAGACCCCCAAGGATCGATACCTTATCACCTATCCCATGGAGAGGGGATAACTTTCAGTTTCCGTGCCACACATCCAAGGGACCCCAAACATATTAAATTAATATGGGCTGAACCTTACGACTTTGGCAGGACCAACAAACCATATAATGTGTATGGGGGTCTCCCGACTCATCCAGTCTGTATGGGGGCCTGCTGACTCACCCTTGACAGATGATATCAGGGAAGAATAGATTTCATGTTAGAAGACCGTGCCTGATGCTTTGTGTCTGGAAGTGACATATTCCACAATCCCCATTGAGAACACTCAACCGAGCCCACCTTTTAAGTCAGTGTTTAAAATGGGAAATTTCAAGACTGAGGTTTTAAGGATTACATTGCCAGGGGTGCAGAACTGCAACAGGGTGTAAATTTACAAAGTTGCCTATGGCACATGTTACAAGGAGATTGACAAGCCTTTGGCTATCCTGAAGCTTGGTTAGAGGATGACCGAGTATATTTAAGTTTGTCTGACTTCATGTGGTTCCTTTAAAGGGATATTTTGGTAAGGAGATAAGTTCGGGGTGCAGCTCTAACCACAAACTCCCACCGATTGTCAGAATGGGCCACTTTTGTACTGTTTGGGAGCTTGAGCTCTGCTCCATTCGTTCTCTATGGGATTAGTTTAGTTCTTGGCCATTTCGGACAGTTCCATACAGAATGAGTACTGGACCTAAATTACTTTTTTAATCTGGTTGCGGTATTGCAGTTTAGTCCCATTCATTTCAATGGAGGTAGGCAGAAATGCCAGGCAAAGCATTTGTATCACTGTTCTTAAAAAAAAAAAAAAAAAAAAAAAAAAAGCCTTGTTTTCTAATCCCTTAAATTGGGACAGATTTTTGTATTGGATTTACTGCAAAATCTGCAGTGAATTTTTTCCCCCGCTGATTTGAAGTCCTTATATTACGGATGTACCCCTATATTGAAATGTGAATGAGGCCTCGACTCTCCCAGGTGTAAACTACCAACGTGTTGGGAAAGAAGTCCTAGCTTTGACTAACTAAGAATCAAGGTGGGGGGGAGGTTAGCAAGTGGGGTGGGCTCCATATTGGCCTATTATCTGCACATGTATTCAATGCTTTAATATAAAGGCCTCTATCTGGGCACAAATTGCCTCTGAAGTCTGTGGTAGTTGTTGCGTGTCTTCCTCTTCTCAGCCGCAATGAATATCCCTTTATCCTGACTCGATTAGCGTAATGTAAGCTCCATTTACCATTAACGGATGTTGCCTTAAATGCCCTTTAAGCTCAGTTTAATTTGGGGCGAGACGCTCCTGTCTCAGCGATGTGTTAAATGTTATATATGTTACGTGTTATCTGCGTGTTATTGCATTAGACGTTTTAGCCAACGACCATTCATAACTCGTGACACTAATTGAATTCACTCTGGTGATTGCGTTACCCGGGTACATCGCCAGGCCATGTCATGACCTTTTCCTGTAAATTTTCCCCGGATAATGGCATCGCTTTCATTTCCACATCACTTCAAACAGTCATTTCTAGGCCGATGTGATGAAAGGATGAACAGCGCTGTGCCCTCTCGTCTGTGATGCCGTCCGTCCTCAGGAACTTTCACAATTGAATTATCAGTCATTGGTGGAAATCAAAGGGTCTTGTTTGTCTTCATCTGCAGCGAGAAACGATTGCTAGAAGTCGGTGCATTAGATCTACGTCTCACGGCAAAGGGATTTTGGCCTCATTTTAGTGTCCGTCAGTGCCCACTCTAACCTATGATGCCCGCGTTGTCTCCATCTCCATACGCTTGTCTGCAGGAGCTGCTTGCCATTATATGCGTTACTGTCGTTGACTACCATCGGTCCTTGTACAGTCCATTTTACACTTACACAGCACATGTACTGAAAATACACTTGTGTGAACCTGAATCTGATTTACACCCGGCTTATATACTGTATCAAGGATAACAATTGGTCCCAATTTACCCAATGGAGGCTGAAAGAATGTTCTTTTGGTCTCCATCAGGCTGGTATAAATCATTAGATTTTTTTGATTAGGGATCATTTTTCTGTTGTTGGTGTTGTTTTTTTTATAACATGGGGTCTTGAAGGTGACATATACTACTGAATATCTATATATACTGTATCTATACAGCACACACCAGTTACATCCATCAGAGGTATAAGTCAAGAAATCCTGCTTCAACTAGCACTACATAAAAGAGATGTACTAATGTATGCCAATCCGAAAGATGCCAAAAGGCTATCTATTTTGTATAGCCCTTTTCACATATAAAGTGCCATGGAAGAATTGGCGCTATAATAATAATCCAGCCTGTGGTGTTCGTCATATGCACACTGCAAATGCAATGTGAACATTGTCTAGATAGACTATAAATCTTTGAGTCCCATGTATGCATACTATCTTGTATGCCATTGTTTTTTTTTTGTTTTCATTTTAATGATCACTTTTTATGGTAAATTTTGATGATCAATAATGGCCACCGATTCAAAGTGTGTCCTTGTCTGGGTCTTGTATTCATTGTTGGGGGAATACCTGGATGCTGACTTGGATGAACTCACTCTCTGAATTGGTGGGGTCATAAAATCATTTTCTGTGTGTGTAGAAACCAAGGGAATCTGTCAGTAGGATCAACCCTCCTAAGCCGTCTATATGTGCATGCGGATCATAGAAAGTTGAAGAAAATTATACGTGCTGCGTAATATTAGCGCTATATAAAAATAAAGATTATTATTATTATTATACTTTGATATCTGCAATCTGTTATATTATTCCAGAGTAATCCACGTTTTCCTTACTATGTAAATGAGCTGCTAAGATCTATAGGCCGGACATAGCTCTCCCTGAGAATCTACATCCAGAGATTACTTTATAAGAAAGGGGTCGTTACCAGTGTGAGACATGTAGATCATGATAGTAGACTGTCAGTCATTACGTGTCTCAGATGGATAACATTCTCTTTCATTTACAATAAGCTGTGAAGGCAGATTCTCAGGGAGATCTATGTCCGGCCCATAGCACTAAACAGCTCATTTACATATTAAGAAAAACATAGATTACTCTGGAATAAGATATGAGATCGCAGGTATCAGGGTATCATTTTATTCAACTTTTTATGACCTGTATGCCCTTATAGACGGCTTAGGAGGGTTGATCCTACTGGTAAATTCCCTTTAAACCTGGCATAAAAGGTATGTCACTAATATGCTGTATCCCTACATGTGCCAGAATTCTGGTGCGTTTTCAACAAAAAAAAAAAAAGGGAACTGGTCCCAAATTTTTTATGTTTTACACACTTTCTGTGCCTTGTCCCTCAAGAGGGACTAGTTGTCCCCGAAAAGAGCCTTGACTTACCAGAAAAGTGCAGTGGCCAAATGTGCAGTACCATGCATCAAAAATTGTGCCTTTGTGGCACCAAGTAAGCCAACTAATAGGTGCTGTAAACTTAGACTAGACCAGCGTTTTCCAAACTCCAGTCCTCACACCCAACACATCATGTTTTCAAGATTTCCTTAGTATTGAACAGGTGATGGATTTATTATTAAGAAAACCTCTATGCATTTTGCATTCATTTAGAAACCTTGGGCGAGTTATTAATACCATTCTTATGTCTATCTTCTGGAGTCCTTTTGGATATCTTCTTGTTCATTAGATGTTTCCTTCCTGGGTAAGTTTAAGATGCCTAAAAACTAATGGGGCTGAACGAGTAAAACACTATTTTATTTCTTTTCTGGATAGAGAACCCCCCTAGGCTTGTTCATATTCTGCACCTTGCTGGTGGTGGAAGACTTTGCGATGGTTCCTTTAGTCTCGGCAGCCAGACTTGGCCTCCAGAATAGTTTTCTGTCTTGAAAAATGATGTCCGCTCATGTAACGTGAAGTCATGTTCCCATGGCCTTCAAGCATTAATACTTCCATTTATTTTGTGTTCCGTGAAATGAAATGAGCCTTAAATCTACGCCTGACAGAAATATTATCTTATCTCTCTCAGTCCGCAGTGATTTGTCCTGATTGTTGAAGTGTTATTTCTCTCAGTGTTTTCTCAGCATAAAAGCTTTTACCACCAGACACACATTTAGCTCTGGAGTTCGTAAATCGTCTTTCTAATTGATCGTGCTGCTAATTAATAACTTGCAATACACAAATGGAGTCATTTAATAAACTCATGAACTCACAAGCTGCAGAAATTCTGTGTAACTTAATGTAAACAATTTGATATTTGATGACACATTTTAAGGTTTGGCTACAGCTTGTAGGCACTTTGGGGAAAATGTTGGGTAATTGCAATTTGTGCAATTCCCTACTACACTGTTATCGGAAGAATTGTGCTTGCTGCTATATCTCTATCCTATGGATATCTGTCAATGGTAATTTGCTGGGTAGCGGTAAGGGCTTTAAGATTAACCAGTGTACGTATGTACGCATGAATGTGTGTGTGCGTATATATATATATATATATATATATATATATATATATATATATTATATATATATATATATATATAATGCAAGATACATGGCATGTTTTTATAAATGCTCATTGAAATGCAATGAAGAATGTTCTTCATACATATTTTGTCTCATATTGCTATTTAAAACTGAGAAAAAAAGACATTTTCCCTGTGTGTTCAGACGCTCAGCCATACCTCCTCGTCTTCCTTGCCTTGTGCTTGGCTGCAATGCAACTGACTGCAGCAGGAGCCTCTCCCCCTCTGCTTTGTCTGCTTAGTATACAAGGATTGTGAGAGGGGTATTCTCATTATTAAGAAGTTATCTGCTATACAAAGGATAGGTGATCACTTGTGGATTAGTGGGGATCTGGTTCCCTGTGATTTGCATCACCGCTCTATTCATTCCTCCTGGGTCTGTTGGCGGTAGCGTAGTACTACGTTCAGCTTTTTCCTACACTTTTATAGAGGATGAGTGAGGATGAGTGGAAAAATGGTGCGCTCTATCCCGATGTGGCATTGTAAGAGCCCTACTCTCAGTATTGGTGGGAGTCCCAGCGTACGGCCTTCCCCACTGATTCCCCAAGTAATCCCATATGCTTTAGATAGCTCATTACTTTAAATTCTGGGTAAAACCTTTTAAGTTTCAAACCTTTGACTGAGCCTCACACCCTAACCTTTCCCTAGCTGAAGATGGAACAGATCAGCGAACGTTAACTCCTGTGTTCTTCTCTGGATTTCTACAACACTTTTTTTTTTTAGGAACATGCAGAAAATCTTGCAGATTGATAGTCTGTGGGGACAAAATCTTTTCCTGTTCAGTTATTCATTTCTAGGTTTAATGTTCCTTTAGGCCACTTCCAGGTAACACCACCATTCATTTAATGTCACACATTTCCCATTGACGCCACAAGAGCCTACACTTCGCAGCATGATCCAGAGAGGATGATGTGTAAAGGCGCAATATTCTTGGTCTTATTAATAGGGCTGACACCTCTTCAGCTATTTATGACGCTCATTAACACACGTTTGTTTGGATATATAACGTCATCAGTTTTCCTCATTATCCTCAATGTCTGCCTTCATCGAGCCATAGACCCCTGAGCTCGGCTTTCAAGGTCAGCGGTGACACAGAAGCCTTTATGATCAACCATAGCCGGGTCTGGGTTACATTAACGAAGGAAACAAATTAAGGAAGAAATTAAATATTTACTTGTTATGGGTTTATTGCAGGAAGTCACGTGCAGTAATGTTTCCTACAGAGAAATAATTACATTTTTCCCATAAAAATATGAGCACTGATAGCTTCACTGTAGATAACGGAGCTGCAGGCTGGGGAGGTCTTCTGGAGACCCCAGGGATGTGCGGCAGGGCAGAGGTCGGCAGATTCTTCTCTGCTCATCAGAGGTAGACGTTATTAGTATGGCACAGCGGTTGTTTGTTTGCCAGAAGAAAGGGAAAAAGTAATTACCGGCACTGTTGTTCTGTGATTTTTTTTATTTTTACCAATTGTTTAGTTTTACACAGGCATTTATCAAGGAATTATTAACAACCTTTTTTTAGTATTTTTGCCAGACGTTACATTAAAATCTATTAACTGTAAAAATTACAGTAAAATATTGTATATAGCTTTAAAGCGATCTATCACCAGGTTTTTAATTCTTCATCTGGGAGCAGCATGATGTAGGGACAGAGACCCTGATTCTAGCGATGTATCACTTACTGGGCTGCTTGCTGCAGTATTGATATTATCCCTCTATGAATGTTGAGCTGTGTCTTAGCCCGCCCACACCACTGATTGGAAGCTGTGTACACCATGAATAGGTTGAAAGCTGCCAATCGGCGGTGGTGGCACGTTTAAACAGAGCAGGAGGACTACAGGGCACGAAACAACTAGTCCTCTAGTGATAATCTCCTGCTAATAAAACTGTAATTTTATCAAAACCACAGCCAGCACCTCAGTAAGTGACATAGCAGGAATCAGGTTTTACATTATGCTGCTTTCAGATTAGGTGGCAAAAACCTGGTGAAAGATTCCCTTTAAAGGGGTTGTCCCAATTTAGCAACTTATCAGTTCCATGGGATCGGTCATAACTTGCTCATCACTTGGCGTCTGACTTCTGGGACGTCCTAGAATTGGGATTTGCAGCGCCCTGTTTGAATGGAGCGATAGACATGCATTCATTCATTGTTTTTGATACTCCCAGTGGTAGCAGAGCAGTGTACTCGACTATCTCCTGCAGTCCTATAGGCAGTGAATGGAGGTGGTGCAGATGTGTGGCCATTGCTGCAGTGCCCCATTTTATCTGATTGTGGGAGTCCCTAGATAGGTGCTGACTTACTAAGTAGGAACAGTCTCCTTACACAGGGTCCAGCAAAAGAGGTTGTCCACTACTTTGACTTTGATGGCCTATCCTTGGGATAGGTCAACAATGTCTGATCGGCCGGGGTCCGACATCCGGCACCCCCACCAATCAGCTATTATCGGTGTTGGCGGCGGCAGGAAGTATTTACTTGCGGAGCTGGTCGTCTACTTGTAGTGGCTACCGCGAGGTACCGCACATCCGCCTCCTATTGAGTTGAATAGGAGGCGGATGTCCAGTACCTCGCGGCAGCCACTAGATTTCCCCTTTAACAATTAGTGATCTAAAATGTTAAAAATGTTTTCGAAACAATTGCCTTCTTAAAAGAAAAAAAAAAACAGCACCACACCTGCCTGTGTGTGGTATTCCAGTTCAGGTTCAGTCACTGTCGTGGAGCCAGGCAACCAATATACCTTGTGGCCCTGTTTTTGCAGGCATGTTTTCTTAGATATGGACAACCGCCTATCCTCCTGGCCAGCAAGTGAGCAGTATGTGACTTCTCCAGCCAGTAATACAACCCTTGGCCGCTATTGCCACTGATTGACTGCTGTGGTCACATGCATTTAAGATGCACATTGCGGGATTATAGGGAATGTGGGAACAGGCTGCCAATCACCAACGAGCAAGCAAAAACACTTGTTCGTTGGGTGAAATTATTTTTAGGCTTACTTAAAAAGTCATTGTTCTCAGCAGCATATCGTCCTTTGTAAACAGGACATGTGCTGCCGAGAACAATGATTGTATATGTACTCAGAACGATCCATTACTAATCGTTCTGTGTGAATCGTAAGTATGGTTGACCTGTCTAAACGGGCTATTAAACGACTGCCGATCGGCTTCTATGTTGACGATCGGTGGTCTTTTACAGCCGGAGGTCGGCCAATGTAAACTAACCATGAGTCCGGTCGGTCTGAAATTTGCAGTATTTGACGCTGTATGAGAAATGTGGTGCTTCTTGCTGGAGATGAGACTTTTTTGTGCCTATTTGTTGACTTAGTTTGTGCCAATATTCTGGCTAAAAACTTTTGCAAAATTGTGTCTCACAATGTCACATTATAAGCCACTCCTATTCCCTCTAAGCCATCCCTCTTTAATTTAAGCTACACCCTATTGTTTTGTTGAGCGAGGCATAAATATTGTTTAACCCCTCCATGCACCTTAGATGACTGTTGGCCGACCATTCAGCTGGTGACTATCTTGGCCGTCTCTCCCATGGACAGGAGCGGTCACTCTGCCGAGCTTGCCTACATCTCTGGAAGCAACTTATCTAGATGAGAAGAAAGGGATCAGCAGTCCGAAATTGGACATGTCCAATCAACCTCCTCCCCCAACAATCATCTGTCTGGGTCCCCATGCACATTAGACTGTCGATATCAATCGACCTCTTCCCCCAACAATCATCTGTCTGGGTCCCCATGCACATTAGACTGTGGGCCACACAAGATATATTCCACTTTTTGATGCAAATCGAGCCAGAATTGTGGTGCATTAGGTTAATAAATCTCCGCCAATGTGTGTAGACTACAGGACGGCCATCGGTCCTAGATGTAAATAGCGGTTAATCAGTTTGGATTCCTGCAGAAGACGCTTTAACCCGTCACTTATGCAGCAGTCGCACTCACACTCAGCAGCCTCCTGTCTCCAGCCTGCTCAGTGTAGAGCAGCATCTAATGGATATAGGAAGCGATCGATGCCTCTGAGGACACCAGGAGGTATGGAGATACATTATTAATTGCCTGGTCGGGGTCAGATGAGGATCCTCATTATAAGAAGCACATACAGATGAGCTGCTATAATATGTTTGTGTCCACCACTGGCGGACACAGACCGAAAAGGGCCCCTGTGCAAAAATAATATATGGGCCCTCTGCAGCCCAAGAGCTCCTAAAAATGCAAAACTGCACCTGCTTTGTAGGTATAAATGGGCCCCTTACCTCTTGGGCCCCTGTGCAACCACCCAGGTTGCACCAATGATTTGTCCGCCCCTGGTGTCCACTATGTGACCAGGTTGCTAGTAATAATTATTATCTACACACAGGTGTGTGGACACAGAGGATGTAGAGTTTACTTATACACCAGATCTATAAGGGCCTGAACCAAGTATATAGATATCCCCCTTTTATACAATAAGGGACTTATTGATTGCTGGTGGTCCAAATGCTGGGACCCCCACCGATCCCAAGAAAAGGACTGTGCAGATTGTGTTAATGAGGTGTGTAGAAATCCTTGCACTTTCTACAGAAACCAGCCCATTCAAATGTATGGAAAACTTACCCTTCGGCTATATCCACACAATGGTATAAAGCTCGTATTTTACACAACGTGTTATGGCCCCAGTTTCTGGCCCAATTGCGGATCTCCTGACCCAAACGGACAGCGTCATATATGCCTGTGAGGCTGTTAGTTCAGGTCAGAATAAATAAAAAAAGACCTGTGGTTGAACGAGGAATTGTGGCTTATAAAACGTCCGCTATATGGCGGTATGAATCTAGTCTTATGATATTTGTAATAGTATATATATATGTATATATATAATATATAATATAAAAATATCTACATGGTCTTATTGCCCTTGCATTAAACTCTAAAGTAACTCACTTTATGGATCGCTTGGACTCTTCAGTGTCAGACACACAGTGGGGACACCATGTCTACGCTACTCCTGGTTTGACTTTTTGGCTAAATGGTCCACTAAATATTTGTCCTCATATCCTATAGTATAGACCGTATGGTATGAGGTGTCAGTAAATAGATGACTATAATATTGATTATCTAATACTAGATTATAGCAGGATGATACTGTGTTTTCCAATAGGATGAACTCTCTCTACCCTTTGGCCCAGTTGAAACCCATTAAAAATCGACAGCATTGCCAGAAGGCAGCACCCGCACCTTATTAGCATTTGTCAGCAAATCTGCTCTGCCCATCCTCATGGCTCTGAATGCCAGGGGTGATCTGCTAATTTGCTCAATAAAAGTGCTGGTAAGCTGCAATTTTTAAGACAAAATGACATCAATTAAGCATTTAACAAGCATATAAAAAACCCAGAAGAATCACAATGCTTTGTCCTTCATCATCTCTATACTAATTTCAGAATGAATCCCATAAGCTGAGGGCTATGAGCGGCCTCGATAGATCTGACCTCTGAGTGCGGCTTGTGTAATAATCATTGACTGCAGAGGTGGCCGGGAAGTTTTACTAAGTGACTCCAAGCTGCAAGATGATTTCCGAGAATCGTTATTGAAAAATGACAAAACGCTTTAGAAACCAGTGAAAAAACTAATCTATTGTGAAACAGTTCAGTCTAAGGTGAAAAAATCATTTTCCCTTTGTAATTGACATTTTATTATTTTTCTTTCATCTGTGTTCAGATTAGCGATTGGAGGCACGGAGCTCTGGGTGGTCCTTTCTGGTTTTATTTTTCTTTGTTGTACCCCGATACATTGACAGAAAACAGTTGTCTATATTTTTCTGTAAGATCTTCAAGCCAAAAAAGAAACACATTATTAAATCTGTTATTTCATGAAAATAATCCTTATCCCAATTCATATTCGGGCATAGGGTAAACTCCGGGTTATCCTGCTCTCTTTTTGAGCCAGAACTGAGAGCTGATTGTGTTCAGGCAAAATTCATCCATCCATTTAATCCAGATTTTGCTGTCAATTTCTCTTTGAAAATGTGAATTTCCGTAAGATTTCACCCATTGTGTTGCAAACCTGTAGTGAGAATTCACAGCATTAATTGACATTCTGTTAATATAAAATCTGCAAACTGCTGGACAAGTTACTCTGCAGATTTTTCTTCCACAGCATGTAGATGAGAACGTCCGTATGTCCACACTACTCGTGTGACAGAAATTCGGCCAACTGATGGGGGTGTCCTTGCCCTTGACGGGGCCAAGAAAGATCAGAAAGGAATTGATTTCAACATGCCTGACTCTTTATTGGCACAGAAGTTAAAGGTTTTTCAGTTTCATCAAACCCCTATCCCTAGGCACAGTTTACTCACTCTCCTCAGGTCCAGCCCTGAGTCTTTGATTCTCCTGTATCTATTATTGTCTGCAGCGCTAACAGTGCTGCTGCCAATCACTGAGCTATGCAACTCGTGCCATCTACTCCGGCTGAGCCAATCATCTCCGTTATTTCCTGCAATGCTGTCAACTTGACGTTAGCGCTGCAGACGATAATAGACACTGAGACTCAGCGATGGACCGGGGGAGGGTGAGTAAATAGAAGTTGTTCTTTTTCTAATATGTTACTCCTGGAGAAATGGGTTTTCTGAGACAAGAGAACCCTCTTAAGCTTAGTTTATTCCCCATTGAATAGCTCAACATGCTTAGATATGGGGCAGTTGGGAGTGACACTTGTTGGCCAGCTGTAGGCTTTGCTCCTCTTTGACCTCATATTTTCTTCTTTTTTTTCAGAAAAATGTTTGAAATCTGAAATATATGGCAATGGAAACGGTTTCTTGTAATATTTGTGTTAACCATTAATTAGCCCCCCCCTACGAAACTCGTCAGGTTTTTGCTGATGTGAGGGATGAGAAACTGGCAGGCATACACCTTCCTCTGGCCCGTCATTAGCTGTCAGTGCGAGGACCAGAAACGAGGACCAGGCTATTGTCTCCAGTAATAGGACTGATATCAGTGCTGGATACATGACAATACACTCCACCACACTCCCTCTTTTCTTGGACTAATTAGACACGCTGATTTTTTTTTTTTTTCCCCCATATCTCTTGCGCCATTCAATTTTTAATTAAGTTTCCTCTAATGGGCACTAAGCACATTAATTTTATCACAATGACTTGTAAATTCTGTTATCTGGCATTAATGTAAATGCCACCAGAGCGATTGTCAGACGATGAGCGAGAGCAGAAAACGGCATTATCTGACAGAGATCCTGCAAAAATATCAACCGAGGAACAGATGCTTTTTCACCTTTAGGCATTTCCAAGTATTAAAATATTTAGGCCTTATTTTAAGGAACGTTTTCTGTGCATACAGTATTCAAAGTCCCAGGATTAACACATTCATTATAACTTTTCTTTTAACATTTGGGGCTAGGGGTAGATTATTAAGAAGGCTTCTATGGTGTCACTCCATGCTAATAGTCAAGGGCAATCCGCTACTTATAATTAGATATTTTCTGATTTTGTGACAATCGTATATAAATATAGGGCTGATTTGCAAAGTATCCATGGTGGATCGATTTGCAGGAACCAGTCCATTGATCACGTCAGTAACCTGAGGACCACCTCTTACCTGATGGCATCCGCAGCCAAGATGAGTGACACTTTGATCTGAAGACACAGAACAGTAGAAAATTTTTCATCAATACTTTTTGCAAAGTTGCTTAATTTTTTGGAGGGTATTTTAGCAATTAAAATCTGTGAACACAGTGAAAATATGTTCCAAAATGAGTTGTAGATAGTAGGTTGTATAACTTACTAATATAGTTGTAGTAGCCACGATGTCTCGTTCCTCTTGTAGATGCTCCATCCTGTGTCCCAATAGCTCGGCATCCAGTCCTGAGCTTGACTGGAGCAGAGTATGAGGGGGCTGGCCAAAAGCCCTTTTCAATAGCTAAGCCAACCCCTTCCTCTAATGCATAGACGGAGAGAAGTTTTTTGGAAACCTTTTTAATATGTGGCATTATTGGTAAGATCTTATCTCTCTAGTATCGGATTTTCAGGTCTTAGTCTGAGATGTTTTCCAGCTATAGCGGTCTCTGTTACCCGGGGCTCAGTACCTTTTGGCAGGCCTCCGTCACATTAGCTTCCACGCCTTACTTGGGGTTAGTGGGTGAAGGCCTGTCATTAAAATATCATCAGTGTTAGATATATGCAGATGAAGGCGCCCTAGGCTCAGCGACTCCTCTTACCCGCTGTGTGAGTTCTTAGCTTCTGGCAAGGACAGTATCTCACATTGAAGAATTATTCTCTTATCCTTCTCTGACTCTATGTATTAGGAGGCATTACAACAGGAAAAATCTGTATCATCACACAGGATACCCCATAAATGTGATCGGTGATGGTTCTTCCTATGAACTCGATGGACTTTAGTCTGCCTTCAGCTATAAAACTATGAATGAACAGTGCTGTCTCCATTGAAGTCTGTGGGAGTTATGGAGGCAACTATTGACCTGAAAGAAAGCATTTGCAGACAGCTGTTTTTCATTTAGGACTATGAATCCTTCTTATAATAGGTTTGTGCTAACACATATTATCTGAACTGGTGAGCTGCAGTGTAAAGCATGGAGGCACAAGGCTATAGTCAAAGCCTCTGAGACTCCAGCAGACAAATGATCTAACCAGGAGTCACTGATCATGGCCAGTTCCCCCCCAAAAAAGCAGTTATAGCGATATTCCCGACTTATATTGTCATGACCTACCGATATGGCAAGCGTGATCTGACCTATGAGACCAAGACTGATCCTGAGAATGAAGGGAATCATTATCGGTGGAGCACTGCATTCTTTTTTTAGTGTCAAAAGTGGCTAGGGTGCCGCTGTACATGGATCTGCAGTCGGCCTAATTCACTTTAATGGGTTTGAAGTGAAATAATGTGAAGGAGATGCAGCTGTGAGGGTCTGAGATTGGTTAGATAAGTGAGGGTCCCACAAATTGAACCCCCGCCGACCATAAAGTCATGGCATATCTGAGTCATATACCATAACTTTTAGAGATAGGAAACCCATTGTACTTTGAAGAAAATATTTAGGATATATTACTTAGCTGAATTTAGTGACCTTTTTTACCATTATATTTCCCACATATCATTATAGCCTCCCCATGTCAGTGGTGGTGAGCTGCAGGCTGATTTTCTGCCTTATTCCCCCGTCCAGTAATCTATTGATCTTCCCGAGACAG
The DNA here is from genome assembly GCF_046119375.1 of Phyllobates terribilis. Taxonomy (NCBI): domain Eukaryota; kingdom Metazoa; phylum Chordata; class Amphibia; order Anura; family Dendrobatidae; genus Phyllobates; species Phyllobates terribilis. The sequence goes on along the minus strand of NW_027362773.1, from coordinate 97,457,787 downwards.
AAGGAAATAATCAATATTCCAGTTTATGAAGCAGAACCTGCTGATTGTGTTTATGACAAATCATTTCTTCTTGAAGGACAACACATGAACCTGTGTAGGACGGAGAACAGATTACAGGATTTAGTCGCTTCTTATTATCTCCTTGGAAACCGCAAATTATCTCGATTTTATAGTTGCACTTTGTATTGTTTTATCATCAGAGACTTGTTACTTAGCTGCACACAGCGGTGTATCTGCAGCCTCCGCTCTTCCAGGTCTCTGGTATCTGCCATGAGGCTCATATGAATATGCAGGTACGCTGTAAGGCTATGTGCCCACGTTACATTTATGAAGCAGAAAATTTCTGCTGCATAAATGCAAGTCCTCTCCCGGAAAAACGCATGCGGAATTCCGCACGCGTTTATCGCGCATTTTTCGCGCGTTTATCACGCGTTTTCCACATGCGGAATTGCCTTGCGTTTTTTATGCATTGGACAAAGGCAATTCTGCTTGCGGAAACGCAAAATTAAATGACATGCTGCGGATTTTTGAACGCGGCATAAACGCTGCGGAAAAATCCGCAGCATGTGCATAGAACTTGCGGAATCCCATTGGGGACCATGGGGTGCGGATATACATGCGTTTTTCAAGCGTTTACGCTGCGGAAATTCCGCAGCATATACGCTTGAAAAATGCTACGTGGGCACACAGCCTTAATGACTGGGTCGCCGTGCAATCCAACGTCCTGCTGGATCCCCAAGAGTGTTCATACTCCTCAATAATCGCGGATGCAAAGTCTGACAGTATTGGAACATTTTGGAGCCGATCCTTCTTTTTGCACCTTTTATCTGGAGTAATTATTTGTACATTTTAGTCATTTTAGTAAAGTAAACTTTTTTGAGGGGTCGGTAGTATCGGTGTGGTTTTGTTTATTTAGATGCTTTAGGGCTCCTGCATACGACCATAAAAATCAGACGAGTGCTATCCATCGTTTTGACAGACAGCACTTGTCCCCATGTTATTCTATGGGGCTGTGCACTTGTCCGATTTTTCCTCAGTCGGTCCGAGGAAAAAAAATCGCAACTTGCACAATTTGCCTCCAAGGATCGAATGGCACCTGCCTATTCAAATCTATGGGTCTGACAACATAGAGAAAGTGGAGAAACTTTTTTTTTTTCTCCGTCCCCTAGAAAATTGGATCCCACTGTAATCAAACTCTGATCAGAGGGTGATTAGCATATTTGGGCCGATTCTCTCGGATGAGAGGAAATACTGTCGTGTGACCCTAGCCTTAGGCTAATTTATCATTTGTGACTTTTGAAATATTGTTATATTTTTTGCACAATTACCCTTGTGGAATACTAAATCTATGTAATAGGTATTTTTTGCAGGTGCAGATTAACGTGCGACATTTTGAGCTTATTGTAATGATAGTGGAACTTTTTACTCTAAAAAGGGGTAAAAGAGCCAAACAATTTGCAGCTTTGAATTCGCCCCAAGTCAGCAAACCTTGTGCGCCCATTTTGATGAATTTGACACACAATCCAAAAAAATGACACCCACTCTCCGCCCAAAAATAAAATAAAACCAAATAAAAGAAAAAACTTCAAATGATGAATCAAGTATTTGACTTTCGTTAAAAGTGAATCTTGTCCCTAAATTTGGCCCCCAATAAAGCACATAAGTGGCTGTCTGTAGCACTTTTTGTATATAGATTGTTGCTAATGATACAGTCTTATGTATCCAGTACATCTATATTTGCTGCTACTGCTTTTTCTCGATTGATTTGACTCCAGACTTTTGTCTGATTTTTGTAGAAAGTGCTTGGTGGAAAGCTATAAAATGTAGCCGTGTTCCCATGTCTCTTGGTTAGTACGACCTGTCTTGGGAATAAAATGGGATTCATGGCTTGAGCTACGGGGTCAGAGTTTGTGAAACCTCAGTGAGACCCTGAAAACTGATCTTGTGTGTCCAACAAGACCCGGTCATGACCAAAAGCCCCTTATGATGGCAAAATGAAAACAACCAACAAACCTCTTTCTTTCTTTCTTCAGGATAACACAAGGAGTCCTGGGCTGTAACCTTAGAAATCATGTGGACTGTAGAATAAAGTTTATTTTTGTTTCAGCATCAAACAAGAAATTTAATATCTGAACTTTCAAAATCCAATTGTGGCCTCTATCTTAGTTTCAGTCTAATCCTAAATATGTGCCAGGACTTGTCAAATTCAATAAAAGACTTTGAACAAGTAGTCATTTTACAATGTTGCAATTTTGGAACAGTTTGACGCAGATTCTGCTCTAAAATCTGCTTCAAATCCACTTTTATTCATCCACAACCTCTTTCTGATCCAACAGAAGAAAGTCCAAATTTTTTTGTTTATGCAACTAGCAAATAAAATGTGCAGGAATAAACCTGTTACTTATTGGTTCCCATGCGGAAAAGCTGGAATAGACCCATTAAACAGGGTTGATCTTTGTGCGGATCCGTGGCTCATCAAACTTCACATCTGTAGCAAAAATCTTGAGTTTCAACCTTAGATGTCACCTGCAAATATGGCCGATAGTGTGAACATGCCTTAAATGAGTTTGGGTCTGCATTATTAGAGATGGAGGTAGCAATAGACTACGCTAAGAAATTGCTGAATTGGACAGCCCCTTTAATGTGGATGGACTTGTTGCTTTGATCTGAAGCTACATGCATTTATGTCTCCGTCCGGCAATGGTCATAAATGGTCCACGGTGTCGGATCTTGTTTCGTTTTGGTCTATCATGAGCACGATATGTACAGTCCTGAACTGGGACTATAGACTACTGGTAAATAGCGTGATTTATATTAGGCGCAGTCGGTCGTCCGGAGCTTGCACAGTGATCTGGTTAAGCACGGAGGGTAGGCAGGTGCCTCTCAGCAGTGCAGAGGCTGAGGGAGCAGATGGTGTAAGTTTAGAGATGGTCCCAGCAGATAGATTACTGGTGACGCCTCAGTAAATTCACATTCACCCTGACCACTGTTTGACTCTAGTGCTTTCATCACTCTGCATTTTTTTTTCCTTTCAGAGGACACTAATTATATCTGAACCTCACGCGTCGGGCCAGCTGATCTCCATCCATCTGCACAAGTTATATAAGGTTTCCTATATGAAGAATTGTTCTATACTTGAATGGGAGACACCTCCATCTTCTGTGTCCTGCTTCTTTGTCTCTAGTCATTCATCTTTGTCATAGAAAAGTGCCTTCTCCATTTATTTCCATCTAATTGTGTTTATGGAGAGATGCAATCATTGTTCCAGTAAAAGGCGCAATATACAATCACATGCTCCATACTTTCATTGCAGGAAGACAAAGTAGTGTTTCCTATAGAAACCAGGTCTGATTGCATTGAGAATTGCTATAGACCTCAATATTTAACAATTAGGTGGGTGCGAGCAATAAATTTGCACGTATATTGTCCATCTGACTCGGGGGATTTGCCCATCTTGGGATAGATTGTGTAGTATCAGAGTCAGCTCTGGATGAAATTACTTCTGTACTGGTAATTAAGAACAAATTATACTCTACAGCAGTCACCATATTAAGGCATGTGATTGATTGCTTGTATTGCCATGTGGCATTGTGGCCAGTAATGATTACTTGTTGTATTGGCTTCACAGATAGATAGATATGAGAGAGCTATCCATAAGCAAACATGAAGCAGCACCAGTGCCAGTAGTGAGTGCAAGCCCCCGGATATCCACAAAAGTATCCGCTCCACTCATTTACATTCCTAAAATGTAGGGCAGCTCTCCAAAATGGTATGATGCAAAAAACTGACTATTTATTTACCCATATGATGCCCTTTGGAGCGTTGCCTTCCCCTTTTTTTGGAATAGACAGATTGAAGATAAAGAGATAGATATGAGATAGATAAATAGATGCAAAGACAGAAACTAGACTAAAATGTGAGATCAATAAATACAATCGAGATAGATACGAGAGATCAATACATTGATTGAAGATAGATACGAGATCACTAGATATGAGACAAATGGGTAGAAACTGTAGATTTCTGAACTAGAGAAGGTGCAGAGCGACCAGCATTATAAAGGGAATGTTTGAACTGCAGGAGCAACACAGGTTACTTTGGGTTCTTCAGTTAGTAGATTGCACCTAAGACTTTGTTTCTCCAATCTACAAATATATGAATGGACAGGACAGAAATGTGTTTAATGATCTTCTTACACCGAGGCCTTCAGTGATGACAAGGGCATTCTCTACATCTAGATCTAGAATTAAGAAGGTTTAATTATCATCACAGATGGTGATTCTTTATCGTGCAAGCCGTGAGTCTACGTATGGATTCTGTACTGTGTGAGCAGCGAGACTATGGATTCTTTACTGTGTGAGCAGCGAGGCTATGGATTCTGTACTGTGTGAGCAGTGAGACTATGGATTCTGTACTGTGTGAGTAGTGAGACTATGGATTCTTTACTGTGTGAGCAGCGAGGCTATGGATTCTGTACTGTGTGAGCAGTGAGACTATGGATTCTTTACTGTGTGAGCAGTGAGACTATGGATACTTTACTGTGTGAGCAGTGAGACTATGGATTCTGTACTGTGTGAGTAGTGAGACTATGGATTCTTTACTGTGTGAGCAGCGAGGCTATGGATTCTGTACTGTGTGGGAAGTGAGACTATGGATTCTTTACTGTGTGAGCAGCGAGGCTATGGATTCTTTACTGTGTAAGCAGTGAGACTATGGATTCTTTACTGTGTGAGCAGCGAGGCTATGGATTCTTTACTGTGTGAGCAGTGAGACTATGGATTCTTTACTGTGTGAGCAGTGAGACTATGGATACTTTACTGTGTGAGCAGTGAGACTATAGATTCTTTACTGTGTGAGCAGCGAGGCTATGGATTCTGTACTGTGTGAGCAGTGAGACTATGGATTCTTTACTGTGTGAGCAGCGAGGCTATGGATTCTGTACTGTGTGAGCAGTGAGACTATGGATTCTTTACTGTGTGAGCAGCGAGGCTATGGATTCTTTACTGTGTGAGCAGTGAGACTATGGATTCTTTACTGTGTGAGCAGTGAGACTATGGATACTTTACTGTGTGAGCAGTGAGACTATAGATTCTTTACTGTGTGAGCAGTGAGACTATGGATTCTTTACTGTGTGAGCAGCGAGGCTATGGATTCTGTACTGTGTGAGCAGTGAGACTATGGATTCTTTACTGTGTGAGCAGCGAGGCTATGGATTCTTTACTGTGTGAGCAGTGAGACTATGGATTCTTTACTGTGTGAGCAGCGAGGCTATGGATTCTGTACTGTGTGAGCAGTGAGACTATGGATTCTTTACTGTGTGAGCAGCGAGGCTATGGATTCTTTACTGTGTGAGCAGTGAGACTATGCATACTTTACTGTGTGAGCAGTGAGACTATAGATTCTTTACTGTGTGAGCAGTGAGACTATGGATTCTTTACTGTGTGAGCAGCGATGCTATGGATTCTTTACTGTGTGAGCAGTGAGACTATGGATTCTTTACTGTGTGAGCAGTGAGACTATGGATTCTTTACTGTGTGAGCAGCGAGGCTATGGATTCTTTACTGTGTGAGCAGCGATGCTATGGATTCTTTACTGTGTGAGCAGCGAGGCTATGGATTCTTTACTGTGTGAGCAGCGAGGCTATGGATTCTGTACTGTGTGAGCAGTGAGACTATGGATTCTTTACTGTGTGAGCAGTGAGACTATGGATTCTTTACTGTGTGAGCAGCGAGGCTATGGATTCTTTACTGTGTGAGCAGTGAGACTATGCATACTTTACTGTGTGAGCAGTGAGACTATAGATTCTTTACTGTGGGAGCAGTGAGACTATGGATTCTTTACTGTGTGAGCAGCGATGCTATGGATTCTGTACTGTGTGAGCAGTGAGACTATGGATTCTTTACTGTGTGAGCAGTGAGACTATGGATTCTTTACTGTGTGAGCAGCGATGCTATGGATTCTTTACTGTGTGAGCAGCGAGGCTATGGATTCTTTACTGTGTGAGCAGCGAGGCTATGGATTCTTTACTGTGTGAGCAGCGAGGCTATGGATTCTTTACTGTGTGAGCAGCGAGGCTATGGATTCTGTACTGTGTGAGCAGTGAGACTATGGATTCTTTACTGTGTGAGCAGTGAGACTATGGATTCTTTACTGTGTGAGCAGCGATGCTATGGATTCTTTACTGTGTGAGCAGTGAGACTATGGATTCTTTACTGTGTGAGCAGCGAGGCTATGGATTCTTTACTGTGTGAGCAGTGAGACTATGGATTCTGTACTGTGTGAGCAGTGAGACTATGGATTCTTTACCGTGTGGGCAGTGAGACTATGGATTCTTTACTGTGTGAGCAGGCATCTTCTGCAGAGTTCTTTCTTCCTCTGGATCATCACTTTAGGCAATAGATTGGACTTGAAGGACTTGGGTTTTCTTTCAGCGTAACCCCCCCCACCCTCCACAAAACTATGGATAAATAGATAGCTATGATAGAGGTAGATAGTTAGAGTGACAGAATAGAGCACATCGGTAAAGATTGTGGAGTTTCAAGAATTAGTGGCTATGAATGGGGCTACAATTCCCTGCATTTGCTATTATCTACTGCTCTTCTGGTCCTGCTGAAAGAATATGCTGCAGATCAGGGGATTATATAATAACAACCCTAACATTATAATAGTAACAATAATAAAATGTAGTTAATGGATATTATCATATTCTTTTTTTTATTTATAATTATATTTTATTAGGATCGGTGGAGAAGTCCCTGGAGGGTAGAATGGACAGAAGGTATCTAATTTGTAATGTGTTAATGAACCTCTTGTTTAATTACACATTTGTCATATGAGATGCTCTGTACATAGAATGATTCTTCTAGCTGTACTGGCAGGAAACTATTACATGGTTACCCTGACACAGTATGGCGGCACAGCAGTCCTCCGCTAACAGACGGCTTCTGCTGCAGCTCCCTGACAATCTCACATCCATCAAGGACATTTGGTGGATTCATCACTTAATTACTCTACCCATTCCCAGAATTCTTTATGGATCCTGTTATATCGTGAAGGGGAAAGACTTCTGCTTCACAGAAATGTTTATTTTTTAGAGCATAAAAATAATGACATTACTTTTAATAGAAAACCTAAAATTGTGCATGTATGAAATGTAAGAAAATATACAAATTGAAGTAATGAGATGCAGCTTAGCTGAAATGTTCCCCTAAAAAAAGAGAAAACAAAAGTAAAGCCTCTGTGTACAATACATTACATTACTTATCCTGTACAGATCCTCGGTTACATACTGTATTATACTCCAGAGCTGCACTCACTATTCTGCTGGTGCAGTCACTGTGTACATACATTACATTACTGATCCTGAGTTACATCCTGTGTTATACTCCAGAGCTGCACTCACTATTCTGCTGGTGCAGTCACTGTGTACATACATTACATTACTGATCCTGAGTTACATCCTGTATTATACTCCAGAGCAGCACTCACTATTCTGCTGGTGCAGTCACTGTGTACATGCATTACATGACTTATCCTGTACTGATCCTGAGTTACATCCTGTACTATACTGCAGAGCCAAACTCACTATTCTGCTAGTGCAGTCACTGTGTATACACATTACATTACTTATCCTGTACTGATACAGAATTACATTCTCCAGAGCTGCACTCACTATTCTGCTGGTGCTGTCACTGTGTATACACATTACATTATTTATCCTGTACTGATACAGAATTGCATTCTCCAGAGCTGCACTCACTATTCTGCTGGTGCAGTCACTGTGTATACACATTACATTACTTATCCTGAGTTACATCCTGTATTATACCCCAGAGCTGCACTCTCTATTCTGCTGGTGCAGTCACTGTGTACATACATTACATTACTGATCCTGTACTGATCCTGAGTTACATCCTGTATTATACCCCAGAGCTGCACTCGCTATTCTGCTGGTGCAGTCACTGTGTATATACATTACATTACTGATCCTGTACTGATCCTGAGTTACATCCTGTATTATACTCCAGAGCTGCACTCTCTATTCTGCTGGTGCAGTCACTGTGTATACACATTACATTACTTATCCTGAGTTACATCCTGTATTCAGGACCATAGCAATGTGTGAGAACCACTGTGAGACAGCTGTAAGTCTAGTTGGAGGAGTTGTTATCCAACATTTAATGACAAGTGCAGGACCAATATTAATATTTATTTTGGATTTCTTAGTCTTATACACAGTTTTATTATCTATACTTTCACCATTCCTCTCATGCACGGTGTATGTTGCCAGCTTCTAGGTCTTTTTTAATCTGGGATACCTAGATGTTTTGGTGGGCAGACGGATGCTGTGACTTGTAGTCTCTCAGACCATTTACTTCGGCCTCATAACACAGGTTGGATCTTAGTGCTGAGATATTTTCACAAGGAGCAGGAAATATTCAGGTAAGATTGATCTACAGGCAGATGGTGCATCTAATTGTATCCTTGTTGGCTTGCAAATAGTTGGCTACTATTATCCTTTTCCTGCTATTTGATGCTATGAATACAGGCATTATCTCCAATTATGTCCTGCCCAAGGTGTCGGGTATCTGTATAATAGATATCAGCTTTCTTGCCAGGACCCCCAGGGACACAAGCCGCTGTCCACCAGGATTTGCTTCTGTTATGAGTTTTTCTTTTTTTTGCAAGCTAATTATATTAGATGAAATCTCCCAGGGCTTAAAGCGCAGGATAGACTTCCCATAGCTCTACAGCTACCGTGTAAGGGCTATATATCGGGTCTGTCCCTTTAATAAAAAACAAAAGCCTCTTCTAAGCAACATTATAACTTTAGGTAAGCCAGGTCATGCACCATGTTTCCAATATTCCGTGCCCCATATGTGTCTGGCATAAAATAACTGGGAATTGGATGTTTCGCCCCCAGCAATTCGCTCGCGGGTACATTTCGCCCCCGCACATTTCGTCCCCAGCATTTGGCCCCCAGGATGTTTTTCCCCCTCACATCTCACCCCCGCACATATCGACCCCAGTTCGCCCCCAGTCCGGGGGCGAAATGTGCGGGGGCAAATCTTCCTGGGGGTGAAATGATAGGGGCGAAATGTACCTGGGGGCGAACAGATGGGGGAGAACTGCTGGGGGCGAACTGCTTGGGGCGAAACCATTCTGTGCCCTACATATCAAATATATAACGTTCAGTGCATGCCCTCTCCTATCGATTTCCATTGTGCTCTCTGGAACGCACGGTCTGTGTGTAACAAACTAACTTACATCCATGATTTTTTCCTCTCTAATTTCCTTGACCTTCTGGCTATCACAGAAACCTGGATTCAGCAACCAGACACCACCGCTGCTGCTGCTCTCTCGTTTGGTGGGCTGAAATTTTCACATACCGCCAGACCTGGCAACAGACCGGGTAGAGGTGTTGGTCTGCTCCTTTCCTCACAATGTGCTTTCCAGGTCACGCCCCCCCCCCCCTTGGTTCCCTCACTTATGTTTCCTTCCTTTGAAGTCCACACCATCAGACTCTTTAAACCCTTCTCCCTGTGAGTGGCAGTTGTGTATCGCCCTCCAGGCTCCTCCCGCTAGTTCTTAGATCATTTTGCTACCTGGCTTCCTCACTTTCTATCCTGTGACATCCCCACCCTCATCATGGGCGACTTTAACATCCCTATCTATGATCCCCTCTCCCAATCTGCCTCTCGTCTACTTTCTCTAACCTCTTCATTCCGTCTCTCACAGTTTACTAATTCTCCTACCCATGAAGACGGGAATACTCTGGACCTGTTTTTTTTCCAGTCTCTGCTTGCTGGATGACTTTACCAACTCCCCTCTCCCGCTCTCGGACCACAACCTTCTTTCCTTCTCTGTTAAGAATTGTCTCCTCACCCGGGACACCCCCACTTACCACACTTATAGGAATACACGTACCATTAATACTCAGCTGCTTTTGGACAATCTCCACACATCTTTAGCCCCCATCTCCTCCTTCTCCTGTCCAGACTTAGCATTGTCACACTACAATAATACACTGAAGAGTGCCCTAGATGAAGCAGCTCCTTCTACTCGCAGAAAGACCCGACACAGACAACGGCAGCCCTGGCACACGATGCAAACACGTTTTCTTCAACGTTGCTCAAGGTGTGCTGAGCGTCGGTGGAGAAAATCTCTTTTAGCAGAGGACTTCATCCACTATAAATTCATGCTCAAAACCTATAACTCTGCCCTTCATCTGGCCAAACAATCCTACTTCACCACCCTCCTCACTTCACTGTCCAACAATCCAAAATGACTTTTTGAAACCTTAAACTCCCTCCTGAAACCTAAAGCACAGGCCCCCACCACCAACCTCAGCAGTGAGGATCTGGCCACTTATTTCCTAGAAAAAATCAACCACATCCATCAGGACATCTCAGCCCAATCTCCTCAGTGCCTGGATCCCCTTCCCTGCCGCACTTCAAGCTCACTTGCCATCTTTGAGCCTGTTACAGAAGAAGAAGTTACCCAGCTCCTCGCTTCTTCTCGGCCTACAACCTGCAACAGTGACCCCATTCCTTCACATCTCCTGCAGTCCCTCTCACTGGTGGTCACCACTCACCTGACTAAAATATTTAACCTCTCTCTTTCTTCAGGTATCTCTCCCTCCTCATTTAAACACGCCATCATAACCCCTTTACTTAAAGAGCCATCCCTGGACCTGAACTGTGCTGCTAACTACAGACCTGTCTCTAACCTTCCTTTCATCTCTAAACTCTTGGAACGCCTGGTCCACTCCCGTCTATTCCGCTATCTCTCAGATAACTCTCTCCTCGACCCTCTACAATCTGGTTTCCGCTCCTTACACTCCACTGAAACTGCCCTCACTAAAGTCTCTAATGATCTACTAACAGCCAAATCCAAAGGTCACTGCTCCCTGCTGATTCTCCTGGATCTCTCTGCAGCATTTGACACTGTGGATCACCAGCTCCTCCTCACTAAGCTCCGCTCTATAGGCCTCAAGGAAATCGTTCTCTGCTGGTTCTCCTCCTACCTCTCTGACCGCTCCTTCACTGTATCTTTTGCCGGCTCCTCTTCCCCTCCTCATCCCCTTACTATCGGGGTTCCGCAGGGCTCAGTCCTAGGCCCCCTCCTCTTCTCTCTATACACTGCCCTTATTGGACAAACAATCAGCAGATTTGGGTTCCAGTATCATCTCTATGCTGACGACACCCAATTATTCACTCCTTCCCCTGACATCACCCCTACCCTAATACAAAATACCAAGGATTGTTTGTCTGCTCTGTCTAGCATCATGTCCTCCCTCCATCTGAAACTGAATCTCTCCAAAACTGAACTTCTTGTGTTTCCCCCCTCTACTAACCTAACTCTACCTAACATCGAAATTACCTTGGAGGGTTCAATCATAACTCCCAAGCAGCACACCCGCTGCCTTGGGGTCATATTCGACACTAACCTTTCCTTTACTCCCTATATCCGATCACTCACTCCCTCTTGTCACCTGCGTCTTAAAAACATCTCCAGAATCTGATCTTTTCTCACTTTGGAAACTGCTAAAACTCTTACTATCGCTCTTATTCACTCTCGTCTGGACTACTGCAACTCTCTTCTGATCGGTCTCCCTCTTACCAAAATTTCCCCTGTATTATCAATCTGTCCTGAATGCGGCAGCCAGGGTCGTATTTCTGTCCAGCCGCTTCACCGATGCCTCCACCTTGTGCCAGTCATTACACTGGTTACCCATTCGCTACAGGGTCCAATATAAACTCATTGCTCTCACCCACAAAGCTCTCCACAGTTCTGCACCACCTTATATCTCCTCTCTCATCTCAGTCTATCGTCCTACACTTGCCCTCCGTTCCACAAATGACCTAAGACTAACATCCCCCATAATCCGAACCTCGCGCCTCCGTCTCCAAGACTTCTCTCGTGCTGCGCCAGTTCTCTGGAATGCTCTACCCCAGACGATGCGATTGATGCCTAGCCCCGATGTCTTCAAGCGCGCTTTAAAAACCCATCTCTTTAAACAAGCCTACCACCTCAAATATCCAGTAAACTAACTTTCCCCTGTTCCCTCCTAAATACTATTCAGAATCTGCCCCCTACTGTTCATCTGTCTCTACACCCTCCATGCACACGATAACTGCACTCGGTAATTGAGTATTGCACTTGAACATACAGGCTGATGACCGGATCATACAGCTTTATATGATAATCCCGACTTATTATAATTGCCAGACCTGAAATAACAAGCACTTTCCACCTATTGTGTCCCCCCAATTCCTTGTAGATTGTAAGCTTGCGAGCAAGGACCTCACTCCTGATGTAACTGTTAAACTATCTTACCTTGTATTGAATTTATTGTCTGTACATGTCCCCGCTTAATTGTAAAGTGCTGCAGAATATAATGGCGCTATATAAATAAAAATTATTATTATTATTATATATCACCATTCTGTGCCCTATATATCAGATATATCACTATTATGTGCCCTATATACCAGATATATCACCAGTCTGTGCCCTATATACCAGATACATCACCAGTCTGTGCCCAATATACTAGATATTTCACCAGTCTGTGCCCTATAGACCAGATATATCACCAGTCTGTGCAATATATACCAGACATATCACCAGTCTGTGCAATATATACCAGATATATCACCAGTCTGTGACCTATAGACCAGATATATCACCAGCCTGTGCTCTGTATACCAGATATTGCATTAAACTGTGTCCTGTATGCCAAATATATCACCAGTCTGTGCCCAATATGGCAGATATATCACCAGTCTGTGCCCTATATGCCAGATATATCACCAGAGAGTGCCCAATATGCCAGATATATCACCAGTCTGTGCCCTATATGCCAGATATATCACCAGTCTGTGCCCTATATATCAGATATATCACCAGTGTGTGCCCAATATGCCAGATATATCACCAGTCTGTGCCCTATATGCCAGATATATCACCAGTCTGTGCCCTATATATCAGATATATCACCAGTGTGTGCCCAATATGCCAGATATATCACCAGTCTGTGCTCTGTATACCAGATATATCACCAGTCTGTGCCCTATATACCAGATATATCACCAGTCTGTGCAATATATAACATATATATCATCAGTCTGTGTCTTATATACCAGATATATCACCATTATGTGCCCTATATGCCAGATATATCACCAGTCTGTGCTCTGGATACCAGATATATGACCAGTCTGGGCCTTATATGCCACATATATGACCAGTCTGGCATTATCTTTTCTATATATGTATGTAGGATTTGATGACACTATTGCCCTTGGCTGCAAATTGGTTTTGTAGACTGGAGAAACCTTTTTAAAGTGCACTCATTGCTGGCACAAAGTGTCTGGTATGATGACCGGTCATGCCATTTATAGGGATCGGTTCTCTGTGCATTGATCCTTTTTACAGTTTTGATCTTTTAAGGAACACAAACCTTCAACATACCAACTGAGAGAATAGGTGATGGCTGGTGGATCTCAAGAACAGGGCTCTGATCTCTACATGTGATGCGGTGGTCAATGTTCATGTCTGTTGATTTTCTATGGCACTACCAATGATAGCTGAGTACAGCACTATAGCTTTCAGATAGTCATTTCAGGAGCCCTGTTCCCGGTGGGGGTACTAGAAGGTGAATTCTCACTGATCATACAGTTTATCACCTCTACTTTACATAGATGATTACTTTAGTAAAATACATAATTATTACAAACATTTAAAGATCCACAGATGTGCATTGTGAAGGGATATTGATCACTCAAGGGATTATCCCTATTTACTGAGGCTTATCTGTGGGTAATGCTCCTGTTTTCTGTGCAGAAGTCAAGAATACTATAAGCAAAATCCTCTCCAATGCACAGAATGCCAATTTTTGATGAATTTTATAACGGGATCTGCATCAGATCCTCATCGTGTGAACCTACCCTTACTTTCTCTACAAGACAACATAGGTTGTTTCAGATTTTTGCTTTGCTGTAGTCTCACAGCGACACCATGAACTTAACTCCTATTACATCCATAATAAATGTAAATACTAGAAGGACAGATGTAATATATCCTCCCTGGAGCTGTTCATGGCACATAACTACAGGTAATCTATATATTTCTGCTCTAAGCTATATATTACATGGCCCTGGTCGTTAGAGATGGGCTGCCCACTGCTGCCGAGACCCTGTAAGCTGCCTGTTTTACATATCCATTATAAACGTTTTCAATAAGCATGTAAAGCCATATGTATGTTGAGTCCCTATAGGCCTCTATAATGTGACGGAGAGTCATCTGAATTACCTATGTCCTTTATTGCGTTGAAACTAAAGGTCAAATATTTAGATACAGTATAATATACAGTGTAGTAATAAAAACATAATGCTACAGTAAGAAAGTAGTAGTAGTAGTAGTAGTAGCAGTAGCAGTAGCAGCAGCAGTAGTAGTAGTAGATAACCAAGCAAACAAAACAATTTTGGAACAAATCAAGCCAGATATGTCACTCGAATCAAGGATCAACAAGCTACAATTTACCTACTTTGGACACATCATATGAAGAGAGAAATCACTGAAGAAGGACAGCATGGTGGGAAGAATAGAAGCAAGACGAAGAGGAAGACCAGCAACGATGGAGAAGACCCTGGTGGACAAATTTAGGCTTCCTACAGATCGTTCATCCACCAAGTCGCCATGGCTCGAGATTGAGTTGAATGTCACAAAATTAAACAATAATAATGATAAAATATATATATTTATCATTATTATTGTTTCATTTTGTTGACATTCGACTCAATCTGTAAAATACATATATATATATCTCTCTCTCTCTCTAGATGGTGGCCCGATTCGAACGCATCGGGTATTCTAGAATAGGTATGCGGCCGACGGGGCGCAATTAGCAGAGCGGGGTTTAAATTTGGCCCCAAAGTCGCTGATTAGTCGCGTCTGACAGCCGCGACCAGTCAGCGATTTTGGCGCAAAATTTAAACAACACTCTGTTGATTGGTCGCGGCCGTCAGACGCGACTAATCAGCGACTTTGGGGCCAAATTTAAACCCCGCTCTGCATTGCTCTGCTGATTGGTCGCGGTCGCCTGCCTCGACCAATCAGCAGAGCGTTGTTTAAATTTGGCGCCAATCTCGCTGATTGGTCGCAGATGGCGGCCGCGACCAATCAGCAGAGCGGTGTTTAAATTTGGCGCCAAAATCGCTGATTGGTCGCGGGCGGCGGCCGCGACCAATCAGCGAACCGTGTTAGTGAGGAATGGAGAGCGTGTTTAAATTTGGCACCAAAATCGCTGATTAGTTGCGACCGTGACCAATCAGCAAAGAGGTGTTTAAATTTGGCGACAATACTGCTGATTGGACGCGTCTGGCGACCGCGATCAATCAGCGGAGCGTTGTTTAAATTTGGCGCCAAGCTCGCTGATTGGTCGTGGCTGGCGTCCGCGACCAATTAGCACACCAGTGTTTAAATGTGGCGGCAAGATCGGTAATTGGTTGCGGCCACTATTTAAATGTGGCGCCCAAATCGGTGATTGGTCGCGGGTAGCGGCCGCGACCAATCAGCAGAGCGGTGTTTAACTTTAGCGCCAAGATCACTGATTGGTCCCGTGCGGAGCGCTCATGTCCCGGGTTCTCGCAGCGGAAGTATCCGCACAGGCAGCGCCGCTGACATCCATGCGGCAAGGGTGTGAAGGGAGGACCGGGGAGCGGCGCTGACATCCAATTGGTCGCGGCCGCTGACATCCAATTGGTCGCGGCCGCTATTTAAATGTGCCGCACAAATCGGTGATTGGTCGCGGTCTTGGCCCGCGACCAATCATTGAATCGTCTTGGTGAGGACCGGGGAGCGGGGCTGCCTGTGCGGCTACTTCCGCTGCGAGAACCCGGGACATAGCGGACGCTCGCAGCAGAAGTATCCCGACCCGCAGCGCCGCTCCCCGGTCCTCCCTTCCGCATGGAGGTCAGCGGCGCCGGCGGTCCTTCCGCTGCTACCGGCCGGGAGATTAGCGCCTCTCGCCGCTCATCTCCCGGATGCATCTCCGTCCCGCAGATGGGTCCGGCGGTCGGGGTCCTTCTGCTGGTACCGGCCGGGAGATGAGCGCCTCGCGGTGCTCATCTCCCGGCTGCAACGCCGCTGAGCTCCGTCCCGCAGATGAGCCGCTAACGGCCGCCATCTTTTTTCTGAAATCCCGCGGCGCTGATTGGCCGCTGCCGGACCAATGAGCGACGCGGGATTTCCTGGACAGACAGATAGACAGACAGACAGACAGACAGACCGGATAAGACAATTATATAGTAGATATATAATATATATCACACACAGCTCTGGCAAGAATTAAGAGACCACTGCACAGTTTTCTCTACATGTCTGACAGCCATTCCATTCCAGTGTCAGTTGAACTCAAACCACAGTCCACCTCATTCTACTTAATGTGCTTCTGATTAGGTGATCACCTGAACCAAATCTTATGTAACAAGGGAAAGTATAAAAAACACTGCTGTAGTCTTCACAATCATCTTGCAATAGGACAAGCTGGATGGCAAAAGAAGTGCTAGGAAGAGCCCAAAAGTAATTTGTATGAAAAAATAACTTTTAACCATGCCAAAAGAGTTGAAAAGAAAAGTCTTGCGTGAGGAAAAGAAGGGCTCAATTCTGTCTTTACTAGCAGAGGGATACAGTTAGCGTCTTGTTGTCTCCATCCTTAAAATTTCGAAGACGGCAGTCCATTACAACAAGGTCAAGCAGCAGACATTGAGAACAACAAAGCTACAGATCAACAGTAGGCGAAAGCGACTCTCCACCGACTTGGATGACTGTCATCTTATTCGAATGTCACTCAGAAACCGCAGGAGGACATCAAGTGACCTACAAAAGGAATGACAAATGGCAGCTGGGGTGAAGTGCACGGCAAGAACAGTTGGTAACAGGCTCCTAGAGGCCTCAAGTCATGTAAAGCTAGAAAAAAGCCTTACATCAATGAGAAGCAAAGGAGAGCCAGGCTGAAGTTTGCCAAAGACCATAAGGATTGGACCATAGAGGACTGGAGTAAGGTAATCTTCTCTGATGAGTCTAATTTTCAGCTTTGCCCTACACCTGGTCGTCTAATGGTTAGACAGAGACCTGGAGAGGCATATAAGCCACAGTGTCTTGCACCCACTGTGAAATTTGGTGGAGGATCGGTGATGATCTGGGGATGCTTCAGCAAGGCTGGAATTGGGCAGGTTAATCTTTGTGAAGGACGTATGAATCAAGCCGCATACAAGGTTATCCTTGAAAAACACTTGCTTCCTTCTGCTCAGGCAATGTTCCCCAACTCTGAGGACTGGTTTCTCCAGCAGGACAATGCCCCATGCCGCACAGCTAGGTCAATCAATGTGTGGATGAAGGAGCACCGCATCAAGACCCTGTCATGGCCAGCCCAATCTCCGACCTGAACCCCATTGAAAACCTCTGGCATGTAATCAAGAGGAAGATGGATAGTCACAAGCCATCAAACAAAGAAGAACTGCTTACAGTTTTTGTGCCAGGAGTGGCATAAGCTGTGTGAAAGACTGGTGGAAAGCAGCCAAGATGCATGAAAACTGGGATTAAAAATCATGGTTATTCCACCAAATATTGTCAAATATTGATTTCACAGTTAAAACATGAGTATTGTTGTTTCTAAATGAATAAGAACTTGTTTTCTTTGCATTATTTGAGGTCTGAAAGCACGGTTTCTTTTTTATTGTTTTGACGATTTCTCATTTGCTGCAAATAAACACTAAATTTTTAGCTTTGAATTTCGGAGACATGTTGTCAGTAGTCTATAGAATAAAACAACAATGTACATTTTCCTCAAAAATATACCTATAAAGAGAAAAATCTGAGAAACTGAAAATTTTGCAGTGGTCTCTTAATTTTTTCCAGAGCTGTGTGTATATCTATTAATATAATGAGCTGCAATACTTGTGTTGCTATATAAATGATATTAGCATATGATATTAAAGGGGTATTCCTCTTTTAAAGTGATCACATATCTCCAGGCTGTGACATCACTTTATTATTGGTGGCGGACTGTATGTTCGGCAACATTCATAAAAATGATTGGGCTACAATGCTGAACTTACAGTTAGGTCCATATATATTTGGACCGAGACAACATTTTTCTAATTTTGGTTCTAGACATTACCACAATGAATTTTAAGCAAAACAATTCAGATGCAGTTGAAGTTCAGACTTTCAGCTTTCATTTGAGGGTATCCACATTAAAATTGGATGAAGGGTTTAGGAGTTTCAGCTCCTTAACATGTGCCACCCTGTTTTTAAAGGGACCGAAAGTAATTGGACAATTGACTCTAAGGCTATTTCATGGACAGGTGTGGGCAATCCCTTCGTTATGTCATTGTAAATTAAGCAGATAAAAGGCCTGGAGTTGATTTGAGGTGCGGTGCTGGCATTTGGAAGGTTTTGCTGTGAAGTAAACATGCGGTCAAAGGAGCTTTCCATGCAGGTGAAACAAGCCATCCTTAGGCTGTGTGCCCACGATGTGTTTTTTAAGCGTTTCCACAGCGGCAAAAACGCTGCAGAAACGCTTGAAAAACGCATGGTAGAAGGCCTGCCATGTTCCCCAATGATAATCCGCATGTGCTGTGCACATGCTGCGGAAATTTCCGCTGCGGATTATCATTGCGGAAAAAAACGCAGCATTACCAATTATTGCGGAAGTGCTGTGTTTTCGCCGCCATTGACTTACATTAGAATGCGCCAATTCCGCATGACTGCATCTATAGTTGCGTAATTGGGGCGTTCTAATGTGTGGATGGTACCCGGGTGTGGAGGACAGGACTCTCCTCCACACCCAGGTACCATTAAAAGCTGTAAAAAAAAAAAAAAGAATAAAATAAAAAATAAAGATTATATTCACCTTCCGACGGCCCCCGGACTCCTTGTCTTCGCTTGCCGACAGATCGCGCAGGACTGAAGGACCTGCGCTGACGTCAGTCATGTGACGGCAGGTCTTTCAGTACAGCGTACCGCGATCTGCCGGCAGCCAGCGCAGGAGCGCAGCAAGAGAGCGCGGGTCATCGGAGGGTAAGTATAGGTTTATTTTTTTATTTTTAACCATTCTCTCGGGTCACACTATATAAATCCATGCCGTTTGCATGGATTTATATAGTGTGACCTAGTTGTCAAGCACTTTCCAAGTGATGCTAAAATCGCTTGGAAAGCGCTTGACACCCGCATGCGGAAATGCCAGTGAAGAACACTTCATTTCCGCATGTCCCTGGCATGAAAAACGCATGTACAATCCGCATGCGTTTTTTTCTGCCAGGGAGATGCAGAGACGCTCAGGAAAAAATCCTGAGCATTTTTGCATCATGTGCACATAGCCTTAAGCTGCAAAAACAGAAAAAAAACATCCGAGAAATTGCTACAATATTAGGAGTGGCAAAATCTACAGTTTGGTACATCCTGAGAAAGAAAGAAAGCACTGGTGAACTCATCAATGCAAAAAGACCTGGGCGCCCATGGAAGACAACAGTGGTGGATGATCGCAGAATAATCTCCATAGTGAAGAAAAACCCCTTCACAACAGCCAACCAAGTGAACAATACTCTCCAGGAGGTAGGCGTATCAATATCCAAATCTACCATAAAGAGAAGACTGCATGAAAGTAAATACAGAGGGTTCACTGCACGGTGCAAGTCACTCATAAGCATCAAGAATAAAAAGGCTAGACTGGACTTTTCTAAAAAAACATCTAAAAAAGCCAGCACAGTTCTCGAAGAACATTCTTTGGACAGATGAAACCAAGATCAACCTCTACCAGAATGATGGAAAGAGAAAAGTATGGCGAAGGCGTGGTACAGCTCATGATCCAAAGCATACCACATCATCTGTAAAACACGGCGGAGGCAGTGTGATGGCTTGGGCATGCATGGCTGCCAGTGGCACTGGGTCACTAGTGTTTACTGATGATGTGACACAGGACAGAAGCAGCCGAATTAATTCTGATGTATTCAGAGTCATACTGTGTGCTCAGATCCAGCCAAATGCAGCCAAACTGATTGGTCGTCGTTTCATACTACAGATGGACAATGACCCAAAACATAAAGCCAAAGCAACCCAGGAGTTTGTTAAAGCAAAGAAGTGGAATATTCTTGAATGGCCAAGTCAGTCACCTGATCTCAACCCAATTGAGCATGCATTTCACTTGTTAAAGACTAAACTTCAGACAGAAAGGCCCACAAACAAACAGCAACTGAAAACCACCACAGTGAAGGCCTGGCAGAGCATCAAAAAGGAGGAAACCCAGCGTCTGGTGATGTCCATGAGTTCAAGACTTCAGGCAGTCATTGCCAACAAAGGGTTTTCAACCAAGTACTAGAAATGAACATTTTATTTACAATTATTTAATCTGTCCAATTACTTTTGGTCCCTTTAAAAACAGGGTGGCACATGTTAAGGAGCTGAAACTCCTAAACCCTTCATCCAATTTTAATGTGGATACCCTCAAATGGAAGCTGAAAGTCTGAACTTCAACTGCATCTGAATTGTTTTGTTTAAAATTCATTGTGGTAATGTCTAGAACCAAAATTAGAAAAATGTTGTCTCTGTCCAAATATATATGGACCTAACTGTATATGTTTCCTATGGAGCTATTTGTGCCTCCCCAGCGAAGCGGGTAGCTAGGGTGCTACTTAATGGAAAAACCATGGGTGACGGCCTCTTCATATTTAAAGGGAACCTGTCATGTCTTATATACTATGTAAACTGCCCCCATTGCGTTGTTAGTGATTCAATGTGCATCACTAACGCGCTTTTTTCATTAAAATTGGCGCAAATGTAATGAGTATATAATATTTTCTATATGTAATGAGTATATAATATTTTCTATACTTATACTCATACCTGCTCGTTTAGTGATAGTGGTGTGACCCTCACATTCAGTCAGGGCTGGCACCGTTCACGTATTTGAATTTTGGTCCTGGTGAACGCTGAAGTCAGTGTGGGGCGCTTGCACAGCATGATACGACTGGCAGTAAAGCTTCGGCCGCACACAGTGAAGGTGGGAACTTCACTGCGCACGTGCGGGGAGCCGCTCATCATGGCGCATGTGCAGTGAAGCTGGTAACTACACAGCCTCACTCACTGCGCACGCGCGGGGAGCCTCTCGTCATAGCGCATGTGCGGCTCCCAGCGCTGGAAGCTTTACTGCCGGTCGTATCATACTGCTCAAGCGCCCCACACTGACTTCAATGTTCACCAGGACCAAAATTCAAATACGTGAGCGGCGCCAGCCCTGACTGAATGTGAGGGTCACACCACTATCACTAAACGAGCAGGTATGATATTAGTAAAGAAAATGTTATATACTCATTATATTTGCGCCAATTTTAATGAAAAAAGTGTTTTAGTGATACACATTGCATGGGGGCAGCTTACATAGTAGATCAGACATGACAGGTTCCCTTTAAGACCTCTATACACATTAGATAAAAGTCATCCAAACCTACTGATCATTTAATGTGCAGGATGGCTCCCAATAAGGATTGTGCAGATTGAATTTAATCACCTAATCTTTTTTTGTTCTCACTCCAAAAGCTCAAGTCCACTTCTCTTCTCTCCCCATGGAGAATACATGAACACTTACCCATATACCTCATATTACTGTGAGCTCAGGTATCGTTAGAATGTGCAGAGGTCCAAACCTCTCCCAATCATAAAGTGATGGACTATCATTAAAAGATGGATATACCCCTTTAAATGAGACCTATCATATGTAAGTCTTGAAAAATGCCGAAACAGCATTATAATGGCTTCAGTTCTGATGACGTCTACCTGCACATGTATTTTTCCTAAAAAACAACGGCCCCCTGGGTGGGATAGGTTGGAGCTACTGTATGTATATTTAAGATATCCATCGATGAATAGTTCTTTAGACCGAGGGGCACTGAAAGGGACTAAAGGCCCTCAAATATATTGGACTAAAGATGGCCACATGTGCCAATATTGGTGGAATCGGTGGACAGTCTCTTGTGTACCGGGGCGTCCCGACTCTCCCCCCGACATCATCACCTGCTGAATTTCAGCCGCCAGTCCGGGAGACGATTCCCCTCTGGCATCGGCACTGTCATGGAGACCACTGAAATATTCAGCCGAGCTGAGTACTCCTGTGTATGGGGAAGTCGGGGGAGATAACTGGGGGCAATAGTTTTGGAACATAATTGATTCATTTTGTAGTTATTGTAATGTTCTATTGGGTTGAGGAGACTAAAAAAAAGTTATATATATTTAATCTTAGAATTAATAAATTATCGTCGTCAGTATGTTAAAGGTGTAAGAAAGTCTGTTGTACATTTTCTCTACTTGTGTGATCAGTGTAGAAATAGATATTGCAGACCCCGGACATAATTCATAGCCTCTGGTTTTGATACTAATAGTTTTGTGCAGCTGATACTGTCAAAACCTGTAAGATCTCATTTACATGGCCCAGTGGGGCTAATCTTCCGTTCGACCCATCAGCGGGGGTTCACTTTATCTCGTCCTGCAGACCCTACAGGCCATGATTCTCTCCTTGCCGTTCTTGTTATGCAAATAGTCGTCAGAAGCCGCGAACACACTGACCAGCTGCTGCTGCGCTTCTTGCTGGATCTCCCTGTTCTTCAGTTGTCTCTTTTTTTTTTTTGGGGTGGGCGAGTGGGGGGGTGGTGGGAGAGAATAAGAGTCCGTGACCTGTGCAGGATTTTTTCTGCTAGATAAAAAGATTAAGAATCTGAAGCTGGAAAGGATGTTTCTGTAACTAATGCTTATTAACCCCAGTATTTTCCCTCTATTAATCTTTATACACTCATGCCCGGTGCATTCTCACCTCTGGTAAGAAGAGCCGCTGTTGGTGTTTTTATCTCTTTTTTTCATGTGACTCACCTTAACCTTAGTTATTAGCCTCGTTCTAGAGGTTTCTCTAGTGATTTTTAGTTTATGACCCTTCGGTATTAGCCTAACGTTTTAGGAAGCTAACATTGCTTGTTGGCTCAGATGGCAGTCCAGTTTTCTTCTGCACTGATCTAATTTGTATATAGTAAAGCTATGAGCATGGACCCTGTATGGCGGCACACAGGGCCCCCTTGAGTCCATAGGGTAACACTAGGGTATGCCACTGCATGCACCTTAAAGAGGTATTCCTGTCTTCAAAATTCTATCCCAATATGTAGTAGGTATAATAATAATATTATCAAATACCTCCAATTAGAAATGTAATATAGTTCTCCTTATTAGCTATGCCGCTTACCCCATGTGCAGGGCATTGTAGTATCTTAGGTATCCATGGTTACGACTGTTCATATAGTGACCGTTAGTTCCTAGTTTTCGTAACCATGGATACCTAAGCTGCTACAATGCCCTGCACATGGGGTAAGCGACATAACGAATCAGGAGAACTACACTACATTTCTAACTGAAGGTATTTACTAATATTATTATACCTACTACATATTCTGATAGGATCTTGGAGATGGGAATACCCCTTTAAGCATTACTTAGCAGGCACCTCATTGCAGATCATACACCAGTAATCCACAATTGTCCTGGGATTTTTTTGACGCCGGCAAAAAACAGTCTGAGTTTCATTAGCTTTTTGGGTCCATTTTTCAGTTTTTATCATCAGTGATGTTCACATATGAAAAAATAAATAAATTGCAAAATTGTGAACTGCCTAACAAAACAGACCTGTAAGAACCAATCCAAGCTCAGCTTTCATTTCTTGAACTTCTATAACAACATGAAAGCTTCTCTGCGATTGGTCGCGACTGCAGATACTATATAATGCACAGAGAACTGTGCAGGAATCCTTGGGGCGGTGACGTCGCCTTGCAATGTGTCTTGAGTTTTATTGATCCACTTGACAGAGGCATTACTTAGATGTGGTAAGCACGAGTCCCTCTAGCATCTTCTTCAAGCAGTTTGCAAGGAGCTGGGAATTGTCTCATCTCTGCCTCCCCATTTACTTTGAGCCGCCTGTCATCATTGCCAATTTGGGAACCCCTTCCAGTAGATAATTGCCTAGTAACCCAGCAACCAAGACCATTTCACCACCCTGTATAGCGGGGAGAACATGATTTGTCTTCCAGGCAGGCAAAAACCTGATTAGTTTTTAGATTTTCACCTCCACAGCATAATCTCAGAAGAGATGCGGAAGCAGGATCTCTCTCCAGATGAGAGTTCAGCCACCGAACCCCCTTAGATAATTGAGCCAATTACTGCACCAACCCCACTCGGCCAAATTACCGGCACCCAAGATGAATAGAGGAAGGTACTGAGTGATGCAGAATGTCAGGAGACGTGATACATGGGTGGTGTCTGTTCACACCAGCATTATTACAGTATGCACATAGGGATGTTTCCGCTAGGGATCTTCTGCAACGTAAAATCGAAAGCAGCAAATACCTTTGCAATGCAAAGGATGAAATCCGCAGCAAAGGATTTTACCTAGATTTTGAGCTGAAATCCACAGAAAAACATTCTGTATCTCATGCCTCGTTCACATGGAAAAAAATCATCAGAAAGAAGAAATCTGCAAGAATAAGTAGCATGCTACTCTTCACAAATTTCTCCAGGTGTAGCCGGCTTATTAACCACGTGGAAATATGTGGCATTGAATGGAACTAATACTTGTGCGAATTCACGGCACATATCACTGCTCATCTGGAGCAGAAATCTGCAAGTTTACGGTATGTTCAAACACACAGTTTTATTTTGCAATAAATTCAAATTAGAAAAGTTGTAGACTCGGATTTTTATTACTGAACATGTAGTAAGTGCCAAATTTGCAATATGCAAGATGTGTGAACAATCCTCACTCTCCTACGTGGAAGGATCCATCTTTTTATTCATCTTTATTCTCCCGATTCATGAGCATAATGCCCAATATACAGTGAAGATTCACACCCTGGACACAGGTTTGACACCAGTAGTGTTACCACTATTGAGTACTAGATTTTCGGAAATCCTTCAGAAAATCAAAGTAAAACAATAACCAGCTAAAGTAAATTAAAGAGCTTTCAATTAGGAGAGCCAAACCATGCTGAGAGATGAGATGTAGGCTACTGCGTGCAGCATCTTTAAGGCCCCCATACACATTAGACTAATGTCAGCTGAAACTGACGATATCGACTGGTTTGGCCAACAGTCTAATATTTGGGGGCATCGGCCAACTTATGGTCTGGAGTGATGTGGATCAGGCATCTCCGATTTTGGGCTGCATTGTTCTCCCTGAGATAATCCACCGGACGATTTATCAGTCTTTCCGGTTTTAGGCTGGAAATGTGCTTTAGTTTAGGTGTCAATGCCTGCAGTACCGATACGGGGAAGGAAGGTATTCACCAAAGATTTAAGAAAGATTTTTTTCCCTGGCCAACTACCGTGAACGAGTATTCCTAGGAAGGCTGATTTCCCGAGTTTAAAGAGGCTGCTAATCAAGCAAAATGCTTATTCATCTGGTGAAATCGTCATTCTCGGCAGCACAATGTCTTGTGTAAACAGGGCATGTGCTGCAGAGAACAGTGGCAGCCTATGTACATTGAATTTATTACTGATAGTTCTGTGCACATAGGAAATGCCAATTATGCCTTTAAAAACAAGCTAATTAAAGACCGCGGAGGAGCAAACATGCAGAAAGTGCATCTTTGGGATTGTTTAATGCTGCAAAGTCAAGTGGTGTAAATCCGCCTTCAACTTCCATGGCTAACAAAATAGTATACAGTATGAAAATGCCATTTTTCAAGTGTAAAGACGGCTATACTCATGAGACATCTGTCAGTTGATAGACCACTGTCTCGTCCGACTCCCCCCATACACAAGCGCTCGGCCAAGCAATTCTGCTCTCAATGGGGAGAGTGGAGAGAGCTTCTGTCAGACACTTCTCGCAGTGGCTTATCTCCTAAACACAGAATGTTATGTGCCCAATCTTTCTTTCTCTCCCCTTAATCTGTTGAGGCCCCCATACTCATCAGATGGTTGGCCTTTCCCACCTAAGTCGGCGGGTTTGGCTAACTTTCATCTAATGGTTATTATTTCTTTATGAGATTAGAAAAACATGGCTTCTTTCTTCAAGGAATTGCACCTCTAATATGCTCCCATGAGTGTGACTGAGCAGCAATACCAGACATAGCCTACAGACAGGAGTGGCGCTGTTCCTGTAAGATAGCAGAAATGTTGACTCATCTCCTACAAAACCTTTACTACTTCCATGTTAATAGCGTTTTCAGCATAGTATCATTTGCCGAATTCATTTGCTTAGAAAGGTAAATTAGATCTGTGCAGGAGTCATGGCCTCCGTGCGGAGAGCAATGACAGCGGCTTTCTCCATAGTGTCACTTCATGTTCCCGAGGAGCAGAGCACTGAAATCCATCTCTTTACATTATCATCCTGTTACTTTGTACTTACATCTTCCTGACAAGCCGTCCTCACATAGAAACATTGTATTAGACATGTCAACCGTGCAAGTTATTAAAATCGAGATCATCACTGCGAGCGCTCTGACTGCGCCAAACCCAGCTCATCCTCCACCTCCTCACTGAATCTGAAGATCTGCAGCGTAGGATAAGTGTGGCCTCGTCCTGCGCTCTGGATGCTTGCGTACCTGGAAGCATCTTGTCCAAACTCTTCAAGAAAATGGCCTTTTCCTGTTCTTTCCATTTAGAGCCTACGTGTCAAACTCCAGCCCGTGGTCCAAATCTTGCCCGCAGGGTGGTTATATTTGGCCCACGGCACCAGAACTGCCACCCCTATGTGGGGCCCATTATTCTGTATGGAGGACTATGTGGGGCCCATTATTCTGTATGGAGGACTATGTGGGGCCCATTATTCTGTATGGAGGACTATGTGGGGCCCATTATTCTGTATGGAGGACTATGTGAGGCTCATTATTATGTATGGAGGACTATGTGGAGCCCATTATTCTGTATGGAGGACTATGTGGGGCCATTATTCTGTATGGAGGACTACAGTCATATGAAAAAGTTTGGGCACCCCTATTAATCTTAAGCTTAATGTTTTATAAAAATTGGTGTTTTTGCAACAGCTATTTCAGTTTGATATATGTAATAACTGTTGGACACAGTAATGTTTCTGCCTTGAAATGAGGTTTATTGTACTAACTGAAAATGTGCAATCTGCATTCAAACAAAATTTGACAGGTGCATAAGTATGGGCACCCCACCAGAAAAGTGACATTAATATTTAGTAGATCCTCCTTTTGCAAAAATAACAGCCTCTAGTCGCTTCCTGTAGCTTTTAATGAGTTCCTGGATGAAGGATGAAGGTATTTTTGACCATTCCTCTTTACAAAATAATTCCAGTTCAGTAAAGTTTGATGGTCGCCGAGCATGGACAGCCCTCTTCAAATGATCGAACAGATGTTCAATGATATTCAGGTCTGGGGACTGGGATGGCCATTCCAGAACATTGTAATTGTTCCTCTGCATGAATGCCTGAGTAGATTTGGAGTGGTGTTTTGGATCATTGTCTTGCTGAAAGATCCATCCCCTGCGTAACTTCAACTTTATCACTGATTCTTGAACATTATTGTCAAGAATCTGCTGATACTGAGTGGAATCCATGCGTCCCTCAACTTTAACAAGATTCCCAGTGCTGGCATTGGCCTCACAGCCCCAAAGCATGATGGAACCTCCACCAAATTTTACTGTGGGTAGCAAGTGTTTTTCTTGGAATGCTGTGTTTTTTTGCCGCCATGCATAACGCCTTTTTGTATGACCAAACAACTCAATCTTGGTTTCATCAGTCCACAGGACCTTCTTCCAAAAATAAATTGGCTTCTACAAATGTGCTTTTGCATACCTCAGCCGACTCTGTTTGTGGCGTGCTTGCAGAAACGGCTTCTTTCGCATCACTCTCCCATACAGCTTCTCCTTGTGCAAAGTGCGTTGTATAGTTGACCGATGCACAGTGACACCATCTGCAGCAAGTTGATGCTGCAGCTCACTGGAGGTGGTCTGAGGCTTGTCCTTGACTGATCTCACCATTCTTCTTCTCTGCCTTTCTGATGTTTTTCTTGGCCTGCCACTTCTGGCCTTAACAAGAACTGTCCCTGTGTTCTTCCATTTCCTTACTATGTTCCTCACAGTGGAAACTGACAGGTTAAATCTCTGAGACAGCTTTTTGTATCCTTCCCCTGAACAACTATGTTGAATAATCTTTGTTTTCAGATCATTTGACAGTTGTTTTGAGGAGCCCATCATGCCACTCTTCAGAGGAGATTCAAACAGGAGAACAACTTGCAAGTGGCCACTTTAAGTAGCTTTTCTCATGATTGCATACACCTGGCTATGAAATTCAAAGCTCAATGAGGTTACAAAACAAAAAAAAGTGCTTTAGTAAGTCAGTAAAAAGTAAGTAGGAGTATTTAAAACAAGAAAATGATAAGGGTGCCCATACTTATGCACCTGTCAAATTTTGTTTGAATGCAGATTGCACATTTTCTGTTAGCACAATAAACCTCATTTCAAGGCAGAAACATTACTGTGTCCAACAGTTATTACATATATCAAACTGAAATAGCTGTTGCAAAAACACCAATTTTTATAAAACATTAAGCTTAAGATTAATAGGGGTGCCCAAACTTTTTCATATGACTGTATGTGCGGCCCATTATCCTGTATGGAGGACTATGTGCGGCCCATTATCCTGTATGGAGGACTATGTGCAGCCCATTATCCTGTATGGAGGACTATGTGGAGCCCATTATTCTGTATGGAGGACTATGTGGGGCCCATTATTCTGTGTGGAGGACTATGTGGGGCCCATTATTCTGTATGGAGGACTATGTGAGGCTCATTATTATGTATGGAGGACTATGTGGAGCCCATTATTCTGTATGGAGAACTATGTGGGGCCATTATTCTGTATGGAGGACTATGTGGAGCCCATTATTCTGTATGGAGGACTATGTGCGGCCCATTATTATGTATGGAGGACTATGTGGAGCCCATTATCCTGTATGGAGGACTATGTGGGGCCATTATACTGTATGGAGGACTATGTGGGGCCCATTATCCTGTATGGAGGACTATGTAGGGCCCATTATCCTGTATGGAGGACTATGTGGGGCCCATTATACTGTATACTGGTTGGCCCGCAAATTTGTTCAAGTTTTTTATTTTTTCCCTCTGTGTGTTTAAGTTTGACATCCCTGATTTAGAGGTTCCAATTCCGTAATGGATACTGTTACCTTCCAGCCTCAAGTTTGAGTGCAGCTGTAACTTCCCTGTATTTTCTATGCCTAAATGAAGTAAAGAGGGAAACAAGGTGCCAGTACTATCTGTACCTATAAAATTACATTCACCGTATACTGAAGCCTTACAACAATCAATAACACATCAGTGATTGCTGTGATTTTGTTAAGTACATATTACTATATAAAAAGGGTAGAGGGAAACCTCATGTACATGTGATGGAAAAATCGTTAAAGGGTTATTCCCAACATCTATCCTCAGTAAAGGTGATAACTGGAGGAGGACCAGTAGTGGTCTGACCTCTGGGATCCCTCTCGAGCAGGGGGCTCTGAAATGTCCCTTTGGAAAGGAGCAGTGGCCATGCATGTGTGCATCGCTCCATTCATGGTAATGGTACTGCCAAAAAAGAAAAAAGCCAAATATTATATGGACGGATCTCAGACCAATTCAGAGCCCTGTGTATCCCTGCAGGTTATTATATACACTGCTCAAAAAAATAAAGGGAACACTTAAACAACACAATGTAACTCCAAGTCAATCACACTTCTGCGAAATCAACCTGTTCAGTTATGAAGCAACACTGATTGTGAATCAATCTCTCCTGCTGTTGTGCAAATGAGACAGACAACAGGTAGAAATGATAGGCAATTAGCAAGATACCCCCTCCCCTATAAAGGAGAAGTTCTGCATTTGTTGGCCACTGACCATTTCTCTGTTCTCATCCCTTTTGGCTGTTGTTTTGGTCACTTTTGCATTTTCTCATTGCTCTTACCCCTAGAGGTACAGTAGCATGAGGCGGTGTCTACAGTACAACCCACAGAAGTTGCTTAGGTAGGGCAGCTCATCCAGGATGGCACATCAATGCGAGCAGTGTCTGTCAGCACAGTGTCCAGTGCATGGAGCAGATACCAGGAGGCAGGCCAGTACACCAGGAGATGTGAAGGGGGCCCTAGGAGGCAACAACCCAGCAGCAGGACCCTTACCTCCGCCTTTGTTCAAGGAGGAACAGGAGGAGCACTGCCAGAGCCCTGCAAAATGACTTCCAGCAGGCCACAAATGTGCATGTGTCTGCACAAACTGTCAGAAACAGACTAGATGTGGGTGTTATGAGGGCATGACGTCCACAAGTGTGTGTTGCGCTTACAGCCCAACACCTTGCAGGGCGATTGACATTTGCCAGAGAACACCAAGATTGGCAGATTCGAAATTGGCGCTGTGTGCTCTTCACAGATGAAAGCAGGTTCACACTGAGCACATGTGACAGACGTGACAGAGTCTGGAGACGCTGTGGAGAGCGATCTGCTGCCTGCAACATCCTTCAGCATGACCGGTTTGGCAGTGGTTCAGCAATGGTGTGGGGAGGCATTTTTTTTTCGAGGGCCGCACAGCCCTCCATGTGATAGCCCCAAGTACCCTGACTGCCATTAGGTACCGGGATGAGATCCTCAGACCCCTTGTGAGACCATATGCTGGTGCGGTTGGCCCTGGGTTCCTCCTAATGCAGGACAATGCCAGACCTCATGTGGCTGGAGTGTGTCAGCAGTTCCTGTAAGATGAGGTATTGAGGCTATGGACTGGCCCACCCGTTCCCCAGACCTGAATCCCATTGAGCACATCTGGGACATCATGTCTCGCTCCATCCACCAACGTCACATTGCACCACAGACTGTCCAGGAGTTGGCGGATGCTTTAGTTCTGGTCTGGGAGGAGATCCCACAGGAGACCATCCGCAGCCTCATCAGGAGCATGCCCAGGCGTTGTAGGGAGGTCATACAGGCACGTGGAGGCCACACACAATACTCAGCCTCATTTCCTTATCTTGAGGCATTTCAACTGAAGGTGGATTTGATTTTCCACTTTTGATTTTCAGTATCATTCCAAATCCAGACCTCCATGGGATATTAATTTTGATTTACGTTAATCATTTTTATGTTTTGTTGTTCTCAATGCATTCCACTATGTAATGAATAAAGATTTGCAACTGGAATATTTAATTCAGTGACATCTAGGATGTGGCATTTTAGTGTTCCCTTTATTTATTTGAGCAGTGTATTTTGTGGATAGGAGATAACAACTTTAAATGCTGGGAATAACCCTTTGAGATGGCGTATACCTTCAGTAGCTGTCAGATGAACATTCTTGCGGCTGATAGTTATTCTTCCCGACCTTTTCCCCTTTCATACACCTACATAGTCAGTTTGGCTGAGCATGCATGTGTTCTTAATGGGTAAATGGGAGTGAGCTGCTTCCAATCTCACCATACCTGACCCTTCTTTTACTCAATATATGTCCTCAATATAGGGCCCCCTTACCCATATGGTGGCTGTACATGTTAGATTAATGTCAGATGAATTCGCCAATTTCACTGCTACTGGCCGACCTTGTGTATGCAGAACTCCCTATTCTCTTCTAGATATTGAGAGTTAGAAGGATTGGGCATGTTGAACTTAAACATGCTCAGTTGTATATACAGTAGGTAAGCTATGACAAAGGCGTTTGCCAGCGACTCATTCCCCATCAAATACACATGCTGAGCTGAGCGGAGTGTGTATGTGTATGGGGATGTCGGGAAGACTAGCTAGTGGCTTTAGTTTTCCTTTAATTCACCTTGTATTCTTCTCATTAACTGAACTGTTAATTCTAGATTAAGGTGATAGATTATATACTGAGTGATCTAAACACTGGAAAAAATGCTTTATAATAGCCCAGATTTTTGGGTCTGATCCCTATAAATACATATATCTGATTTCCAGACCAGACCTGATCATGATAATCCTCAGAGAGACAGTGTCCTGCAGCAGATATTACAAGCCGGCTGTTCACCCATTCATGTGGACATGCTGCCTGCCCCGAACAATGGGTGGTGTGAGCCGGACAAGGCTCATCCATGGGCGCGCTGCGGCTCACTCATCACTTTCCAGCCTGCTGACTGTTCAGCTTAACCTACTTATTCATTCTTCTTTCATTTCTGCAATATACTGAATATTTTGGGCATTTCTCATATCATTTCATGGGCAATATAAAATATTTACAATATGGGCAGGGAAG
This sequence comes from Phyllobates terribilis, assembly GCF_046119375.1. Classification (NCBI taxonomy): domain Eukaryota; kingdom Metazoa; phylum Chordata; class Amphibia; order Anura; family Dendrobatidae; genus Phyllobates; species Phyllobates terribilis. The sequence goes on along the minus strand of NW_027362773.1, from coordinate 97,425,489 downwards.
GTAAAGAAGGTATACGATTGCACAATGTACCCATATTACCCATAATTAATATCTAGAAAGGTTTTCAGAAAAAAAAAAAGAACAAATACCGGTATGTGTATATATTTTTTTTCTTTCACAAAGTGTGCGCCCTTCTAGTTCTGTGTCTGGCATTAGACATCCACCCCAATCACTTTAATTGGGTTGAGCTGCAATACTGGAGACAGTGGTGCTGCTTCTGGAAAAGAACAGAAAATACCTTTAAGAGGAATGTGCACATCTGTCACAAATCTCACCATCTGCAGAATTTGCATGGCACTGCGGCTTTGACAGCTGCAGCAATTTGTACTGTTGCTTTCCCATTTTGCATTGAGGATGGAGGTGGTAGTGTTTTGGGGAAAATCTGCAGCATTTCCACAATGAAATGTGTAACAAAATCCTTTAGATTTGGTGCAGATATTGCAGAAAAACCCCTATTGGACGTTCCTTTACTGTTTGGTGCAATCGAGCAGAGACCTCATTGTTTTTTATGATCTGCTTTAGGACCCCTATTCCTGGCTCAATTGCATATCTCCTGACCGCAACTACGACTTGTGATCACACTAGGAATTATGGCCTTATTATGGACTGTAAAATATGGCCGCTATATGATCGTAATGCAAAAACTGTCAATCTATTAAATGCTTTTACTCTTTTTCCCCACATCACCTGGCGGGTGGTAGACTTGTGACTGCAAGCGAATCGCTAAACATCATCTATAGGGGCAGAAAGCTGGATGGAGCATCTCTCGTTGATAGCAGATCACAAAGGAAGATGGAAATCTGCAGTCACTTATCGCTAAATCTCCATTTATACATAAAGCCAGAATAGATAGCTGTGACTTCAGACTGACCAGAAATCCGGATGTCTAGAGTTTCCCTTTAAGACATACAGATTCATACATCCAGGCGTTCTGTACATTGTGCTTGTTGGGGGTAGTTGTTGCAGGTGTGGGACAATCACTCCATTGTAGAAACAGTAGAAGAGCGCCTGATTGATTCTGCATTGTGTCATCACTTTATAGGCATGTAGAATAAAGTGGCCTGTAATGAAGATGCTCATTTTCCTCTGGATGATCACTGCACATACATTACAGGCACTGCAAATCAGAACAGATCAGACGCACGAGTTTGATGGTGGAAACGCACGACAAAACCCATGCAAATAAAGTCAGCTCCTCCAGCCTCATGAATTACACATTAGGAGTTACTTGGTATTCGCTGGCTGATGCTTTCAGACTCCTTGCACCGCTCAGCCGGAGACGCCAGGTAACTGTGAACTATTACTGCGCATATCAATCCCCGCCACGTCCATCAGGACAGAAATGAAACCACCGCTGAGACGTGATCAACGAGAATGAAGACTGCTCCTGCTAATGTACAGTATGTGTTACAGAAGTGGCGATTTACCCCAGTTTTCTGGTAACCCTTTAATTTTCTTTTTTAAACAAACTGCGCAAAAAGGGGTCTTTTTCACAGTTTTTTTTTCTGCAGTTTTAAAGGGGTTGTACCAAGTATTAAAGTTGTTCCCTAGTAATAGATCGATAAGAGTCTGACCATTGGTACCCCACTGATCCAAGAATGGGGCACTGCAAAGCCACGTGTGAATAGAGTGGGGAGGTCGGTCATACGCCACTTATTCTCTATGGGACTGGACTGCTATAGTACGGCGCTTGGCAATATATGACTGTCCCATAGAGAATAAGTGGAGGAGGGGTGCCCATGCTCGACCTTTGCTCTGTCCAGACGTGATTCTGCAGTGCCTTGTTCTGTGGATTAGTGGGGGGCTTAGCAGTCGGACCCCCAAGAACCAATACGTTTTAAACCAATATATAACCTATAAACTCCTTCAAATGCTTAAAAACAAAATACCACAAGTTTTAAGTGTTTTCAAACTCCAAGAAAAAAAAAAAAGCAAAATCCAATGCACACTGCCTTAATAAAAAAAACACACAAAAAACCCCAAAATGACCAATGACCTCAAAAATACAAGCAAAGTTACTGAGACCAGATTGCTTTGTATGCAGCACATTTTTATCACAGACTTTATTGTAGAATGCAGTCATACACAAAATTAAAAAAAATGCATTTCTGCAATCCAGCCCTAAATAATCCACAAATTGAAAAATCTGCCGCGTTTTACAGTAGCAGCGAAGTAAGTGAGGCAATGCAAAAGGTTAAATCTGCAGATTGTCATTTTATGCAACAGATGCTTTGCTGCGTAGAGTGAGATGTACGGACGGAGATGTAGAGACGGAGATGTACGGACCGACACCCGACTGATTGGTCAGGTTTATGGTATATATTCGCGTATAGAAGTGATATTATCTGTATGTGGATTGCCGCTTGGTCGCACCATTCAGTAACTTAAATTCAGATTGCACTGAAAAATCTCATGTTTTTATGCATTTAGACAAGGATTAGGTGTCCCTGATCTGCAATGAGAGCCATCACATGAGATACAAGCACTAGGAGGATCATGGCCGTGCATGCATTGAGCAACCGCTGCAGATCTCCATCATCCTGTGTGACCTGTCATGGCCAGGCATTGAGTAATGACTGTGCTTCATCTCCATTGTGAGGTCTGCAGGTAGGACGACGGCTGGGTGATTGGTTTAGCAAAAAAAAAGGAGGGCAGTATTATCAAAGCTGTGCGGTCACAATTAAAAGTGTAAAGAGGAGGAGTATGTATGGGAGCGGTGGTCGGGCATGTGCTATGGGACTGACGGAGAAAGCGGAGTACAGCCATCGGACAATGAATGGAAGGGTGCACAATAGACTACCACTGCATTTAGGAGGAGTAGGGATGAATACCCCTGTTTTAGTTAATAGTGAAGGACCTAGCGATCAGACATTTATCACCTTTGGGATAGCAGTTAAATGTCCATTTTGGATAAATCACTTTAAGATAACATTAGACATTAGATTCTGTTGGTGCATCTGGCAGATTTTGAGGGAATCTATTGCCAGTGTATTGTCTATGGAGACAACCTCACTATTCTCTCATCAGAGGCCAATAACGATGATATACTCATCCAGACTGTGGTGTCGGTTATAAAAATAAATAAAAAATAGGTACAAAAAAAAATCAACTCTGTAAAAATCTCTTTTGTGATTTTCTAGCAGTTCTGCTTGAAAGCCTGTTCCCATCAATTGCTATTCCCCCCTGATAGCTGCTTGTGAAATATTGTGCGAGGTACTCGCAATGCGCACAGGATCTTATCGCAGCGTGCAGAATGGAGAGCAGGCGTAGAGATGGGATTCCTCTCCATTAGGATTCATAGCACTCTTACAAAGAGGAGCCAGAATTATTTACAAAGCCGTAACACTCCTCCGCCACCGCTCATCCTTTCCTGACAACCGCCACATTATCCGGGGCTTATGTAATGTCACATCTTCTCAGGAAAATCTGCACTGCTGATGTCTACACTTTTCTACAACCTCTTTGTTCTGGGCCAGTGTGTTCATTACAAGACTGAATGACACCCTGGAAAAGTGCATGATCATGAGAGGGTACAGCGGGTAAAAAGGCATGATTGATCAGTGAATTGACTGTCTGGGAAAAACTGGGCTAGGTCTAACGTGTTTTAATTAAATGTGTTGTGGGGATTCGCACTCCTTGGCGTACGGTAGTGTTCAATCAGGCTCATGATAAATTTGTCCAAACCGGCAGATTTGTTAAAGTTTATAAGTCTTCACCATAAACAAATGTACAGCCTTCCGACATAAAGCAGAGACCAAACAAAAATAGTCCATTCAGCAATATGGCTCAGCCTTTTAGATATCACAGTGCTTAGTCCGACTCTGATCAGGACAGATCAGCACAACAGGTATTTCCACCTGTACAAACAGACCCCGAATGAGGCAGCTGAACTACCTTATCTAGCCTGTTCCAAGTCCTGAACTGGAGATAAGGGAACAGCCGGTCCCACCCAGGCTCTTTGGCTGTTCCTAAAACCCAGATCCAAAATCCGGGCCCATTAAAATCTAAAAAAACACCTTTCATCATAATATGTGCTGGAGCCTGCTTCTCCGGGTCCTATATCACTGAGGCTCACCACCTCGATGACACATACCTCTCGTTCAGGACTTGTCCAGCTCCCACCTTACATTGTAGAATATGGCCGATGAACAGATAAAAAAACACATCCTATCTGATGACTCCATTTTTAAATTGCTTAAACTGCATACAGTGTTAAAAGTTCTCTTAGATCTGATGAGACTGATGTACTTACTTTCAAAATCCATGTTAGAATGACTGTACAATCCTCCAATTAAAATTAGTATTTTTGGAGCCCAACCAAAGCTTGACTCTTAAAATGCTTATTTTTATATTTGACAGGAAGGTTTTCAACAGGGATTATGCCGTCATTCTGACATGTCAGGTCTAAGAGATTTAATAAAGTATGCCGTTGTGATGGTGAAACCTGGTGACAGATCTCCATATCGATTACCTGGTCTAGGTTGATTGGATAGCCAAATGTCGGCTGCCCATAGGTCAGAGACACCCTGTGATTTTCATTGCTTCTGTCTTCTCCGTTCTTACACCTATGAGTGTTGTCTGCCTGTATGGGCCCTGGTGGCCTGGTGAACCTCAGGATAGAAGTAAGATGCTGATGTTGGGTCTAACTAGACTTAGCTCAGCTATAATAGTAACAATAGTCATTGTAAGATCACCTCTATACATCCAACATTTACCGTCTGAGTACGGACCCATATCCAAGCCAGCCAAAAGTCTGAGGGTGTTAAATTCGGATTAGAAGATCCGCGGCCAGTCTGCATCACACTCGGTATTTGGACTGTAAATGTAGGATGTGAAACCAACCTAATAGACCTGATTCCTAAAGCCTCTAAATGATCTTCCCCGAACTTCAATTCAGAGATGAAGAAAAAAGCATAAAACTTTAAAAACTAAAATGAATAAAAAATATACATAAAGTAACCATCCCCAAAAAAGACTGCTCCCCACCGGTCATTGTCCTGATGCAATTACCCTAGAATTGACATTCAATGTATCAAAATCATTAATAGACCATGAAGAATGCGATTTTTGTTTGACTACCAGAACAATTAACTAGAACTGAAAAGTTCCTATAAAAAAAAAAAAAATGTCTAAAAAAATCCTGAAAAAGAAGATAAACTATTGACTGCAAAGCTGTGTTTGTCTCGTCCTGAAAGCCCAAATTACTCTGGACCCACTCTGGCTAATGATGTGACCAGCAGAGCTGTATTTCCCAGTGTTCGTGGTCCTCACATTGCAGGTTATTCGGAGATGCATGGCTCCATGTGTCATCAGAAATGATATGATGACGTATATCACAGCGAGTGACTGACAATTAGCCCAGGCTGAGAAATAATAGCGGCTCCACGCAAAGGTTAAGCAAGATTAGGTCAGCGTGAAGCGAAAGGTCACAGATTAACCCATTGACCTCACAGCTGGATCTTTTTCCTTAGAATTATATTCTCTAGACGATTCCTGACTTCATGATTTATTGACTTAATTAGTTTGGCATGATAATAATTGGGAAAAGTTTTTTTTTTCTTCTTTGCGCCATTATAGATGACGGTGATGGGGGGAAATGGCCGAAGCTCAGAATTCACCATAAACACATAAAATGTGTATATTATATATAATATGCGTGTATATATATAATAGGCCCCAATTCATCATTTGTTATTTTTCTTTTATATTGTCCTAATTCATAATTTTTTTTAAATTTCTTTGTTTTTATAAATTGGTCCGAATTCATCCTTTGTTTGTCTGTTTTTTTATATTGGCCACGATTCATCATTTGTTTTTTTTATTAAGTCACTTTTCTTTTTTTATCTTGAGGTATCGTTGCTATTTTTATTGCGCCAAATTCTTCAAAATCGCATTTTATTAATTTTACGCAAAATCAAAAATGCTCTTTATTAGCTTTTATACCCTTTTACAGTGCAAAAAATCATACATTTGTAGCAACTTTTGCAACTTTTTGAAAAATCACAAATGAGGAATCAGGCGAAAACATCTTAAAACCCTAAATTTCACTCACAATGGCAAACACATAAAATGGCAGGTGAGTATATATAAAATAGACTTAAAAAAAGGCGCCAATGGAAAAACATACTGTATATGGTGCAAACAAAAAAGCTTGCAGAAACTGGTGCAAATTAAATAACGAATCGGCCCATTGTTCGGATGTTCCACCAGGGGAAAATATTACAGAGGCGCATACAATGCAGTTTATCGTGATCCTTATAGGAGAGGACTTTCAATAGAAGGTGTAAAAAATGTAGATAAATCACCTCCTGACACTTTTTCCTCCTATGCCAGCTGCTTTTTTTTTTTATCTCTAATCCATCACAAGACAGCTATGATCAGTGAGTCAATATTACATGCATTGTCTATTGGGGCCTGTGGTCATCTGAAATCAACTTCCTGTAGCATGGTTACTAATCCGTTAATCCTCCATGCTTTACACTACCGCTCTGCTTGTTCAAATTGGCTTTGGTGCATAAATACAAACAGAATTGCTGCAAGTATGATCAAACCACCATGTAGGGGTACGGGCATGAGTAGTGGAGGGGTGCTGAAGAGCATAATGTTTTTCAGCCTGCATTTATTAACCCCTGTCCCCATCAATAATACAGTAGTTCAGCTGGAGATAATGGTAATTTCTATTGCATTCGGAGGAGTTAACCACGTCTCCACAACTCAGGCGCTGCTTATCCCAAGGGGGCATTGTTTTTGAAAGTCCAACATGGTCCCAATCCTCATTCCATGTGACAATGAATAGAGCTCCATATTTGTCATTGTGGAGACATCATCGGCAGCATTGTCTGGAGAGGAGGCCCTTTTGTCTCTATGTAGTTCCTAGGTAACACCTGCATGAGGCTTTGTAGTCCTCTGCTACGTCCTACCCGCAGACACTCAGCTCCGAGGCCGGCGGGGCAGATTCCACCCATTACGTGCCACGAATTACATGTCGTGGAGTAACTCTATTGACAGAGCCAGCCATTGACTTGATACTCAGGATTGATTGAATTATAAAGGGATTATGTTATAATGGGATAGAAAACCAGTCTGCGAATGTAACGGAAATAAAACCCAAGATTGGATGAAAAGCCCATTATTACACCAAATTATAGGCTGCGACAAATGCCTGACAGATACGGAGCCCACGGGTTCCACCGGAAATGCCTCATATAGAGTTGTGCATCCTGAATATACCAGTATGGACATGTTATAATAAATTGCAGTGTGCCTTTCGATGCCAACAAGTCCAGAATCTGAAAGCTGGGTAGGAACTGGCAGAAACTATTAGATACAGCTGGGACTTGTCATTGAGATGCCAAAGATAAATCCGGACTTGATCCCCATTGCTATGTGCTGCCAGATTATCATTGGGGGTGAATTAAGTTCTGAAAGCATTTCTACCAACCTGTTGATTACAATGAGAACTGTGTAATACCTTATTTTTCCTGTGGAGGCGCTGGTGAGAAATCACGGTGGCTCTGATCAGCAAGACATTCCGTGATTAGATAGTCGTCAGAACAAAAAGAGATGGCCACTTCCTTCTAATGGGGTTTTCTCACCATTAAGTATATTAATTTCATAGATCATAAAAAAAAGACTTTTTCCATTTACATGAATCCAGTGAAGAGTTATCTCCTTAAATAGCATGGCGTTACCTGGTTGGTGTAATGTTTTACAATATGTACAACCATCTAATAAAAGTGCTGGATGGCACATGTGCTCAGTGGCTCTCACCATAGATCTATTCATATCAGAGCGGCAAATAAAAGTAACTTTCTATCCTGCTTGTCAGAAAAGGATCAGATTCCTGGCGGTATAGCGGCAAAGAGAAGGAACAATATTGTCAGCTGCCAGAAGGGGGAGGAGACTGATTATAATCAGGGTCTTACTCAGCTGCCAGAGCAGGAGCTACACTAATTGGCCTTTTGCAATAAAAATGATTCATAGATAACCCCATTATCACCTCTCAACTGGATAGATGATAGCTTATTGATCAGCGGGGGTTCGACTTCTGGGACCCCCTCCAATCATCACCTACAGCTCACTGTTATCCTCATTAGGTTAGTGTGGCAGGTGGGACGCCGGACCGCTTCCCAGTCATTCTCTATTAAGCTGCCGGATTAAGCCGAGCACAACACTCGGCCATAGGGAATGAAAGGAGCGGTGGTTGAGCATGCGCACTATCGCTCCATTCTGATTGGGATTAAAGTGCCCTGTTCTGCCTATCCATGTGGGTCCCTGCCGTCGGACCCCAACCGGATAGGTGATGATTTGTTTTCACCGGACAACCACTTTAAGCATAAAAATGGTAAAGCCGCTGATGAGACATCCACCTAAACCCCTATTGATCCCCTTATAGCCGTCCAGTACATTAACCAGTTATTTATGTTATCATCCATCCAGGCATCAGTGGATAGTTGCATTCAGCAGCTCACTAACGTGGAGTTTCCTCTCGGCCATTAGGACATTACCTACCCGCTGTAAATCTCATAAGACAGCACTCCCACCACGAAAAGCTGCAGGTTCAATAGTAATTCACTTCTCTATGGGCTGCTTCCTGCATTTACTTGGCACCAATGCCAGTAGGAAACATTACATTGTACCTGGTAATATGTGCCCATCTCTGCAAACCAGAGGCCAGCGCAGTCATTTGTGACCAGTTAGTCCCAGTTCTGAGGCTGGAAGTTACAGTGACCTGAAATTAACACTGGTCCCAGATGTAAGGAATCGGCATGGTAAGCACACCAGAGGGATGGGTCCCGCACTCAGTCCATCTCAGCATGGTTAATTTAATGGGCACACACCCCAGCCGCCTAGCTTCCCAGCCATCTGCCCCCCTCCACAAGCACAGGGCATTTATTTGGACCTTTCTTCTCTTTCCTGTTACATTGTAGCGCAGGCGACAAGCACATTGCACTTCATTGCATAGAACAGATTTATTTGTGATATTGTCTGAACTGTTTGTCTTTTTGTGCCGAGGTAAAAGAAATAAAAGTTCAGTGTAATGTGAAAAATCGGGTTTTTGTTAGGTTTTACATGCAGAAAATTACAAATGCAAGGCTTAATAAAGGAAGATCAAAGAAAAGAATATATCAGCTGCTATATATTGTATCTTCTTTCGTCTGTATTTCTTAAAGGGGCACATTGTTGCATTGATTTGTGAAGCTAATATAACGTCTTTACCTGTCTGTGGCTTGTCGTTCCCCCTTCAGGTATATCAACCAGTCAGGAAGAAGGGGGGATGCAGCTGCAGCTTTTCTGTGTTTTTTTTCAGTAGTGATTTTTAATGTGTAGGTAGGAAACAAGGAAAAACTTTACACACACACACACACACACACACATATATCTATCTATCTATCTATCTATCTATCTATCTATCTATCTATCTATCTATCTATCTATCTATCTATCTATCTATCTATCTATCATGTATATTAAAGACAGCACCATTCCATCTTACTCACTAATGGGTGCCAGGCCTCCAAACAGTCGGTCCTAACTGCTGCATATCAATAGAAAGAATATCAAAAGGCAGCACTCCAAAAATATTTTAGAAAAAATGGACTTTAATGAGCCCAAAAGGCAACGTTTCGGTGGAGTGCTGCCTTTTGATATATATATATATATATATATATATATATATATAAAGAATATCAGTACAGACCAAAAGTTTGGACACACCTTCTCATTTAAAGATTTTTCTGTATTTTCATGACTATGAAAATTGTACATTCACACTGAAGGCATCAAAACTATGAATTAACACATGTGGAATTATATACTTAACAAAAAAGTGTGAAACAACTGAAAATATGTCTTATATTCTAGGTTCCTCAAAGTAGCCACCTTTTGCTTTGATGACTGCTTTGCACACTCTTGGCATTCTCTTGATGAGCTTCAAGAGGTAGTCACCGGAAATGGTCTTCACTTCACAGGTGTGCCCTGTCAGGTTTAATAAGTGGGATTTCTTGCCTTATAAATGGGGTTGGGACCATCAGTTGTGTTGTACAGAAGTCAGGTGGATACACAGCTGATAGTCCTACTGAATAGACTGTTAGAATTTGTATTATGGCAAGAAAAAAGCAGCTAAGTAAAGAAAAACGAGTGGCCATGATTACTTTAAGAAATGAAGGTCAGTCAGTGCGAAAAATTGGGAAAACTTTGAAAGTGTCCCCAAGTGCAGTTGCAAAAACCATCAAGCACTACAAAGAAACTGGCTCACATGAGGACCGCCCCAGGAAAGGAAGACCAAGAGTCACCTCTGCTTCTGAGGATAAGTTTATCCAAGTCACCAGCCTCAGAAATTGCAGGTTAACAGCAGCTCAGATTAGAGACCAGGTCAATGCCACACAGAGTTCTAGCAGCAGACACATCTCTTCAACAACTGTTAAGAGGAGACTTTGTGCAGCAGGCCTTCGTGGTAAAATAGCTGCTAGGAAACCACTGCTAAGGACAGGCAACAAGCAGAAGAGACTTGTTTGGGCTAAAGAACACAAGGAATGGACATTAGACCAGTGGAAATCTGTGCTTTGGTCTGATGAGTCAAAATTTGAGATCTTTGGTTCCCACCACAGTGTCTTTGTGCGACGCAGAAAAGGTGAACGGATGGACTCTACATGCCTGGTTCCCACCTTGAAGCATGGAGGAGGAGGTGTGATGGTGTGGGGGTGCTTTGCTGGTGACACTTTTAGGAATTTATTCAAAACTGAAGGCATACTGAACCAGCATGGCTACCACAGCATCTTGCAGCGGCATGCTATTCCATCCGGTTTGCGTTTAGCTGGACCATCATTTATTTTTCAACAGGACAATGACCCCAAACACACCTCCAGGCTGTGTAAGGGCTATTTGACCAAGAAGGAGAGTGATGGGGTGCTACGCCAGATGACCTGGCCTCCACAGTCACCAGACCTGAACCCATTCAAGATGGTTTGGGGTGAGCTGGACTGCAGAGTGAAGGCAAAAGGGCCAACAAGTGCTAAGCATCTCTGGGAACTCCTTCAAGGTTGTTGGAAGACTATTTCCGGTGACTACTTCTTGAAGCTCATCAAGAGAATGCCAAGAGTGTGCAAAGCAGTCATCAAAGCAAAAGGTGGCTACTTTAAAGAACCTAGAATATAAGACATATTTTCAGTTGTTTCACACTTTTTTGTTAAGTATATAATTCCACATGTGTTAATTCATAGTTTTGATGCCTTCAGTGTGAATGTACAATTTTCATAGTCATGAAAAAACAGAAAAATCTTTAAATGAGAAGGTGTGTCCAAACTTTTGGTCTGTACTGTATGTGTATATATATACACACATATATATATATATATATATATATAGGAAGTTTACAGAGGGAAGGAACAAATACTCCAGTTATGCAGGAGAGATGGGTCAGACAGTGTCCCTTAAACCTGATCAGTGTGGAAAGCAAGAATTTAAAAATACTTGTAAGGTCAAGTAATAGAGATGATCAAGTTGATTCGCAGGACCCTAGTCCAGCGGCCATGTCAGTATTCTGTTACCCTAAAAATTGCCTCCTACTTGCAGGAGTCCCAAGTATTGCTTCTGATTTGATGTACTGGCGTAACCGCATCGTTGCAACATGATGCATTCATTGCGATTGCGCAACTGCTACTAATCAGAAGTGACACCATGGCTGATGGCAGGTAGAAACACTGACGCGGCCACTGGACCAGGATCATTGAAATAGATTCTCTCATCTCAATCAATGAACCCAATTAGAGTTTTTAAATGTCTAAAAACTTTGGTCATTTCTTAACTCTATCATTCCTAGAGCTCGCAGCTTAGACGTTCATTACAGACACTAATGTTATGGCTACAGGTTGCCAACTTCATTTTTTTTCTCTAGAAAATGTATCTAAAGTTCACTGACATCTAACATCTTTTACCGACACATTTGAAAGCCATCATAAATCATTAAGAATTTTATCTATCTATTTATCTATATATATATATACTAGCTATTGAACCCGTTCTACGCCCTGGTGGCGAGCATTTTTATTGGTATATGGTCTCCCATACTGGTATCTGCTGCCCCCCTCCTGGTATTTGTGCTGTCCCCATCCTGTCTCCACCATCCTATCCTGGTATGCGTGGCACCCCTCACCCCCAATCCTGGTATGCGTGGCACCCCTCACCCCCCAATCCTGGTATGCGTGGCACCCCTCACCCCCCAATCCTTGTATGCGTGGTCCCCTCACCCCCCAATCCTTGTATGCGTGGTCCCCTCACCCTGCAATCCTTGTATGCGTGGTCCCCTCACCCCCCAATCCTGGTATGCGTGGCACCCCTCACCCCCCAATCCTTGTATGCGTGGTCCCCTCACCCCCCAATCCTTGTATGCGTGGTCCCCTCACCCTGCAATCCTTGTATGCGTGGTCCCCTCACCCCCCAATCCTGGTATGCGTGGTCCCCTCAACCCCCAATCCTGGTATGCGTGGTCCCCTCACCCCACAATCCTGGTATGCGTGGTCCCCTCACCCCACAATCCTAGTATGCGTGGCCCCCTCACCTCCCAATCCTGGTATGTGTGGCCCACTCATCACTTTCACACTGTACACACATACAAAAAAGTAAACAGTTATACTCACCTTTCTTCTCTGTGCTCCAGCGCTGCTGCGTCCTGTTCTGCCGGAGGCCCGGGGAGGAGTGCGGCGCCGGAGCACCTCGCTGTCCGGCGCCATTTTTCTGAAGACACACTGCAAATGTGTCTTCAGTAAAATGGCGCCGGATAGAGCTATGCTCATGCGCCGATCCGACGCCTCACTCCTGCCCCGGTCTCCGGCGAAGAGAGGCGCCGCGGCAACGCTCCTCCCGGTCAGGTAAGTATGTAAGTATGGCGCCGGAGATCGCGGTATGCGTTCAGTGTCTATATATATGCGGCTTCAGACAGAGATACGCATTCCCCGTTATATTATAGATTGCTGTGCTGGGATCTTCTACTGGACGCCTGCTGCCTCTAGTGCCAGGCTATTATTTCTGGAAACCGCTCCTCATTTGAGCTAACGTGACATGTATTATATCAGAATGTCCCACATTTATTGTTTTCATCTTACTGGTATTGTTTTATCACTTAGATTAATAAGAGCTGCACTGATTTAAGCCATCCACTATTATTGATCTACTGTAACTATTGTTGTTTCTCCTCCATCCCTAACTTTACATCATTGCCATAAAAACATAACAGTAAAATAAATCCACCATGTATTCTGCGGTTTCAGTGGTTCAGTAGAATACAGAGCAAGTATGTGTTTACAGGAAAACGGTTTATGTCACTATATATATATATATATATAATAACCAGCCTGTTTAGTGCTGCGTTATTCTTCTGCATATAGGGCATTATTATAGTAGTTATATTCTTGTACATAGGGGACTGTATTATAGTAGTTATATTCTTGTACGTAGGAGCAGTATTATAGTAGTTATATTCTTGTACATAGGGAGCAGTATTATAGTAGTTATATTCTTGTACATAGGGGGCAGTAATATAGTAGTTATATACTTGTACATAGGGGCAGTATTATAGTAGTTATATTCTTGTACATAGGGGCAGTATTACAGTAGTTATATTCTTGTACATAGGAGGCAGTATTATAGTAATTATATTCTTGTACATAGGAGCAGTATTATAGTAGTTATATTCTTGTATATAGGGAGCAGTATTATAGTAGTTATATTCTTGTACATAGGGGCAGTATTATAGTAGTTATATTCTTGTACATAGGGAGCAGTATTATAGTAGTTATATTCTTGTATATAGGGAGCAGTATTATAGTAGTTATATTCTTGTACATAGGGGCAGTATTATAGTAGTTATATTCTTGTACATAGGGAGCAGTATTATAGTAGTTATATTCTTGTACATAGGAGCAGTATTATAACAGTTATATTTTTGTACATAGGGGGCAGTATTATAGTAGTTATATTCTTGTACATAGGGGCAGTATTATCGTAGTTATATTCTTGTACATAGGAGCAGTATTATAGTAGTTATATTCTTGTACATAGGGGGCAGTAATATAGTAGTTATATACTTGTACATAGGGGCAGTATTATAGTAGTTATATTCTTGTACATAGAGGCAGTATTATAGTAGTTATATTCTTGTACATAGGGGCAGTATTACAGTAGTTATATTCTTGTACATAGGGGCAGTATTATAGTAATTATATTCTTGTACATAGGGGCAGTATTATAGTAGTTATATTCTTGTACATAGGGGCAGTATTATAGTAGTTATATTCTTGTACATAGGGGCAGTATTACAGTAGTTATATTCTTGTACATAGGAGCAGTATTATAGTAGTTATATTCTTGTACATAGGAGCAGTATTATAGTAGTTATATTCTTGTACATAGGAGCAGTATTATAGTAGTTATATTCTTGTACATAGGAGCAGTATTATAGTAGTTATATTCTTGTACATAGAGGGCAGTATTATAGTAGTTATATTCTTGTACGTAGGGGCAGTATTATAGTAGTTATATTCTTGTACATAGAAGCAGTATTATAGTAGTTATATTCTTGTACATAGGGGGCTGTAATATAGTAGTTATATTCTTGTACATAGAAGCAGTATTATAGTAGTTATATTCTTGTACATAGGGGGCAGTAATATAGTAGTTATATACTTGTACATAGGGGCAGTATTGTAGTAGTTATATTCTTGTACATAGGGGCAGTATTACAGTAGTTATATTCTTGTACATAGGGGCAGTATTATAGTAGTTATATTCTTGTACATAGGGGCAGTATTATAGTAATTATATTCTTGTACATAGGGGCAGTATTATAGCAGTTATATTCTTGTACATAGGTGGCAGTATTATAGTAGTTATATTCTTGTACATAGGGGCAGTATTATAGTAGTTATATTCTTGTACATAGGAGCAGTATTATAGTAGTTATATTCTTGTACATAGGGGCAGTATTATAGTAGTTATATTCTTGTACATAGGGGGCAGTAATATAGTAGTTATATTCTTGTACATTGGGGCAGTATTATAGTAGTTATATTCTTGTACATAGAGGCAGTATTATAGTAGTTATATTCTTGTACATAGGGGCAGTATTACAGTAGTTATATTCTTGTACATAGGGGCAGTATTATAGTAATTATATTCTTGTACATAGGGGCAGTATTATAGTAGTTATATTCTTGTACATAGGGGCAGTATTATAGTAGTTATATTCTTGTACATAGGGGCAGTATTACAGTAGTTATATTCTTGTACATAGGAGCAGTATTATAGTAGTTATATTCTTGTACATAGGAGCAGTATTATAGTAGTTATATTCTTGTACATAGGAGCAGTATTATAGTAGTTATATTCTTGTACATAGGAGCAGTATTATAGTAGTTATATTCTTGTACATAGAGGGCAGTATTATAGTAGTTATATTCTTGTACGTAGGGGCAGTATTATAGTAGTTATATTCTTGTACATAGAAGCAGTATTATAGTAGTTATATTCTTGTACATAGGGGGCTGTAATATAGTAGTTATATTCTTGTACATAGAAACAGTATTATAGTAGTTATATTCTTGTACATAGGGGGCAGTAATATAGTAGTTATATACTTGTACATAGGGGCAGTATTGTAGTAGTTATATTCTTGTACATAGGGGCAGTATTACAGTAGTTATATTCTTGTACATAGGGGCAGTATTATAGTAGTTATATTCTTGTACATAGGGGCAGTATTATAGTAATTATATTCTTGTACATAGGGGCAGTATTATAGCAGTTATATTCTTGTACATAGGTGGCAGTATTATAGTAGTTATATTTTTGTACATAGGGGCAGTATTATAGTAGTTATATTCTTGTACATAGGGGCAGTATTATAGTAGTTATATTCTTGTACATAGGGGCAGTATTATAGTAGTTATATTCTTGTACATAGGGGGCAGTAATATAGTAGTTATATTCTTGTACATTGGGGCAGTATTATAGTAGTTATATTCTTGTACATAGGGGCAGTATTATAGTAGTTATATTCTTGTACATAGGGGCAGTATTATAGTAGTTATATTCTTGTATATATGAGCAGTATTATAGTAGTTATATTCTTGTACATAGGGGCAGTATTATAGTAGTTATATTCTTGTACATAGGGGCAGTATTACAGTAGTTATATTCTTGTACATAGGAGCAGTATTATAGTAGTTATATTCTTGTACATATGGGGTATTATAGTAGTTATATTCTTGTACATAGGAGCAGTATTATAGTAGTTATATTCTTGTACATATGGGGTATTATAGTAGTTATATTCTTGTACATAGGAGCAGTATTATAGTAGTTATATTCTTGTACATATGGGGTATTATAGTAGTGATATCCCTCCCTGTACATAGGAAGCTTTAAGATATTCAGATTAGTTTGTCAGCAGAATATCTGATTAAATCTGAAGAGTGACAACCCCCTTTTGGAAGCAGGATTGTGTTAATGGTATTTATCATTTCCCTTCCCTGACTGCTCCTATCGGCTCATATATTGCATTACTCAGCAGGGATAGAAGTGTTAATAATCATTGGAATTGCTCTTATAATACTTTAATTAATATACAAAGTGTGAATAAATGAGGACTGTAGTATGTAAACTGCTTATATTACCGGGCATTGGTACTGGGTGGATTTTCCTTCAATTTTTTTTCTGCCATGTTATCATAGTATAAAGGACCGTGGCAGATTAAACATTCTGGCTTGACCCCATTTTTTGATAGCGTAATGTAAATTTCAGCATTTTCCGTAAGGACACCAACATTTACATAACACAAGTCATCCTGATAGAATAGAAATCTCACCCTCGCTGCTGTCATATTATAATATGATCCCGTCTATTTGGGATTCAATGTTGTGACTGCGGAGTCAGAGATTGGCACGTGTCTTCCGTGCCGCTCCACGTCTCAGAGGTTCATTACTTAGAGATCTTTATATCATCATTTCCCCCTTTGTTTAGAAACACTTAATTTAAGGGAAGGAAAAGTTTCTTTTTTTTCTGTGTGCAGATCTGACATGTGATGTTTCAGCAGATAGAAGAGATGTTTTTCCACCTTTTTGACAGATTAATGTGCGTTTCATCTAACCTTTAAAGTGACAGCTCAGGAGCCTGACGATGTGAATTATTCATGGTTTCGCAGATTAGAGCGACGACTGTCTCATTGATCTTCACGATCTCTCTGCTTTCCTACTCCCCACGAATATTCCTACATTTGATCACAAACATTCACTCTCAATTAGCAGATGGAGGATTATTATAAACTCCGTTGCTGGAAAACCACAGAAAGCTTTATTATTATCTGTACAGACTGGAAGTTCTTGATATGGTGGAAGGGACGTTAGATTTTTTCTTATATATGTTATATTAATAGTAAATGTCATCATTATGATTGGTGGGGGTGCAACCTCTAGTGCGGTTTTTCCTGCACAGTGCCATTCCTTTCCTGCAGCTGGCCACATTCACTTAAAGGGAACCTGACAGCTGATTCATGCTGCCTGAACCAGGTTTAGCATGAATCAGATAATGTTTTGTTTTGCAGTTCTGTGCTTTTCAGAAAAAAAATACTTAGTCCAAGAGGCGGATCCCTGTCCCACTCCCATTGACTGACAAGTCTTTCCCTATGTGGCTGCAATAACAGCTGGTGTCCGATTTATGCTGCCAGTGCTTCAGTCTGCATGAATTTGCTGTCCCTTTAAATGAGCCTGTGCTTCATTTCTGTATGATACAAAGTCTCGTAGCCTATTATATTGAATAATCCTATTTTTCACATTGTGTGCTTGATGCCTGGACTGCTTCAGCAGCATTTTTATAATTGTCACTTAATTGTATTATTTTTTATTAATAATTTTTGTACTCTATGGCCACAGTTTTACCAATCAATCTCTATAACCGGGACAGCTGCAGCTAACGCTCACTATAATTTTTCGAACAGTGTTGTTCCTGGTAGTTTGCGCATCCATGCAAGCACTACGACTACTACTCCTATCATCACATTCTAATAATAGAAAACTTCATACCATGGAGTGCTCTGTTGTTTTTACCTATTTTGGAAAGGGAATGCCATATAGTCTATGAGACTATTCACGTCTCCGTATTTTTTCATTTTTTATTTTGTGGACTGTGTCCACAAAAAGAAATACTGAGACCTGCTGTTCCTTTTTATATCTGAATCACGGTTCAAAGTCACCGGTTGCAATTCATTAAGACTCTTGTACCGCATGCCAGTCTTAATGAAGCGCTCTCTTGAGTACAGTGACCTAATTTATTAGGCGGCAGTCGCTGCTGAAAAAGAATGTCAGCAGGCTTTTGCTATGTAATCGGAGAGCAGCGGGATGTAGGGCCTGAGACCGTGATTCCAGCTATGTGTCACCTACTGGTCTGTGTGCTTTTGTTTCAATAAAATCACTGTTTTATCAGCAGGAAATTATCATTACAGGACTAGGTGTCTCGTGTCCCCTGGTCCTGCCACACCCCCAGCACTGATTGGTGGCTTTCTGTATATTGACAGAAAACCACCAATCAGTGGTGTGGGCGGGGTTATACAAGGCTCAGCATTCTGAGCTCTGCTAGATCTGCAGCAGAGAAAACTGATTGTATCACAACTCTGCACCCAGCTATCTAAGTGACACATCACTGGAATCTGGGTTTCTGCCCCTACATCTTACTGCTGTCAGATTACATAGCAATAACCTGCTAACGGATTCACTTTAATGGCGTAACTTATGATGACTTTTGAGGGGTCACCACACCGCATCCCGCCCATGCTACACCTATATTGGTATAGCTGGGCCGGACTGGTGGGTAAACGCCAAAAGTCATATTATTGTATGCAACTGCCAAGTTGTACAAAACTATTACGACATGTTAATGTGTTTACACCAAATTTCTACAGTAAGTACCTTAATGAATCGTCCCCTATTTGTGTTCCCCCATTTTTTTAACATTGGACCTTCTATAATATTTTTTTTTTATTAATTTGGCATATGAGAAAATCACTGATGGTAAAAGCAGATACTTGGACCAAACTGATGAAAACTGGATCCAGTGATGAAAATCTTTTTTTTTTTTTTAACTTATTAGAAATAACATTGGCTGTCGCGTTATATTCCACTTTTGATACAAAGTAATTTCCAGGTTGATACTTACATGCGGCATTTAAAGGAATGGCACAGAAAAGGCACTGACGCGTTCACATTGTAGAACGTGGCCCTGAAGCTGCTCAGGATCGACATCTGGCTTCTTTTTCTAACCGTTATCCCCTAACTTCACACGTGGGCGGAACTAAATTTAGCGACTTTTAGGCGGACGGACAATCTGTTTGTCAGATCACTAGTCTTCACTACGCCTGGTTAATTAAAAATAAAGCCATTCCTATGTTGCACAAAACTTCACTTTGGGAATTAGTAACATGCACACCAAGCATATAATTAGTCTTCCATTTGCATATTGTTCATCCATTATTCATTCCCAGTATAGCACTTTCCTTCTTTTGATCATGACGCTTGATGATTCATAAACGCCTTTCCATTACCATAAAATATTGAGGTTGTAAGGCGTTAAATATAGGTTACCCACCGAGCACTACAGCAAGGTGTGTTATTTACTGCAAGTGTTACGTGGGAGATGCGCATCATCCATCTTGGATGGTGGCAGCTCTATTTTAGGCTCCACCATAAGGGCGTAATTTTTTTCCAAACGTATATCTGAAAAAAAAAGTACTGAGTTTTGTGGATTATAAAATGCACCAGATTATATAACGCACCCCACATTTTGGGGAGGAAAATAGAAATAAAAATGTTTTAATAAAATAGTGGTGCGTCTTATAGTCCGCTTGTACCTGGGGGCGGCGGTGGTGGAGCGGGGTCTCAGGAGGCGGGTCGCTGCTGCGGGAATCTGGCGGCGGAGGCAGGAGAGGGGCGATGCTGCGGGCCACGGGCTAGGAGGAGGGAGTATACTGGCATGCAACTATACACTAGCTGCCCTACCATTGGTGTGGTCATCTTTCTTTGGGATCTTTATCCCCAGACATTTCCACTACTAAAAAAGTATAACTTATTGAAAACTTTCTACGGGGATCCCTTTGTTTTGAAAAAAAAAAAAAAAAAAAAACAAAGTTGAGAAAAATGTAACCTCATCTACTCATGGTCTTAAATTGCTTTGATTAAACTTAGGCTATGTGCCCACGATGCAGAAATGCTCCGGATTTTTCCTGAGCGTTTCTGCATCTCTCTGGCAGAAAAAACGCATGCGGATTGTACATGCGGATTGTACATGCGGATTGTACATGCGGATTGTACATGCGTTTGTCCTGCCAGGGACAAGCGGATGTGAAGCGTTCTTCACATGCATTTCCGCATGCAGGTTGACAAGCGCTTTCCAAGCGATTTTAGGCTATGTGCCCACGATGCAGAAATGCTGCATATTTTTTACGCTTCTCCCTGGCAGGAAAAACGCATGCGGATTTTACATGCGTTTTTCCCGCCAGCGTTTGTCAAGCGTTTTTGCATGCGGGTTATCAAGCGCTTTTCCAAGCCATTTTAGCATCACTTGGAATGTGCTTGACAACTTGTTCACACTATATAAATCCATGCAACCGGCATGGATTTATAGTAGTGTGACCAAGTTAGTTAAAAAAAAAAAAAAGAATAAGAATGGTAAAAAATAAAAAAAAAAGATTATACTCACCTTCCGATGGCCTCCTGGTGTTTTGTCCGCCACGTCCGGTCTCTTGCACTGCTCGCGGTGGTGTGAAGGACCTGCGGTAGCGTCATTCAGTCATGTGTCAGGTCACATGACTCAATGACGTCATGGCAGGTCCTTCACAACAGCGCGGACAAAACACCGGGAGGACATCGGAAGGTGAGTATAAGCTTTATTTTTTATTTTAAATTCTTTTTTTTTACAGTTTCTATGGTACCTGGGTCTGGATGAGAGTCTCCTCTCCTCCAGACTTTGGTACCATCCGCACATTGAACCGTGTGATATCCGCTTATCCACATGTAGTTATGCGGATGTCACACGGTCCAATGCAAGTCAATGGCGGCGATTACGCTGCGTGTCCGCAAAATTAATGGACATGCTGCGGATTTTTGAGTGCAGCATAAATGCTTCAGAAAAATCCGCAGCATGGGCATTGACATTGCGGCTTGTCATTGGGGACCATGGGGGACGGATTACCAAGCGTTTCCCAAGCGTTTACGATGCGTAAATTCCGCAACGCTTGGAAAATGCTTCGTGGGCATGCAGCCTTAGCATCACTTGGAAAAGTGCTTGTCAGCTTGGTCACACTATATAAATCCATGCAAACGGCATGGATTTATATAGTGTGACCGAAAGAATGTTTAAAAATAAAAATTAAATCTATATTTACCTTCCGATGGCCCCTGCAGTCTTGCTTCGCTCAGTCCCGGCTGCCGGCAGATCGCGGTACACTGAACGACCTGCTGATGTCAGCGTCGCGTGACCCGTCATATGACTATGACGTCAGCGCAGGTCCTCCAGTCCATTGCGAGCTGCCGGCAACGGAGGACGAGTGCACCGCGGGCCATCAGAAGGTAAGTATAAAACATTTATTTTTTATTTTATTCTTTTTTTTTCACAGTTTTCTATGGTACCTGGGTCCGGAGGAGAGTCTCCTCTCCTCCACACCTGGGTACCATCTGCACATTGAACGCATGTATTCCGCATGTGCTTATCTAGTGAAGCGGAATACATGCGTTCTAATGCATGTCAATTGCAGCATTTTTGCCGCTGCGGAAACGCTTAAAAAACGCATCTTGGGGGGGACACAACCTTACACTGATGGTCTGTCTGTAGGGTAGGCTTTCAATATCAGATCTAAGGGGGTTCAATTCCCAGTACCCACACCAATCAAAAGGCACCCTTGCTGCTTGACTTTTTTAGTCTAATTATTGCCACGTCCCGCTCCTGTACCAGGTTGGTTGGGCCCGTTTGCGGCTTCCCTCTATTTCATTATGTCACGTGGCAGAGCAATTAAGCACAAGTGCGAATTGAGAACATTATGATAAATAGGCTCAGCTAGAATATTAAGAAATCAATAAAAGCGCTAATGAAAGATCTGGTACCAGAGACTGGAGAGCCCGCCAGATCAATGTATCTGTACCTGGCACTGAGCCGCCGCCGCTCACTGATTGATGAGACACGATTGCTCTAGATTGCCTGCAACACAGTAATTAGAAATTGTAGGACGTTTGCAGATCACAGCCCCAGTGTGGACGGACCAAAGTTGTAGTTGTTGGCATAAGACATTGATCTTGTACTTGTAGGCACAGAGAATCCATTGGAGGATTGGGAGAGGAGATTTATACATTTTGAAAAGCCATGATGTCATGTTTCAAATGAATCGTTGTGACATCATCACTTACAGATCTTGTGGACTGTCCTTCCTTTCTGTTTAAGGCAGGTAGAAGTCCCTCTGGTTTTTGGACCGAATAAAGGCGGGACATGTTCTAGTATCCTCACCTGGCATGGACTAGTAGCCTAAAGGCCAACATACACATCAGAATGACTGTCGGCTGAACGATGGGTCAGTCATCATTTGGCTGGCATTTATCTTGTCCAGTTCTCCTGTGTTCTCTTAGAGAGATATGTCTGGCAATGGCTCATCTCCAGTAGACAATACGATCAGCAGTCTGAAATCAGACCTGTTGGATTTATCTTTCCCCCGACAATAAGTTGTCAGGGGCTCCCATTCCTATGACAGATCTGGGGTCCTTTGCTAGGCCCCCAACAGCCATGCTAGCCCATTGTCACCTCACGATCTTATTACAATGCGTCTATAGACTGTCCTAGAGCGCCCCCAACCTAGTGAAGGCACACAGAGCAGCACAGATCTCCCTTCTTTTCTGGACTCTCATAATTCTACTACTTTACATACAGCCCCTTATTAATGGGTTCTGGGTGGTGAGAAAAATTACAAATTTCCTGATCTGGCACCCCTCGTCCGTACTCAGTGCTGTGTCCCCTGCTCTTCTCCTGCCATTAACATCTGGCAGATGTGTCACATGACCACTGCAGGCAATCAGTGGCTGCTGATTGGCTGCGGTGTCTCATTTCATCTAGGCGGATGAATATTTGCTTGAGGATTACTCCCTTTGTCCATTTTCAGTGCGGAATCAGCAGAAAAAAAGAAGGAAAAATACGTCACGTGTGAATCTCACCCTGATAATTCCTCAGCAATCTTGTAATGCAGTCACGTGTCTTTGCCCAATAAAAGCACCTTATTTCCCCTCTCAATTTCACAGTCCGACTTGTGTTTCCTTACAGTGGAGATGATCCTTGTCCTAACAGATGTTCTTTGCACACTCCATAAACCTCTTGCCCCAGAGCAATGTGAACGTTGTACGATCCTTTGCATTGAAGGGTTTTTAATGCCCATTAGCAGGAGCTTTGAGGATTTCACTGGAAGCTTTTACCTGCCTAGTCAGGATACCGTTTTCGGAGCTCCCTGCACTGTTACATTGCACCTGGCCTTTTGGTTATGACTAGTGTTGAGCGATACCTTCCGATATCGGGAAATATCGGATCGGATTGGATCGGACCGATACCGAAAAAGTATCGGATATCGCCGATTCCGATACCGGAAACCAATGCAAGTCAATGGGACATAAATATCGGAATTAAAATAAACCCTTTCTTTCCTTGTAGGTTATTTCTACATGAAGGAAAACAACTAAGAATAATGTAGAATGTATTGGGGGAGGTGGGGGAGACAATAAAGGCATAGAGGTTTAGCCCAGTCAAATGGAATAGCAGGAATTAATATTTTTTTATTATGTTCTGAGTTACGGAAATATTAACTATGTTAAGTATTTTTATATTTTGTCAGATATTTATGTTTCACTACTTCCATGCTCTTCACCTTCTTTTTTACTTCTCCCACACTTTCTCCTTCATCATCCTCAGCATCTTTTTCATCCACTTCTTCTTCACCTTCTTCTTCTTCACCTTCTTCGTATTATTCTTTTTTTTACATTCTTCATATTCTACTTCTTCATCTTCTTCATATTCTTCTTCTTCATCATATTCTTATTTGTGACAGGCATTCCTGTAGTTGTTATCTATAAAAGGTTGGACATTACACCTTTCGTTCTGCCCGTCACAAAAGATTTACAACAGGATTTGTCCGCGTTCAGTTTGGCCTGCAGCAGCAGGTCTTTTCCAGGGGCACCACGAGGAGGAACGGACTCACCCCCATACACTGCTTAGTCATCTTCTGCTTATAATTTAGATATTATCTTTTGCTCTGATTTTTAGTCTTATGCTTAATGTTCTTCCGCTTTTTGTTCTGCAGCTTCTTGTATTTCTGCTTCTTGGTTTTCTGTCTCTTGTTTTTCTGTATCTTGGTGCTTGTCTTCTCTTCTTTGTCTTCTTGGTCAACTTCTTCAGGGTCATCTTCTTGGTCTTCTTCGGGGTGGTCTTCAGGGTCGTCGTCTTCGGGGGTCCTCGTCTTCGGGGTCCTCGTCTTCTTCGGGTTGGTCTTCTGGGTCCTCGTCTTCGGGGTCCTCGTCTTCTTCGGGGTGGTCTTCAGGGTCCTCGTCTTCTTCGGGGTGGTCTTCAGGGTCCTCGTCTTCTTCGGGGTGGTCTTCAGGGTCCTCGTCTTCAGGGTCATTGTCTTCGGGGTCCTCGTCTTCTTAGGGTTGGTCTTCAGGGTCCTCGTCTTCAGGGTCCTCGTCAGGGAGATCCAGAGTGATTACCAAGAACCATTTCAAAAAGCTTGAACTTGGAAATGTAGCAGAAGGTACAAGAAAGCTGAGGAACTACCGAGGACCAGCTGACGGTACTGGAACCCGGATGGATAGCAGAAGGTACAAGAGCCAATGGAACTACCGAGGACCAGCTGATGTTACTGGAACTCGGTTACTAAGCAGGAGGTACCTGTGCCAGAAAGCACTACCAAGGACCAGCAGACGTTGGTGGAACTTGGATACCGAGAAGGAGGCACCTAATCCAAAGGCACTGCCGAGAACCAGCTGACGGTACTGGAACCCGGATGGGTAGCAGAAGGTACAAGAGCCAATGGAACTACCGAGGACCAGCTGATGTTACTGGAACCCGGATGGGTAGCAGAAGGTACAAGAGCCAATGGAACTACCGAGGACCAGCTGATGTTACTGGAACTCGGTTACTAAGCAGGAGGTACCTGTGCCAGAAAGCACTACCAAGGACCAGCAGACGTTGGTGGAACTTGGATACCGAGAAGGAGGCACCTAATCCAAAGGCACTGCCGAGAACCAGCTGACGGTACTGGAACCCGGATGGGTAGCAGAAGGTACCCATGTAAAAAAAAAGTTCAAGGCCGCGAGCCGGCCGCAGTTACCAAAACCCACAGTCCTACAGAGGGTGCTTGTCCTATTGGCACTATGGAACCAGCCTTCATTGCCAGATCCCGCAGCCCACATAGGAGTCACCTAAACTGCAGGCACCATAGAGTCGGCTAACCCGACCGCAACACGACAGGACAACGCATTGGAGGCAAAGTGACGTTGACACTACCCGGAAACAGCTGGCGTGCTGGAACCAGGCTGGGCAGGAGGGAGTACCCGTGCCAAAGACACTGCCGAGAACCAGCTGACGGTACTGGAACCCGGATGGGTAGCAGAAGATACAAGAGCAAATGGAACTACCGAGGACCAGCTGACGGTACTGGAACCCGGATGGGTAGCAGAAGGTACAAGAGCCAATGGAACTACCGAGGACCAGCTGATGTTACTGGAACTCGGTTACTAAGCAGGAGGTACCTGTGCCAGAAAGCACTACCAAGGACCAGCAGACGTTGGTGGAACTTGGATACCGAGAAGGAGGCACCTAATCCAAAGGCACTGCCGAGAACCAGCTGACGGTGCTGGAACCCGGATGGGTAGCAGAAGGTACCCATGTAAAAAAAAAGTTCAAGGCCGCGAGCCGGCCGCAGTTACCAAAACCCACAGTCCTACAGAGGGTGCTTGTCCTATTGGCACTATGGAACCAGCCTTCATTGCCAGATCCCGCAGCCCACATAGGAGTCACCTAAACTGCAGGCACCATAGAGTCGGCTAACCCGACCGCAACACGACAGGACAACGCATTGGAGGCAAAGTGACGTTGACACTACCCGGAAACAGCTGGCGTGCTGGAACCAGGCTGGGCAGGAGGGAGTACCCGTGCCAAAGACACTGCCGAGAACCAGCTGACGGTACTGGAACCCGGATGGGTAGCAGAAGATACAAGAGCAAATGGAACTACCGAGGACCAGCTGACGGTACTGGAACCCGGATGGGTAGCAGAAGGTACAAGAGCCAATGGAACTACCGAGGACCAGCTGATGTTACTGGAACTCGGTTACTAAGCAGGAGGTACCTGTGCCAGAAAGCACTACCAAGGACCAGCAGACGTTGGTGGAACTTGGATACCGAGAAGGAGGCACCTAATCCAAAGGCACTGCCGAGAACCAGCTGACGGTACTGGAACCCGGATGGGTAGCAGAAGATACAAGAGCAAATGGAACTACCGAGGACCAGCTGACGGTACTGGAACCCGGATGGGTAGCAGAAGGTACAAGAGCCAATGGAACTACCGAGGACCAGCTGATGTTACTGGAACTCGGTTACTAAGCAGGAGGTACCTGTGCCAGAAAGCACTACCAAGGACCAGCAGACGTTGGTGGAACTTGGATACCGAGAAGGAGGCACCTAATCCAAAGGCACTGCCGAGAACCAGCTGACGGTACTGGAACCCGGATGGGTAGCAGAAGATACAAGAGCAAATGGAACTACCGAGGACCAGCTGACGGTACTGGAACCCGGATGGGTAGCAGAAGATACAAGAGCAAATGGAACTACCGAGGACCAGCTGACGGTACTGGAACCCGGATGGGTAGCAGAAGGTACAAGAGCCAATGGAACTACCGAGGACCAGCTGATGTTACTGGAACTCGGTTACTAAGCAGGAGGTACCTGTGCCAGAAAGCACTACCAAGGACCAGCAGACGTTGGTGGAACTTGGATACCGAGAAGGAGGCACCTAATCCAAAGGCACTGCCGAGAACCAGCTGACGGTACTGGAACCCGGATGGGTAGCAGAAGGTACCCATGTAAAAAAAAAGTTCAAGGCCGCGAGCCGGCCGCAGTTACCAAAACCCACAGTCCTACAGAGGGTGCTTGTCCTATTGGCACTATGGAACCAGCCTTCATTGCCAGATCCCGCAGCCCACATAGGAGTCACCTAAACTGCAGGCACCATAGAGTCGGCTAACCCGACCGCAACACGACAGGACAACGCATTGGAGGCAAAGTGACGTTGACACTACCCGGAAACAGCTGGCGTGCTGGAACCAGGCTGGGCAGGAGGGAGTACCCGTGCCAAAGACACTGCCGAGAACCAGCTGACGGTACTGGAACCCGGATGGGTAGCAGAAGGTACAAGAGCCAATGGAACTGCCGAGAACCAGCTGGCGGTGCTGGAGCCCAGGGTAAATACTAAAAACAGAAGAGCCAGAGGTGTATTTGGAGGAGGTTTTAAATCCGTACTACAGTGGATGTGGACAAAGCAGGAGAATTTGCCGGACACACAGCTGGGGATCAGCTGACGTTACTGAATCCCAATAACACTGGAGCAAGCGTTGACTGTGCAGACGGCACTTCTGAGCAGCAACTAGCGGTATTGGAGCCCAGGGTAAATACTAAAAACGGAGGAGCCAGAGGTGTAATTGGAGCAAGTTTTAAATAAGTAGCACAGTGAATATGGACAGAGCAGGAGAAATTGCCGTGAACACAGCAGGGGAACAGCTGACGTTACCGAACCCCAATAACACCGCAGCAAGTGTTGACTGTGCAGACGGCACTTCCGAGCGCCAACTGGCGGTGCTGGAGCCCAGGGATAAGAATGAAAACAGAGGAGCCAGAGGTGTAATTGGAGCAACTTTAAAATCTGTAGTAGTGAGAATGTGGACAGAGCAGGAGAAATTGCCGTCCGCACAGCAGGGGAACAGCTGACGTTACTGAACCCCAATAACATGGTAGCAAGTGTTGACTGTGCAGACAGCACTTCCGAGCGCCAACTGGCGGTGCTGGAGCCCAGGGATAAGAATGAAAACAGAGGAGCCAGAGGTGTAATTCGAGCAACTTTAAAATCTGTAGTAGTGAGAATGTGGACAGAGCAGGAGAAATTGCCGTCCGCACAGCAGGGGAACAGCTGACGTTACTGAACCCCAATAACACGGCAGCAAGTGTTGACTGTGCAGACAGCACTTCCGAGCGCCAACTGGCGGTGTTGGAGCCCAGGGTAAATACTAAAAACGGAGGAGCCAGAGGTGTAATTGGAGCAAGTTTTAAATAAGTAGCACAGTGAATATGGACAGAGCAGGAGAAATTGCCGTGAACACAGCAGGGGAACAGCTGACGTTACTGAACCCCAATAACATGGTAGCAAGTGTTGACTGTGCAGACGGCACTTCCGAGCGCCAACTGGCGGTGCTGGAGCCCAGGGATAAGAATGAAAACAGAGGAGCCAGAGGTGTAATTCGAGCAACTTTAAAATGTGTAGTACAGTGGATGTGGACAAAGCAGGAGAAATTGCCGTCCGCACAGCAGGAGAACAGCTGACGTTACTGAACCCCAATAACACGGCAGCAAGTGTTGACTGTGCAGACGGCACTTCCGAGCGCCAACTGGCGGTGCTGGAGCCCAGGGATAAGAATGAAAACAGAGGAGCCAGAGGTGTAATTCGAGCAACTTTAAAATGTGTAGTACAGTGGATTTGGACAAAGCAGGAGAAATTGCCGTCCGCACAGCAGGAGAACAGCTGACGTTACTGAACCCCAATAACACGGCAGCAAGTGTTGACTGTGCAGACGGCACTTCCGTGCGCCAACTGGCGGTGTTGGAGCTCAGGGATAATACTGAAAACAGAGGAGCCAGAGGTGTAATTGGAGCAACTTTAAAATCTGTAGTAGTGAGAATGTGGACAGAGCAGGAGAAATTGCCGTCCGCACAGCAGGGGAACAGCTGACGTTACTGAACCCCAATAACATGGTAGCAAGTGTTGACTGTGCAGACAGCACTTCCGAGCGCCAACTGGCGGTGCTGGAGCCCAGGGATAAGAATGAAAACAGAGGAGCCAGAGGAGTAATTGGAGCAACTTTAAAATGTGTAGTACAGTGGATGTGGACAAATCAGGAGAAATTGCCGTCCGCACAGCAGGAGAACAGCTGACGTTACTGAACCCCAATAACACGGCAGCAAGTGTTGACTGTGCAGACGGCACTTCCGAGCGCCAACTGGCGGTGTTGGAGCTCAGGGATTACAGTTCAGGTGGTAGAAACATGAACAGAACAGGAGACCTGGATACTGTTGCCAACCAATTATTTATTCTGGAAGAGGACTGGCAAATTCATGAGAGATCCAGGCCTTGTTCATTTTGAGAAAAGTAAGCCGGTCAACGTTATCGGAGGATAGTCGCATGCGACGGTCTGTTAGTACACCACCTGCGGCACTAAAGACGCGTTCCGATAATACACTAGCAGCAGGGCAAGCTAGCACCTCCAGTGCATACTGACTAAGCTCTGGCCATGTATCCAGCTTACAGACCCAAAACTTGAAGGGAGAAGAGCCGTCTGGGAGTACACTAAGAGGGCAAGACATGTAGTCTGTCACCATCTGACGGAAACGTTGCCTCCTGCTGACTGGAGCTGTCTGTGATGGTGTAGACATTTGTGGCGGCGGGGACACAAAACTTTGCCACATTTCGGCCATACTGGTCTTGCCTTGTGCTGAGGCGCTGCTTCTGCTCCCTCTTTGTGCAGAGCTTCCTCCACTGCCTCGACGCACTGAGCTGCTTTGTAAAGCACTAGCAGCACTGCTCTCGGTTGGAATGGAGAACATGATGGAATGCACCAGTGCGTCTTGGTACTCCCGCATTTTACGCTCCCGGTTCAATGGTGTTATGAGGCTTTGTAAGTTGTCCCGGTAGCGAGGATCTAGGAGGGTGGACACCCAATAATCAGCCGTGTTGAGAATGTGGGCGATGCGGCGGTCGTTTCTGAGGCACTGCAGCATGAAATCAACCATGTGCTGCAGACTGCCAACTGGCCAAGAAACGCTGTCCCCTGCTTGAGGCGTGATCTCTGCCTGCTCTGCATCACCCCACCCTCGCTCTAGATACTGACTACTAGAGCATTGTGTACCTCCCTCCTCTGGACAGATGTCTTCCTCATCCATTGACTCCTCCTCATCCTCCTCACAAAGTGTCCCCTGCCTAGGCCTTTGTGAGGAACCACGTTGCGCAGACTGTAGAGAAGCAGATGGCATTTGTGACTCCTCATCCTCCACCTCTTCCAAAACCTCGTCCCTTAGTGCTTGCAGTGTTTTTTCAAGCAGGCAGATAAGGGGGATAGTCATGCTGACTAGTGCATCATCTGCACTCGCCATCCGCGTGGAATAATCGAAGGCACGCAAAACGTGGCAAATGTCCTTCATAGAGGCCCACTCAGTGGTGGTGAAGTGTGAACGGCGCGCACTGCGACTTGTTTGCGCCTGCTGCAGCTGGTACTCCATTACTGCTGCCTGCTGCTCACACAACCTCTCCAACATATGTAACGTTGAATTCCACCTGGTGGGTAGGTCACATATGATGCGATGTTCCGGAAGACATAATCGGCGCTGCAGAGCTGCAATGCGTGATCTTGCATTGCTGGAACGCCGCAAGTGAGCGCACTCTATGCGGACCTTGTGAAGCAGTGCATCAAGATCTGGATAGTCCCTCAAAAAACTCTGCACGACCAAGTTGAGCACATGTGCCAGACATGGGATGTGAGTGAGGTTGCCTAGGCCCAGAGCTGCCACCAGATTTCGGCCATTGTCACACACTACCATGCCTGGCTGGAGATTCGCTGGCACAAACCACACGTCACTCTGCTGCTTGATGGCATTCCAGAGCTCCTGCGCTGTGTGGCTTCGATTCCCCAAAGAAATTAATTTTAATACGGCCTGTTGACGTTTGGCCACGGCTGTGCTCATATCGGTCATCATAACAGGTAACCGTTCACGGGTCGATGTGGAGGTAGACCGTGACGGCTCCTGCAGCGCTGATTCAGAGGAACTGGAGTATGAGGAGGAGTCAATGTGTACAGACTGGATTCCTGCAATCCTTGGAGTTGGCAGAACACGTACAGCGCCACTCTCAAGATCTGTACCCGGCTCCACAACATTTACCCAATGGGCAGTGAGGGAAAGGTATCGTCCCTGTCCATGCTTACTGGTCCACGCATCAGTGGTCAGGTGGACCTTGCTACTGACGGCGTTTTGTAGCGCATGTTTAATTTTTCCCTCCACATGATGTTGCAGGGCAGGGACGGCTTGCCTGCTGAAATAAAAGCGGCTGGGCACGTTGTATTGTGGGACTGCCAATGCCATAAAGTTACGGAATGTGTCAGTCTCCACCAGCCTGAATGATAGCATTTCAAGGGCCAGTAGTTTAGCAATGCCAGCATTCAGAGCCTGTGCTCGGGGGTGGTTTGCCGAGTATGGGCGCCTTTTCTCCCATGCCTGTGCTAACGATGGCTGTAGACTGGCCTGGGAGTGTGAGGATGACTGGGAAAGTGGTGCTGTGGGTGGAATTACACTGTGTCTCTGTACAACAGTGCCAGAGATTCTTCCATGGCGATCCTGTGAGGAAGCCGAACCAGCTGTGTGTGAGCTGGAGGAAGAGGCTACAACACGAGCTGAAGAGGTGGTAGGTGGCGCTGTAGGTTGGCCTAGGTCTTCAGTGTGTTTGTGTAACTCCACCACGTGCTTGGTCCGCACATGTTTCCACATATTTGTGGTATTGAGGTTGCTGACACTTTTCCCTCTTTTCACCTTCTGATTACACAGCTTGCATTTGACAAAGCAAATGTCATCTGCAACTGTGTCAAAAAAGGACCAGGCACTGCAAGTCTTGGGAGCGCCCGCTTTGGATTTTGGAAGAGCCATGCTCCTAATGGGTGCCG
Organism: Phyllobates terribilis; assembly: GCF_046119375.1. Lineage (NCBI taxonomy): Eukaryota > Metazoa > Chordata > Amphibia > Anura > Dendrobatidae > Phyllobates > Phyllobates terribilis. Next base: position 97,393,448 of record NW_027362773.1, on the reverse strand, counting down.
AAGTGGAGGCTACAGGCAACCAAGTCTGCCCCCTCCCTCTCCCTCCTTTTTGGGCCGTTCGGGGAATCTCTTCCTCAGAGCTGCTCCCACCACCTTCCTGTCCCTCACGCCATGATGGGTCAAGGACCTCATCATCTACACCACCCTCTTCAAACAACTGCTTCTCCTGGGTAGTCTCGACAGCACAGTACGCACCAGAAAGTGGCACCTGAGTCTCATCATCAGATGCGTACTGAGGTGTGCTGCTGACCATAGGCACTGGCCCACCCGCCTCTTCAGATTCAGAGAGACAAAACGGTTGCGCATCACTGCATACTACCTCTTCTTCAAATTCTCGAATTCTGCTTGGCTGGCCCCCTCTTTCCAAGCCAAGAGATTCAGAGAACAGAAGTAGAGATGGCTCCTGTCCAGGGCTCTCTGACTGCCTGGGCAATTTGGCAGGTGGTGAAGAGACAGATGGGTGCTCTTCAGTGCTCAGGACCTGAGAGGATCTGGAACTAATTGAAGTCGATGCGTTAGCTGCCATCCATCCGACAACGGCTTCAATTTGGTCCTCGCGCAGCAGTGGGGTACGGCTAGCTCCTACAAAGCTGCGCATAAAGGACTGTTCCCTGGTAAAACTGGGGGATGCTGAGTCACTGGTGCCCGCAGCAGGCACAGAATCCCCACGTCCTCTCCCTGCAGGCACAGAATCCTCACGTCCTCTCCCTGCAGAAACTCCACGCCCACGACCACGACCACATGCCTTACTCCCTGCCTTCTTCATCTTGGTAGACTGATAAAGATAGGCAGAAAAGTACTAAGGGCTTAGTGTGCTTATTCCTGAACAGCTGCTAACAGGTATAAGAAACACTAATTTTATAAAGTGTGGACTAGACTTTAATATGAGCTAATGTGGCCTACACAACTGTAAAGTGGAGTGTTTGGTGAACTTTATTTAGGTTTTTTTTGTCACAAAAAGACACTGGATGTGCCTAAAGATGTAATAACGATAGTATCACAAACTTTTTGTAGCTATTACAATGTAGGAAGGTAACCTACAATGCAATAGATGAGGCTGCAAAAAATAGGCTAATACTAATCTGGCTGGGGCTGCAGGGCCCAATGCTGCAGAAAGGCTCCTCTATCTACTCCTATATAGTGTGTTTGGAATCAATTTAGCTGAATATGGATGGAACCACCACACTAATAGGAGATATCAGGAAAAATTATGAATTGGCAATAAAGGACAATGTATGAGGCAGTGACACACACTGAGTGCACTACAACCAGACGGGGTTGAAGCACACACTACAGGGTGAGCTGCACTCACACACCAGACCTTGCAGACAGCGGTGAACAGTACAGATGCAGAGCACTGTGCACTAGTGCTGCAAGACGGAAAAAAAATTCTCTATCTACTCCTATATAGTGTGTTTGGAACCAATTTAGCTGAATACAGATGGAACCACCACACTAATAGGAGATATCAGGAAAAATTATGAATTGGCAATAAAGGACAATGTATGAGGCAGTGACACACACTGAGTGCACTACAACCAGACGGGGTTGAAGCACACACTACAGGGTGAGCTGCACTCACACACCAGACCTTGCAGACAGCGGTGAACAGTACAGATGCAGAGCACTGTGCACTAGTGCTGCAAGACGGAAAAAAATTTCTCTATCTACTCCTATATAGTGTGTTTGGAACCAATTTAGCTGAATACAGATGGAACCACCACACTAATAGGAGATATCAGGAAAAATTATGAATTGGCAATAAAGGACAATGTATGAGGCAGTGACACACACTGAGTGCACTACAACCAGACGGGGTTGAAGCACACACTACAGGGTGAGCTGCACTCACACACCAGACCTTGCAGACAGCGGTGAACAGTACAGATGCAGAGCACTGTGCACTAGTGCTGCAAGACGGAAAAAAATTTCTCTATCTACTCCTATATAGTGTGTTTGGAACCAATTTAGCTGAATACAGATGGAACCACCACACTAATAGGAGATATCAGGAAAAATTATGAATTGGCAAAAAAGGACAATGTATGAGGCAGTGACACACACTGAGTGCACTACAACCAGACTTGGCTGAAGCACACACTACAGGGTGAGCTGCACTCACACACACAGACCTTGCAGATAGCGGTGAACAGCACAGGGAACTGTGCACTAGCACTGCAAGGCACAGTGATTTAGAAAGTAGCTTGGGTAAAGCAGTATAGAGCAAATAGGTAGCTAAAACTGTCCCTCAGAACAACAGCGTCCTATCCCTAACTGAATTCACAGCAGAGTGAGCTCAAAATGGCGGCGGTGGCTTTTATAGTGCATCATGACATCATTTCAGCAGCCAATCACAGCCATGCCATTAGTTAAGATGCCTACATGCCTAACAGGATGTGCCCACACTTCTTAGGATCCTCATTGGCTGAATAAAATGAAAATGTCTCATTGCATTATGGGAACTTCCGATTCCGGTATACGATATTGCAATAGTATCGGAATTAAGTATCGGAATTCCGATACCGCGAATATCGGCCGATACCCGATATTTCAGTATCGGAATGCTCAACACTAGTTATGACCTAAAAAGAAGCTGCATTTACATGTGACGATTTCTGCCCATAAACGGATGTCGATCATCTATATAGGAGTCACCAGCGCCTGTTCACACTGGCCAACGAAAACAGTATGAGCACAGTACAATGCTATTTTGCAATCTTGTTGTTGGCCGCGCATCCTCTGCTTTTTTTACGAGAAGATGCGCGGCCACAATCTCCAGGACCAGGATTCCTGAGATTCTGATGATTTTTTTCCTGAGACCTAAATTTGCTGATTTTGGTCCGTGCATAGTTCTTGGCCTCTCCCTTTGTATCGCAGGGGTATTAATAGACTCCCTTTGTCTGGCAGGCAAATGAGTCGGGGGGGGGGGGGGGGATTGACTCCCTTATTTGCGTGATACATTATTAATGAAGCTGCTAAGTGGATGGCATGGGGTCATCCCATACTGGGATCGTGCTGAGCCTCGGGCCGCTGATGCATGGTGTGCAGATGGCCGGGGTGCACACTGAGAGGACATCAGAATTTGTCCAAGTTGATTTTATGCCTGGAGGTTGAATAAAGGGTGTTTTCCACCAGTGGGACAGAAACAAAGCAGATGGAGGGAGCCGGGCAATGATCGTTCAGCTGCCAAACTTTACCGCATATGAATTTCATGCGCCGGTTGATGCGTTAAGTTTAATCAGAACCGACTCTGTAAAAAAATGTCGCGAAACGCGTGCCGCTGTTCACGTCACATTGTACATTGTATGTTAGGAGGGAAAGTAATATTTTCTGCTTTTATTAACATCAGATTATCGGTGACGCAGAATGCCATGTTGTACAACTGTATTCTCATTTATCCAGAATGCTGTCTTGTTCGCCGCAGCCAATCACAGTCACCGATTCATTTTACTAGGGTAGTTTAGAAAATAAAAGCTGGGCTCTGATTGGTTGCTTTGCTATTTTGACACATACGGCCTAGCTTTGATAATTATATCAGTGATAGTGTAGCACACCCCTTATCTTGTCCTAGTATAGCGCCACCTGGTGTTCACATTATGTAGTATTTTACACGTGGTGGACATGAATGCTCAGTCACTCTTGCCATCGCCAGAGCATGGTCACCTTCTGTGCACTGCAGTGAAGCCAATAGAAATATCTTTCTGCTGTGCTTGTCCTTTGCAGAAACATGGCAGCCAGCAGGGAAAGCAAGAATCAACAATATTGTCAGCTGCCAGAGGGGGAAGGAGACTGATTCTGTCCAGACCACGCCCCTGAATTAGCGGCAGCACCAAAATAGACACATGGAAGCAAAAAAAATGATGAAAAGGGTATTTTTTATTTTAGAAACGCTGAACATAAATTTAAAATGTCCATAAATAGCTCTCCACGACTTTAATATGGAAATGATTTATCGGACAAATATTTTATGCAGAATTGTGAGTGCAGCTCTGGATGTAACTGGAGTAGCAGACGAGATGGTGACAAGTTATCCCAGCGCGGATGAGCTTCCACATCCCTGATATTACAAGTGAACTGGCTTCTTTCCGTTAAATGCCGGTTGACTTGACAGAATGTTTTTTGCGCGATGTCGGGCGATTTGCACAATTTATCTCAAGGACACGGAGATGGAGTTTTGCATTGGGCGGTGATTTGCCGCTGACAGAAGCTCTTCACCTGAAGAAACAATGACATGTTCTGCAGACGGGTGATATTATAATGATTTGTAGTTACACGGACGCGCCATCTCCGGCGTCAAAGAAGCGAAAGCCTAATGGATTCCCTAGCAGCGGCTCAGAGCTCGTCATATGGCTGAAATGTCCCGGAATGATTCTTGGTGGCCTCAGCTTTCATATCTCTATCTGACGTGACATTCGGCTGAGTGCACAGATTTACATGGCGATCGCTGGTCCCTCGTCTTATGTAGTGCAGACTTCCCTTATACTAAGTAATCGAATATCTGGCTCTGGCTCATATGCATCAGATGTGTTCACTGTTTCTGCATCCAGGTAAAGCTGGGCTGAGGTATCATCAGAAGCAAGAGAAGGTGATGGATGGAAAGGTGAGCCGGTGAAATCAGAGTTACTCCAAATCATCTGCACTGTAACGTGGTGCAGCTTGGGAGCTTGTGCAGAGCATTACTGCTAAATCATCCCCTCCTGCAGAGCACTACTGCCACATCACTCCCTCCTACAGCTCACTACTGCTAAATCACCCCCTGCAGCACATTACTCCCACATCACCCCCTCCTGCAGAGCATTACTACTAAATCACCCCCTCTTACAGCTCAGTACTGCTAAATCACCCCCTCCTGCAGCACATTACTCCCACATCACCTCCTTGTGCAGCACATTACTCTCTTGTTACCACCACCTACAGCACATTACTCCCACATCACGCCCTCCTGCAGCGTATTACTCCCACATCACCTCATTCTGCAGCACATTACTCCCACATCACCTCCTTGTGCAGCACATTACTCTCTTGTTACCACCACCTACAGCACATTACTCCCACATCACTTCCTCCTGCAGCGAGTTACTCTCACATCACCTCATTCTGCAGCACATTACTCCCACATCACCTCCTTGTGCAGCACATTACTCCCACATCACCTCCTTGTGCAGCACATTACTCTCTTGTTACCACCACCTACAGCACATTACTCCCACATCACGCCCTCCTGCAGCATATTACTCTCACATCACCTCATTCTGCAGCACATTACTCCCACATCACCTCCTTGTGCAGCACATTACTCCCACATCACCTCCTTGTGCAGCACATTACTCTCTTGTTACCACCACCTACAGCACATTACTCTCACATCACGCCCTCCTGCAGTGCAATACCCCCACATCACCTCACTCTATAGCACATTACTCCCACATCACTTCTTCCTGCAGCGCATTACTCCCACATCACTTCCTCCTGCAGCGCATTACTTCCACATCACTTCCCTCTGCAGCACATTACTCCCACATCACTTTCTCCTGCCCTGTGCTAGGCAGCCACATCAGAGGCCAGTTTGCCACATCCACATATAAACTGCCGTTTGGATCAGATCCCAGTTTATCCCTTACATGAGCCTGATTGAGCCACCAAGTCCTGGCCGGTCATCTCTGCACCTCCTCATTTATTTGCCATTAGAGCCTTGCCGGGCACAATATGGTTTATTTTGTTTGAGGAAAGAATACTGGGATACTTGGATTTTGCTGCAATGTCTACCCCTTTAACCATTGCCGTCGATGAATATACTACTGCTTTCCAATGTGGCAGTAGGTCATCTGTTCCTAGTGCCCAGTTTTGCCCCATCGCCCACAGTTTTGCCCCATCACGCACAGTTTTGCCCCACCGCCTATAGTCTTGCTGAGATCCTGCTTCACCTGCCATAAATCATGATGGACTGTACAGCAGAAGTGTTTGGTGTCCAGTCGTCTAACTATGGAGCCTCATATTTTTCTAGTTGTTTTTGGCCGCCGGACACATTGTAACAGCCGAAGTGCGACCCCTCCTGTCAGAAGAATGAACCGAGGCAGAATATTCTCACATCCTCTGATATCTCTGTGGTGTGCGTGACAATGTATCAGTGATATTATACATTCCCTTCCAGACCCAGATGATTTAATTCCAGCATGTCCCATCTCTTGCCATGTACATATTAAATGTGAAGGGAGCGGCGGCTGTGGACACCGGATCAGGGGAATTGTCCTTTTCCCCCAAGAACATTCATTCTGATATGCTCAACACATTTTATTCACACGTACAATTCCTGTATAAATCATAGATCACTGGAGGAGAGAAGCCCTCGGTCCGCCGAGGAAGAATACATCCATAACAGAGGAGACGACCATGAGGCCAGCTCTGCTGAAAATGCATATGTAATGTTGGCGTATAATGGGGAGATCTAGTCAGTACAGCTTCTACCTCATTCCCATTAGGAATACAATTGTAACTGATGCAAAAGAGGACTACTAAATGTATGGCTCCAAGTCTGACTCCCTTCTTATGTGGCATAAATAGGTGCCAAAAGCATAAAATGATGAGAAACCAATGTCTAGAACATGAGGCTCCCGTCCTCATCAGAGCGTTGTGTCCCATAGACGGCGGTGGTCTTCTGATTTGCTTTTGAATAGTGTGCACTATAGATATTTGGTGAAGATCTCAGACCCCCAAAGATGCAAATGTCCTAAAGCGGTTGCAAGGGATTTGCAAAATATTCTTCCAAAATATGCCCCATTACCTGTCCTTGGGTTGTCTGCATTATTGCCTCCCAGAACCAGTCAGTTCAATGGAGCTGAGCTGCAATAACGGGCACAATCTATGCAAAAAGCAACCATGTATGTTTAATCATTATATGTTTAAATACATGTGTGGTCAATGCAAAGGACGGGCACTTGACTTATTCCTCCAAAGGCCATACAAAGGACCAGGGGGCGCTCATTACCGAGTGGAAGAAAGGTGATTCCAGCAGCTAAATAAGAAAGGGTTCTTTACGGTTAGAGCAGTCAGACTGTGGAATGCAAGAGGTAGTAATGGCCGATACTATATCAGCATCTAAAAAAGGGCTGGAGCTTTTCTCACAACAAATGGCATTGTGAGTGATGAATAACTAGCCATAGAGAATAACTGGTGGAGAAAGGCTGAACTTGAGGGACCTGTTTCTTTTATCAAACCTATATGACTAAGTAACTATGTAAGAAATTTGTGAAATCTGAAAGTCATCTAAAGCATAGCCTTATTTTCTTTTTTGCTTAAAGCTGATCGGTCATCAGACTTTACATTACAGGCAGCATACATTATAAAATAGATGTTTTAGACCTGATGAGGCTGGTGTAGTTACAGTGAAAATCCATATCGGAATGTTTGCATAAGGCCAGGTTCAGACAACTGTATTTAAAATAATCTGTTTTTCATCCCCCAAAAATTCAAATTTTAAAAAGCATTTCAGGAAAAGAAAACTCCTCTAAAAACTCCCTGAAGAAGCAATTTCCACTTGAAAAACGTATAGTTTCTATCAGTTTTTAAAAAAAACCTCCATCTGCACATCGTTTAAAGGGGTTGGCCACTATTTTTTTTATTGATGGTCTTCCAGCCTGTTACCCGCGGTGGCTGGAAGTTCCCGAAACACAGCAGCGCCTTTATTTCTATAGTGGCCACAGCTTGTACTACAGATCCAATTCCTATAAAGGAGTGGATCTGTAGTACCAGGCCGCAGTCCCTATAGAAATGGCAGAGCTGCTATGTTCCCGGCAGCATCCGGATCAGATATTAATGGCCTATACTAAGGATAAGCCATCAATAAAAAGTAGTGGCCAACCCCTTTGATTTTAATATTTACGGAAAATTAAAACTTAAAGGGTCATCTATATAATATGTGGGTGTGCAGGGTCATCTAGTGAGATGGAGAGGAAGATGCTCATTTTAACCCCTTATAGTTACAGTTTCAAAATGTGTTTTCCAAGCCGGACAATCTCTTAGAGTATCCGTGCTTCCACTTTCTTTAACCGTAGAACAAAAAATATTCATTGCTGACCAAAGCTTAAAAACCCCAATGTTTTCTTCTCTGTCCATATTGACCTGCACAGTGACTCCACAGAGGGAAACGTAACCTACAAATCAGAAAGTAATTAAAGGGGCTCGCCTGGTCTTCTGTTAACTTGCTAATCAATATAAAGAACAGTTATAAAACTTTCTAACATAGATTGTCCAATGATATCTCCTATATACTATGGATGGGTTTATTTTTTTCCACTATTCCACTTGTGCAGTAACACCCCTTCATATCCACTCACACACATATATCTGTACATATGTACTGTTGGATGTGTATCCGGACCGGATCACTGTGAACCAGCCGCTATTTTCTGTAGATAAAAGGTTCATTTTTTTTGTTTGTTTTGTATGAAGCTCCCTCTTCTGGCTGACAGGAGAACTGCAGGTACACTGTCTAAACTACAGATCTTTGCTGATCACATTTTCCGTTTTGGTCCATATCTGTGGAGTTCATTAATAGGATTTTAGTGGCTTGCTAAAACCACTGTTTAAAAATATTTTAAAGCAATATCTTACGTCTTAAAAATGCTGCCATGTGAGAGGGTTTTACAGAACTGTTTTTTTTATGTTTTTTCTTAACCGTGGCACCATAATTCGCCTTTTTGGTCCATAATTATAATGGCAAAACTAGATCGCTATGTGCCTCTATTTTTAAGGTTTTTCTTAACAGTGGCACCATATGGCAGCACATGAACATAATACAAGTCTGTATTATGGACTAGGTAGTGGAAGAGGGGAATGGGGTCATAAAATGAAGACAGATTCTTAGGTGATTAAATGTCTGGGCAAAGCTGTTTGATAACTCCTGTGGGCACTGTAATGGCGGCTATTAGGTGTTGTCACCAGCATCTGCTACCATATAGGAGACTAGATGGGATATTAAGGGACTTCCCAGTTCAGGAAAAACTCAATATGAGTCATTACATTGGTACAAATACCCGCCGCCATTCCTGAGCTATCACTAAATCAATACCAATTTATCTCTACGACTCTCCGGTCACTATTCAATTCCCCATAAAGCAGCAGTGACTGACTTCATTTTACTATTAGCGCCAGCTACTATTAGCATGCAAATAAGAACACGCCAGCTTTTTAATTATTCATGCCCCCCTCACTAAATATTGATACTTAATTGTAAGCGCCCATTAACACCAATTGGCAGTGTGAACCGGGGGCTATTTGAAGGTAAATAAACTGGCACTGAGCACATGCGGCACATGATGGGATTTATTGTATTTTTATATTTGCTGATTTTTTTTTTTTTTAACTGTGCATAAAGGTAAACCTTTTTTTTTATTAAATATCCTTTAAGGAAAAAAAATAGATATTATATAAACAGTTATAAAAATCCAGAAAAATAAATGTGTAATAAATACATGAATTATAAATAATAAATGCAGAAATAATACAATAATGCAGAAAAAAATGTGTGTAATAAACAAATGAATTATAAAGAATAAATACAGAAATAATAAAATAAATAGCTAATAAATGAAATGAAAAAAATAATTGTAAATAATAAATATATAAAATACATAGCTAATACATAAAGTAGTTCTAAATATGTATACATGTTAATAAAAGGCTGATAAATTAATGAAATAATAAAAAGAAATGACTACTAAATACATAAACAATATATACCGCCAATTTTTAATTACAGTAGATTTTTTTTTCTTCGTTAGTTATTGCGGTATTATTCTTGGTGGCAACAGCAATACATCCGCCTCCGCTCCCTTCTCTCAGATTTATAAATGTCTCCATCCCCGGACATTAAAAATGTGAAGCTCCGCGGAGTTTCTGCTCAGCAAATAGAATCATTTGCAGTTTAGTTGTACGAACGTCTCTGTGTAAATGAATTGTTGTTTGTTTTCTTGGTGAACCGTTCCCCGGAATATAAATGATGCCAGTATTGAACGGATCTCTTACCTCAGCAGTTCTCAGCCAAGTTCTCGCACCTCCAGGCTCCTCCATTGCCGCCTGCCTGGATGCAGTGATGCTCAATCACTCTGTGTGCGCTCCTCTACAAATATAGACCTCTATAGTGATAAAACAGAAATGTGCTGGCGATGGTGGGGGTCTGCATGTGGGACCTGGACCTAGTTAGTGATGGATCACATTCAGATGCTGCACGTGTTTTCTATCTATCTTATCTTAAAGGGGTTGTCCAGGACTATATAATTTTTTTACTACGAGCCAAAGAGCTAACAGGGAGGTAGTTGCTAACTACCAGGCTGCTGTGACCGGCTTTGATCTCTGCTGGCAAAGATCAGTCACAGACCGCTCCTGCTGTCAATTCAGCTGCTTCTGCTGATGTCACGTCAACAGAGCACCTACTTTGTTGACGGGCTGTCAACTTCATGCTGATTGACCGTCGGCTACCCGCTGCCCAACTGCGGGGAGCTGGCTGTCAATCAGCATGACATCGGTAGTCACGCCCCATCGACAAAGCCGCCCTGAAGAAGAGCAGCTGCTCTGTTGACGTGGAGCTGCTGAATCGTCAGGAACGGTCGGTGATTGCTGTCAGCCAGTGCTGGGTAGAACAGGCAGTTAGTTGCCTCTGTTAGTTTTTAGTAAAAAAAAAGATGTAATAGTCCTAGACAAGCCCTTTAAATAGGTGAAATATAAAACCTATCTACTTTGTAATTCACCCCTTATTAACAATCCTTTCAGTTAGAAAATATGGATATTTAATTCTACAGTCTACTGCTCGTTGCGTAGGTTACCAGCCACCTCTGCAGTTTATAAGCAGTGGACTGTCTCCTAGGTGAGGAGTGCAGCACCTGCAAGGTCTTTGCTACAGAACTTGCAAGCGCTGCTGTGAAGTCGTCTGCATCCGGCCAGATTTAGCCCCCCTGCGCTTATCCGATCCAGCAGAGGTAAAACTGCCTCTGGTAGCAGCATATGAGAGTTCAGTTTGGGATAACAGCTCAGCAACTGGTCCAAACTGTCAATCATCAGGAGTGCATCGGCCCTCCCACCCGGCCAGTGTACTCATGAAGATACCATCATGAGACATTCCCCTTTAAATCCACACCAATTATTTCTCTGAAACCTCTGTCCATTGTACTGTAATTCTGATTCACATTTTTAAGTTGTAGATTGTAAGCTCTTACGAGCAGGGTCATCATTATTTTTGCTATAATTATTGTATTATCTTTAGCTATGTTACTTATGACTGTTGTATATGAACCACTGAATTGTAAGGCGCTTGTGGAATATGTTGGCGCTATATAAATAAAGATTATTATTATTATTAAGTTCAGAATCTGTGCCCGAAAATCTGGAAAAAAATGAGCCCAGTGACTAAGTCACACAGTAACACCAGGTCACACTACATATGACCACTTATGTCTATCAATAAAAAAAAATAGTAATCACACGTATACCATAAAAAAGGGGCTCTGATAGTTTTTTTTTTATTTGCCATTAACAAAAAAAAGCCCCTGCAGAAAAAATATATATTTCTCAATTTATTCCAAATGTCAGTATTGTCTTAGGTGGCATTAGGTGATAACTATGTTAGATGTTGATCTTTTTTATACCACCACTTGGTTGCTCATAGTTTTGGGTTGTTTTCTTTTACTCAGTTGTTTCTCTGCATATTTCCATATATTTTGACCAGTATAATAGAAAATGTTGTAATAAATCTGTGTCGAAGCTTCTGGGACGTTGATCGGTGTAGGCTCATGTTCTGCTCTCCCACCCCATCATGTGTACATGGACCAGCGTCAATATGTTGTGTAACATCACGCGCTCCAGTATAACAGCAGGCCATATGTAGATGTTAATGAGCTCTTAGATTTACACCACTCTGACAGCTGAGCCAAGGTCTATGGAGTCATCACAGCAGCCAGTACTCCATTCACCGTCTAACCCCGTAACCCGGTGAATGACCTCAAAATCTGCAACCCTGCGCTGCTTGTGGAACCCGAAATCCCAGCGTTCTCCTTCCAAATGTGTTTTCATAGGCTAAAAAAAAGTCTTTTGGTCTTGTCTTCAGCTACTAGGAGCAGAAAGGGTTAAACAAATAGGGCAGATTGTTCACTGTAGGGTTTTTATTTGGTGATCAGGTCTCGGCAGATATTACTTACTCATTGCGTGATGAAAATTCATTTTGTTTTCTGATGTGCTTCTAACCAGCTTCTAATGAATATCAGGATCTCTTGTTGCTGTCAGTGGATAAGAGCAGTCTCTTTTTTTTATTTTTTTTTTATACTTCCGCATGATGATAACTTGTCGTAGATATTAAGAATCACACAGATGCACAACTTTTTTAAAGAGGATCTTTAACCACATTAGGCATGTTACTGGCCACATTGTGGAATAGTGGCTGCAGAGCCAAATAACATTTTTAATTTCTCCTCTCTGTTGCGGAGATATTAGCTTACATTTAGGTTATAATTTATGCTAAGGCCAAGGGGGCATTACCAGAAATTTGTCTCTGTGGGGGTGCACTTTATCCCATCTATGACAATGACCAATCATAAGCCAGCAGCAACACACAGACTGATCTCACTGCAGAGCTGTGTGTGATTAGAAAGTGCTGCGAGTTGAGCAGAGATTACTAACACCTTTGGTTTTCATCTCACTGCAGTCAGTGTGGGGGGAGGGGCAGTACAGCATACCTGAGCTTTGTTTCATTACAAACACCTCTGCAGCTGCAGCACTCCTCTCCTCTCTCAGCTTTGATGTATCCCCCTCCCACCATACTGACTGCAGTGAGATGAAAACTGAAGGTATTGGTAGTCTCTGCTCACAACACTTTGTAGTCAGGAAATCACACTCAGCTCTGCAGTGAGATCAGACTGTCATTACATGACTCACACTGAGAAACCAGCTCTAATCAATTATGGAGGTGTGTTCTTAGTTCCCCTGTGTAACGCTACTGTCAGCCCCCCCGCATGGGTCTCCTCCCTTCTCCATTTAGGGACGCTGACATACTCACCACCCCGGCCGTGCAGGGTGTACCTCGGCATGCACCCAGGTTCTCTGAGTTCCTGGCGGTGCAGCTAGTGCGCGCTCTGCCCGTTCTTAAAGGGCCAGCGCACACCTGCTAAGATGCCACCAGCCAATAGTGCCTGAACCCTGAATTCCCTACAGCCGTTACTGAATCTATATCTAAGACCCATGTGTCTGAACGTTTAGTCTGAACGGAGTCCAAGTCCGTGTCAGGGTCAGTAACCATTCTACATAGGATCCAGAACCTAGTAGTTTGAACAGATCCCGAGTCCATATCAGTGTCAGCGAACCTGACCCTTGGGGTCAGCAGCTGCAGTACTGGGACTGCCTAGGAGTGGTACCTGGTGGCTACCTGCAGCTCAAGCCTGATTTCACTATCAGGAGCTCCAGAGAACACCAAGTAGCCACTCAGATACGCTCCTTCCTAGGTACGCCCCTCCCATGCGGCACAGTTGTTCCACAAAGCACATGCGCCACCTGCGGGCGCGACAGTTTGCTTCGGCCATGGGCCCTCCTGATCCCCAAGCCTCTCTGAAATCGGAGCTGTATCGGCAATTGAACTACCAGTGAGAAAGCCAGGAAAAACTTTTGTTTCATCTGCAGACACTAGATTCCCAATTGGAAGCCCTGAAGTCAGCTGTGCCAGCCCAAGTCTCAGTACCTACGGCTGTGCCTATTCAACCTGAAACTTATATTTCTGGAGTGGAACCCGTCCTGTCAGATTTCCGTCCAACTGCTTCAGAATCCGGTGAGGATATTGTCTGGTGAAGGACGAGCCCGACCAAAAAACAGTCGTCATTTCTGAACAACTAGAGCTCCAGATAGGAGCAGTGCATATGGAGAAGATCGCCTTCCATGTGCTGTCAGATTCATTCCATCCACTTCCCTTCGGTTGTCCGGAGCTGAGAACGCAAGTGCCCTTTCTAGTCTGTATATCCCGAGAAGTGTTTAGTTGGGGACAGTCGAGTCACAAAAGGTGGCTGGTCCCTATACGTCCAGCTAAGCCACCAGTGTCTCCATCTTGTCCACCAGGTCTGCTAGTCACTGACTCGCTGTGTGTTGGCGTCTCCAAAGGAAGGCAATCGAAGGTGATGTCCCCACAAAGTTCCGGCAATTGTTCCAATGATCTACCCCCAGGAACTTCCCTGCCTCGAGAACGTGTAGTCTTGGAGACCAGGCTGAAGATGGACCCAGAGTAGGTATCTTCAGTTTCTAGGTGGTCAATTGAAGAGAACGCCAAGGCAGTGGCATCTTCCAAGTCTCTACGATCCACCAACCAGGCGGAGGAATGCCAGTTGGTCCTTGAATCCTCCAGGGTGATAGCTGATCTTACCTGATGGAGGGAGACTTCCCAATGCCCAGTTCCTGGTACTATGCCCTCTTCGTTCTATGCTGAGGATGGCTTGATGGAGAGAAGCTTCCTAGTCGTGAAGATGGTGAGAGATGTAACCTTTCTTCTAGTGGACAGGAGAAGTCGTGGTCCTGAAGAGAAGTCGTGGGAGTCCTTGAAGAAGAGTCAGGTCTCAACTTCTCTGCAGAGAGTCCTCGTGGGCTTGAAGAAGAGGGAATGTAAGGGAGGGGGGTACTGTAACGCTACTGTCGGCGCCCCCCGCATGGCTCTCCTCAATATAGGAACGCCAACATACCATCCTGGGCGGCGTGTCCCTCTGCGGGCTCCCTGCTTCCTGGTTCTCTTAAGTTCCCAGCGGTGCGCCTAGAGCACACACGCTGCCCTGTTCTTAAAGGGCCAGCATGTGCACATGCTAAGATGCCCCCAGCCAATAGCAGCATAGTATCGTTAGTGCGTAGTGCAGGGGTGAGGCATCTTTTTTCTGCTAAGGGCCAGTTGGATTTTTATGCCATCCTTCGGGGGCCATACAAATTGTGCGCTAACTCCGCCCACAAAGTACCTCCTGACGCCGGCATTGGTGTCAGGACATAATCTTTCATTGCACGCGCCTCAATGTTCAATATTAAACACTGCATGCATTTGCTCACAGAGCCAGAAGAAATTAATGAGCCGACGGCTGTCAAAATATGGCTTCCAGCCCAAGCACTGCGGTCCCTGAGAATCTACCCGGGGGACGTATATAAGGTTATCGAGGGCCTTAAACAGCCCTCGGGCCTGAGGTTCCCTGCCCCTGGTGTAGCGGAACTAGTGAGTTGTGAGGTCCCGTGGTCCTTGTGTGGCCAGTGTCTTGAATCGGAAATTATAACCTAAATAATAAGAGAAATTAAAAACTAAAGAAGTAGTTTTACTCAGCTCTGTAGCTAACATTCCATGATGAGGCCGTGTAACATGCTCATACTGGTGTAAGGTTCTTTTTAAAGGGATCAGGGTGTACCACGAGAGCCGGGTCTTATACCAAGATTTTAAATGGACCCATAGGCCCCCCACCAATCATTTGCGAGATACCAGACCCCTAAATTATTTAGACCACCAATCTGAAAAAATAACATTTATTTAGCTATCTTTGCTCCTTCTGCACTGAGAAGTAAACTAAAGGGTTCCAATTCATTAACCGAGATGGTAAAATCTGTGACTTAAAACTTATACGTTATACTAAAAAATGGTAAGCTTTCTATTTACTGTTAATGGAAATGTGGTATACTGAATGGACGATAGGTGAATTATGCTATATCAGTTTCAGTGGGCTAAAGGGAACCCATCAGGAGGATTATATTACTGAATCTAATGGTCTGGCTGTATAGGTCCTAGTACAACAAGAAAAAGGATACCAGTATTGTAGTCATCTGATGTGGCTGTGCTGAGAAATCAAGCTTTGCAGTCACATGCAAATTAGCTTGGAAGTGCACTGGGGGTGTGTCAGTGTACTGTGTATAAACACTCCCCTTATTCACTAATTTGCATGTGGCTTCACAGCTTGATATCTCAGCGTTGGTACATCAGATTACTACAAAATTGGCATCATTTTTATTATTACACAAGGATCTATACAGCCAGACCATTCGTTTCAGTAGTAAAATCATGCTGACAAATTCCCTTTAATTGATAAAAAAAAAAATCTCTTAATTTCATATTATATTTCTTTCATGGGAAGAAATAATTCTGTAGTCTATTATTATGATGAGCAGAATAATGGAATAGTAATTTATTACCGTAAACCCATAGCTTCTCGCCTTTATGTTCTGTCCTTCTTGTGAGTGGTATTACTGCTTGTGGCCAGTAGGTGGCAGACTGATTACAGAGATGTGCTGTCTGCTCATGGCTGGTGTGTTGACGCTTGCATTACACTTGTGATGTGCTCTCTCTGGAGACCTGTTTATGGGCTGTTTGTTTTATCCCAGCCACCCATTGTGGCGCTGGCACCCACTTCTTCTGTGGCGTGCCAGGTTGGCTGGCTCCACACTCTCCTGGCGGCTTCTCCGCTTTATACAAATTTTCCATGTTTATTATTCAGGTAGAAGAAAACTTAGCAAAGAGATTATTAGCCAATTAAAGGGCCAGTCTTACGTGCAATCTGCAGAAAATAAAGCCTACAGAATATCTGCCGATTAAGGTTGTAGCTGATCTTGAGAAATTGTCTTCATAAATCAGGGCCAACTCAATTGCAAATATACTTCTGAAATTGATTAAGCCGTTGTTGGACGTTATTGGGATGAAGATCAGAAAATCCCTTTAAGGGGATTAAAGATTGGCCTTCTGCTCTGGCTAATAAAAGAAGGACGCCCCCTTCAGCCCCTGGCAGTGTTAGTGCACCACACCTCCGCCGCTGTCTTACTGCTGCATAGTGACCTGATTGAGCTTGGCTCGGCTCCCAGACTCTCTACACCAGGAATATGAGGATCAGCATGATATTACTAGATGAATATACAATGTATCGGGGTCCTCAGATGATTAAGTCTGTTCTGTATCCCTTAAATCTCAGGGGAAGACTTGTCCTCATCTCCAGTCTTGGACCCCACCTCTTAGATCATGCCATTGTGTATATTTTTTATATATGCCCCTGATGGGTTCGACTTGTGAAATTGTGGTTATACGGGCTACAAGAAGACCGTACCCTTCTTATATGCTACTTGGCATCAGAGCGGTGTATGAGTCAAGACACACGATCCAACTTGTGTGATCTGAAACATGCAATTTACTTTTTTCCCTCCATAGAATCTGTAACAGGGCTGCACCTACCATGTGCCATAATACTGGGATATTCTAGTATTGCAGAGTGGCCTAAAAGCCCCTAATAATCCAGGGCCCTGATGCTCCATCTGCGTCCCCTAAACTGTGCTCCTCAGCGTGTCACATTTAGGCTTAGTTCACATTTTGCTTTATTTTTTTGCACACATTTGACGTGTAAGCCTAGAAAGTTCCTATATGTGCAAATTGCCTCTTCAGAGAGGAAGAGGACTAGAACTCTATAGTGCCACCTGTTGGAAGCAGCGAACCTACAATTCACTGTCGACCCTTTAACGAGCCTTGCAATATAGAAAGTTCCTGACACACACAATAAAGGTGTCCATAGGTACCCATGACTCTAAGGGGCTGTATGCATTTTTATATCTTTTTATCCATAGTAAAGCATAGTCCATAGTTACTTAGAAAGGCACAGTGAAGAATGCGCGCATTCATTCAGTTAGGCTATGTGCCCACGATGTGCCCCGGATTTTTTCCTGAGCGTTTCTGCATCTCCCTGGCAGAAAAAACGCATGCGGATTGTACATGCGGATTGTACATGCGTTTTCCTGCCAGGGACATGCGGATGTGAAGCGTTCTTCACTTGCATTTCCACATGCGGATTGACAAGCGCTTTCCAAGCAATTTTAGCATCAATTTTAGCAGTCGCTTGACAACTTGGTCACACTATATAAATCCATGCAACTGGCATGGATTTATATAGTGTGACCGTAAAAGAATGGTACCCGGGTTTGGAGAAGAGGAGACTCTCCTCCGGATCCGGGTACCATAGTACCTGTAAAAAAAAAAAAAAGAATAAAATAAAAAATATACATTATACTTACCTTCTAATGGCCCCCGATGTCCTTGTCTTGGCTTGCCGGTAGCTCGCGGTAGACTAAAGGACCTGCAGTGACGTCATTTAGTCATGTGACGGGTCACGCGACCGTCACATGATGAAATGACGTCATGGCAGGTCCTTTTTAGACCATCGCGAGCTGCCGGCAATCCAAGACGCATCGCTAAGGACACCGGGGGCCATCAGAAGGTAAGGATAATGTATATTTTTTATTTTATTCTTTTTTTTACAGGTACTATGGTACCCGGGTCCGGAGGAGTGTCTCCTCTTCTCCCAACCAGGGTACCATCCGCACATTGAAACGCATGGAATCCGCATGTACAGATGCTGTGATGCGGATTCCATGTGGTCCAATGCAAGTCAATGGCGGCGAAAACGCCGCGATTCCGCAAAATAATTGGTAATGCTGCGGATTTTTCCGCAATGATAATCCGCAGCGGAAATTTCCGCAGCATGTGCACAGCACATGCAGATTATCATTGGGGAACATGGCAGACCTTCTACCAAGCGTTTTTTAAGCGTTTCTGCAGCGGAATTGCCGCTGCGGAAACGCTTAAACGCATAGTGGGCACACAGCCTATCAGTGGTGTGAAAAAATGTTTTCCCCCTTCCTGATTTCTTATTCTTTTGCATGTTTGTCACACTTAACTTAAATGTTTTAGACTACAAAATAAATTTAAATATCAAAGATAACACATGTAAACACAAAATGCAGTTTTTACATTAAGGTCTGTATTATTAAGGGAAAAAGAAATCCAAACCTACAGGGCCCTGTGTGAAAAATTGATTGCCCCCCCTCTCATTGAAACATAAATTAACTGTGGTTTATCACATATTTGGGAAGCTGAGTTTAATTTCCCTAGGCCTGATTACTGCCACACCTGTTCTCAATCAAGAAATCACTTAAATAGGACCTGCCTGACAAAGTGAAGTAGACCAAAAGATCCTCAAAAGCTAGACATCGTACTGCGATCCAAAGAAATTCAGGAATAAATGAGAAACAAAGTAATTGAGATCGATCACTCAGGAAAAGGTTATAAAGCCATTTCTAAAGCTTTGGGACTCCAGTGAACTACAGTGAGAGCCATTATCCACAAATGCCGGAAACATGGAACAGTGGTGAACCTTCCCAGGAGTGGCTGGTCGACCAAAATTACCCTAAGAGCGCAGCGACGACTCATCCAAGAGGTCACAAAAGACCCCACAACAACATCCAAAGAACTGCAGGCCTCACTTGCCTCAGTTAAGGTCAGTGGTCATTAGTCCACCATAAGAAAGAGACTGGGTAAAAATGGCCTGCATGGCAGAGTTCCAAGACGAAAACCACTGCTGAGCAAAAAGAACTTAAAGGCTCTTCTCTGTTTTGCCAGAAAATATCTTGATGATCGCCAAGACTTTTTGGAGAATACTCTGTGGACTGACGAGACAAAAGTTTAACTTTTTGGAAGGTGTATCTCCCATTACATCTGGTGTAGAAGTAACACCGCATTTCTGAAAAGGAACATCATACCAACTGTAAAATACAATGGTAGTAGTGTGATGGTCTGGGGCTGTTTTGCTGCTTCAGGACCTGGAAGACTTGCTGTGGTAAATGGAACCATGAATTCTGCTGTCTACCAAAAATCCTGAAGGAGGATGTCCGGCCATCTGTTTGTGACCTCAAGCTGAAGCACACTTGGGTTATGCAGACGGACAATGATCCAAAACACACTGGCAAGTCCACCTCTGAACGGCTTATAAAAAACAAAATTAAGACTTTGGAGTGGCCTAGTCAAAGTCCTGACCTTAATCCGACTGAGATTCTGTGGCATGACCTTAAAAGATGGTTCATGCTTGGAAACCCTCCAGTGTGGCTGAATTACAACAATTTTGCATAGATAAGTTAGCCAAAATTCCTCCAAAGCGTTGTAAAGACTCATTGCCAGTTATCGCAAACGCTTGATTGCAGTTGTTGCTGCTAAGTGTGGCCCAACCAGTTATTAGGTTTAGGGGGCAATCACTTTTTCACACAGGGTCCTGTAGGTTTGGATTTCTTTTTCCCTTAATAATAAAGTCCTTCATTTAAAAACTGCATTATGTGTTTACTTGTGTTATCTTTGTCTAATATTTACATTTGTTATGTGATCTGAAACATTTAAGTGTGACCAACATGTAAAAGAATAAGAAATCAGGGAGGAGGCAAACATTTTTTCACACCACTGTATATGTTGGTGGCGTTTGTCTGACCATGCAACTTGGAACAACTCCCCAGCTCTCTTAGGGAATGTGCACACTGCATTTTTTTTCAGGTGAGTCTTCTCTGAAACCTGCCTGAAAAAGCTCTCCATATACTCTTAAAATAATGAACATGTGCATTTCTATGTAAAATTGACTGATTCGCTGTTCATATGTTCAGTCTTTTTAGCATCTTTTACCCTCTTTTCAAGCATCTGGTTGACGGAGTGATGCATCTGGTTGGCCGAGTGATGCATCTGGTTGGCGGAGTGATGCATCTGGTTGGCGGAGTGATGCATCTGGTTGGCGGGGTGATGCATCTGGTTGGCAGTGGGATTCATCTGGTTGGCGGGGTGATGCATCTGGTTGGCGGGGTGATGCATCTGGTTGGTCGAGGGATGTATCTGGTTGGCAGAGGGATGTATCTGGTTGGCAGAGGGATGTATCTGGTTGGCGGGGTGATGCATCTGGTTGGCGGAGTGATGCATCTGGTTGGCAGTGGGATACATCTGGTTGGCGGGGTGATGCATCTGGTTGGCAGAGGGATACATCTGGTTGGCAGTGGGATACATCTGGTTGGCGGGGTGATGCATCACCCGGCCAACCAGATGTATCCCTCTGCCAACCAGATGCATCTGGTTGGTGGAGTGATGCATCACCCCGCCAACAGATGTATCCCACTGCCAACCAGATGCATCACCCCGCCAACAGATGTATCCCACTGCCAACCAGATGCATCTGGTTGACGGGGTGATGTATCTGGTTGGCAGAGGGATGTATCTGGTTGACAGAGGGATGTATCTGGTTGGTAGAGGGATGTATCTGGTTGGCAGAGGGATACATCTGGTTGGCGGGGGATGCATCTGGTTGGCGGGGTGATGCATCTGGTTGGCGGAGTGATGCATCTGGTTGGCAGTGGGATACATCTGGTTGGCGGGGTGATGCATCTGGTTGGCAGAGGGATACATCTGGTTGGCAGTGGGATACATCTGGTTGGCGGGGTGATGCATCTGGTTGGCAGAGGGATGCATCTGGTTGGCATAGGGATACATCTGGTTGGTGGGTGATGTATCTGGTTGGCAGAGGGATACATCTGGTTGGCGGGGTGATGCATCTAGTTGGTGGAGTAATGTATCTGGTTGGCAGTGGGATACATCTGTTAGCGGGGTGATGCATCTGGTTGGCGGGGTGATGCATCTGGTTGGCAGAGGGATACATCTGGTTGGCAGAGGGATGTATCTGGTTGGCAGAGGGATGTATCTGGTTGGCAGAGGGATGTATCTGGTTGGTAGAGGGATGTATCTGGTTGGTAGAGGGATACATCTGGTTGGCAGAGGGATGTATCTGGTTGGCAGAGGGATGCATCTGGTTGGCGGGGTGATGCATCTGGTTGGCGGGGTGATGCATCTGGTTGGGGTGATACATCTGGTTGGCGGGGTGATGCATCTGGTTGGCAGTGGGATACATCTGGTTGGCGGGGTGATGCTTCTGGTTGGCAGAGGGATGCATCTGGTTGGCGGGGTGATACATCTGGTTGGCAGAGGGATGCATCTGGTTGGCGGGGTGATGCATCTGGTTGGCGGGGTGATGCATCTGGTTGGCAGAGGGATACATCTGGTTGGCAGAGGGATGTATCTGGTTGGCAGAGGGATGTATCTGGTTGGCAGAGGGATACATCTTGTTGGCAGAGGGATACATCTTGTTGGCAGAGGGATACATCTTGTTGGCAGAGGGATGCATCTGGTTGGCGGGGTGATGCATCTGGTTGGCGGTGGGATACATCTGGTTGGCGGGGTGATGCATCTGGTTGGCAGTGGGATACATCTGGTTGGTAGAGGGATACATCTTGTTGGCAGAGGGATACATCTTGTTGGCAGAGGGATGTATCTGGTTGGCGGGGTGATGCATCTGGTTGGCGGGGTGATGCATCTGGTTGGCGGGGTGATGCATCTGGTTGGCGGTGGGATACATCTGGTTGGCGGGGTGATGCATCTGGTTGGCAGTGGGATACATCTGGTTGGCGGGGTGATGCTTCTGGTTGGCAGAGGGATGCATCTGGTTGGCGGGGTGATGCATCTGGTTGGCAGAGGGATGCATCTGGTTGGTGGGGGGAACATCTGGTTGGCAGGGAGATGCATGTGCTTGGCTGGGTGATGCATCTTGTCAGGGCAATGCATCTGGTTGGCGGAGTGATGCATCTGGTTGGCGGAGTGAGGCATCTGGTGGTGGAGTGGCTCTGGTCATTAGTACACTGTAGACACCATTTTCATTGGACTCGCTTTGATGGCAATTGATATAAATTGGGGATTATACCCTTGTCATCATCAGTTCGTCACTCCATTTAGGTCAGTACCTCGGATCTTAGACCATCAGTCATGACACCTAGGTGCAGCACGAGAGACTGATCAGTGTGGCAATGACACAATCATGGAGTCCTGAGGAAGGAGACACTCCGATGCCGCATGGTCCCTGCTCTAATGTGTAAGTCCTATTACCACACCGTCCTCCCAGTGACAAGCCGGTCTGCATACATTATACTGCCAGCCTGCACTGCACCATCAGCCGGAGGAGGGACTGTCAGCAATGGCTGCCATGGTAACAGCTGGATCGCAAGAGTGTGGCTTTAACTAGTTCACTGCTGCATCGACGCGAGTTTGACTTTATAAGGATGTTTCTTTCTCTCACCGGTTTTGGAATTCGTGAAGACATCCATATTTAAAGAGCCGCATTTATTTGCTAATTAATACTGACTGAGTGTTTAATTACTTCTACGTTATGCACAGAACGCCGTCCACGTCTGATTGATACTTGCTGGAGGCGGCAGGGGAGGGAGGGCTGAATGCAATGTCACAGACTTTACTTTGTAAGTCATTACATACTTTCGGGATCTGACTACACATGGTATGTCTGTAGTCTGTAACCATGGAGATACATGTTTGCATAGGAGCTGTATACACAAGTCGGTACTAGGGTCTCAAAGCGGCTTATTTTATTTTTTCAGCTGGGCTGCAGCAAGACGGATTGGTTACAAAGGTGGACATAACTGTAAATGGTCTAAAGGTGACATCTCTTATGTTAAAGTACTTGTTCATTACATCTGTGCTCAGAAAGGGACACGGAGGTTAAAGTGGTCAGCTTATAATAGTGCGGGGGCGATATAAGAGGAGCGGCTGATATCAGTGACACATGTGATGTAAATGTCTCTGGAGGTCCTCAACGCTGGAGATATGACATGAAGTAGTGATCCTGGGGGCAGGGGGGTCCGGACGTCCTATCGGGCACAGTGTTCTTTTAATCTGTAGACTATTGAAAGGCTGTTTAAAAATGATAACCTGACCTTAAAGGGGTTGTCCCATTGACAGCATTTATCACCTATTTACTGGATTGGTGATAAATGTATGATCGCAGGGCGGTTTGGTTTCTAACACCTTCCCTTCCTCTGATCCTGATAACGGGGGGATCGAATGTTCATTGTATGAGTGGGATGGTGGTCACTCATGTTCACTACTGCTCCATTCGCACAAGAGACTTAAGGACTCATGATTGGTGTGGGTCCCAGCAATAGTCCATACGTGTAGCTATATCGTACAGGTAGCCTCTTCAGAGTGGAAAAGAGCATCAACTCTAGTGCCACCTATTGGAAGTAGCAATCTTAAAAGTCAATATCGACCCTTTAAATGGCCTTACAGCATGACTTAAGACCCCCATACACATTAGACTAATGTTGGCCGAACCCGACGATATTTCTAGGTTCGACCGACGGTTAAATGTGTATGGGAGCGCTGGCCGACTGATGATCAGGAGAGATGTAGATCACTCAAGTCCGATTTCAGACTGCCGACCTCATTTATCTCCCACAAATAAGCCGCCGGCCGATGTGTCAGTTGGCGTCCGTCTCATAGAGTACACAGGAGCGGGTGGCCGAACCAGAGAGGCCTGTTGGTGCCCACAGCACCCGGGGTACATGTCCTGCCAGACCCTTTTCCCTAACTATCTCCTGCTGAGGAGTACCTACTTAAAAGTTGAATATTGGGGAGCCGGCAGGACCTCAGGACAGACATTTCACCTAACACTTTACATGCATGGTAAAATTCCTCTGATCAGGCAATGAATGGCCCCCCATAGATATTCTGAATCATCGGATGAGAGATTAAGATATTTTTCACTACTAGCATTGCTTTATTTTGTGGATGCTGCTGTGCATTTCTGACTATGGAAATTGATCAGTCTCTGCAGTAATAGTTTCCATGTGAACGTGTCTCCATATATCATATTATATATTCACATGAGGCAGGGACAGGCTGTCACCGGCACAATCGCGTTCATTACCGTGAGCAAAGCTACAAGGGAAGACAATAATAAAACCTCTGCACCATCCATCTTCTTCATGACGCCGATGATGTTGAAAGACTCGATCAGATACTTTCACAAAGTTTGTGTGGCCTCTCCACGTAGGTATAAGAGGGGCTCAGCTCCCATCCATCAGCAATGATCGCCTCTGACTAATACATCAGTCTGTTCCTCCAGACTTCCCACACACTGACTGCTGTAATGTCTGCTAGGATCAGCACTTCACCAACCAGATCTCAAGGTTACATGGAAGACGTCTAAACTTAGCAGAGAAGTTCCTATTGATCTTCTGTGTATAAGTCTATTGATCTCTGTGTGTATGTGGGTGTGAGGCGGCATCTGTCAGAGAACAGAATGGTGACGGTTATAGAAGAAGGCTGTGAACGTCTCCCTAATGATGAAAATTATTCAGCTCCAAAACCTGTAGATGGTGAGGGCAGATAGAGATCTCCAGGAGCCAATTCAAAGATTTAAGGGATTTATATACTTTTATAACTATTTTTTTTGCTGTTTTAATGTATCTAAAAAGTAAAGAAACTTTGCAAAAATCTAGTTTTTTTTCTGCAGAGCCTTTGTAGAGCTAAGTTTCTCCTTGGTTACAGACTACAAATAAACCCTTTGTAGTCAGAGACTTCAGCTGTGTGTTAAAGGGTTATTCCCAGTTCAGCTAGGGATGGCAGACCTGTAGGATATGTAATTGCTGACCTCTGGGACACCCCATCGATTCTGTGAATGAAGGGGCACACCGATTATGTTACCGATTATCTGCTGCACTGCGGCGGTATTAAAATGAACTATGAAGGGGACGCAGCACTGAAGCACCTACACAACCCCTTTATTTTAAGGATTGCTGGAGGTTCCAACGGTCAGACCTTCGGTGATCATTAAAGGGGTTGTCCGAGACGAACATATTGATCACCTATCACATTGTGGAGCTCTGATCGGTGAAGGTCCAAGTGGTCAGACACCCAACCCCAAGCAATAAATTGTCGCCTAAACTAACTCCTTAAAGTCTGAAATGCGTGAGGAAATAACTACAGTGGATTGCTCTCATTTTAGTGGTAGTGAACTGGTAGACACTTGGTTGACCCCCTTTTTTCCCCCCTCCATTTGCCATTGTAAACTATGTCAGTAATTCCTCATTCTTCTTTGTATTTTCCATCTTTGGAAAGTCTGACTTTCTCAAGCAACGACCCGTTCCTTAACATAAACTCGCCTTTATGACAGGACCAGATGTAATCGGGTAACTTTTCATAAAACGCACACTCCATGTCTGCTCCTACAAAATGAGACAGGAAATATTTGCCTAGAATAGCAGCGCTCCGACCCGAGTAAGACGGAGTGACATAATGTAATTAGTAATCAGAAAAGGTAGAGACATTTCTTTTAAGGGAAAGATTCCATTAAAGTAAATATCAGAACATATCTATATAGTGGTATATCTCTTCTATCCTCTGATATAACGCTTCAGATCACCTGCATAAAGTTTAAATGAGACATTTCTGTATACCTTCTTTGACCTTCCCTTGAGAAAGCAACGCACTGTCAATGCGAAACGCACGTTGGGAAGTTGTTTTAGCACCCTTTCATCCCACTGGGGGGTCTCCTATCCTTGGGTAAGTGTCCACTTTTGTTCCAGTTCCGCACAATTTTTCAGGAGGGCTATCATTCAGTGTTCCCTCTGATTGGATTTTGATTAGCTATGGGGTGTTTTAGCAGCATTTTCTGCTCCCCCTTCATCTAATGTTACCTCCTAATAGTCTTTCTGCTAGGTGGTTAATGTGCTGATAGGTGGCTTTTGTATACTTGTTAACTTCATTACCTTCCACTTTACTCCTTGGAGTGGTTATCCGTTTGGGGTGTCTGCTTCTGTCCTGTACACATTGTAGATGTTTTATTGACTCTATGTGAAATTTTTACAATTTATATATTTATTTAATAAAGAATTTTCGTATTTGCATTTAAAAGCTCTTGTTGTCTCCTGTTATTATATGTATCTTGGAGCTATGCTGCTGTCCCGGCACGTTCTTACCTATTGGTATTGACGTGCCTTCAGCAACCATGAATTTGGGTTTTGTGTTTCTAATATTTCTGTATACCTGTAGTCAACACCAGGTGGAGCTTAGGAGCAAAATGCATACAGACATGTTATGGTGATCAGTGTATAATCAGTATACAGTAAAACTTCAGAGCTCCCCCTAGTGTCAGATGTTATGTTATGTTAAGCTTGGTACAGGTGGAGCAGGATTTAGTGTTGTGGTTATATAGCAACCATAATGACAGGTTATTTATGGAAAGCAGACAAGTATTTTAACCATGATGATTCGGTAATTTTTTTTTACCCTTTTGACATAGGAAACCTGCTCGATGATCCACTCTGCTTACTACTGGCCTATGCGGGTGTTAATAATGGCTGCCCCCTCTTTTGTTCCACCTTGTGCATCTTTTTCATACATTCATTTCCTCTTCTCTCCGGTCGGTATCTATCAGCTGCTCGCTCTCCATCATTCCTGGCTATTTTTATCTTCTTATCACAGTAATTTCCTCCAGTAAGTAGTTTCCTGGCTCTGGAGTCGACTGCAGGGGTCGCGCAGCGTTCTGTGCCGAGCAGGTGCTGAGCCTGTAATCATTTACTGGAGAAATCAGCCGTGAGTCCTTCTCCAAGGAGCGAATATAGGCGGAGAGCGGCAGGAGCAGTGGGGTGGCGGATGGATGAAGAGCGCTGTGTAATGGGGGCGAAGGCAGTAGAATGGTGTTTGGGGGGATGGGTAGAATATCCATTTAATTTTTAGGAACGAACCGCATTTTTTATCCATATTCTGTAGCTATATATTCTGTAATTCATATTCTGTAGCTTTTTCCTGAAAAATGATTAAAGGTGGATCAATCTAATTAATTGAAGCCATAGAAATCCATGTGCTGCCATATGGTACCATCATATTAAGGCCGGGGTCACACGAGCGTAGATTCTCTCATGCAAGATAATAGTCGCTTTTGCTGATGAGTGTTTGAGCCGAATGTCAGCTTAGTGTGATGCTCGTAGCACAAGTGAGGAGAAGATGGAGAACAATATTTCTCCATCTTCTCCATCCTGTGAGTCCGCGGAAATCGGACTGCTCTCGGATGTCATCCGAGTGCAGGCGATGTTTTCCACGTACCCAGAGACTTGAATGGGTGAGTGCAATCTGCTGTAATTATTTTTTCTCTTGCTGAATAAGCATTGTTCCATAGAATAATATTGGTCCTAGTGCTATCCGATAAAACACCACATAGCACTCATCCAATGTATACGGTCGTGTGAGCAAGCCCTAAGATGTTTCGCCCTCACAGCAATGCTTCTGCAGGGGTACACATCATATAAGAGGTCCATATTATTTATATGGGTGCTCCATTACACCTCTTTGCAAACTAAGATGGGTAAAATGTGTTCTATGTGACTCTATAATTGCATTAATATCGAGGATCCCATCTCGAGTGCATTTCCAGGAGCCCCTGGGGCAGTGTTACACGAGATGTTCAGTTTATAAAAAAGTCTTGTTCATATAATCCTGGATACTTTTCCATTGACCAGAATTGAGAGCAGGTACAAAGAGTGCCTTTTGCTCTGGAGGACAGCCCATTGAGGTGAATGATCACTGTGTAATACTTCATTTCACCTGTTGTGGCACTGCAGAGAAATTGAATACTTCCTGGCAGGTTTCTTCATAACTGATCGCTGGGATTCACAACATGGAGGCTCATTTTATTTTCCACAGACAAGTAGTAGTATACCAAAGCGGAAAACCCCTTTACTTGCTAGTAACCCTTTTTCTGCTGGGTGGATCTGTTCTCAGCCGTTCCTTGCATACGTTTTTGTCTGTGACTGTTTCACCTTCCTGTTCCAGTAATCTGCTCCTTCATGTCGCATACAATCTAATGCTTCCGACTTCTCTACAAAGCCGCAGAGTGTTTCCAGGTTTCCTTGCCTTCTGACTCTGCGGCCGGCTCGGGGTTTAGCAGCTGGAAGAAAATGAATTGTGGATTTCTTACAATAGCTGAATGGAGGATGATGGATTTGTGGTCTCGATGCTCCATACGCCGCCTCTTCAGATGAGATGCCGCTTCTCTTGCTCAGGTCACTACTGTCTTCTCGCTCCGGCTGGAGTTTATCACACGGACAAAACGTCTGTTTTGTTGCAATTTTTATGTTATTTCCTCTAATTGACACAAGCAAAAAAATCAGAGAAACAAATTGTTCCCATGGTGCCCAAAATCTGCCCAAAACAGACAATGGAAAGTTCAGAGGCAGGAAATGGGAGCGGTGGTCCTGAGCTGGGTGGGGGGCTCACGGCTCTCTCCAGGTGTCCCAGATTTTATACTGAGATGACCTCCGCTCTTTCCAAACTTGTTTGTGGAGCACAGCAGGGCAGTGGGCGCTCCTGGTTTATCAAGTAGTAACAGGTGGAAATCACAAGTCTCTCCAAATGACAGCATTATCTCCGGAGCTGTAAATCTTTGCTGGATCCCTCTGTACACTAATGCTTTTATCTAGAATCTTCTCTGGGATCCATGGATACAACAAAACAATAACATTTCCTATGTCAATGGGAAGAATGTTTTATGTTTCAATTTGTTTTTAAGATCTGTGATTGAATGGAAACATTTGTGTTAAAATCTAAAAGCTGTAAACCTGTTCTGGACCCATGTGCAGAGTATCAGAGCCCAATGTTGTTCTGAGCTACTTACGCACCATTATCAGAGGGTGTAAGAGTAGTGATGGCAGGTGAGTGATGGGAGGTAGAAGAAAAGGAATGAGGGAATGAATGATGGAAGATTGGATGGTATATAATGATAGTTGTGGCTGTAATGATAGTAGGTATGGAAGAAGGAATCATGGCAGTGACGGGTGGATGATGGGAGGTATAGGGGAAGGAATGATGGCAGTGACAGGTGGATGATGGGAGGTATAGGGGAAGGAATGATGACAGTGACAGGTGGATTATCGGAGGTATGGAAGAAGGAATCATGGCAGTGACGGGTGGATGATGGGAGGTATAGGGGAAGGAATGATGGCAGTGACAGGTGGATTATCGGAGGTATGGAAGAAGGAATCATGGCAGTGACGGGTGGATGATGGGAGGTATAGGGGAAGGAATGATGGCAGTGACAGGTGGATTAACGGAGGTATGGAAGAAGGAATCATGTCAGTGACGGGTGGATGATGGGAGGTATGGAAGAAGGAATCATGGCAGTGACGGGTGGATGGTGCGAGGTATAGGGAAAGGAGTGATGAGAGTGACAGGTGGATGATGGGAGGTATGGAAGAAGGAATCATGGCAGTGACGGGTAGATGATGGGAGGTAGAGGGGAAGGAATGATGGCAGTGACAGGTGGATGATGGGAGGTATAGTAGAAGGAATCATGGCAGTGACAGGTGGATGATGGAAGGTATAGTAGAAGGAATCATGGCAGTGACAGGTGGATGATGGGAGGTATAGTGGAAGGAATCATGGCAGTGACGGGTAGATGATGGGAGGTAGAGGGGAAGGAATGATGGCAGTGACAGGTGGATGATGGGAGGTATAGTAGAAGGAATCATGGCAGTGACAGGTGGATGATGGAAGGTATAGTAGAAGGAATCATGGCAGTGACAGGTGGATGATGGGAGGTATAGTGGAAGGAATCATGGCAGTGACAGGTGGATGGTGCGAGGTATACGGAAAGGAGTGATGAGAGTGACAGGTGAATGATGGGAGTGATATGGCAGAAGGAATGATGTCAGTGACAGGTGGATGATGGGAGGTATGGCAGAAGGAATGATGGGAGTGACAGTTGGATGATGGGTGGTATGGGAGAAGGAATGATGGGAGTGCCAGGTGGATGATGAGAGTGCCAGGTGGATGATGGGAGATATGGTAGAGGATATGATGGAAGTGACTGGTGGATGATGGGGATATGTGACAAGGAATGATGGGAGTGACAGGTGGATGATGGGAGTTATAGGGGAAGGAATTATGGCAGTGACAGGTAAATGATGAAATGGTTGAGAGTTGTGATAAAAATGGCTAAACTAATATCAAAGAAGTTTTTTTTCTTCAGATCTCGCTGAGACACTCCATGTCTCTGAACAGGGCATAAGGATCAGAGTGGGTCTTACCGATTCCGCCCTGGCGTGGACATTGTGTGTTATATTGTATGCTGGTCTGGGACCCTTTCAGCAGATCCCCTTCCTGTTCGCTGGTTACACAGCGCTTCTATGTAGCCGCAGAGCAATGAGACTATTAGTGTAATAATATATCTGCGGTAACTAACAGCTCATTCATCAGAGGCTGAATTAATGGACAGATGAACAATATGTCTTTATAACGGATCAACAGATGTTTCTAATATTTTACATTTTATCGGAGTCATTCATGCATAATTTCTTTTTAATTCATAGTGCTAACTACTAGCAAACAATTGTTCATTATAACACCGGGTGCTGCGGCCCATTCATTCTAGTAACCACATTAACAAGCCCTCAACATGCTTCTGGAGGTCTAAATACCAGACATTTTTCATGCCCTGGTACGTTGCAGTCTAGAATTAATAGTGGATAGGACAGGGGATAAAAAGAAAATGAGTTAATACATTTTATTTAAAGTGGTACTTTAATGTACTTTACAAAGTGTCTGTGTCAGGAGAAAATAACAGTTGTTTAACTCGATCTTTAATGTTAAAAAAATAATAGTGATTTTTTTTTTTCACAACACTATACATATTAAATAATATTCTGAAATCTTGCAGTTTTCACCCTGGTCACTGAGCCTCATAATCCACTAACCCTTCCTGGTCTGTACAGGTCACTTCTCAGAAGTCTCATGATCACCACAGGCATGATTACAATGAAAGGTAAAAATATAGATCCATACAGGTATATTCACAATAAGAGATGGACACCGCTGTATTATATCCTTATATTATATATCCTTATATTATATGTCCTGTATCATACTCCAGAGCAGCACTCAGTATTCTGCTAGTGGAGTCATTACTTATCTGGTACTGATCCCGAGTTACTGTATTATACTCCACATCGGCAGGTTGTTATAGGACACAGATGACTGTTCAGTGTCTGGTGAGCTGATGACCATTTTCAGAATACAAATCCCCAGAGCAGTGTTTGTGCAGATACCGAACAAGCAGGGAATGCTGAGAGATTTCTGCAGTGAAGCTGCAGAACAGGGATATCAAACTCAAATACACAGAGGGCCAAAATGAAAAACTTTGACAAAGTCGCGGGCCAACTAGTATACAGTATAATGGGCCCCACATAGTCCACTATAGAAAATAATGGGCCCTACATAGTCTTCCATACAGAATAATGGGCCCCACATAGTCCTCCATACAGAATAATGGACCTCACATAGTCCTCCATGCAGTATAATGGGCCCTACATAGTCCTCCATACAGAATAATGGGCTCCACATAGACCTCCATACAGAATAATGGCCCCACTAGTCCTCCATACAGAATGGGCCCCACATAGTCCTCCATACAGAATAATGTGCCGCGCATAGTCCTCCATATAGAATAATGGCCCCCACATAGTCCTCCATACAGAATAATGGGCGCACATAGTCCTCCATACAGAATAATGGCCCCCACATAGTCCTTCATACAGAATAATGGGCTGCACATAGTGCTTCATACAGTATAATGGCCCCACTTAGTCCTCCATACAGAATAATGGCCCCACATAGTCCTCCATATAGAATAATGGGCCCCACATAGTCCTCCATACAGTATAATGGGCCCCTTCATAGTCCTCCATACAGTATAATGGCCCCACATAGTCCTCCATACAGTATAATGGGCTCCACATAGTCCTCCATACAGAATAATGGCCCCACTCGTCTTCCATACAGAATGGGCCCCACATAGTCCTCCATACAGAATAATGGGCCCCACATAGTCCTCCATATAGAATAATGGGCCCCACATAGTCCTCCATACAGAATAATGGGCTCCACATAGTCCTCCATACAGAATAATGGCCCCACATAGTCCTCCATACAGAATAATGGCCCCACATAGTCCTCCATACAGAACAATGGGCCCCACATAGTCCTCCACACAGAATAATGGCCCCACATCGTCCTCCATACAGAATAATGGGCACACATAGTTCTCCATACAGAATAATGGCCCCACATCGTCCTCCATACAGAATAATGGGCACACATAGTTCTCCATACAGAATAATGGACCCACATAGTTCTCCATACAGAATAATGGGCCCCACATAGTCCTCCATACAGAATAATGGGCACACATAGTTCTCCATACAGAATAATGGCCCCACATAGTCCTCCATACAGAATAATGGCTCCACATAGTCCTCCATACAGAATAATGGGCCCCACATAGTGCTCCATACAGAACAATGGGCCCCACATAGTCCTCCACACAGAATAATGGCCCCACATCTTCCTCCATACAGAATAATGGGCCCCACATAGTCCTCCATACAGAATAATGGCCCCACATAGTCCTCCACACAGAATAATGGCCCCACAGAGTCCTCCATACAGTATAATGGCTCAATATAGTCCTCCATACAGTATAATGGGCCCCACATAGTGCTCCATACAGAACAATGGGCCCCACATAGTCCTCCACACAGAATAATGGCCCCACATCGTCCTCCATACAGAATAATGGGCCCCACATAGTCCTCCATATAGAATAATGGCCCCACATCGTCCTCCATACAGAATAATGGCCCCACATAGTCCTCTATACAGAATAATGTGCCGCACATAGTCCTAAAAACAGAATAATGGCCCCACTTAATCCTTCATACAGAATAATGGCCCCACATAGTCCTCCATACAGAACAATGGACCTCACATAGTCCTCCATACAGAATAATGGGCCCCACATAGTTCTCCATACAGAATAATGGACCCCACATAGTCCTCCATACAGAATAATGGACCTCACATAGTCCTCCATGCAGTATAATGGGCCCTACATAGTCCTCCATACAGAATAATGGGCTCCACATAGTCCTCCATACAGAATAATGGCCCCACTAGTCCTCCATACAGAATGGGCTCCACATAGTCCTCCATACAGAATAATGTGCCGCGCATAGTCCTCCATATAGAATAATGGCTCCCACATAGTCCTCCATACAGAATAATGGGCGCACATAGTCCTCCATACAGAATAATGGCCCCCACATAGTCCTCCAAACAGAATAATGGACCCCACATAGTCCTCCATACAGTATAATGGGCCCCACATAGTGCTCCATACAGAACAATGGGCCCCACATAGTCCTCCACACAGAATAATGGCCCCACATCGTCCTCCATACAGAATAATGGGCCCCACATAGTCCTCCATATAGAATAATGGCCCCACATCGTCCTCCATACAGAATAATGGCCCCACATAGTCCTCCATACAGTATAATGGCCCCCACATAGTCCTCTATACAGTATAATGGGCCCCACATAGTCCACCATAGAAAATAATGGCCCCACATCGTCCTCCATACAGAATAATGGACCCCACATAGTTCTCCATACAGAATAATGGGCCCCACATAGTCCTCCATATAGAATAATGGCCCCACATCGTCCTCCATACAGAATAATGGCCCCACATAGTCCTCCATACAGTATAATGGCCCCCACATAGTCCTCTATACAGTATAATGGGCCCCACATAGTCCACCATAGAAAATAATGGCCCCACATCGTCCTCCATACAGAATAATGGGCCCCACATAGTCCTCCATACAGAATAATGGCTCCACATAGTCCTCCATACAGAATAATGGGCCCCACATAGTCCTCCATTCAGTATAATGGGCCCCACATAGGGGTGGTTGGTCTGGTGTCGCGGGCCAATTAAAACCACCCTGCGGGTCAGATTTGGACTACGGGTGAGAGTTTGACACGTATGCTGTAGAATGAGTTCGCTGTAAACCATATCACAGGCTATACCTCTGATGAGTAATGCTATAAATTTACAAAATGTGTTTTTCTGTAGATAATTTCCATGCTGCAGACAACAGATGGAATCAGCTGCCTCTCGATGTCGCTCGTGACGTCATTACAACTTGTTTCATTGGCAGGTTGCAGGAATTTTGGAAAAATAAATAATGCTATTAAATCTGTGCCCCCTGTGATCACCCACCCTTCCTGCTCCGCTGTGGGGGGCTGCTCAAAGCAAAACATCGCTGGAGAAAAACACACTTTACTTCATTAGGGCTTTGTCATGAAAT
Organism: Phyllobates terribilis; assembly: GCF_046119375.1. Classification (NCBI taxonomy): domain Eukaryota; kingdom Metazoa; phylum Chordata; class Amphibia; order Anura; family Dendrobatidae; genus Phyllobates; species Phyllobates terribilis. The sequence goes on along the minus strand of NW_027362773.1, from coordinate 97,358,579 downwards.
CCAATTACAAAATCAAATTCCTTTTAGGAAAAGTGTTCTGACACAAGGATCAGAGGAGACTGGTCGTTACTATGTCTGACCGTGTACCTCAATCCTCTGCAGACTCCTGGGATTTCCAGCAGTCCCATAGAGAATAAATGAAGCAGTGGTGCATATGTAAAGCTACTGCTTTTTTCGATTAGATAATTCAGAGCCCTGTTCTAGTGATCTGCGGGGGCTCCATTTGTCGGACCCCCGCCGATCCTCAAGTCATCACTTAATTTTTAATTTTCTAGAGTAACCCTCCAAATAGTTAAAAATGCCACTGTGCAACATTTTTACAAGAAAAACATTGCAGCCATTTCTATGCATTGTATTACGACATTTCCCACCACTGATAGTCGTCACATATGAGCCCCCCCCCGGTATTGTGCATCCAGAAGGTCAGATTCTCATTACAGAAGTTGATTTTTCTTGGAGAGGTGTGTTTATTCTGCAGAACGTGTGATCTTTGACACGGACCCACAAGCAGGCAGCAGTAAGCTAGCACGTCACATTGCATTAATGTCCGTGGTGATAGGAGCCGGCCCAGCAAAGGAGAAAGCCAAGAGCTGGTGTGCTGCATTCAGCAAAAAATAGACCAATCCTCAGAGAAGCAGAGCCCCCCAGCCCATCACAGAAGCCGGCATTAATAACCTTTTGTGTCAGCCCCTCGCAGGCACCGCTCTTGTCCAAGGCCTCTTGACGTGATTTTCACAAACGAGTTTGACATTATTTTCTGGATAGCAGAATAATGGAACAATGTTTCACTTCCAGGATCATTTACACTCAGCGCTAGAAATGCCACAAAGTCAGGTTCATACTTTTCGCACTTCGGCTGATATTTTTTTGTTTTCTTAAACATAGAATTTGCCATTAAACTCCACAATTCCTCAATTAAAGTGGGGCCCCACCTTACTAGAAGCACGGGATCCCCCTGACCCACATTTCACTATATGAGAAGGCTGTGGCACTCAGAGTTTGAGTGGAGAGGTGGCCATGCACGAGTGCAACTTTTTTCATTTTTGAGTTGTCTGGTGAAAACAATTTGTCACCTATTCACAAAATAGGTGATCATTGCTGATCGGAGGGTGTCCCACCGCTGCAACCCCCTCCTATTGGCTGATCGGGGAAGTTTATATTTTACCCCCTTTGCAAAATGATGCAGATGGTTGCATGCCTGACTACCACTGCATTTATTAAATATGCGGAAAAAGCTAAGTGCAACGCTTGGCAGCCCCTCAGGGCATGAATGGAGAAGCGGTCAATCATGCGCTCTGACACTCCATTCTAACTGGGATAAAAGTGCCCCGTCAGTGGGCTTGTTCTCCCCACAGGATCTGTAACCTCTTATCTCTCCTCTCCTGAACTATTTTCTAGATTGGTTTAGAATATTAAAGGGTTGTCCGGAATTTTAACATTGATGGCGTATCTTTAGGATAGGTCATCTGATCGGTGGGGGTGCGACACCTGACACCCCTGCCGATCAGCTGTTCCAAGTGTCGGCAGCGGCCGGAACTGCTGAAATCAATAGGGGGTGGATGTGCAGTACCTGGCCACGGCCACTATTCCATCAACGGAAAAGGGGCCACGGTCAGGTACTGTACATCCACCACACTATTGATTAAGCAGTTCCGACTGCCACTGCCATTGGCAACAGCTGATTGGCGGAGATGCCGGGTGTCTCACCTCCACCAATCTGACATTGATAACCTATCCTAAAAATACACCCATCAATATTAAAGTCCCTGACAACCCCTTTAAACTTTTAATTGGTCAGTAATCTGTTTAGAATATTATTCAGGAGAGGCCCTGCAGTCAGAAAGAGCTCACTGAAGGGTTTTACCATTGACTCATTCTGCAGTCTTCTATGTGCAATGATACATAGCGGGTGTACAGTCATGGCCAAAAGTTTTGAGAATGACACCAAAATTATATTTTCACATGATCTGCTGGCCTCTGGTTTTTATTAGTGTTTGTCTGATGTTTATATCTCATACAGAAATATAATTGCAATAATATTATGAGTACCAATAGGTTATATTGACAGTTAGAATGAGTTAATGCAGCAAGTCAATATTTGCAGTGTTGCCCCTTCTTCTTCAAGACCTCTGTAATTCTCCCTGGCATGCTCTCAATCAACTTTTGGACCAAATCCTGACTGATAGCAGTCCATTCTTGCATAATCAATGCTTGCATTTTGCCAGAATTTGTTGGTTTTTGTTTGTCCACCCGTCTCTTGATGATTGACCACAAGTTCTCAATGGGATTAAGATCTGGGGAGTTTCCAGGCCATGGACCCAAAATCTCTATGTTTTGTTCCATGAGCCATTTAGTTATCACCTTTGCTTTATGGCAAGGTGCTCCATCATGCTGGAAAAGGCATTGTTGGGCGCCAAACTGCTCTTGGACGGTTGGGAGAAGTTGCATTTGGAGGACATTCTGGTACCATTCTTTATTCATGGCTGTGTTTTTAGGCAAGACTGTGAGTGAGCCGATTCCCTTGGCTGAGAAGCAACCCCACACATGAAAGGTTTCAGGATGCTTTACAGTTGGCATGAGACAAGACTGGTGGTAGCGCTCACCTCTTCTTCTCCGAATAAGCTGTTTTCTAGATGTCCCAAACAATCGAAAAGGGGATTCATCAGAGAAAATGACTTTGCCCCAGTCCTCAGCAGTCCACTCCCTGTACCTTTTGCAGAATATCAGTCGGTCCCTGATGTTTTTTCTGGAGAGAAGTGGCTTCTTTGCTGCCCTCCTTGAAACCAGCCCTTGCTCAAAGAGTCTCCGCCTCACAGTGCGTGCAGAAGCACTCACACCAGCCTGCTGCCATTCCTGAGCAAGCTCGGCACTGCTGGTAGTCCGATCCCGCAGCTGAAACAGTTTTAAGATACGGTCCTGGCGCTTGCTGGTCTTTCTTGGGCGCCCTGGAGCCTTTTTGACAACAATGGAAGCTCTCTCCTTGAAGTTCTTGATGATGCAATAGATTGTTGACTGAGGTGCAATCTTTGTAGCTGCGATACTCTTCCCTGTTAGGCCATTTTTGTGCAGTGCAATGATGGCTGCACGTGTTTCTTTAGAGATAACCATGGTTAACTGAAGAGAAACAATGATGCCAAGAACCAGCCTCCTTTTAAAGTGTCCAGTGATGTCATTCTTACTTAATCATGACTGATTGATCGCCAGCCCTGTCCTCATCAACACCCACACCTGTGTTAATGGATCAATCACTAAAACGATGTTAGCTGCTCCTTTTAAGGCAGGACTGCAATGATGTTGAAATGTGTTTTGGGGGTTAAAGTTCATTTTCTGGGCAAATATTGACTTTGCAAGTACAGTAATTGCTGTTAAGCTGATCACTCTTTGACATTCAGGAGTATATGCTAATTGCCATTACAAAAAATGAAGCCGTAAACTTTGGAAAAATTACTATTTGTCTCATTCTCAATACTTTTGGCCATGACTGTAGAAGCTAAATTGTCCAAAATTATTAATGAAACCCTACTGCAAAAATGATTTTTAGCTCAAAATATATACATTTAGGTAAAAAAAAACTTCTGGGAAATTGTCAGTATCCTTTAATTGCATCATATATGTACGCTAGATAAAGTACAGTACTTTGCAACACGTGTAACTCTCATTGTTTTATATCATATCTAACAATTCCAACTGTTACTGCTGGAATTAAGGGGGCACTCCTGGAGATGAGCATAATATATGTCCTAAATTTCTGAAAGATGCGTTGCCGCCTCTCAGATGTGCACCTAGATGGGGACACATAATGGCATTTGGTCATGAATTGTGGCCACAACCTATTTGGTTTCTCATGGGGGGGGATTATGGGAGACCTTGCAGCCAAATTGGCTGTCACCCCGCTTTCCCTGGAAGAGCCAGAACTATTTTTGGTTCTTCTTGGCACTTGTGACTCCCCGCAGAGCACTTCTTGTGGAGACGTTGGAGTGTTTATCACACGGGGGCGTTCTGTGTTCCCGTGGTCTCCAGCCTCATTGAAGTCTATAGTGTTAGTTGCTAGGAGTTTGTTAGATGCATTTACGAGATTGCCGACAAAAATAGCTAATTTCTCCTCTTGCATCTGTAAGTAGCAATTACTGGTAACACACTGCGCCCTTCTCCCAGAAACACACAAAGCTCTTGTCTCAGCATCTGAAAAGTAAATTCTCCAGTTTGACTACTAATGATGGGTTTACAAGTGATCAAACCCCCCATCACGGGCATTACGTCCACCCCAGTCCCATGTGCTTACCCTTTTAAAGGGTGCGTGGTAATGTTCGCTGAGAGTAGATTAATTGCCTTTAATTATTGTGTGCTTTTTTCTTCTATTGTAGCTCGGCAGCGAGTTTCCAGTAGGATGAGATCGAGTCCTTGCAGAAGGTCAGTCAGTAGAGACAGACAGCCTTAGTTTGGTCCAAATGTAGCCTATGTTCGCACGTTGCAGCCGCGTTGCTTTTTTTTGCAGCAATCGTGGTAAAACTACATTTTTGTCGTGATTTTTTTAAATGCATACACCCGGCCACATGCTCTGGCAGCCAGAATCACTGGGGCTGTTTTGGAATAAACCAAATGTATATTTTGCATAATTGATACAAGTTATTTTAGAGTTAATATTTTATGTTATTGTACCTTTGGCCACTAGGGGCGCTGTTTCTTTTATAGGAATGTAGGATACTTGTTCCATATCCGCGCTGTCAGCAGTATACATCAAATACTTTAGATTGGTCCCGAACGCTTGTTTTCATCCTTGAGCGTAAGTTTTGCCCATAAAAAAGTCATGACCAAATTTATTACCCGCTTCCAGGGTCACTCTGTTGAAATTGCTTTCAGTTTTGGACTTATTAAAGGGACGGAGATCTCCGAGGAACCCAACGTTGACAGCTTGACTGAAAGCAGACCTGACGCACAGGAGAATGATTTCTAAGAAACGTTCTGTAATCATAAAAGTTGGACCGATCAAGTGTCCTCTTTGGGAGCAATGTGAAGCACGCCAGAATTATACAGATCAATGGCGGCTCGGTGTGAAGTAGGTTGGATGGAAGCGGTGGCCTCTTGTCTTTGGGTCATTTTTAGCCTAACTTGACCTTGACGTGAATAGCAAATAAAATATTCTCTGTGGTCGATTTTCCAAACAGGACCCGTCAAAATGATTATATTTATATTCTATGTAGCAGTTATAGTCTTAGTCGTGATAAAACCAATAGTAATTTTCATTACCTGTTACCGATGCAGCCAATCACTTGTGACCCCTGAGGCCAGTGATTGGTGACTGATGCATGTGATTTGCTGCAGGACTGGCAGGGACCATCAGTGCTGAATCAGCATAGGAGCCTTAATCCTAAGACATACAGTGAAGGAAATAAGTATTTGATCCCTTGCTGTTTTTGTAAGTTTGCCCACTGACAAAGACATGAACAGTCTATAATTTTAAGGGTAGGTTAATTTTAACACTGAGAGATAAAATATCCCCCCCCAAAAAAAAATCAAGAAAATCACATTGTATAACTTAGATACATTTATTTGCATTTTGCAGTGAGAAATAAGTATTTGATTCCTCTGGCAAACAACACTTAATACTTGGTAAGCACTTAGCCCTTGTTGGTAAGCACATCAGTCAGACTTTGTTTGTAGTTGATGATGAGGTTTGCGCACATGTCAGGAGGAATTTTGGTCCACTCCTCTTTGCAGATCATCTCTAAATCATTCATTACAGACAGCTGTCTTACATCGTTGTCACCTGTATAAAAGACTCCTGTCCACAGACTCAATTAATCGGTCAGACGCTAACCTCTACAACATGGGCAAGACCAAAGAGCTTTCTAAGGATGTCAGGGACAAGATCATAGACCTGCACAAAGCTGGAATGGGCTACACAACCATAAGTAAGACGCTGAGTGAGAAGGAGACAACTGTTACAGCCAGAACTCATAATGGTTTGTAGGGGATCAAATACTTATTTAGGTGTTTCTCTGCTAAGGCCACAGGACTACTTCACCGCATCAGTGGGAGAATGGATGGAGCCATGTACCATAAAATCCTAAGTGAGAACCTCCTTCCCTCCGCCAGGACATTAAAAATGGGTTGTGGCTGGGTCTTCCAGCAAGACAATGACCCAAAACATACAGCAAAGGCAAGAAAGGAGTGGCTCAAAAAGAAGCACATTAAGGTCATGGAGTGGCCTAGCCAGTCTCCAGACCTTAATCCCATGGAAAACTTATGGAGGGAGTTGAAGCTCCGAGTTGCCCAGTGACAGCCTCAAAATCTGAATGATCTAGAGATGATCTGCAAAGAGGAGTGGACCAAAATTCCTCCTGACATGTGCACAACCCTCATCATCAACTACAAACAAAGTCTGACTGCTGTGCTTACCAACAAGGGTTTTGCCACCAAGTATTAAGTGTTGTTTGCCAGAGGGATCAAATACTTATTTCTCACTGCAAAATGCAAATAAATGTATCTAATTTATACAATGTGATTTTCTTGATTTTTTGGGGGGGGATATTTTATCTCTCAATGTTAAAATTAACATACCCTTAAAATTGCTACCCTTAAAACTGTTCATGTCTTTGTCAGTTGGCAAACTTACAAAAACAGCAAGAGATCAAATACTTATTTCCCCCACTGTAGGTGTGTGTCTTAATAGGCCTGAAATAAGCATAGGGAGTTGATGTCACTGAGCCATAACGGGCAACTTGCATAACCCGACTTGGAGTACTATATAGGGAAGCGGACCCAGGGGAAGGAAGCGGAGCCTAGGGTACCCAGTACAGGTGTGTAATATTGTTATTACAGCACCGCGCTGGTATCAGTGAGCTTTGCACCACCAGCTGATCAGTCACATGGCACTTTGTGGGACCAGATGATATACACCGATGGGCAGGATGTTATACACGGGGGGTAATAGGGACACATGTTATGCATCAGGGGCGAGGGGGTCGGATGTTATATACTGGAGGCAATGGAAGTGAATGAAAAACCTGAATTCAGTGATTAAGACTTGTGTCCCAGAACTCTGGCCTACATAATGTATCTTGCTTGCAGTAGATCAAGGGCTGAAACTAAGAAGAGCATTGATTAGTTTCCGCGCGTGCCTCAATCCCCCCCCCCCTCTATTTTATCACATGACACAGTCCCCTAAATTTGTAGATGTATCCCCTGATCTTGCGTTTCCCAGCTTGATCTTGACTTGTGGTTAGTTATGGGGTAAAAGCCTCATCTGTTGTTTCTTCTTGCGGTGCGTTATCCATCTGGGTCCGTGCCCAGGGTAACTCTAGATAACAGCAGCCGGCTGGGACCCCGCACTTTGCAGAGTCAGCTGGCACCGTATTGTTGGCTGGCCTTCTTGAGTAATCTGTTAAAGTGATTGGTTTCTTCAGATTTTAACAGTTAACTCTGCATCCCACCGCCTTAATCTTTTAATAGGATTGTTTCCTGCAAATTAATAAAATAGCATTTTTAGTGACTGGCGGCATTATCATTAGCACTGATGTGCACCTTCCTGTACGTGATATGTGCGCTATTTCATCATTGATGTACAATATATACATTGGTAGAAATTTGACAGACGTTGCTTCAGTAGGACATATGGACCCCACTTATAGGAACAGTCAAATCTAGCTCCTAGTACCCAGGTAATGACCAAAATGGATGGAAATGCTGACATTAAGGAAGGGGGTTACACAAGGCCTGGCCCTTTTGGACAGGGGAATGCTAAATTAGCTTGGATAGATTCTGAAAATGCAGGATTGTTGCAAAAAATTTGGGGTCGGTGGCTTTTCAAGGGTCGTGGAGTTGAATATTGCTATGACTGGTTGGAAATACAGCAGGACATAGATTTATTTCTTTGTTCCCCCATCACTTCTAAGAGAAGAGATGTCTTATCTCAGGAGAAGGTGGGTTTGGACTTGTATAAAGCTGACTTCCTCTAATCCCCCTTTCCTTCCCGTTGGTTAGGGGTACTGCCTCCCAATACACACCAGCATGTTGGCACATCCTAACGTCATCGGCACAGTCCATGCCCAAAACTCCCATTTCTACACTCATCTCGCACCACTAACCACAAAGACCGTCCTCCCATGTAATGTTGGATGTAAATGGAGTTTTAATTTTCTTTTGCTTGTTATTGGAGCAGTGATGTGTGGGAGTCCATGGCTCATGATGTGTGGGAGTCCGTGGCTCTTGATGTGTGGGAGTCCGTGGCTCTTGATGTGTGGGAGTCCATGGCTCATGATGTGTGGGAGTCCGTGGGGATGCGTGGGAGTCCGTGGCTCATGATGTGTGGGGATGCGTGGGAGTCCGTGGCGATGCGTTGGAGTCCGTGGTTCATGATGTGTGGGAGTCCGTGGCGATGCGTGGGACTCCATGGCTTATGATGCCTGCACTCAATGTCCCTGGGTAACATAGTTCAGTATAGCCTTGAAGATGAGAGTACGGGAGGGTCCAATGTGTTCATTGATCCCCATACAAGTAGCATTTTTTTTCTTACGGGGTCCTCTGTATGATTATGTATCTGGAAATGCCAGCAATGCCTCCAAGTGGCCTTTTCACAACTTAAAAAAGTTTGAAAGACTCTTTAACGAGACTTACCCACTAAATCTATGATGTATAATACAGGGGGCACACTTAACTGATGAGTTCAGTTCCTCTGGATCAGCTTAGTACTTTCTTTGTGGAGAAGAAGTTTCTCTCTATTACAGTATATTAGATGGGAGATACAGAAAGATATGAGGGTTGTCGTCGGATGTTCTAGGCATCTGTAGGTTCCTCACTAATCATTTTGATGGATAACACTCATCCCCATGTGATTATGGGGCCGGGCACATGTCCGATTTTTTTCCTTGGACACAGTCTGTCTGAGTAAAAAGTTGCAGCATGCCACAGTTTGATCTGATATTCCATGCAAGTCTGAGGCAGTGGAAACCATTGTACTGCACTCGGATGACCTCTGATTTCAGTCTAATTTCTGCTGCCTGACAGAATGGAGAAGATGGAGAAATATTTTCTCCCATCTTCTCTTCGTCCGAGAGAATCGGATCACACTATGCTGACAATCTGAGAGACAATACTGTTATATGACTGATTTACAAGTCACAACGAGCGTTGATCAGCGATCTATCAAGTCGATCGGCAGCTTGATTAGACCCTTCTACACAGGCCGATGCAAACACTATGGTGGCAAACAGTCGATAATAGTTCGCTATAGTATATATTGTTGGCAGCACATTCCATGTTTACGGGGGTGATGTGCTACCGACAGTCACTTTCCTCTTGGGAATTTTTCGAGTTTGACGACTGATCGCTGCCATTTTTATACAGGCGAATGATTGGGAACGATTTCATATAGACGATAATGGGCCGGTGTAAAGAGGCCTTTGGTTGTGCCCACAGTTTTCCTCTTAATGTAAGGAGTCGTGTGCACTCCCATTGGGTGTAATAAGCCAATATTGCAGCGGCATAACTCCATTTTTCGCGACCCGTGTCATGGACAGAGTAGCCTTGTAGCCCCAGTCTTAAACATATTGATCATTGCCATCTGTTGAGCTACTTGGACTCCTGTGTCTGCAGAGCTCTGTCTGGCTCCCAGTATATCCTATTAACCTGTTTAGTACCAGAGCCACCAGCAGCCACATGAGAGTCTTTTTGGTAACAGAAGGGTCTATCAGGTCACAGCACATACCAGGATGACTGTTCTTTGGACCGCTTTCCTTACCACAGCTTGGAATAATTATTTTGCTGTTTGTAAAATCAATAGAAGATCTGGAGTTGTTTTATGAAACCATTAGAATATGCAATTAATGAGACGCTTTATTTAATTGCACGTCTCCTCTGAGCTGCAGCGGGTAACAGATTAATGATGCAGACCTCCCGCTCTTATTTATGTGCTAGTCTTGGCTGACGAATGTATATGCTGATGCCTCCCAATTCCTTTCATGCAAATTTTTTTTCATGCACAAGCAGATTACCCGATGATAAAAGACTTGAGATGCTGAATTGGGGATTGTTGTATATGTTCCGTGACCTACATTGGCCCAACGTTGCTTTCTAGCCACAAAATTAAGATATCAACAAGCTCAGAAACTTCTAGTTCATTTGTGTACTTATTACACCCAGCAGAGAGAGATAATATACTCTTATAACTGATATTTATGAGATTACAAGCCACCAACTCAATATGATAATCTGGAAATAATAATCTGGAAATAAATGTTCTTGTTGCAAATCTTTGTGATTGCGATCTTGTAACGGTCAGCACAAGTTCTGCAAGTTATGTTTCTGGCGTCCCTGGGCTCTGGCGTCTCTGGGCTCTGGCTTTTATGGGGTCTGATGTCTTAGGTCCTTGAATAAGCTCTGATGTCCATGGACTCTGATTTTCCCGGGCTCTGACCGCCTTGGGCTCTGATGTCACTGGGCTCTGGCGTTCGTGGTTTCTGACATTTCTGGGCTATGACTAAACTCTGTCGTCCCTGCTCTCTGAGTTGTCTGGGCTCTGGTGTCACTGGGTTCTGGCATCACTGTGCTGGTCCATATGTTTTAATAGTTCAGTGTACAGGTTCTGAAGTCTCTGGGCTCAGGTGTCCTTGTTCTGAGGTCCCTGAGCTTTGATGTCTCTGGCATCCTTGGGTTCTCAAGTCATCGGGCTCTGGTGTTCTTTGGTTCTGAGGTCCTTGGGCTTTGAAATCCCTGAGCTCTGGCATCTTTGGGCTGTTGTGTCACTAGGCTCTTATGTCAGTGGCCTAGCCCATATGTATAAAGAGTTCCACATATTGGCTCTGCAGTCCCTGGCCTCTGGTGTCCTTGCTTTCTGAAATCACTGGGCACTGGCATCCTTGGATTCTGAGGTCCCTGGGCTTTGATGTCCCAAGAATAGGCTCTGCCATCCTTAGGCTCTGGCATCCTTGGGCTTTGATGTCACTGAGCTCTGGTATCCTTGGACTCTGATGTCACTGAGCTCTTATGTCACTGGACTGGCCCATATGTATAAATAGCTCCACATATGGGCTCTGGTGTCCCTGGGCAGTAGTGTCCTTGGGCTCTGGTGTTCTTGGTTTCTGACGTCCCTGGGCTCTGGTGTCCCTGGGCACTTCTGGTATCCCTGGGCTCTGACATCCTTGGACTCTGTCCCTGGGCTCTGGTGTCACTGGGATTTTATGTCACTGGACTGGCCCATATGTATAAATAGCTCCATATATGGGCTCTGGTGTCCCTGGTTTCTGGCGTCACTGGGCTCTGACGTCCCTGGTTTCTGATTTCCCTGGGCTCTTCTGGTGTCCCTGGGCTCTGATGTCCCTGGGCTCTGATGTCACTGGGCTCTTCTGGTGTCCCTGGGCTCTTCTGGTGTCCCTGGGCTCTGATGTCCCTGGGCTCTGATGTCCCTGGGCTCTGATGTCACTGGGCTCTTCTGGTATCCCTTGGCTCTGACATCCTTGGGCTCTGATGTCACTGGACGCTGATGTCACTGGGCTCTTCTGGTGTCCCTGGGCTCTGATGTCCCTGGGCTCTGATGTCACTGGGCTCTTCTGGTGTCCCTGGGCTCTGATGTCCCTGGTTTCTGATTTCCCTGGGCTCTTCTGGTGTCCCTGGGCTCTGATGTCCCTGGGCTCTGATGTCACTGGGCTCTTCTGGTGTCCCTGGGCTCTGATGTCCCTGGGCTCTGATGTCACTGGGCTCTTCTGGTGTCCCTGGGCTCTGATGTCCCTGGGCTCTGATGTCCCTGGGCTCTGATGTCACTGGGCTCTTCTGGTATCCCTTGGCTCTGACATCCTTGGGCTCTGATGTCACTGGACGCTGATGTCACCGGCCTAGCCCATATATGTAAATAGATGAGTGTACTTGGTAAATGCCTGCATGGAAGCCTCCTGGTCCTACTGTGAAAGTAAATTCAGCACTGGATAGACCTTAGGAGTTGGGTTTCCAATGGGGGAGATTACTGGATTTTCCCACCTGGGGTTCAGCTGCCGTACCATAAATGTAGGCTTACTGTTATTTCAGTGAATGAGCGACCTTACAGTACGTGTTGATGCGACAATGGGAGCAGATTCTGCACTTCACATCAGTGTGATCAGGAGGCTTGCCATTTTAAAGTCGATAGGTGTGTTAATATTGATTCACCTGTCCCCTATGAGTGTTCTCTGTGCTCTTTTATTTCTGGCATTCAGTTGCACAGATGGACTATTAGCGCAGGCTGGCTTTCCACAGGTTAAGTTGCCCTGAGCAGCGTTCATTAATCAGACTCGCAGCCTCCCTGCTGTTGCACTATTTTTGGAGCCTTAATGTCAGGTCTCGTTTTCTAGGCTTTGTGAATGCTGTTTACTCACTGAAGTATAACACCCAACATCTCTGAATTCTGACATGTGCAGCATGTGGCTCCAGAGTTTGTTGTATAGTTCTGGCCTGGGCTTCAACATTAACACTTTTGTACAAGAAATTAAAAGGCAAATCCACTCTGCCCCCACCTATCCCTTCGGATGACTTGCGCACAATCCATAATCAATCAATATTTCTTTACAGGAGTTCATATGGATCAATTTAAGATCAATCATTCTGACAGATGTCAATGCGTCAGTCTGTAATAATGGGACCAATAGAAGAAAAGTAGTGCGATAGATACTGGTGATTCTGGTGCACATCTCTGATGATTTCACACCGGGCATCTTAGTCCTGTCACTGTGTGATTTACTGCTATGGAAAATGGCAACAACTAAAAGTCATATGAAAACTCTAAACTCCTGACCTCTATTCCTAGTTTGTCCTTCCTGTCCTGCTTTTCCTTTCTATCTACCTGTGTTCTTTCCTTCCTCTATTTATTTTTCTTCTCTGCCTGTTCTTTCCCTCTTTTCTTCTTTACTTCCTTTTTCTTTATTCTATCTTTTTCCTTCATTTCCTTCTCTTTTTTCCTTTCTCCTCTGCCTATCCCTCTTCTCCTTTCTCTTATTCCTTCCTTTTTTCATGTGTTCCTTCTCTTTCTTTTTTTGTCCTTCTTTCCTCCCCTTCTTTTCTTACTGTCTTATTTCTTCTTTTCTGTTGCTACCTCTTTTCTTCCGGTTCCCCTCCTTTCTCTTCTTGGTCCTCAATTGCCTTCACTTCTTGTCCCTTACATTCCTTCACTTACTTTTCCTCCTTTTTTTCCATAGAAACATAGAAAGGTAGAGTTGGAAGGGACCTCCAGGGTCATCTGGTCCAGCCCCCTGCTCAATGCAGGATTCACTAAATCATCTCAGACAGATGTCCGTCCAGCCTCTGAAGACTTCCATTGAAGGAGAACTCACCACCTCTCGTGGCCGCCTGTTCCACTCATTGATCACCCTCACTGTCAAAAAGTTTTTTCCTAATATCTAATCTGTATCTTCTCCCTTTCAGTTTCATCCCATTGCTTCTAGTCTTTCTCTGTGCAAATGAGAAGAAAGATGATCCTTCTACAGTGTGACAGCCCTTGAGATATTTGAAGACTGCTATTAAGTCTCCTCTCAGTCTTGTCTTTTGCAAGCTAAACAGTCCCAAATCCTCTAACCGTTCATTGTAGGACATTGTTTGCAGACTGGTCACCATTCTGGTCGCTCTTCTCTGAACTTGCTCCAGGTTCTTTATGTCTATTTTAAATTGTGATGCCCAGAACTGGACGCAGTATTCCAGATGAGGTCTGACCAAAGAGGAATAGAGGGGGATAATTACTTCACGGGATCTAGACTCTGTGCTTCTGTTAATGCATCTCAAAACTGTGTTTGCCTTTTTTGCTGCTGCATCACGCTGTTGACTCATGTTCAGTCTGTGATCTATTAGTATACTCAAGTCTTTTTCACATTTTCTTTTTCTATTCCTTCCCTTCCCTTCCAGTTTCCCTTTTGTTTCTTCCCAACCTTTCTCCCTTTTCTTGTCTGCTGTCCACCCTGTTTTCATTTCTTCTCTTCCTGTCCCTCGTTCCTTTCATTCTTTCACTTAATTTCCAGCATTTTCTTCCCTTCCCGTTTTCCTTTCCTCTCTTCCTGGCTTTTCGCCTCTTTTTCTGTTCTTGGTCACCATGTTTTCATTCCTTCTCTTCCTGTCCTGCCATCTTTTCTTTCCTTTGCTGTTTTCCTTTCCACTTTTTCTGACCATTCTGCTTGCCTTCTCTTCTTGTCCCTACCTCCTTTGCTGCTCTTCCCTAATTAATCATTACCAGGATAATACGTATATGGCAGTGAAAATGTAGAATTACGAGGTGCCCATTCAACTGAATATGTATCTATGTCTATTCCCTTCCTTCATGATCTTCCCTCCATTTTCTTCCCTTTTCCCTCCTTCCTTCTCTACCCCATTTCTCATCCTTTTTCTTTCCTTTCTTCCTTTCCCCCTAACCAGTAACTCTAGCTGGGTCCTATTTTAAGCTTATGGCGCTTTGTCTTCTGATTTACGGTAATCACCAGTAGTAACTCTACGGATCAGGTCCTTCCAATGTTGATGTTTGTTCTGTGCCGTATTCGGGCCACGACCTGACTTATTCCTCATTTAGTAGGATCTCGCCCAAGAACAGTCAGCATAATAACACTTAATCCCTCTGAAGAGGAGCATCAGGTATTTTGCTATCGTGCATCTTGATAAGTTCCAGAGCAACTGCTCAGATTGTGGATTACATTTATCTTCCTAAATCTTACAAATCAGGCTAAGTAATGCATTCTGTGCTTTCCAGATTACTGCAAACCCAGTCTATGCTCCGCAGGAGGTATCCGCAGCAAATCCCTGATCATATGCGTGCAGATTGAGATAAGAGATGTGTGTCAATTACAGACGTACTGCCCGGGGTATTGTGGCACTTATTGGGCACTCGCTTCATAGGGGTGAACTGTTGCAGGACCAGAAATTCCAGCATTCCCTTTACTTTACTTATAGAACATAGCTGTTTGGAACTTTTTACAAACATTTTGCAGATGTATACTTCAATAGGATTTTAGATGTATATCTGTGTCGTATGACTCTGGTGGATGACGCTGTGTGAGCTTACATTGGCATCTGTCACCTATATGCTTCGATTGCCTCAGATGGCTGCTTCAGTATGGAAAAGTGTAGCAGACTGTACGATCATCCATATAACAGCCTGACGGAGGAGAAAACAATACCGTTGTCATGCTCATGGATTTGATCCGTTGAGTTTGCACTCTGTGGTCAGCTTCTCTTTCTGCCGAGCCACAGCAGACACACCTTTTCTCTGGATGTTTGAGTTCTGCTTTTCTGGCTGCAGTCTCCTTAGCTTAACACAGGTGTTTTCATTTGTCTGACTATCACCTTTTGGATACAGCTTTATATTCAGTCCCCCTGCTGGCGTTTCCTGATGGTAATAGATCAGTTTTTATGTTCTGACATTCTATTGATGTTTGGAGCCAGTCTGTGAGCTGTCAGCTAAGGATTTTCACTTTGCAGTTTCTTTGCAATACTTGGCACCTATCTTCTGTTTATCATTAGGAAGTAGGCTGTATATCTGTTAACAGCACTTGCTTTATTCTTTGTTTGTTATTTTGTTATTTACTTTTCTCACTCAGGGATCTTTCCTTTGTTCAGCACACTTCTCCTCTTGTAGGTAATTCACACTCAGCTCTGCCCTCCGGTTCTTTAGGGGTTACGAGAAGCAACTCGTCGGCCTTTTAGGCAGTTTAGGCCAGAGTTGCCATCTCCTAGTCTCTAGTTAGGTCGATCTCTGCACCCGCAGGCACCACTAGGGGTTTCGGAGTCAGAAAATCTAGTCTGTACGGGAACCACCAGGGTCAGTTGCAGATTTTAGTGTATAAACTATTTTTCCAAGTGAGTTACTACCTAGGCATAGCTATACTAGGAGTTTTTAGGGACATTCATTGTGAGTCACTATCGAGTGGGGGCGCCATTCCGTTAACTTAGGGTGCCAACCTCTGCAGTCAGGTGCGGACAGACCAGGGTCAGAGTAGGGCTTTTACCAGTGTGAACAGGGATCTCTCAGGTTTAGTTATTAGTCTCTCTGGGTTGTACATCACCATATGCATGTGCTTGTGCAGCCATAACAACTGTTTTGGTCTTAGGAAATTCCAAACTGATTTGACAAACCACCGTTGCCTAAAGCTGCAAAGGTTCTCAATCTATAAAGTTGGTGAAGACCTGTATAATGGCACAGGGCATTCCCTGGTGACTCATTATTCAGCTGTACCCTGCCCCATATATCACCGTGTATTGGGGATATTCTCCAGAAAAGAAACCTCCATATATCTCTGAATGTAATCTGAAGGTAGAGTAGGTCCACATAAGTCTATGGGCTGCGTATTACGACCTTACAATTCAACGTTTGTAGTCTCGAACTAGGGAGACCCATAGGTCTGCATGGGCGCTGTAAACACAAAACGGTGGATGATTTTTCAAGATTTTTTGCAGACTTGTTTCTTCTTTTCCTCTTAAGAAATAAAACCTGTGCCCATAGCATTTACTATAATTCACTAAGGCGAAACTATAAATGATATATCCTCTAGCAGCAGAGAAACACCACATAATGGTGCTGCCACAGTTTCCCATTGACTAACTGGAATGATTGGCCCCTCGGTGAGTCTTATCCGGCAGCCGTTTACGTCTGTGTTCCTATCGATCCCTGGTGATTGTGTCCAGATTATTAATGGGGGAAGGAGACGGCTGTTACTTTGGTAATGGTGTCAGGTCTACAGATAGATATAGCTGTATGAACTGCAGGTATAGAGCGGCCATACTTACTAATCATCCCCTTACAGGACTGTAATGTAGATGTGTATGACATCCTGACACCTGCGGGGGCATGTAGTAGTGTCTATAACCAACATGCCTCACAAATGGCTTCAACTTAAAATCAGATCATTTGTAAAATAACTATTGCTTCTGAAACAAGACAGGACGTTCCTGCTGCTCCATGGAGGAGATGATCCATTGTCAGATTTCCATACTTTGTGGAGCGATGCGCTCCCCTAGAAATGCTGTTATTCCTGCAGTGCCATCTGTGAGTGAGCCAGGCACAGCGGCAGACCCTGCCCTGGTGGGCTGAGTGTTTTCCTTCCAATTATTTTATGTTTAATTAGGAAAAGAAGGAACAACTTTGCCTGATGTTCATTTCCTTCCATTTCTTTCTTTTTTTTTTTATGGGCAGTGTAAGAACCGATTTGAGGACGTTGGCGGCTGAATGGATGGAGACGGTGCACACAGAAGGCGCAGTAATCGCTGCCTCGTGTACGGACAGCACGGATTTTGTTCCTTCGATTTTGGGATTTGTAACAAATCGTTTCTAAGCTTTTAAAAGGGATTTTCACTCAAGACTTGGAATTTTCAGACTCTCCGGTCACATTCACAGGAAATATGGGGAGCTGTTGGCAGGTTCTTTACTCTGTATCTGTTGTTCTTGTGCAACCTTTGGGTCTAAGCGATGACTTTTCTCCTTGTGGGGAGTGCCAATTCAGCATGAGGAGACTTATAAGCCATGCAATGCTCCAACAGGAATTTAAGTACTGACTGTAGCGTCGGCGTCCCTGCCCTCTGCTAGGCAGGGACGCTGTTCCCCTCACCTCTCTGCTCCGAGCCCGGCGTCCTCCTCCCGCTCTGCTGGCAGCGCGCGCTCCTTCCCGGCCACTGTGCTTAGGGCGCGCGCTCCCTCCCTCTTAAAGGGGCCGCGCGCGCCGTCCTAAGGAGTCCCCGGCCAATGGCCGGAGGACTTCACCATATATAAGGCACCTCCTCCAAAATGGAGGTGCCCGAGCAATGTTGTAGCACTGTTCACTACTCTGCTTCAGCCCTCAGGTCCCGTTGCCAGTTACCTGCCAGATACCTGCCAGATTCCTGCCAGTCTGCTGTCTAATTCCTGCCTGATATCCTGCTACCTGCCTGCTAGCCTGAGGTCCGACGGTCTGCCTTACTACTCCTGTCAGTCTGTCTAAGGACCAGCTTGCCCGCTCACCTGGGAGCGCACATCAACTACCTGCCTGCTTGCCTGAGGTCCGACGGTCTGCCTTCCAACTCTTGTCAGTCTGTCTATGGACCAGCTTGCCCGCTCACCTGGGAGTGCACATCTGCTACCTGCCTGCTAGCCTACCTGGAGGCTCTGCCGTCACGTGCTGTGACCACCTGCCTGTCCAGTGACTCCTGCACGCTCACCTGGGAGCGCTCATCTGCTGCCTGTCTGCTAGCCTACCTGGAGGCTCTGCCGTCACGTGCTGTGACCACCCGCCTGTCCAGAGACTTCTGCCCGCTCACCTGGGAGTGCTCATCTGCCGCCTGTCTGTTGGTCTTCCTGGAGGCTCCGCCGTCACATGCTGTGACCACCCGTTTATCCAGAGACTCTCGCCTGCTCACCTGGGAGCTCACGTCTACCATCAGCCGCCACAGGTCGTACCAACCCTTTACCCAGAGACTGCCCCGGTCACTTGCCGTGACCATCTGCCCGTTCACCCAGAGACTGCCCCGGTCACTTGCCGTGACCATCTGCCCGTTCACCCAGAGACTGCCCCGGTCACTTGCCGTGACCATCTGCCCGTTCACCCAGAGACTGCCCCGGTCACTTGCCGTGACCATCTGCCCGTTCATCCAGAGACTGCCCCGGTCACTTGCCGTGACCTCCTGCCCGTTCTTCTAGAGACTGTCCCGGTCACCTGCTGTGACTGCCTGCCTGGTCGCCACCCGCTCCCTTACAAGGACCGCCCCCTTGTATAGTAGCTCAGAGGTTCCGCCTCCCAGACCCGTTACAGTTTGCTCGGGCCATGGAACCCGGTGGCACCGAAGCTCCCTCGCTCTCGGACCTCTGTCATGAACTGTCCCGTCAGAGGTCCCAACAGGAGTCCATCCTGGGTCACCTGCGGAATGTCAATTCTCGCCTGGACACTCTGACTGCTCCACCAGCAACCACCGCCAGTGCCATGACTCGCAACCTGGCAGCTCCGCTGCCCACCAATACCATGGTATCCTACCCCGGACCCCGGCTTTCTGCACCTCCTCGCTTCGGAGGCGACTCCGCCCAGGCTCGGGGCTTCATAAATCAGTGCACCCTGCACTTTGAACTCCTGTCCCACCAGTTTAACTCCGACCGGGCCAAGGTTGCCTTCATCATGTCCCATCTCACCGGGGAGGCCCTGGCCTGGCTAAATCCTCTATGGGAGAGAGGAGACCCCCTGGTGTCCGACTTGCCTGCCTTTCTCATGGCTTTCCGGAAAATCTTCGACGAACCCGGACGGAAGACCTCATCCGCATCATCTCTGCTACGCCTCCGTCAGGGAAGTCTCACCGTGGGCCAATATGCCATACGGTTCCGTACCCTTGCCTCGGAGCTGGCCTGGGATAACGACGCTCTGGTATCCGTCTTCTGGGAGGGTCTGTCCGGCCGTATTAAAGATGAACTTGCCGGTCGGGACATTCCTACCACTCTCGATGACCTAATAACTCTTGCCACCCGGATTGACCTACGGTTCCAGGAGCGTGTCAAAGAGGTCACCCGTGAGAGGAGGTTTCCACGTCTAGCTCCTACTTTTCAGAAATCCGTCTCTCCCCAGGTACACTCTCCTGAGCCTATGCAGGTCGACCAGACCAAGATGGTCAAAACCCGTCAGGACTTACGCCGTGCCGAAGGGAGCTGCTTCTACTGTGGCAGTAAGGAGCACCGGATCCGTACCTGCCCGGAGAGGTCGGGAAACGCCTGTGTCTAGGTTCGCTCAGAGAGGTCAACCTAGACAAGAATAAATCCTCTCCATCTCTGCTACTGTCAGTCTCTATTATCTGCGGGGAGAATCGTTATTTCGAACTAGCCCAACTTGACTCTGGAGCGGCCGGGAATCTTATCTCACTGTCCCTGGTAGAAAAATACCGCATTCCCACCAAACCTCTGGCTGTACCATTATCTGTCGCTGCTGTGGATGGGGGCCTCTTACCACGTCCCATCCAACTCATCACTGAATCCGTAACTCTGCAGGTGGGAATGCTGCATTCTGAGAGCATCTCTTTTCATGTTCTGCCTGGACTCTCTCACGCCCTCTTGCTAGGTCTACCTTGGCTCCAGAGACATGCACCCGTGCTTGACTGGCAGACCGGAGAAGTCCTTCGCTGGGGACAGGACTGTCATAAGACTTGTTTGGTTCCTGTTCATACCGTCCGTCCTTCTCCTACCCCAACTAATCTACCTGGACTTCCGATTCCCTATTGGTCATTTGCTGATGTCTTTAATAAAAAGGAGGCAGAGACATTACCCCCTCATAGACCATACGACTGTCCTATCGACCTGTTACCCGGTACTACTCCTCCCCGTGGGCGTATTTACCCATTGTCCGCTGCTGAGACCCGGTCGATGTCCGAATATATTGAGGAGAATTTGGCCAGGGGATTCATCCGGAAATCTACCTCCCCGGCGGGAGCAGGCTTCTTCTTCGTAAAAAAGAAGGACGGCTCTCTCCGTCCCTGTATAGACTATAGAGGCCTTAACCAGATCACGGTGAAGAATAAGTACCCCCTTCCGCTCATTCCAGAATTATTTGATCGCCTGAGGGGGGCTAGAATCTTCACCAAACTGGACCTCCGTGGGGCGTACAACCTGGTCCGTATCCGTCAAGGGGATGAATGGAAGACTGCATTCAACACCCGGGATGGCCACTATGAATATCTGGTAATGCCCTTTGGTCTCTGTAACGCTCCTGCCGTCTTTCAAGAGTTGGTCAATGACATCTTCCGGGACCTTCTCTACTCCTGCGTTGTGGTGTACCTGGACGACATCTTGGTCTTCTCTCCGGATCTCCAGACTCACCGGAGGGACGTTCGTCAGGTCCTGCTCAGGCTCAGGCAGAACCACCTCTTCGCTAAATATGAGAAGTGCCTCGTTGAGCAGACCTCGCTTCCGTTTTTGGGCTACATTATTTCTCAGACCGGCCTACGAATGGATCCAGAGAAACTGTCTGCCATTGAGAAATGGCCCCGACCGGAGGGGTTGAAGGCCATTCAGCGGTTCCTGGGCTTCGCCAACTACTACCGCCTCTTCATACCGCACTTCTCTTCCCGGACTGCCCCAATTTCCGCGCTCACCCGTAAGGGTACTAATCCCAAAGAGTGGCCGCCCGAAGCAGAGGAGGCCTTTCTTTCCTTAAAACAGGCCTTCTCTTCCGCCCCGGTGCTGCATCGTCCGGACGGCAACAAGCAGTTCTTTCTGGAGGTTGACGCCTCCTCCTCTGGAGCCGGAGCTGTACTTACTCAAAAATCTTCTTCCGGGAGGATGGTAACTTGCGGCTTCTTCTCCAAACTCTTCTCCTCTTCTGAGCGCAATTATTCCATAGGAGACCGAGAGTTATTGGCCATCAAGCTGGCATTGGAGGAGTGGCGTTACCTACTCGAGGGGGCTCTTCATCCGGTAATAATTTACACTGACCACAAGAACTTGGCTTATCTCCAGCATGCCCAGAGACTTAATCCGCGCCAAGCCCGGTGGTCCTTGTTTTTTGCTCGCTTTGATTTTGTTCTACATTTTCGCCCGGCTGACAAGAACATCAAAGCAGACGCCTTGTCCCGATCTTTTCTGGTATCTGATCTCGAGGAAGAACCTAAACATATCATCGATCCCGCCAGAGTAATGCAGGTGGCTCCCGTGAGTCTAAATCGTCTCCCTCCCGGTAAGACGTTCGTATCGGTACCTGATCGGGAGAAGATCCTACACTGGGGTCATTCGTCTAAACTAGCTGGCCACGCCGGTCAGAAAAAGACCCTCCAGCTTATTTCCCGGCACTACTGGTGGCCTAACCTGCGCAAGGATGTAATAGACTTTGTTTCTGCCTGTGTGTCCTTTGCCCGCAACAAAGTTCCGAGACACCTGCCAGCCGGTCGCCTTCTTCCTCTGCCAGTACCTGCTGCCCCCTGGCAGCATATAGCGATGGACTTCATAACTGATCTTCCCGTCTCTGCCGGTTGTACGGTCATTTGGGTGGTCGCTGACCGCTTTTCCAAGATGGCTCACTTCATTCCCCTGCCAGGCCTCCCGTCTGCACCCGAGCTGGCTAAAGACTTTATCCGCCACATCTTCCGTCTTCATGGCCTGCCCCGTCACATCGTGTCGGATCGTGGGGTACAGTTCACTTCTCGTTTCTGGAGAGCCACTTGTAAATTGCTAGACGTCACCCTGGACTTCTCCTCCGCTTACCACCCACAGTCCAATGGTCAAGTGGAGCGGATCAATCAGATCCTGACCTGTTACCTCCGGCACTTCGTTAATGCCCACCATTCTGACTGGGTGGATCTCCTGCCATGGGCCGAATTCTCGTACAACAATCACGAGAGCGAATCTTCCTCCAAATCCCCGTTTTTTGTAGTCTTCGGTCAGCATCCTCGGATCCCGTTTCCCGTCTCCACCTCGGTGGACAATCCGGCTGCGGAATCTCTTGTTAACAAATTTTCCTCCACATGGGAGAGTACCCGGTCCGCACTCCTTCTGTCATCCGAGCGTATGAAAAGACATGCTGACAAAAAACGTCTGGATCCTCCTCAATTCCGTCCAGGGGATAAGGTCTGGCTCTCGTCCAAGTATGTCCGGCTCAAGATTCCTTCCTATAAGTTAGGGCCTCGGTTCATCGGTCCTCTGGAGGTCATCAGTCAGATCAACCCGGTGGCCTATAAATTGAAACTCCCGGCCAACTTGCGGATCCCTAACTCCTTCCATGTATCTCTCCTCAAACCTGTGGTACTTAACTCTTTTTCTAAGTCTACAGGCACGCCTCCTGCTCCGGTTTCCGCTGAAAACGAATTTGAGGTAGAGAACATTCTGGCCACCAAAAGGGTAAGAGGGAAGACCTTTTTTCTAGTAGATTGGAAGGGGTTTGGTCCTGAAGAGAGAACGTGGGAGCCCCGGGAGAACATCCATGCCCCTCTCATCCTTGCTAAATTTCTGTCTGGCCTAAAAAAGGGGGGGCCTAAAGGGGGGGGTACTGTAGCGTCGGCGTCCCTGCCCTCTGCTAGGCAGGGACGCTGTTCCCCTCACCTCTCTGCTCCGAGCCCGGCGTCCTCCTCCCGCTCTGCTGGCAGCGCGCGCTCCTTCCCGGCCACTGTGCTTAGGGCGCGCGCGCGCTCCCTCCCTCTTGAAGGTGCCGCGCGCGCCGTCCTAAGGAGTCCCCGGCCAGTGGCCGGAGGACTTCACCATATATAAGGCACCTCCTCCAAAATGGAGGTGCCCGAGCAATGTTGTAGCACTGTTCACTACTCTGCTTCAGCCCTCAGGTCCCGTTGCCAGTTACCTGCCAGATTCCTGCCAGTCTGCTGTCTAATTCCTGCCTGATATCCTGCTACCTGCCTGCTAGCCTGAGGTCCGACGGTCTGCCTTACTACTCCTGTCAGTCTGTCTAAGGACCAGCTTGCCCGCTCACCTGGGAGCGCACATCTGCTACCTGCCTGCTAGCCTACCTGGAGGCTCTGCCGTCACGTGCTGTGACCACCCGCCTGTCCAGAGACTTCTGCCCGCTACACCTGGGAGCGCTCATCTGCCGCCTGTCTGTTGGTCTTCCTGGAGGCTCCGCCGTCACATGCTGTGACCACCCGTTTATCCAGAGACTCTCGCCTGCTCACCTGGGAGCTCACGTCTACCATCAGCCGCCACAGGTCGTACCAACCCTTTACCCAGAGACTGCCCCGGTCACTTGCCGTGACCATCTGCCCGTTCACCCAGAGACTGCCCCGGTCACTTGCCGTGACCATCTGCCCGTTCACCCAGAGACTGCCCCGGTCACTTGCCGTGACCATCTGCCCGTTCACCCAGAGACTGCCCCGGTCACTTGCCGTGACCATCTGCCCGTTCATCCAGAGACTGCCCCGGTCACTTGCCGTGACCTCCTGCCCGTTCTTCTAGAGACTGTCCCGGTCACCTGCTGTGACTGCCTGCCTGGTCGCCACCCGCTCCCTTACAAGGACCGCCCCCTTGTATAGTAGCTCAGAGGTTCCGCCTCCCAGACCCGTTACACTGACTTTTAGGATTTCTGCTTCCAATAGGGGGCACTAGAGTTCCTGTCCTCTTTCTACAGGCATGGTAGGATTGGGGTATGCAGATAACCTCTTCACAGCAGAAGAGAAAAGGGTCTCTAGCGCCTCCTGTTGGAAGTAAGTAGAAAAGAGGCTATGTGGCACTCCCTTAGAGGGTGCACAAATAGGATACCACTCCAGAAGTAAGAAAAATAGATTTGGCACTCCAAGATTTCATGCAGAAAAAATAATTTTATTGTGCAAAACAATCCAGTTTGTTGCCAATATATGTTAACGTTTCGGCCTATTTATTGGCCTTCTTCAGAACAGAGTGTTGTAGCTGAGTAAGTATGGCTGGAGAAAGAGCCAGGGATTGTTAGCAAAATACATGCATCAGGAGGTTCTCTATGGCGCTGTGAGGAAAAGCACCAAAGTTCTAGGAGAAAGGCGCTTTCTCCAGCCGTACTTTCTCAGCTACAACACTCTGTTCTGAAGAAGGCCAATAAATAGGCCGAAACATTAACATATATTGGCAACAAACTGGATTGTTTTGCACAATAAAATAATTTTTTCTGCATGAAATCTTGGAGTGCCAAATCTATTTTTCTTTCTTCCTGTTGGAAGTAGCAATCTTATCTGGACCAGAACTTCCATTTGCAGACTCTTAATTCTAGAATTTTGTCACTCATCAGTGCAAAGCAGGAGATTTGATTGGCTGGGTGGGAGACCTTTGACAGGGGGTCTAAGAGGTAAAATGTTTCCTTGTGGGGAGATTTTTGGGAATGGGGACGTATCTAACATGATAATATCAATATATATCACTCTGTGGCAGCACATACGTTTTGGATACATAGCGGTGTGCTCCTGGGAGCTGCCTCAGGAATGAGTTTTCTGCATTAGAAATCATTGGATACTTAAGGATATGTCCACAGATGCCAGATTTGCAAATCTGCACCAATTTACAGTCAAGTATATGTTGATAGAGTTGTGAAAACCTTAGTGGGAAGGCCAAGCTGTATAGGAGCAGATCCAAAGTTGTCCCCCTCCTCCTGCATCTTCCCAGATATGACAACATACCTGATTTGCTTTCAAAAAGTAGATTTTGGTGACGGGTAGTGGGCATATAATGGTATATGACCCCATGACCGTACCTCACATTTACTGATGACACTGCATGGACCAAAGCAGTGTTTGGCATCGAACTCCCAGTTCGGACGGTTTACACATTATTTTGAACAACTTTATGAAGTTCCCCTTGTTCTTGACACTTCCACCCACTCCATGCGATATGTGCGCATTGCTAAACCTGTCTGTGTCACCTGGTGTGTGATTCCTACGCTGCCATCTGCTGATCAGACCGCGGCTCTGTTTTCAGACTGCGCTATTAATTGCTCCCTGCGTGGCTGTACCGTACAATGTACACGTACGCCTGGTATCAGGAGGTGATACTTGTATCATTGCCCAATATAATCTGTAGCCGGGTCCCCACCTACCATGTGTAATGGACCACAGGTAAAGGTGCTACTGCTTCCCCTGCACCCCCTATAGCAATGACTCTAGAATGACCTGTATAACTACAGATATACAGCTCATCTCTCCCTGCCACCCTACTAAATGGGAAGTTACATATATTACATATCAATTACTGATTAAAATTATATGCACCCTATATGCACATTATTCCCCCCATCTTTTATTAAACGCTCCCAGGCATTAAGTAGCCTCTGTGTGCATGATGTATTTTATCATGTCTAATGTTCTAGAAAAGCCATCCCCAGAGGTATCTGCGGGGTACAGAGGAGTATGGCAGTGGGGGCAGAAGAGTCTGGCAGGGACTCTGAGGGGCATGGAAATGTGGCTGGAGGACCAGAGAAGTTTCTTGGGGGCAGTGGAAACTGGTGGGAGAGGAGAGTCTGGCAGGGGTACTGGGTGGCATAGGAATGTGGCTGGGGGACCAGAGGAGTTTGGCAGGGGGCAGAGGAGTATGGTGGTGGAGGAGAATCTGGCAGGGGTACTGGGTGGCATAGGAATGTGGCTGGGGGCGCCAGAGAAGTTCGAAGGGGATGGGGTGGGGGTGGGGGTGGAGACTCTAGCATGGGGAAGAGGGGTCTAGAGGAGGACAGATGGGTCTGGTTGCGACATTTGAGTCTGCTAGGGACAGAGAGGTTTGAAGAGGGGCAGAGAGGGTTGTGGGCTGTGGAGGGGATAGAAATGTGTATACTGCCCTCCCCCTATTGGGAACACCAAGCGTGCATGTGAATGGGGAAGTCTGGTGAAATTTCAGTTGGATGATCAAATACTCCTTGACAATTTTTTAAAGTGTGTGGCTACTTCTAAGCTACCATCAAACAGCTGTGAGTCAACCAATCGTTTAGCCAATGGCCACCAGCGCTGATCCCACCAATAACAAGCGCATTTGGGGTTAAATAGGTATCTGCCAGGCTGCTCCCATGGTCTTCATCCCTGGGTAATAAAAAAGGAAGAAAATACCCTAAATCTTTTTATCCCTAGCTTGCATGCCTAATGGTCTCGTTAACAGTGTGGCACCAAAAAAGGGGACTCAGACCAGTCTAATGTGTAAGCACTAGTGTTGAGCATTCCGATACTGAAATATCGGGTATCGACCGATATTCGCGGTATCGGAATTCCGATACTTAGTTCCGATACTTTTAGAATATCAAATACCGGAATCAGAAGTTCCCATAATGCCTGCGCTCTGCAGTGTCTCTGAAGGATGACAAGCTGGATGGCAGCGCTCAGCTTACTGTACTTGTCATTTAGTGTTAAAGGATTTATAAAAAAAAATATTAGTGTTTTCATGCACCTTCTCTTTAAAAAAGCCGGCCGGCAATTCAGCAGCGGTACCTGACAATTTAGAATAGAAAGAATAGAGCATCACACATAGATTAGATACATAGAAACATGTCAGTCACATATATAAGAAGTACAGTGACAGTGTTGATTACTGTACTTGTCATTTAGTGTTAAAATAAAGGATTTATTAAAAAAAAAATTGGCGTGGGGTTCCCCGTAATTTTAGTCTCTAGCGGAGGTTAAGCAGACGGCTGGGGCAGATGTTTGAAGCCTGGGAAGGGGGTAATACCCACAGAGCTTCCCAGGCTACTAATATCAGCCCCCAGCTGAATACATAGCCTTTGCTAGCTATTAAAATGGGGGACCCCCAAAAAAATGACGTGGGGTCCCCCCTATTTTAATAGCTAGCAAAGGCTAGGCAGACAGCTGGGGGCTGATATTATTAGCCCAGGAAGGGTGCCATGAATATTGGCCCCCTCCCAGGCTAGAATCCCCAGCCGTCAGCCGCCCCAGAAATGGCGCATCCATAGGATGCGCCAATTCTGGCACTTAGCCTCGCTCTTCCCACTGCCCTGTAGCGGTGGCAGTGGGGTAATAGGGCTGGGGTTGATGTCAGCTTATAATGCCAGCTGACATCAAGCCCAGGTTAGTAATGGAGAGGCTTCTATAAGACACCCCCATTACTAACCCCATAGTCAAAGTTAAAAAAAACACAAACACCCAGAATAAAGTCCTTTAATTGAAATAAAGACACAATTCTTTATTGTTCTAAATTAAACCATACTTACCATCACGCCCATTCCAGCTGAAGCCAACGATCTCCTGCAATAAAAGTAAAATAATAAAGCAACCTCTTCCTTACCTTTCCATGGTTCCCACGACGGCTTCAGCTCTGCTACATTCACATGACAGACTGGATCGCAGCCGAAAGCTGCCATCCAGCCTGTCATGCCGCAGACACTGAGAAGCTCCTCAGTGTCTGGCTGTGACGGCATAAAGATGAGCCGAGGTCATGTCCAATGAACTCAGCTCACCTCATGCACGTCACTGACAGCGTGGGAAAATTCTCCTGCACATGCAGTGAGCGTGAGAGAATTCTCCTGCTAAAGCGCTGAGCGCAGGAGAATTTTCCCATGCTGTCAGTGACGTGCATGAGGTGAACTCATGTCCAATGAACTCAGCTCACCTCATGCACGTCACTGACAGCGTGGGAGAATTCTCCTGCGCTTAGCGCTTGAGCAGGAGAATTCTCCCACGCTGGGATGGCATTGAGATGACAGGCTGGATCACAGCTGAGCGCTGCCATCCAGCTTGTCATCCTTCAGAGACACTGCAAGCATGCCTGCGCTTCTCGGTGTCTGTGGCGTGGCAAGCTGGATGGCAGCTTTCGGGTGCGATCCAGCCTGTCATGTCAATGTAGCAGAGCTGAAGCTGTCCTGGGAACCATGGAAAGGTAAGGATGATACTGCTTTATTATTTTACTTTTATTGCAGAAGACATTGGCTTCAGCTGGAATGGTGATGGTAAGTATGGTTTAATTT
The DNA here is from genome assembly GCF_046119375.1 of Phyllobates terribilis. NCBI lineage: Eukaryota > Metazoa > Chordata > Amphibia > Anura > Dendrobatidae > Phyllobates > Phyllobates terribilis. The sequence continues at coordinate 97,330,281 of NW_027362773.1, read as the reverse complement.
AGAACATTAAAGAATTGTGTGTTTATTTCAATTAAAGGACTTTATTCTTGGTTTTGTGTTTTTTTAAATACTTTACTAGAAATTCATGGCGGGCATGTCTAATATTGGCGTGACCCCATGAATTTCGGGCTTAGGGCCAGCTGATAATGCCAAGCTGGCCCTAACCCCTTTATTACCCAGTGAGCCACCGCACCAGGGCCCTGGATGAGTTGGGTACAGCGCCAGAAGATGGCGCTTCTATTAACGCGCCATTTTCTGGGGTGGCTGCGGACTGCAATGTTTCTATGTATCTAATCTATGTTTGATTCTCTATTCTTTCTATTCTAAATTGTCGGGTACCGATGCTGAATTGGCGGCCGGCTTTTTTAAAGAGACGGTGCATGAAAACACTATTATTTTTTTTAATAAATCCTTTAACACTAAATGACAAGTACAGTAACCAACACTGTCACTGTACTTCTTATATATGTGACTGACATGTTTCTATCTATCTAATCTATGTGTGAAGCTCTATTCTTTCTATTCTAAATTGTCGGGTACCGATGCTGAATTGCCAGCAGGCTTTTTTAAAGAGATGGTGCATGAAAACACTGTTATTTTTTTTAATAAATCCTTTAACACTAAATGACAAGTACAGTAACCAACACTGTCACTGTACTTCTTATATATGTGACTGACATGTTTCTATCTATCTAATCTATGTGTGATGCTCTATTCTTTCTGTTGTAAATTGTCGGGTACCGGTGTATGCCGCTGCTGAATTGCCGGCTTTTCGCGTAATACATTCTACATTATTGTTAGTTGTTTTACTTCATGTAGAATTAACCTACAAGGAAAGAAAGGGTTTATTTTTATTCTGATATTTGTGTCCCATTGACTTGCATTGGTTTCCGGTATCGGAATCGGCGATATCCGATATATTTTGGGTATCGGTCCGATCCAATCCGATTCTATATTTCCCGATATCGGAAGGTATCGCTCAACACTAGTAAGCAGTAATTCTGTTAGGGACGCAGAAGACTTCGCACCGACAGTCAGTGTTTCCTGGACTTGTTTGATAACACAGGTCAACAAAAAAATATTTTTTTTCTGGTGCCAAAGATATTTTAATGAATTTGGGGTATTTTTGGGGTGCTGATTCTGAATATGCAATCAGTTTTGCCAGATTGGCTCTAGTTTTTGAGATTTTTGGTATCTTATTTATAGCACGTGTTGGTAAATGCGACGCGTCATCTCATTAATTTCTTTAGATTAGTACTTGAACTGAGCAGTTCTCAATATAGTTTTGTGTTAATTAGTGTTCTAGAAGTTTGTTCATAGCTTGATTTTATACTAACTTTATGTTGTCTGTTTTCCAATGAAAAGCATGAACTCATCAAGAAGAAGTTGCCTTAACGATCCAGACTCATTCTGTTACATTTGTGGTGAATATACACTGCCAAAACATAGAAGAAACATAACAGACTTCGTAAAAAAAGTGTATTTGGCCTATTTTGGGGTTATGCTTGGGGACCAAGACAAGTTTTGAGCACCACACATAGTGTGCAAAGCATGTATCGAATTATTACGAAAATGAAGCAAAGGACAAAGAAAAAGCTTCAAATTTGGTGTTCCAATGGTGTGGAGAGAGCAAAAAAATCATCATGATGACTGTTATTTCTGTGCAGTGCAAGTGCAAGGATTCAATAAGCATAAGAAACGAAAATGGGAGTATCCTAACATGGAATCTGCAAGAAGGCCTGTCCCTCATTGTGAAGATGTGCCTGTACCTGTGTTTACCATGTTACCTGACCTTCCCCCACCTGATGATGATGAAATGCAGGGTATGGAGCTAAGCATTAGTTCTGGAAGTGAACCAGAATATGAAGGAAGTTTCAGAACACCTACGCAATTTACCCAAGGAGAGCTCAACGATCTAAAAAGAGACCTCAACCTCTCAAAAAGTGCATCCGAACTTTTAGCTTCCAGGCTAAGTGAGAAAAATTGTCTGACGCCTGGAACTAAAATTACATCTTACAGGACCAGAGAAGAAGCACTTCTTCAATTTTTCTGTGAAGATGACCTACTTGTATATTGTAAGGATATGCCTGGCCTGATGCTGCAAATGGGTTTACAAGTATATCGTCCTGAAGACTGGAGGCTTTTCATAGATAGTTCTAAAAGGAGTTTGAAATGTGTTTTGTTGAACAATGGCAATCAGTGTGCATCTCTTCCAGTAGCTCACTCAACTAAACTTGTAGAACAATACAAAAATGTCAAAATGGTCATGGAGAAACTGTGCTACCATGAACATTCGTGGCTGATATGTGTTGATTTAAAAATGGTCAACTTTTTACTTGGACAGCAAAGTGGATACAAAAAGTATCCTTGCTTCATCTGCATGTGGGATAGTAGAGCAAAACATCAGCACTGGGAGAAAGTGAATTGGCCTCCAAGGGACACCTTGACAGTAGGAGCATCAAACATAGTGAACTAACCTTTGGTGGACAGGGAAAAAATCATTCTACCACCACTTCACATAAAGTTAGGATTAATGAAGCAGTTCGTCAAGGCATTAGACAAAGATGGTAATTGCTTCATGTACATCTGCAGATCTTTCCCTGGTCTTAGTAGCGAAAAACTGAAGGCAGGAATCTTTGATGGTCCTCAAATTCAGAAACTCATTAAAGATTCAAATTTTCCTAAGTAAATGAATGACATGGAAGCTGCTGCATGGTGTAGTTTTGTGTTGGTAGTGAAGAACTTCTTGGGAAATAAAAAGGCAGACAATTATGAAGAACTGGTACAAAACATGCTATTGAGATTTAGAAATCTGGGTGTACACATGAGCATTAAATTGCATTATCTTCACAGTCACTTGGACAGATTTCCAGAAAATCTTGGAGATTTTAGCGAAGAACAAGGGGAGAGATTTCATCAGGATATTATGATGATGGAGGAAAGGTACTGTGATGAACCTGTAGCCGCCATCTTGGTAATGATAAATCATATCCAGGGATGGCCACACTTCAGCAGCCCCCACCCTTGGGACCTTCTGTTAAAACGTCAACTAGATAGTTTCCCCCCATCCAGGCTCCTGTAAGATAAGAAGCCTACTTAACACTTGAATGCTAGGAGCTTCAAAGACTTCGAGAGGAAACACAGCCAGCAGGGGGGGGTGCTTCGTCTATCTGTACCTGACCATTTGTCCCATAGGACTAGTTTCTTTGTCTGTCACTAGCATGGAGGCATAAGATATAGAAACATGAATAGTACACGCATGTTGCGTGGGATGGGCCAATAAAAAAATATCACGGCGTCCCGGAGCCATTGCGCACACAAGCCTCCGCGGTAGACGTTTGTACGTGCTCTGGAAGCCAAGATATAGCGCGGAGCCATTCCTGAGGACCGTATGGTATCATAATTGATATCAAAAGGTCGGTTACGGCGGCCCGAATCCATGGGAACCCCTGGGGGTATCATGAGACCATCCCAGAAGAAGTTATTGGGTTCCTTAGAATTTGGGCTTCTGATCGAAGTTAGACCTGAGGGTGGAGACTGAGCCAGCTGACCTCACCAGCAGTGGGCGGGACGGGGCAGGTAAGATAGCAGGACAGACAAGAGACAAGTCAGTCTTGACCCAAGAGTGGTGTGCTGAACATCTGAGCACCAGCTGAGGCCACCAAGGGGAGGAGCAGTTTGACCATGCGGTGGTAGGCCTCAGCCTGTAACAAAGAACCGTGCCTGCGATCGCAGAATCCTCTCCCTGCGTCACAAGAAAATCAAGAAACCGGTAACTGATATGCTGTGGTGATTCTGTGTGTTGTATTCCATTGTTGTATAGTTTAGCCTGACCTTATACCTGTGTATATTTAGTTGTATATCGTGTATCTAGTGTATTATTATAATCAATTACCTCAAGTAATTGTGGGCCTGCCTTTTATTCTGCATAACGAACGCACGTCCGTGTGAGCTCGGCTCAAGCCAAAAACGCTACCCAGGGTTGGTTCCTGACCCGATATAGGCCCATTCACGGACTGGGCGTATATCTAAAATAGGGACTGGTGGCAGCATACCAACTGGGGATTGGGGAAGGCTGGTAGTGACGGTCGGAGGTTCAGATATATATATTCCTGGCGCGGCCAAGGAAGATATATATACCGCCCTCACTACAGAGGGCCCCGATACCCAGTAGGTTACAGGACAGTCTCCCTGGCGACCGCTTATCCTAGGTGCAGTTCCTTGACTGACCTGAGGCTAAGAGGGCGCTAGCGAGTTGTGCTGTGTAGTGACGTTACGGTTTAGTGACGTTGAAGGGATAACACACTACCGTGTTCCCTGCGCTGGTTGCAGCTTCCTGGCACTACTTTCTCTAGGTGCAGTACCTTGACTGACCTGAGAGGTAAGGGGGCGCCAGAGAGCTGCACCCACCGGCCGGCTTTCATCACATTGGTGGCAGCGGTGGGATTGCAGAATAATAGTGTTGTGGGACCCCTACTCCCAGGCACTAAAGACTGCCAGTGGTAACTTCCACTGCTGGAGTCTTAAGGTCAGCCCAACGTTAGACGGTCAGGCTAAAAGTATAACAAGGTGTGTGCAAACTCAGGGTTGCAGCGGTGTCAGTTACCAAGATGGCAGACGGCACCAGGAGCAAGACCCTGCAGGAGGCTAATGCTACGGTCCGTGTGGCAGGAGGGGAGGACATTGTTACTCATGGCGAGGAGGAGTCCAGCCCGGGCACCTCAGGGAGCCAGTCCCCAGTATACGGTCCCGCAGTGGGCTGCCCACCACCTACCCAGCCCAGCCTGTCCAGATCACAAGCCCTTTTACAAGCGGCTATGGCAAGTCTCCAGTCTCATGGCGATGCCGTCTACAAAACCCTCCTGGCAGCATCAGAGAAGGCAGCGGAGGAGGAGCGTGCAGAGCGGGCTGCGGAGCGGGCTGCGGAGCGGGCTGCGGAGCGTGAAGCTGCAGAGCGCCGGGAGGCTGCGGAGCGTGCAGAGCGAGCTGCGGAGCGCCAGCACCAACTGGACCTGGCCCAGCGGGGGCTTCCGCTAGAGCAACCAACCCATCAGGAGACCAAGTCGTCCAAAGTCCGAGCTGAGGACTTCCCTCTACTGGAGAAGGATCGGGACCTGGACTCCTTTCTGGTGGCATTTGAACGGACCTGTCTTCAGCACCATCTGGCCCGGGATCAGTGGGCCAGATACCTGACCCCCCGTTTGAGGGGTAAGTCCCTGGATGCCTTGGGGGACTTACCTGCCGGGGAGGTACAGAACTACGACTGCATCAAGCGGGCCCTGATCCGGCAGTACAACCTCACTCCCGAGTCGTACCGCCAGAAGTTCCGGAGCCTGCTGCGTGGCCCCAAGGACACCTGGACCGATCATATGCGGGCGCTGTTGAGAGCCGCAGAGCACTGGACCTCGGGTCTAGCGCTTACTACCCGCCAGGAGGTCCAGGAACTGTTCGTCACGGAGCAGTTCTTGTGGAACTGCCCAGAGGACCTCCGACAGTTCCTCCGTGACCGAAAACCAACAGGGGCTTCTGCTACAGCCGCCCTGGCAGACGAGTATGCCAATAACAGGGCGCCTGAGCTGAAGAAGTCTGCCAGCAGCACCTGGAGAGGGGGTAAGCCCAGTCATGCCCCTGTTTCCCCGGCCCCTAGAACACAAGGGGTGTATCCCCCTGTTGCCCTCTCCAGGCAAGGACCAGACGTAAGACGTTGTCATCTATGCAACAAACCAGGACACTTTAGGGCTGAGTGTCCCCAGCGCCAAAAGACCCCATCCCAGTCCCAGAGAGCGCCCAATGTTTTGTGTGTGGGAGGGGGTGGTGGTAGGTCCCTGGACAACATCCAACCCGTCACCATAGGCCGTTCTGCGGTCATGGGACTGCGGGACACGGGCGCTGAACGAACACTGGTACGGCCTGAGGTGGTGTCCCCCCAGGACTTGGTACCAGGAAAGACTCTTTCCGTCTCCGGGGTTGGAGGCGTGGAGCCGGCACTTCCCGTTGCCATGGTGTATTTGGACTGGGGTGCCGGGAGGGGGATGCGGGAGGTGGGAGTAACGCCAAATATTCCCGCAAATGTTTTATTAGGGACCGACTTGGGGCGTCTAGTATCGCAGTATGTACCCTCTGAACCCCCAAGTTCGGCCCCCCAAGAGTGTATTGATTTGTCTGCTGCTAATGCCAACCATGTTGTATGTAGTGTGTGTCCTGCTGAGGAGGAGGGAGTGAAACCTGAGGGTAACACCTGCACAGACACAACACAAACAGGGTTAGTGAAAGCAGGTGGGGAGTGTGGGGATGCCCGCAGAGGTGCTCAGCCGGCGTGCCGTGACCTCTTGTCCTCCGGTGAGGGAGGGGGCGGGCAGGATTCTGTAGAGGGAAGCTCAGGGATGGAGAGGGGGGCAGCTACCGGCAGTGTAGGGCTCCCAGGGGTATCCAGGCTGCTGAGTATAGGCCCACTGCAGGGGGAGGAACAGGCCATGGGAGGTGGGGGTGTCCCAAGAGAGGAGCCGCCAGGTAAGACCCCAGGGCAGGAGTTCCCCACATCCGAGATGTCCAAAGGCCTAGGAAGCCTGCCTGATCGGGCGGCTTGGTCAGAAACAGAGGGGAAGCAGGCACTACCCACGGTCACAGCGGTCATAGCCGCTGTCACCAGGAGTGGGAGCGCCGGAGCCCAAGGAGCCTTGCAGAGGTCCGACGGCTTCCCCACTTCTGACCAAGTGTCTGCCGGGTCAGACAGCGGCCAGGTGACATGCCCGGAGGGGCTGACAGAGGATGTGGCAGTTTCGTCGATTCTGGCCACATCAAGTCAGGAATTTCAGGCTGCGTTGGAAGCAGACGACAGCCTGAAAGCTCTCAAGGAACAGGCGGCACAGCCTCCCATGGAGTCAGACTGCGAGCGGGTGGTCTGGGACCAGGGACGGCTGTACCGGGTAACGGTCCAGCAGGGTTCACCGGAGGCGTGGCCCAAGGACCGACAGTTAGTGGTACCCTATCCGTTCAGGGCGGAATTGTTGCGGATCGCACACGAGATTCCGATGGCCGGACACCTAGGGATCGCTAAAACCAAGGCCAGGATAGCTCAGCATTTCTACTGGCCTGGGATGGGAGCCGCGGTGGGTGCCTACTGCCGTTCGTGTGACACCTGTCAGAGGGTGGGGAAGGCGGGGCCGCGCCCCAAAGCCCCACTGGTAACTCTGCCAATCATCGAAGAGCCTTTCTCGAGGGTCGCTGTGGATCTTATTGGACCTCTGTCCACTCCCAGCCACTCCGGGAAATGCTTCATACTCACGGTAGTGGACTATGCCACCCGGTACCCGGAAGCGGTAGCTTTGTCGTCCATTCGGGCCGACAAGGTGGCTACCGCCTTACTGGAGATCTTCTCCAGAGTGGGTTTCCCCCAAGAAATGCTCACCGACCGAGGGACCCAGTTCATGTCGCGGCTGATGGAGTCCCTCTGTAAGCAAATGCAGGTGCAACATCTGGTGGCCAGCCCGTATCACCCACAGACTAATGGCCTGTGTGAGCGGTTCAATGGCACCTTAAAGCAGATGCTTAAGATGTTGGTCGACTCCCACGGGAGAGACTGGGAGCGTTACCTCCCACACCTCCTATTTGCTTACCGGGAGGTTCCGCAGGCCTCAACGGGGTTCTCCCCCTTTGAGCTCCTGTACGGGCGACGGGTACGGGGCCCCCTGGCTCTGGTGAAGGAAGCATGGGAAGGGGATTTGGCCACCCCCGAGGTGTCGGTCATCGAGTATGTCGTGCGCCACCGGGACAGGATGATGGCCTTGGCAAAGCTGGTGCAGGACAATATGGCCCAGGCCCAGGCCGACCAGAAGCGGTGGTACGACCAGAATGCTTGTGAGAGGACCTACCAGGTGGGTCAAAAGGTGTGGGTACTGGTCCCCGTACCACAGAACAAGCTTCAGGCAGCCTGGGAAGGTCCCTACTTCGTGCACCAGAAACTCAATGCCGTCACCTATCTGGTCACCCTGGATCACGCCCGTGGAAGGAGGAAGGCCTTCCACGTGAACATGATGAAGGCTCATCATGAGCGGGAAGCGACTGCCCACCCAGTGTGCAACCTTCCCGAGGAAGGAGAGGTAGAAACCCTCCTGGATCTGCTCACCCAAGCCAAGGCGGGTGGGTCCATCGAGGATGTGGGGGTTGGCCACCAGCTCACGGAGGACCAACGGTCCCAGCTGGGGACCACCCTGCACCCCTTCCGGGGGCTGTTCAGCAGCCTGCCCGGAAGGACTGAGATGGCTGTCCACGACGTGGACACTGGCGATCACCCGCCGATCCGGCGTTCAGCATATCGGGTCTCTTTCGAGGTGCAGGGAAACATGCGCCAAGAGATAGACGAGATGCTGAAGCTGGGGGTGATCCAGGCATCCAGCAGCGCGTGGGCCTCGCCTGTAGTCCTCGTACCAAAGAAGGACCGAACTACACGGTTCTGCGTGGACTACCGGGGGCTCAACGCTGTAACGGCCACCGATGCGTTCCCCATACCACGCATCGATGACCTGCTCGATCGGATGGCCGGGGCTAAGTACCTGACCATCATGGATCTGAGCCGGGGGTACTGGCAGATTCCTCTGACCCCCGCGGCAAGGGAACGCTCTGCCTTTATCACCCCTTTTGGACTGTACGAGTCCACAGTGATGCCATTCGGCATGAAGAATGCCCCTGCCACTTTTCAGCGGATGGTCAATACGCTGCTTGAGGGACTTGAAGGGTACGCGGCTGCGTACTTGGACGATATTGCAGTCTTCAGTCCCACTTGGGAGGATCACCTAGAGCACCTGCGGCAGGTGCTCGGTCGGATCCACCGGGCAGGCTTGACCATCAAGCCGGAAAAGTGCCAGCTGGGCATGAGTGAGGTCCTCTACCTGGGTCACCGGGTAGGCGGGGGGGTTCTGAAGCCAGAACCGGGGAAAGTGGATGCCATCGCATCCTGGCCCACTCCTAGGACCAAAAAGCAGGTGATGTCCTTCTTGGGGACCGCCGGGTACTATAGGAGGTTCGTCCCACACTTTAGCACCCTGGCCAAGCCCCTGACGGACCTCACCAAGAAGAAGCTGCCCGTCGCAGTCGACTGGACAGTCGCCTGCGAGACAGCTTTCGGGGCACTCAAGGCCGCCCTAAGTAGCTCCCCTGTACTGCAAGCTGCCGACTTCGACCGGCCGTTTGTGGTACAGACCGACGCCAGTGACTTTGGCCTCGGTGCTGTGCTAAGTCAGGTCAACACGACAGGCCAGGAACATCCTGTCTTGTACCTGAGCAGGAAGCTACTGCCCCGGGAGGTGGCTTACTCCACGGTGGAAAAAGAATGCCTGGCAATTGTATGGGCCCTGCAGCGTCTGCAGCCCTACTTGTACGGGAGCCATTTCACCGTGGAGACGGACCACAACCCCCTCAGCTGGTTACACACGGTCTCTGGGTCGAATGGCAGGTTGCTACGCTGGAGCCTCGCTCTCCAGCAGTACCACTTCTCCATTCGCCACAGAAGAGGCCGTGACCACGGTAACGCTGACGGGTTATCCCGGCAAGGGGAGGGTGCAGAAGGACGCACGGGGGAACACAGGAATGTGCTACCCCCTCGCGCCCTCGTATAGGGGGAGGTGTGATGAACCTGTAGCCGCCATCTTGGTAATGATAAATCATATCCAGGGATGGCCACACTTCAGCAGCCCCCACCCTTGGGACCTTCTGTTAAAACGTCAACTAGATAGTTTCCCCCCATCCAGGCTCCTGTAAGATAAGAAGCCTACTTAACACTTGAATGCTAGGAGCTTCAAAGACTTCGAGAGGAAACACAGCCAGCAGGGGGGGGTGCTTCGTCTATCTGTACCTGACCATTTGTCCCATAGGACTAGTTTCTTTGTCTGTCACTAGCATGGAGGCATAAGATATAGAAACATGAATAGTACACGCATGTTGCGTGGGATGGGCCAATAAAAAAATATCACGGCGTCCCGGAGCCATTGCGCACACAAGCCTCCGCGGTAGACGTTTGTACGTGCTCTGGAAGCCAAGATATAGCGCGGAGCCATTCCTGAGGACCGTATGGTATCATAATTGATATCAAAAGGTCGGTTACGGCGGCCCGAATCCATGGGAACCCCTGGGGGTATCATGAGACCATCCCAGAAGAAGTTATTGGGTTCCTTAGAATTTGGGCTTCTGATCGAAGTTAGACCTGAGGGTGGAGACTGAGCCAGCTGACCTCACCAGCAGTGGGCGGGACGGGGCAGGTAAGATAGCAGGACAGACAAGAGACAAGTCAGTCTTGACCCAAGAGTGGTGTGCTGAACATCTGAGCACCAGCTGAGGCCACCAAGGGGAGGAGCAGTTTGACCATGCGGTGGTAGGCCTCAGCCTGTAACAAAGAACCGTGCCTGCGATCGCAGAATCCTCTCCCTGCGTCACAAGAAAATCAAGAAACCGGTAACTGATATGCTGTGGTGATTCTGTGTGTTGTATTCCATTGTTGTATAGTTTAGCCTGACCTTATACCTGTGTATATTTAGTTGTATATCGTGTATCTAGTGTATTATTATAATCAATTACCTCAAGTAATTGTGGGCCTGCCTTTTATTCTGCATAACGAACGCACGTCCGTGTGAGCTCGGCTCAAGCCAAAAACGCTACCCAGGGTTGGTTCCTGACCCGATATAGGCCCATTCACGGACTGGGCGTATATCTAAAATAGGGACTGGTGGCAGCATACCAACTGGGGATTGGGGAAGGCTGGTAGTGACGGTCGGAGGTTCAGATATATATATTCCTGGCGCGGCCAAGGAAGATATATATACCGCCCTCACTACAGAGGGCCCCGATACCCAGTAGGTTACAGGACAGTCTCCCTGGCGACCGCTTATCCTAGGTGCAGTTCCTTGACTGACCTGAGGCTAAGAGGGCGCTAGCGAGTTGTGCTGTGTAGTGACGTTACGGTTTAGTGACGTTGAAGGGATAACACACTACCGTGTTCCCTGCGCTGGTTGCAGCTTCCTGGCACTACTTTCTCTAGGTGCAGTACCTTGACTGACCTGAGAGGTAAGGGGGCGCCAGAGAGCTGCACCCACCGGCCGGCTTTCATCACAGGTACCAAGGCAGATGGGACAGACATATGATGGCTGATTACTGCTGGAATCTACAGCGTGACTGCCCGAAAAGCTCACATAGAAGAAAATCATATAAAAAGCGCTTTTCCAGAGATTAAATGTCTCCTATCTTTCATGTCTTGTTCATTTTTGAAGATTACTTTCTAAAACTATCTAAAATAAACAAAGTAAATGTTGATTATAGTTTAATTTATAGTATTCATGACAATATCAATAAAGTTAATGCGCGTGTAGCAAATTACGTCATTTTTTTACACATTTTACAGAAAATATCAAGAACTAGAGCCAATCTGGCAAAACTGATGACATATTCAGAATCAGCACCCCAAAGTTACCCTAAATTCGTTGAAATATCTTTGGCACCAAAAATGCTGTTGACCAGTGTAATATTTTCGCTTTTGTGACATTGTTACTTTTTGTTTTCACAAAGCTATGACTTCTGGTTACTGTCCCTTTCCATGAGCAGCACGGCGTGTTCGGAGTGTGTTTTGTCGGGTGCGGGGGTCAAGCGTGGCAATGTTTGCGTGAAATAAAGCCCCTCGGTGTTGCTGAGTGTTCGCAGTGACTGTTCATAGGAGCTCTGCTTTATTGCACCGTATCTCGCTGAAGCGCTCGCTTGTCCATATAAAGGCACAATCCTAATGATGTAAATGTCTCATAGTGACACTATACACAAGCTCCTCTCAGCAAGGAGCGGGAAGCCGGCCAAGACCCGAGCCGCAGGGCTGCGTGCCTGCTCCTGCAACGTGTGAAGGGAGAATAGCACTTATCACACCTAAGTCCTTGTGTGTTTCTCTGCTTACACGTGGCCCCCCGGACATGCAGGCACCCCCAAACCCAGAACTAGTATGACCTTGGACTTAAATGAGCAAAGGTTGATAAAAAACGGCAAAATCTTCATGGATTCACATAGCCATACTATATCATTAGGTAGCACACAGAGATTTTCTTCCCAGCAGGAACCTGGATATTAGTAAATAGGAAATGACTCATTGACTTCTATGGGAACCTGTTGTGGACATGCTCTGGGACATGCACTGAGTCGTCCCCATGAGAAAGTTATAGATTATGGCTCTCCAGTGTAAAAGCTGCAATATAGCATTAATTAAAGGGATTGTCCAATATTTCAGAAGGAAGGGATGATTTAAAGGCACCTGCTGTGGCTCCTGTGTTTCCAGAGCAAGCGATGATGTCTCATTCTTCGGTCACTTGACTACTCAGGTCTGGGATTGACTGCAGCGGTCAGGTGTGCCTCTGATGATGCGCTGGTCCAGTCACCTGTCTGCTGCAGCCAATTTGAAGAATGAAACGTCATCGCTTCCTGTCCCGCTGGAGACCAGCGCCGAGGCCAGGACCCCACAATCAACCAGCTGAGAGAAGCCCCAGCCAAGTCCTTCAGTGGCCGCAGCTGGGGAAATGTCTATTTAATGGCTACTATTCATTATACACTGATGTAGGACAACATGGTACCATTTACATGAATGGCCATCCAAGTGATACAGTGCGAGTCCTACAGCTTGGCTGTCTGCTCTGGTTCCTAGATAGGGTCCTTAGCAGCGGACCACCCTCTATCATATCCATATACCTTATGCCCATTGACTACATGAGGATAAAAGCAATAGACGCCTAGTAATGACCAGTCCATGCCAATGCAGCAGGTCCTTTGTGCCACATACAGGTAAGGGACAAACTAGTATTCCAGGATGAAAGATGAAGCCGATTATATACAGGAATCCGACACATTAAGGCCAGTGATTGATGCTTCAATTCGCTCCAATTATTCACTTCAGCATTTTATTTTCCCCTTGAAATCCTGCTGAATTTCGTCTTGTATATAGATAGCTTAAAGGGACGGCACAGATTCAGGCAGCCCGTTATTGAGTTTGCTCTGACTATTTCCCCTGTGGGAGCCCCCCAATCACTTGATCATGACTGCTGAGACATAGTGATTATGTTGGATTGTTCACATTATCTCAATATAGACGGCCACAAAACATGGAGTCAAATAATTCGTTTCTACTGCTGCCTGTGGCCCCAATATAGGTGGCAGCTCCTTTCCCCTGCGTTATTACGGTTGTGGATGAATAAACCTATAATTTCCTAGTTCAGGGTACATTTGCCGCTAGATGGTAAAAGGATGTGCACTTTGAGTTTTCTGAGAAGCTTTTTTGACCTGGTCTGCTCCAAAGAAAACTCTTGAAAAATCACTTAAAAAATATTCGAAAGACTCATTTGTTTTTATTGTAAAACCACAGTTTTTTTTCCACTTAAGGGTTTTAATATCACCTGGTGGGAGAAAAAAAAAGTGCATGTCACTTCTTTAAAGCAGCAACTGATGCAATCTGTTCCAAACTATGCACTGTCCAGTCAAAAAGCTGAAAAAATACTCTTCCAAAACTATACAGGAAACTAAAAACTCTATGTGCACATACCCTGAGGTGCCAATCGGTAAACTTTTACCTTTCAACAGTTGTTTAATAGCCTGTTTACACGGCAAGATAATCGTGAAAGGAGCTCTCTTAAAGAACACTTGTTCACTATTTCTTTGGGTATGTGCCCACAATGCAGAAATGAAGCATAAAATTTCTGCAGCGTTTCTGCATGTTCCTGGCAGTCAAAAACGCTTGTTACACTCTTTTTTGCAGCGTTTTTACATGCGGATTTGACTTGCGTTTTTCAAGTGCATTGGAACCTCAAATCCGCATGCAGAAACGCACAAATAATGGACATTCTCTGGATTTTTCTGCAAGGAAAATCCGCTGTGGAAAATTCCACAGCATGGGCACAGAACATGCAGATTTTCATTGGGGATCATGGGGCACGGATTACTAAGCATTTTGCAAGCGTTTACGCTGCGGAAAATATGCATCAAAAACGCTTGAAAAACGCATAGTGGGCACACAGCCTTTCAGTGTAAATGCAGCAAAAGAGTGTCAGCTCTGTGGACTACACCTACAGTGGTGGCCAAAAGTATTGGCACCCCTGCAATTCTGTCAGATAATACTCAGTTTCTTCCTGAAAATGATTGCAATCACAAATTCTTTGGTATTATTCTCTTCATTTAATTTGCTTGCAAGGAAAAAACACAAAAGAGAATGAAGCAAAAATCAAATCATTGATCATTTCACACAAAACTCCAAAAAAGGGCCAGACAAAAGTATTGGCACCCTCAGCCTAATACTTGGTTGCACAACCTTTAGCCAAAATAACTGCGAACAACCGCTTCCGGTAACCATCAATGAGTTTCTTACAATGCTCTGCTGGAATTGTAGACCATTCTTCTTTGGCAAACTGCTCCAGGTCCCTGATATTTGAAGGGTGCCTTCTCCAAACTGCCATTTTGAGATCTCTCCACAGGTGTTCTATGGGATTCAGGTCTGGACTCATTGCTGGCCACCTTAGAAGTCACCAGTGCTTTCTCTCAAACCATTTTATAGTGCTTTTGGAAGTGTGTTTTGGGTCATTGTCCTGCTGTAAGACCCATGACCTCTGAGGGAGACCCAGCTTTCTCACACTGGGCCCTACATTATGCAACAAAATTTGTTGGTAGTCGTCAGACTTCATAATGCCATGCACACGGTCAAGCAGTCCAGTGCCAGAGGCAGCAAAGCAACCCCAAAACATCAGGGAACCTCCGCCATGTTTGACTGTAGGGACCGTGTTCTTTTCTTTGAATGCCTCTTTTTTTTTTCCTGTGCACTCTGTTGATGCTTTTTCCCAGAAAGCTCTACTTTTGTCTCATCTGACCAGAGAACATTCTTCCAAAACGTTTTAGGCTTTCTCAGGTAAGTTTTGGCAAACTCCAGCCTGGCTTTTTTATGTCTCGGGGTAAGAAGTGGGGTCTTCCTGGGTATCCTACCATACAGTCCGTTTTCATTCAGACGTCGACGGATAGTACGGGTTGACACTGTTGTACCCTTGGACTGCAGGGCAGCTTGAACTTGTTTGGATGTTAGTCGAGGTTCTTTATCCACCATCCGAACAATCTTGCGTTGAAATCTCTCGTCAATTTTTCTTTTCCGTCCACATCTAGGGAGGTTAGCCACAGTGCCATGGGCTTTACACTTCTTGATGACACTACGCACGGAAGACACAGGAACATTCAGGTCTTTGGAGATGGACTTGTAGCCTTGAGATTGCTCATGCTTCCTCACAATTTGGTTTCTCAAGTCCTCAGACAGTTCTTTGGTCTTCTTTCTTTTCTCCATGCTCAATGTGGTACACACAAGGATACAGGACAGAGGTTGAGTCAATTTTAATCCATGTTAACTGGCTGCAAGTGTGATTTAGTTATTGCCAACACCTGTTAGGTGCCACAGGTAAGTTACAGGTGCTGTTAATTACACGAATTAGAGAAGCATCACATGTTTTTTCAAACAGTGCCAATACTTTTGTCCACCCCCTTTTTTAGGTTTGGTGTGGAATTATATCCAATTTGTCTTTAGGACAATTCTTTTTGTGTTTTTTCATTGAAGACAAATTAAATGAAGATAATAAGACCAAAGAATTTGTGATTGCAATCATTTTCAGGAAGAAACTGAGTATTATCTGACAGAATTGCAGGGGTGCCAATACTTTTGGCCACCACTGTATGTGCTATGTGACTCTGAAAGGTGAGACTGTCCTCTAGGTAGGGGGCACTGGAATTAGTGTCGGGTCGTTGGAGTAGTTTGGGCTGCCGCTTATCCCTGGAAAGATTCTTCAGTGTTGTGAGTCATCTCCATTTTTAGATGATGACTCTCACTGGGGTTTGATGGAGACTTAAGCCCCCTATACATATTTGACCAATCTTGGCCAAACCTCAAAATAACTATGGGTTCGGCCGACAGTCTAATGTGTATGGGGGCCTCAGACAATTGATTGTCGGGGGAGTTAAGAATTTGACATGTCCGATTTTGGACTGCAGATTCTTTTGATCTCCCTGAGATAAGCCTCCGCCAGTCACGCCTGGCAGTGGCTCTCTCATAGAGCACACTGGAGGGCTCGTCCGAGCAAGCGCTGCAGTATACAGGAGAGATACTATCTGAACGGAGTCTTTACAGACTTAGGGCCGGGGCACACATAGCAAAATTGTTGGAGATTTTACCCAGTTTTCATGCAGCATATTACGGTATTTTTAGTGTGGAGGTGAGCCCGCAGTGCGTATAGTTGAAAACCACAGCTTATCAACAAGGATGAACCTTCATTGCAGCAGACTATGTGATTATACAGGGATTGTCAGAGAACAGTCAATGAGAACCTCCAAAGTGCCAGTGAAGGTGAGTATACTTTATTATTTTTTTTAATTTCACACTACTTTTGTAAAACTCACGATATGCAATGTCTAATAGATGGGGGTCCTATCTCTGCCCTCTGCACCTATGCCCAGAAAGGGGGCCACTTAACGCCTGAGGCGACCACATGTATCTCTCTTTATTCACTTTTGTGGAAGGCCACCTCTTTTTATTCTTTGCCTGGATGCCGCCGGTGCAGACCACATCATCAGGCGGAGGACCCCTACGTGTTCTGCGTGTTTTTACTCTGAAAGGTAAATTAGAGGAATGTACAGACATCATCCAACATAAACTGTGGTCATAGTAAAATACATATACAGGCAAAGGATATTAAATAAGTTAACCATCCCCTCTGTCCCTTGGGTTTAGGATTGCTGTGTGTGCAGGTCGCAAAGCGTCTTATTCAGCAGAACGGTTTCAGATCACAGTATCTGCCTAAAGGCACCGATCACTGATCATCGAGCCGAGCATGAGATTTACTTACAAACTAGTGTGACGCGTTTGTGAAAGGTCTCCGCTACCGCTCATATAGGATGGTGCTCCTTATTCCCAAATATTGCAGTGACAGCAGTGGCACCAGTCCTCCATTTTAAAGAGAATCTGTCACCAGATTTTTCCTATGTAATCTGAAAGCAGAATAATGTACAGGCAGAGACCCTGATTCCAGTAATGTGTCACTTACTGGGCTGCTTAATATAATTTTTCATAAAATCAGTGTTTTATCAGCAGACTATTATCACTACAGGACTATGTGTCTCTTGCCTCCTGGTCTAACCACGCTCCCAGCACTGATTGGCAGCTTTAAGCCTATGTACAGTGTACATAGAAAGCTGCCAATCAGTGGTGTGGGCGGGGTTATACAGAGCACAGCGCTGATCAGAGAACTGCTAGATCAGAGAAAACTGTGATTTTATCAAAACTTCAGCACCCAGTAAAGTAAATGACACATCGCTGGAATCAGGGTCTTTTCCCCTACATCATTCTGCTCTCAGATGGGGTAGCAAAAACCGTGTGGCATACGCACTTTTAATAAGTATCTCCAAGTAGCTTTAAACTTCATCACTGATTTTTGGGAGGAGACTTTGTGTGAGTATTAATAACATCTGCATCCGGTGTTTAATCAGTTACTTACAGTAGACTTTACACATTCATTGTATCTTGTATCATATTTTCTGTACATTTTAGAATAGGTGTTAACATGTTGAATACATGACCTTGAGGCACGCTCTTTGGAAGCAGCTCTAGGTCATTCCAGCTTCTTCTCCAGCGCCCTCCTGGTCAGTACACATACTATAGGAATGTAATGCAGAATATACTAAGTCATGTTAAAGTCTTGTAAGAACGGTTATAGAGGGTGAGAGCAGCGTTCATGCCCCTTTCATCTAAAAAACTCCCTCTTCCATAAGAAATAGTTTATTATTTAATGTGGACGAAATGTGCATAACCTCTCCAGCCCCCTTCTGACAGCAGGCCGCTCATTTATAAGTAGTTTGTTCTCTTAGTCCAGGATTGCGATATTTCAGGGAACTAATATGATGGATCTGTACTAAGGTGTCTGATACGTTGGAAAGTGAAATAACATGTTCTGCCCCTATCCAATAGTGATACAAAGCGTATAAATCCTGCCACAATGTGCATCTGATCCGTCCGACGATCGTGTCTCGTGTGACATCCTGACACTTCCTTACAGTGACATGTTCATACTCAGATGGCAGCTGGGTTATTGGCAGCCGTCGCTGTACTGTGGCATCGCCAGGATTAGAGCGATAGTTTGTGAAGTCTGTTCTTTTTCCTGCTCTCTGTCAGACACTCGCTGGCACCATTTTGCAAGATGTTACCGTAGTGCTGAGAGTAGATGTGCTTAATCATCGGTAGCACTACAGACAGGACCGCCATCAGGGTATTACTGCCCTTACTGCAGGGGCAGGATGGAGACGTGGGGGGACAGGATGAGAGGACATACAGTACAGACCAAAAGTTTGGACACACCTTCTCATTTAAAGATTTTTCTGTATTTTCATGACTATGAAAATTGTACATTCACACTGAAGGCATCAAAACTATGAATTAACACATGTGGAATTATATACTTAACAAAAAAGTGTGAAACAACTGAAAATATGTCTTATATTCTAGGTTCTTCAAAGTAGCCACCTTTTGCTTTGATGACTGCTTTGCACACTCTTGGCATTCTCTTGATGAGCTTCAAGAGGTAGTCACCGGAAATGGTCTTCCAACAATCTTGAAGGAGTTCCCAGAGATGCTTAGCACTTGTTGGCCCTTTTGCCTTCACTCTGCGGTCCAGCTCACCCCAAACCATCTCGATTGGGTTCAGGTCTGGTGACTGTGGAGGCCAGGTCATCTGGCGTAGCACCCCATCACTCTCCTTCTTGGTAAAAAAGCCCTTACACAGCCTGGAGGTGAGTTTGGGGTCATTGTCCTGTTGAAAAATAAATGATGGTCCAACTAAACACAAACCGGATGGAATAGCAAGTCTCTGCAAGATGCTGTGGTAGCCATGCTGGTTCAGTATGCCTTCAATTTTGAATAAATCCCCAACAGTGTCACCAGCAAAGCACCCCCACACCATCACACCTCCTCCTCCATGCTTCACGGTGGGAACCAGGCATGTAGAGTCCATCCGTTCACCTTTTCTGCGTCGCACAAAGACACGGTGGTTGGAACCAAAGATCTCAAATTTGGACTCATCAGAGCAAAGCACAGATTTCCACTGGTCTAATGTCCATTCCTTGTGTTCTTTAGCCCAAACAAGTCTCTTCTGCTTGTTGCCTGTCCTTAGCAGTGGTTTCCTAGCAGCTATTTTACCATGAAGGCCTGCTGCACAAAGTCTCCTCTTAACAGTTGTTGTAGAAATGTGTCTGCTGCTAGAACTCTGTGTGGCATTGACCTGGTCTCTAATCTGAGCTGCTGTTAACCTGCGATTTCTGAGGCTGGAGACTTGGATAAACTTATCCTCAGAAGCAGAGGTGACTCTTGGTCTTCCTTTCCTGGGGCGGTCCTCATGTGAGCCAGTTTCTTTGTAGCGCTTGAAGGTTTTTGCAACTGCACTTGGGGAGATTTTCAAAGTTTTCCCAATTTTTCGCACTGACTGACCTTCATTTCTTAGTAATGATGGCCACTCGTTTTTCTTTACTTAGCTGCTTTTTTCTTGCCATAATACAAATTCTAAGGCTGCGTGCACACGATGCGTTTTTCATGCGTTTATGCTGCGGAATTTCTGCAGCGGAAACGCATCAAAAACGCATGGTAATCCGCACCCCATGGTCCCCAATGGCATTCCGCAATGTCAATGCACATGCTCCGGATTTTTCCGCCGCGTTTCTGCAGCGCAAATAAATCCGCAGCATGTTCATTAATTTTGCGGAAGCGCAGCAGAAGCGCCGCCTTTGACTTGCATTGAGACGCATATAATCCGTCTCTGTACATTTGTACAAGCGGATTATATGCGTCTCTATGTGCGGATGGTACCCAGTTCTGGAGGAGAGAAGACTCTCATCCAGACCTGGGTACCATTGTACGTGTAAAAAAAAGAATAAAATAATAAAAAAGTTTATATTCACCTGTCCGGCGGCCCCTGCAGCACTTCTCCTTCCAGGTCATGTGACCGCAGGCTGTCTCGCGAGATGCCGGCAACCCGGAAGGAGCCAGGACGTGCGCGACAGCACACGCGGCGGGGGATCGGGGGTAAGTGTAGCTTTATTTTTTTATTTTTACGGTCACACTATATAAATCCATGCCTTTTGCATGGATTTATATAGTGTGACTTAGTTGTCAAGCACTTTCCAAGTGATGCTATTGCTTGGAAAGTGCTTATCAGTCCGCATGCGGAAACACATGCGTTAACGCATGTGGGTATGCATGTGAATACGCATGTATTCTGCAGGAAAAACGCATGCACAATCTGCATGCGTTTTTTCTGCCAGGGAGATGCAGAAATGCTGCAGAAATTTTCTGCTTCATTTCTGCATCGTGGGCACATAGCCTATCAGCTGTGTATCCACCTGACTTCTGCACAACACAACTGATGGTCCCAACCCCATTTATAAGGCAAGAAATCACACTTATTAAACCTGACATGGCACACCTGTGAAGTGAAAACCATTTCCGGTGACTACCTCTTGAAGCTCATCAAGAGAATGCCAAGAGTGTGCAAAGCAGTCATCAAAGCAAAAGGTGGCTGCTTTGAAGAACCTAGAATATAAGACATATTTTCAGTTGTTTCACACTGTCTTGTTAAGTATATAATTCTACATGTGTTAATTCATAGTTTTGATGCCTTCAGTGTGAATGTACAATTTTCATAGCCATGAAAATACAGAAATTTCTTTAAATGAGAAGGTGTGTCCAAACTTTTGGTCTGTACTGTATATGGGGGTAGGATGGAGACATATGGGGCAGGATGGATGGTAATATGTGATCGGGTCATGGTGTGGCAGTATTTGTTCCTTGTATGTGGTATTATTCGGTCACTATGTGGTGGTAATATGTGGTCTGGTCATAGTGTGGCGGTATTAATCCCCTGTATGTGGTATTATTCGGTCACTATGTAGTGGTAATATGTGATTTGGTCATGGTGTGGCTTTATTTGTTCCTTGTATGTGGTATTATTTGGTCACTATGAGGTGGTAATATGTGGTCCGGCCATGCTGTGATGGTATTTGTCTCTTGTATGTGATATTGGTCATTTTAAAAAATGTATGTGACACATTCCCTTAAAGAAAAATAAATAAAAATATACCTAAAAAGAGTATTGGATATTTTAACAAATGTTTAATAGGTTGGAGTAGAGTAGAGTCTCCTTGATGTGGTGGCGGCTTAAAAAATCTTTTGGTCAAATCAAAAGCTGCTGGCTATGTATGTGATATGGTAGTCAATGGGAACTGTTAATGTGTGATTGGTAAGGGCATGGTGCCGAAGTGGAGTTTTTTCAAGAGTGGACAGTGGGACTGTGGCAGGTTGGAGGGGTGGAGTCGGAGTTGGGGTGGAGGCAGAGCTGGGGTGGAGTCTCAAGGGGGGCCCGAAGATTTAGCCAGAATGGGACCCTGAAATTCCTGGAGGCAGCCCTGACTACAGACTCCATGTCACCCCTAGTCCAAAGCAAAATGGTCTGCAAGTATCAACCATGGCAGAGCACAGTGACTGTTCTCTGGGTCTCCTGATAGACACGAGCACTAGTTATCATATATGTCCGATTTGTTTTTGGGAAAAGTTGTATAGCAACCAGGATGGCCACAACTACGCAGCTTCTCCAACGTTTAGCCTAAGGCTGTGTGCCCACTATGCGTTTTTCAAGCGTTTTTGATGCGGAATTTCCGCAGCGTAAACGCTTGCAAAACGCTTGGTAATCCATGTCCCATGATCCTCAATGAAAATCTGCATGTTCTGTGCCCATGCTGCGGAATTTTCCACAGCGGATTTTCCTTGCGGTAAAAATCCGCAGCGTGTCCATTATTTGTGCGTTTCTGCATGCGGATTTGAGGTCCCAATGCATTTGAAAAACGCAAGTCAAATCCGCACATAAAAACGCTGCAAAAACGCGTGTAAAATGCGCAAGCGGTTTTACTGCCAAGAACATGCAGAAACGCTGCAGAAATTTTCTGCTTCAATTCTGCATTGTGGGCCCATAGCCTTAATGACATGTCTGTTAGTGCAATGACCTACGCTATTCTCCCGTGCCACTGGAAATCCAGGCAAGTTTGTTATTTAATCGGGAAATCTAAGTAATTTAAGAGACTCGCTGATAATGGCATCCTTCGTAGTTTATGCCATCTGTCAGATTTTTTGATTTCTCACTGTGGCTTACTATAAACACCTCCATACACTTGAGGAGGGTGTCCATAATTGGGGGTAATTTTCTTTCTTTCTTAAATGCATGCATTTTGGGCTAAAAAGCGTTTTTTTTGCAATTAGGTTTTGTTAAAATTGTTGCCTCATTTGGCTTTTTACCAACTCTGTTTCCCCACAAATTCAACGTTGATGTGGTCTGTGGTCATATATCAGCTGAGAGGAGCTTGAAAAAAAAGAGAGATAAAAGTGTTACAAACTCTCCTGTAAGATCATCAGAAAAAGCTCACTGACAGATTCTCAGTTACCTCATTCCGCAGCCAGCAATAGTCAGTACAACACAGGAGTTATAGAAAGCAAACGGTGCAATATTTTAAATTTTTGCCCTAAATCCGTGCATAAAAGAAAAAAAAGAAAATGGTCCCAAACGATGCATCCACGAACCATCTGATATGTCTTAGGGCTTTCTGATTCTCCCCAGACATTATTCTTTGGTTTCTGTGGGAGATGAGCACCTGCCAAGTATGTCGGACAGCAGCTTTCTCTTCTCTCCCCATGAACTCTTGGACGATACTCTTCCACCTCCGGTATGATGGCGTTGGGAGTGCATGGGCACCTTTAGGTCACACTATATCCAGTCTAATGGGGATCTTAGGGGAAGATGGTGATCACTCCTTTATTGAAACATGGCGGTATACCATCACACACATCAGCCTTGATAACTACTCCCAGCATTTCCATCTCTTATCTTTATCATACACTGTTACTATACATATTGCAGATCAGCACACAGTACATTGGCTTTCCTTAAGACTCCTGAATAGTTGAAGCTCGGAATATCCATAACCTTTGTAAATTATTGACTTGGATGAGTAACGGAGCCTTGTTAGATCTTTGAGGATCGGCTCGTGGGCCCCCAGCGCGACTCCCAGCGCGGAGAACGCCAGACACGAGCCGGGAGAGCTTGTATGATGTGGTGTGTGACGAGCCCTGGGGAATTTCTTTTTGTCTTGTCGGATTTTCTCTGTGATCTACACATTTTTGACATGTTTATGTCATGAGCGCTTTATGTCATAAACTAAAAAGATCACATATTTGAGAAAATAGTCCTGTAGACAATTTATAAGAGTACGGGAGTAAGGGGTGATGGAGTGGCCGACATGCAGGGAAGACATTGTCATATAACTGATGAATCTACCAAAAAACGTAAGGATACTTTCACCTCTGCCCAAATTGTTTCTGTTTACGATGGAAACCAAGACTTATATGACTGATACCAATGGAACCCGACAGACCTCATTGACATATAATTGGGTCTGTTGGGTTCCACCATCATTTTGATGGCAAAAATAGCCCTACATGTTGTTTTTTTTCCACCAAATATAAGTGGTGAGGTGAGTACTGGATTTTTGGCACCAGCTTTGTTTTGCACGTATACTGATTCTACCAGTCCTTGGCTTGTTGGGCATAAATTGTAGTGTTGTGGCTTCTGTTTCTACACAAACCATGGCAGATTCATCATGATCCTTCCTTGTTTTTAACAGATCCTAATAAATAGCACATAATGGGCCAATCAGATTTTTGGGTTTGCTTTACTCTTTTATGGTGCAGCATGCCACACTATCCAGGTGTGAATAGAACCTAAAGCAGCGTGAACTAACATTACCAGAAATATACTGACTGATGCATAACTATAGACCTGTGGTCTCCAACCTGGAACTTTCCAGACTCTTACAAAATTATGCTGAGTTGTAATTTTGCAGCAGCTTGTGAGCCGCAGGTTAGAGACCGCTGCTGCAAGGGTTTTGACTTGGTGACATGCAGAGTGACAGTGATTCTGTGTTCGCACCTAATCGCTTGGAGATTATAAATAAAAAAATCCTTAAAGGGAATCTGTCATCAGGATTTCACCCCCCAAACTAGTTATATGCTCATGTAGCTCTATGAAGGACAAGTCGAGAAATACTTTTACATGGCCAGTCCGTTCCTCCATTACTGAGAAATCAGCTTTTTTAATTATATTCTAATGTGGCTGAAGATCTGAAGCTTCTGGGACTCCAGCTCTAATCCCTGCCCAACACTACTTCCTCTTGCTTCAATTACAATGTATTTGTAAGAGAGTGACAAAGACCCGCCCTCACTTCCTGTGGAGCGACAAAGACCCGCCCTCACTTCCTGTAGAGACAAAGTCCAGCCCTCTTCTTCCTGTAGAGAGACCAAGATCCGCTCTCACTTCCTGTAGAGGCAAAGACCTGCCCTCTTCTTTCTGTAGAAAAAGACCCGCCCTCACTTCCTGTAGAGTGACAAAGACCCGCCCTCACTTCCTGTAGAGCGACAAAGACCCGCCCTCACTTCCTGTAGAGCGACAAAGACCCGCCCTCACTTCCTGTAGAGCGACAAAGACCCGCCCTCACTTCCTGTAGAGCGACAAAGACCCGCCCTCACTTCCTGTAGAGCGACAAAGACCCGCCCTCACTTCCTGTAGAGCGGCAAAGACCCGCCCTCACTTCCTGTAGAGTGAGAAAGACCCAACCTCACTTCCTGTACAGCGACAAACACCCGACCCCACTTCCTGTACAGCGACAAAGACCCGATCTCACTTCCTGTAGAGAGACAAAGACCCGCCTCCACTTCCTGTAGAGCGACAAAGACGCGCCTCCACTTCATGTAGTGCGACAAAGACCCGCCCTCACTTCCTGTAGAGCGACAAAGACCCGCCCTCACTTCCTGTAGAGCGAAAAAGACCCGCCATCACTTCCTGTAGAGCAACAAAGACCCAACCTCACTTCCAGTAGAGCAACAAAGACCCAACCTCACTTCCTGTAGTGAGACAAAGACCCGCCTCCACTTCCTGTAGAGAGACAAAAACCCGCCCCCACTTACTGTAGAGAGACAAAGACCTGCCCTCACTTACTGTAGAGAGACAAAGACCTGCCCTCACTTACTGTAGAGAGACAAAGACCTGCCCTCACTTACTGTAGAGAGACAAAGACCTGCCCTCACTTACTGTAGAGAGACAAAGACCTGCCCTCACTTACTGCAGAGACAAAGACCTGCCCTCACTTACTGTAGAGAGACAAAGACCTGCCCTCACTTCCTGTAGAGCGACAAAGACCCGCCCTCACTTCCTGTAGAGCGACAAAGACCCGCCCTCACTTCCTGTAGAGCAACAAAGACCCGCCCTCACTTCTGTAGAGCGAAAAAGACCCGCCCTCACTTCCTGTAGAGCAACAAAGACCCGCCCGCACTTCCTGTAGAGCAACAAAGACCCAACCTCACTTCCTGTAGAGAGACAAAGACCCGCCTCCACTTCCTG
The DNA here is from genome assembly GCF_046119375.1 of Phyllobates terribilis. Taxonomy (NCBI): domain Eukaryota; kingdom Metazoa; phylum Chordata; class Amphibia; order Anura; family Dendrobatidae; genus Phyllobates; species Phyllobates terribilis. Next base: position 97,304,764 of record NW_027362773.1, on the reverse strand, counting down.
TAGAGACAAAGACCTGCCCTCACTTACTGTAGAGAGACAAAGACCTGCCCTCACTTCCTGTAGAGAGACAAAGACTCGCCCCTACTTCCTGTAGAGTGACAAAGACCCGCCCTCACTTATTGTAGAGTGACAAAGACCCGCCCTCACTTATTGTAGAGTGACAAAGACCCGCTCTCACTTCCTGTAGAGAGAAAAAGACACGCCTCCACTTCCTATAGAGCAACAAAGACCCGCCCCCACTTCCTGTAGAGACAAAGACCCGCTCTCACTTATTGTAGAGTGACAAAGACCTGCTCTCACTTATTGTAGAGACAAAGACTCGCTCTCACTTATTGTAGAGTGACAAAGACCCGCTCTCACTTATTGTAGAGTGACAAAGACCCGCTCTCACTTATTGTAGAGTGACAAAGACCCGCTCTCACTTCATGTAGAGCGACAAAGACTCGCCCTCACTTCCGGTAGAGAGACAAAGTCCCACCCTCACTTTCTGTATAAAGACAAAGACCCGACCCCACTTCCTGGAAAGCGACAAAGACCCGCTCTCACTTCCTGTAGAGAGATAAAGACCCACCCTCACTTTCTGTATAGAGACAAAGACCCGCCCCTACTTCCTGCAGAGCGACAAAGACCCGCCCTCACTTCCTGTAGAGACAAAGACTCGCCCTCACTTATTGTAGAGAGACAAAGACCTGCCCTCACTTCCTGTAGAGCGACAAAGACCCGCCCTCACTTCCTGTAGAGCGACAAAGACCCGCCCTCACTTCCTGTAGAGCGACAAAGACCCGCCCTCACTTCCTGTAGAGCAACAAAGACCCGCCCTCACTTCCTGTAGAGCGAAAAAGACCCGCCCTCACTTACTGTAGAGCAACAAAGACCCGCCCTCACTTCCTGTAGAGCAACAAAGACCCAACCTCACTTCCTGTAGAGAGACAAAGACCTGCCCTCACTTACTGTAGAGAGACAAAGACCTGCCCTCACTTACTGTAGAGAGACAAAGACCTGCCCTCACTTCCTGTAGAGAGACAAAGACTCGCCCCTACTTCCTGTAGAGTGACAAAGACCCGCCCTCACTTATTGTAGAGTGACAAAGACCCGCCCTCACTTATTGTAGAGTGACAAAGACCCGCTCTCACTTCCTGTAGAGAGAAAAAGACACGCCTCCACTTCCTATAGAGCAACAAAGACCCGCCCCCACTTCCTGTAGAGACAAAGACCCGCTCTCACTTATTGTAGAGTGACAAAGACCCGCTCTCACTTCCTGTAGAGACAAAGACTCGCTCTCACTTATTGTAGAGTGACAAAGACCCGCTCTCACTTATTGTAGAGTGACAAAGACCCGCTCTCACTTATTGTAGAGTGACAAAGACCCGCTCTCACTTATTGTAGAGTGACAAAGACCCGCTCTCACTTATTGTAGAGTGACAAAGACCCGCTCTCACTTATTGTAGAGTGACAAAGACCCGCTCTCACTTATTGTAGAGTGACAAAGACCCGCTCTCACTTATTGTAGAGTGACAAAGACCCGCTCTCACTTATTGTAGAGTGACAAAGACCCGCTCTCACTTCATGTATAGCGACAAAGACTCGCCCTCACTTCCGGTAGGGAGACAAAGTCCCACCCTCACTTTCTGTATAAAGACAAAGACCCGACCCCACTTCCTGGAAAGCGACAAAGACCCGCTCTCACTTCCTGTAGAGAGATAAAGACCCACCCTCACTTTCTGTATAGAGACAAAGACCCGCCCCTACTTCCTGCAGAGCGACAAAGACCCGCCCTCACTTCCTGTAGAGACAAAGACTCGCCCTCACTTATTGTAGAGTGACAAAGACCCGCTCTCACTTATTGTAGAGTGACAAAGACCCGCTCTCACTTCCTGTAGAGCGACAAAGACTCGCCCTCACTTCCGGTAGAGAGACAAAGACCCACCCTCATTTTCTGTATAAAGACAAAGACCCGACCCCACTTCCTGTAGAGCAATAAAGACCCACCCTCCCTTTCTGTATAGAGACAATGACCCGCCCCTACTTCCTGTAGAGACAAAGACTCGCCCATACTTCCTGTAGAGCGACACAAACCCGCCCTCACTTCCTGTAGAGAGACAAATACTCACCCCTACTTCCTGTAGAGCGCCAAAAACCCACCCTCACTTCCTGTAGAGTGACAAAGACCTGCCCTCACTTATTGTAGAGTGACAAAGACCCGCCCTCACTTTCTGTAGAGACAAAGACTCGCCCTCACTTCCTGTAGAGCGACACAAACCCGCCCTCACTTCCTGTAGAGAGACAAAGACTCGCCCATACTTCCTGTAGAGCGACACAAACCCGCCCTCACTTCCTGTAGAGAGACAAAAACCCACCCTCACTTATTGTAGAGTGACAAAGACCTGCCCTCACTTATTGTAGAGTGACAAAGACCTGCTCTCACTTCCTGTAGAGAGACAAAGACCCGCCCCCACTTCCTGTAGAGACAAAGACCTGCCCTCACTTCCTGTAGAGACAAAGACTCGCTCTCACTTATTGTAGAGTGACAAAGACCTGCCCTCACTTCCTGTAGAGACAAAGACTCGCTCTCACTTATTGTAGAGTGACAAAGACCCGCTCTCACTTCCTGTAGAGACAAAGACTCGCTCTCACTTATTGTAGAGTGACAAAGACCCGCTCCCACTTCCTGTAGAGAGACAAAGACCCGCCCCCACTTCCTGTAGAGAGACAAAGACTCGCCCTCACTTCCTGTAGAGACAAAGACTCGCTCTCACTTATTGTAGAGTGACAAAGACCCGCTCCCACTTCCGGTAGAGAGACAAAGACCCGCCCTCACTTCCTGTAGAGACAAAGACTCGCCCTCACTTCCTGTAGAGCGACACAAACCCGCCCTCACTTCCGGTAGAGAGACAAAGACCCGCCCTCACTTCCTGTAGAGCGACACAAACCCGCCCTCACTTCCTGTAGAGTGACAAAGACCTGCCCTCACTTCCTGTAGAGACAAAGACCCATGTGTGTTTTTCTTTCTCATGGTGTTTTTCAAGTCCTACAAAGAAATCTATGGGAAGAGCAGCTTAAAAAATGTCATACTAAAGGCACCCTGCCAAAAAAAAAAAAAGTTGTGTGTAGACCATTGTACTGTATAACTTGCTATAGGACATTGACGTCTGACCACATCCTTGTGTGGCTTTTTTTTCCCTTTACTCCATATGTATGAAGTCCCAGGTGCAAAAGAAAAAGTACTTTACAAGCTGCCGACAGCCGTGTTCGGAGGGCATCACGGATCCGCTGTGTGCTTGAGGCCTGACCATTGTGGGCATTGCACACGGGCTCGGGCCTTGCTGACGCCAGCCGGCTGCATTTCCTGCACACGTTTATTCGGACATTACATTCGTTCCTTTTTGAGTATTTTTAGGTTTATTGCTACATTCGTCCGTACAGTAATACTGATTGATATCGATCAGTGATGTTCTTTGTGATTATGTCAGGAGATTGATTTTCTGACTACATAATTAATATTACATTTTATGACTCCTCTCTTCTGGGTACACAACATGGAAAGAAGAGGTAACTCATGAGCTGAAATTTTTGCTTCCTTGACTTTTAATTTACAGGAAAATATTCTAAAGCCTAATTATCGGGTACCTCGTCCTGGAAAAGCTGACACCTTGATTCCAACATCCCATAATAATCCAGTTACTAAATCCTAACCATATCTATTCCTACAGAAAGGGTTGATGGTGAAGGCAAAGCGTGACCATCATCATCAAACATGGATGTGTCCTGGGAAAGACGACATCAGACGGGGTCTCATAGTCAGATGCTTGTTGGGCTCAATGATTGGCAGCTGTAGGGTCACATGCATTACAATATCTATTCCACCCATGTGTTTTTGTTGGAAGATTCAGAAGATTGTGTGGTTAGCTCTGGAACTGGGGAACTTTTTCCAGATCTCCATAGAAACTAGTGACAGACTCAAGCCGAGTCCTTCAAGTTTCTTCTTGGTTAATTGCTTCCTACATGTAACACCAGAAAGACACATAAGACGCACATCCTCATTAGCTTCACAGAAGCCGCACTCAGGATATACACAGGCAGATCCAGATGTGTAATCCTGGGAGGAACAGATGGATTTGTGGTCGCACTGGTCTGTTGGCAATCAGGGCCCACACACATCTCAGTGAATATGGAAGAATGCGGGGAATCGAATGCAGTCCAGTATAAAGTGTTCATTGTGCTGGACTCTAAGAAAACACATGGGGTACAGGATAATGACACTGACACTCGGGGTACAGGATAATGACACTGACACTTGGGGTACAGGATAATGACACTGACACTCGGTGTACAGGATAATGACACTGACACTCGGTGTACAGGATAATGACACTGACACTCGGGGTACAGGATAATGACACTTACACTCTGGGTACAGGATAATGACACTGACACTCGGGGTACAGGATAATGACACTTACACTCTGGGTACAGGATAATGACACTCGGGGTACAGGATAATGACACTGGGGGTACAGGATAATGACACTGACACTCGGGGTACAGGATAATGACACTGACACTGGGGGTACAGGATAATGATACTGACACTGGGGGTACAGGATAATGACACTGACACTCGGGGTACAGGATAATGACACTCGGGGTACAGGATAATGACACTGACACTCGGGGTGCAGGATAATGACACTCGGGGTACAGGATAATGACACTGACTCTGAGGGTACAGGATAATGACACTGCCACTCAGGGTACAGGATAATGACACTACTACTCGGGGTACAGGATAATGACACTGACACTCGGGGTACAGGATACTGCCACTCGGGGTACAGGATACTGCTACTCGGGGTACAGGATAATGACACTAGGGGTACAGGATAATGACACTGACACTCAGGGTACAGGATAATGACACTGCCACTCGGGGTACAGGATAATGACACTGCCACTCGGGGTACAGGATAATGACACTCGGGGTACAGGATAATGACACTCGGAGTACAGTATAATGACACTGACACTTAGGGTACAGTATAATGATACTGACACTTGGGGTACAGGATAATGACACTGGGGGTACAGGATACTGACACTTGGGGTAAAGGATAATGACACTGACACTCAGGGTATGGGATAATGATACTGACACTCGGGGTACAGGATACTGACACTCGGGGTACAGGATAATGACACTGGGGGTACAGGATACTGACACTTGGGGTAAAGGATAATGACACTGACACTCAGGGTACAGGATAATGATATTTGGGGTACAGGATAATGACACTTGGGGTACAGGATAATGACACTGACACTCAGAGTGCAGGATAATGACACTGACACTCGGGGTATAGGATAATGACACTCGGGGTACAGGATAATGACACTGGGGTACAGGATAATGACACTGCCAATCAGGGTACAGGTTAATGACACTGACACTCGGGGTACAGGATTCTGCCACTCGGGGTACAGGATACTGCCACTCGGGATACAGGATAATGACACTGGGGGTACAGGATAGTGACACTGACACTTGGGGTACAGGATAATGACACTGACACTTGGGGTACAGGATAATGACACTGACACTCAGGGTGCTGGATAATGACACTGACACTCGGGGTACAGGATAATGACACTGGGGTACAGGATAATGACACTGCCACTCGGGGTACAGATTCTGCCACTCGGGGTACAGGATACTGCCACTCAGGGTACAGGATAATGACACTGGGGGTACAGGATAATGACACTGACACTTGGGGTACAGGATAATGACACTGACACTCGGGGTACAGGATAATGACACTGGGGTACATGATAATGACACTGACACTCGGGGTAGAGGATAATGACACTGACACTCGGGGTACAGGATAATGACACTCGGGGTACAGGATAATGACACTCGGGGTACAGGATAATGACACTAGGGGTACAGGATAATGACACTGACACTTGGGGTACGGGATAATGACACTGGGGGTACAGAATAATGACACTGACACTCGGGGTACAGGATAATGATACTGAAACTCAGGGTACAGGATAATGATACTTGGGGTACAGGATAATGACACTGACACACGGGGTACAGGATAATGACACTGACACTCAGGGTACAGGATAATGATACTTGGGGTATAGGATAATGACACTCGGGGTACAGGATAATGACACTCGGGGTATGGGATAATGACACTGGGGGTAAAGGATAATGACACTGACACTCAGGGTACAGGATAATGATACTTGGGGTATAGGATAATGACACTCGGGTTACAGGATAATGACACTCGGGGTATGGGATAATGACACTGGGGGTAAAGGATAATGACACTGACACTTGGGGTAAAGGATAATGACACTGACACTTGGGGTACAAGATACTGCCACTCAGGGTACAGGATAATGACACTGACACTCGGGTATGGGATAATGACACTGGGGGTACAGGATAATGACACTGACACTTGGGGTACAGGATAATGACACTGACACTCGGGGTACAGGATAATGACACTCGCGGTACAGGATAATGACACTGACACTCGGGGTACAGGATAATGAAACTGAAACTCAGGGTACAGGATAATGAAACTGAAACTCAGGGTACAGGATAATGATACTTGGGGTACAGGATAATGACGCTGACACACGGGGTACAGGATAATGACACTGACACTCAGGGTACAGGATAATGATACTTGGGGTACAGGATAATGACGCTGACACTCGGGGTACAGGATAATGACACACTCAGGGTACAGGATAATGACACTGGGGGTACAGGATAATGACACTGGTACTTGGGATACAGGATAATGACACTGACACTCGGGGTACAGGATAATGACACAGACACTCGGGGTACAGGATAATGACACAGACACTCGGGGTACAGGATAATGACACTAACACTCAGGGTTAAGGATAATGATACTTGGGGTACAGGATAATGACGCTGACACTCGGGGTACAGGATAATGACACACTCAGGGTACAGGATAATGACACTGGGGGTACAGGATAATGACACTGTGTAACGGGTCTGGGAGGCGGAACCTCTGAGCTACTATACAAGGGGGCAGTCCTTGTAAGGGAGCGGGTGGCGACCAGGGAAGACGGGCAGGAGGTCACAGCAGGTGACCGGGACAGTCTCTGAGTGAACGGGCTGGAGGTCACGGCAAGTGACCGGGGCAGTCTCTGGATGAACGGGCTGATGGTCACGGCAAGTGACCGGGGCAGTCTCTGGATGAACGGGCAGATGGTCACGGCAAGTGACCGGGGCAGTCTCTAGGTAATGGGTTGGTACGACCTGTGGCGGCTGATGATAGACGTGAGCTTCCAGGTGAGCAGGCGAGAGTCTCTGGATGAACGGGTGGTCACAGCATGTGACGGCGGAGCCTCCAGGAAGACCAACAGACAGGCGGCAGATGAGCGCTCCCAGGTGAGCTGGCAGAAGTCTCTGGACAGGCGGGTGGTCACAGCACGTGACGGCAGAGCCTCCAGGTAGGCTAGCAGACAGGCAGCAGATGAGCGCTCCCAGGTGAGCGAGCAGGAGTCACTGGACAGGCAGGTGGTCACAGCACGTGACGGCAGAGCCTCCAGGTAGACTAGCAGGCAGGTAGCAGGTGTGTGCTCCCAGGTGAGCGGGCAAGCTGGTCCATAGACAGACTGACAGGAGTTGGAAGGCAGACCGTCGGACCTCGGGCAAGCAGGCAGGTGGCTGATGTGCGCTCCCAGGTGAGCGGGCAGACTGGTCCTTAGACAGACTGACAGGAGTAGTAAGGCAGACCGTCGGACCTCAGACTAGCAGGCAGGTAGCAGATAATCAGGCAGGAATCTGGCAGGTAACTGGCAGGAACTGGCAACGGGACCTGAGGGCTGAAGCAGAGTAGTGAACAGTGCAACAACATTGCTCGGGCACCTCCATTTTGGAGGAGGTGCCTTATATATGGTGAAGTCCTCCGGCCATTGGCCGGGGACTCCTTAGGACGGCGCGCGCGGCCCCTTTAAGAGGGAGGGAGAGCGCGCGCGCGCCCTAAGCACAGTGGACGGGAAGGAGCGCGCGCTGCCAGCAGAGCGGGAGGAGGACGCCGGGCACGGAGCAGGGAGGTGAGAGGAACAGCGTCCCTGCCTAGCAGAGGGCAGGGACGCCGGCGCTACACACTGGTACTTGGGATACTGGATAATGACACTGACACTCGGGGTTAAGGATAATGACACTGACACTTGGGGTAAAGGATAATGATACTTGGGGTATAGGATAATGACACTCGGGTTACAGGATAATGACACTCGGGGTATGGGATAATGACACTGGGGGTAAAGGATAATGACACTGACACTCAGGGTACAGGATAATGATACTTGGGGTATAGGATAATGACACTCGGGTTACAGGATAATGACACTCGGGGTATGGGATAATGACACTGGGGGTAAAGGATAATGACACTGACACTTGGGGTAAAGGATAATGACACTGACACTTGGGGTACAAGATACTGCCACTCAGGGTACAGGATAATGACACTGACACTCGGGTATGGGATAATGACACTCGGGGTATGGGATAATGACACTCGGGGTATGGGATAATGACACTGGGGGTACAGGATAATGACACTGACACTTGGGGTACAGGATAATGACACTGACACTCTGGGTACAGGATAATGACACTGACACTCGGGGTACAGGATAATGAAACTGAAACTCAGGGTACAGGATAATGAAACTGAAACTCAGGGTAAAGGATAATGATACTTGGGGTACAGGATAATGACGCTGACACACGGGGTACAGGATAATGACACTGACACTCAGGGTACAGGATAATGATACTTGGGGTACAGGATAATGACGCTGACACTTGGGGTACAGGATAATGACACACTCAGGGTACAGGATAATGACACTGGGGGTACAGGATAATGACACTGGTACTTGAGATACAGGATAATGACACAGACACTCGGGGTACAGGATAATGACACAGACACTCGGGGTACAGGATAATGACACAGACACTCGGGGTACAGGATAATGACACTAACACTCAGGGTTAAGGATAATGATACTTGGGGTACAGGATAATGACGCTGACACTCGGGGTACAGGATAATGACACACTCAGGGTACAGGATAATGACACTGGGGGTACAGGATAATGACACTGGTACTTGGGATACTGGATAATGACACTGACACTCGGGGTACAGGATAATGACACAGACACTCGGGGTACAGGATAATGACACTAACACTCGGGGTTAAGGATAATGACACTGACACTTGGGGTAAAGGATAATGACACTGGCACTCGGGGTACAGGATAATGACACTGGCACTCAGGGTACAGGATAGTGACACTGACACTCGGGGTACAGGATAATGACACTGACACTCGGGGTACAGGATAGTGACACTGGTACTTGGGGTAAAGGATAATGACACTGACACTTGGGGTAAAGGATAATGACACTGACACTTGGGGTAAAGGATAATGACACTGACACTTGGGGTACAGGATAATGACACTGCTACTTGGGGAAAAGGATAATGACACTGACACTTGGGGTACACGATAATGACACTGACACTCGGTGTACAGGATAAAGACATTTGGGGTACAGAATAATGACACTGCTACTTGGGGAAGAGGAGAATGACACTGACACTTGGGGAAAAGGAGAATGACACTGACAGGTATTGTATAGGATAATGACACTGACACTTGGGGTATAGGGTAATAACACTTGGGGTACAGGGTAATGACGCTGACACTTGAAGTACATCCTAGCCATTATATTTAATTTGGAATTTATATCTCAGTGACATCTATTCCCCCATAGATTTTTCAGCCTTACATCTGTTCTCAGTAATGCTAAGCTCTTGTTTTGGGGGCCACTTTGTACTGTGTGTGGGGTCTGTGGGTTTTTATCCTCACCAGTGTATTCCTACAGTCATTGATCTCCTTCCATGGTCTAAAGTCAGACTGGCAGATAATTGGCATCCCATTGCATCTGTGGCAGGGAATTTGGCTTGCTTTCCCCTATTGTATGTTAATGTGAGTTTCTTTATTAATATCTAACTCATAGGTGTTTTTTGTATTTTTGTACATTGCTTTTGTGTGTATTCTTCTATCTTTGGTCTCTTTTATGCCTTGTTGTACAGAGGTATATCCCCCATTCTCATATAACCTCAGCACATTTGCCATTCAGATATTTGGTAATAAAGTGCAGAAAAAAAAGCCATGAAATTCAGAAAAGGTGATAACTTTTTTAGACATGACAATGGAGCTCTCATATATTCCTTTATACTATACCCACATAATGCTTCTATATACCACTCCTACCGTGCCATCCAGTCCCCAAATAACTGCACAATTAATATGGCCTAATTATACTAAAATACAACCACAGTCAGTACCATGATGTCAAATATTTAGACTTTAGGGATTAATGTCCTTTCCAGCGCTGCCCATTAATACCCGGCACCAGGTTTTTAGGATGTGTCGTGTATAGGAATCACACTTCATCCGATTGTGAAGGTCCATCTAAGTCCAGGAAGGTAACGAACAACATGGAAGTCATGCCACTGAGTCCAGGAAGGTAACGAACAACATGGAAGTCATGCCACTGAGTCCCCTACCAGCCACAAATTTTATCGGAAATAATGTTTTGGGGAATACCATGCAATTTAACCATATGAGAAATTAACAAGGTTGCTTAGGAAATAGGAACCCTTGCCAGGTTCTGGAACCCCTTCCCGTAGCTGTGAATATATGGAACCATTTTCAGAATTGTAGGGGGTTGAGGTGACCCCTGGACCTCCGGCAGGTTGTGCTTTATGACATATTGCATTTAGTTACAGCCATTCTAAAGGGCTAATAGTTGACAGTAAATGTACCTGTAGTAACTAGTGTCAGGCAGCTGCTGCCAAGGCGAATAAGATCATGGTGTAATATCAAATGGGGCAAAGGAGGAGTATAGTGAGAACATGGTTCTATCACAAATCACTTACAGGACACACATTGAATATTGGGGGCAGTTTTGGGCACTGGTGCAGAAAAAAAAGACATAGTAAAGTTTGAGAGGGCAACCAAACTAACACAAGGAATGTATGGACTACAGAACCCAGAAACTGATCAAGATTGGGATTCTTTAGTTTAGAAAAAAATAACTGTGACGATACAGCGCAAAATCTTAATTATGCCAGACATACTTTCTGATAGCAAGAGCAGTATACCTTTATTTTTATGTTGACTTTTTAACCTGTGTTCTTCTTTAGTTGATTAACACAGACCAGTATTTGTATAACCCTGAATGTTGAATTCTATTTGTTTGGAAACAATCATGTTTACTATGCTAATGGAAAATTGTACTAAAAGTCAGCTAGATGTGTATTTACAAGACCCCCTGTGATACCAACTATGTAAATTGATTAGCTCAAACAATGAGACCAGGTGAGCCATGCACCTTTACCTCTGACCTGTGCCTGATGACCTTACACAGATGTAAATATAAACAGGGACGTCGGTAGTGCTAGCGGCAGAATCAAGGAGAATCAGAAAGACTTTACAAGGAGAATGAAACACATCCTTCAGGAAAGTAGATGGATAGCATGGCATACAAAGAGACACAGATCTGGATTCTATGTGATTCCGGCCTAAAGGTATCGGCCCTGACTGGAAAGATTTGAGGAAGTCACCTGGCCCCATGGATATGTTGTTTAGGGTTGCCAGGAAGGACCCACCGGTCGCCTGGAACCCATGGAGACATTCGGAGAAGCCAGATTGGGACCCACCAGTCATCTGGCCCCGTGGAAACTCTCGGAGAGACCAGGTTGGGACCTTCGGGTCTCCTGGCCTTGTACCTCGATGGACTGCTTGCTTCCTAAGCTTGCCGCTACCTCCTCTCTTTGGGGGCCTACCAGAAGCGAGGGGCCATTGGTTGAGGTAGTCGGCCCTGGAAGTCTCCAAAGTCACAGCTGTTCTATTCCAGGCGGGCGGAGAAGGAAGGGTGAGACTGTGTATTGTTGCCCCATGTTGGGTATTTGCTGGGACTGTTCTACGTGTTTATTGTCCCCTCTGCAGTTCAATAAAGTATTGTCACACTGTTTTACCCTCAACCTGTGTTGTCTGAGTAGTATTACGCCCACTGAAGACCCCGTGTCTTCACAATAACTATATATGATTTATTCATCCCCAGGATTCTAAGGCTATGTTCACACTGCGTTTTTGATGCAGAAACTTTTCAAAACCGAGTTACATTAATTTAATTACTCCTAGATTCTACACGTTGACTTATTTTAATGTTTGGGGGCAGCAAATTTCAGTTTGCAAGTTTGACTTCATATAAATTGAAAGTGGAAAAAAAAATGTGTGAAAGCACGCACCGGAAGAATCCACATAAAAACTCCATATGACCAAAAGCTAATTATAACAAGAGGACAGCCTATGAAGGTCCATTTCCACTGTCTTATTTCAGCGCGTTCGCGAGCGCTGATCGATTATATGCAAGTGGATCGCCGCTCATCTACACGCTTGTTTACACCGGGTGATGTGCTGCCGAGAACGAGGAGTTTTATGCCTAAACCATCCGCTCATCAGATGAACATGCGTTTTGTTCATTTGTGGAGTGATTGGCGAACGAGCAAAAAACAGTTGCTTTTACGCACGCTCATTTGCTGGTTATTGGTCCATGTATAAGGGCCTCAAATCTTAAGCAAAGAAGGTTTGGATACCAATGTAGATGGAGATGGAGATTCTTTACTGTAAGAGCAGTGAGACTATTGAGCTTTCTGCCTAAGGCGGTTGTCAGAAGGTGATTGCACCCAGATGTCTTTCCTGAGTGTAACAATTTTCCAAGTTGTGGTTCTCATGTCATAATAAGGAATAATCGGGAAGGAATATTTTCCCGTGCATATTACTATGTATTCCATAGGTGTGTATTGCTACTATACTGCTCCTTAGTAACAGACCGTTGCTGGATTGTGATCCGGCTTTTGACCTGCATTTTATTCCAAGTCATTAGATAATATTCCGTCTTTCTGTACTGAGCAGACGGTCACATGACCCGTGCCCTGGTTCTGCACCGAGCCCTGCGCACATGACACATCTCAGGAAATGCGCCGCTTCCATCCAGGGCGATGTTTTTCCTTAAATCCACCAGGGCTGAATCACCCGTCCCTTTTTTCCCGGCAGTTATGTGGAGGTTTGAAATCTGGTTGCTTTTCCCTAGTACGGTGAGACGGCTCTGACAGCTCGGCAGCGGCCCCTCCTCTCCTGCAGAGAGATTTCCCATCCACCAACCAGCAGCCTCCATTATACTGTACTGTCAAAATGCAGGCTGCACCCACACACAGTCAGCTCTGTGCCACTGACACATTACTATTCTGCATAGGTCTACAGGTTGGGTTAGCTCTGTAGTACTGTGCGCTGTCACTGCACTGCTGAGATTTTCCCACTGGAACGTGCTCTGCGGCAGGATCCCATCAGCCAGACGGAGTTTTCTGCCGGGGTTTTTCAGCAGATGAACACCTCTAACTGGTGTCATAACTAAGACGCTTGATTCCCTCAAAAGCATATTGCAAAGGACACCAGCCGTCAGCGTCGTAAGCTGCATCTGCTTCTTGGCCGAGACATCCTAAGCTGGAAATCCTGCAGCTCCATGAGAAGCCATACTGATCCGGACCAGGGACGAACAGATGCTGCAGGTTTCTCAAGACGCATTTGAAGATGTACTGACAAGATAATGAAAACGAGCATTTACGTATTTCCCATTACAGGTGTCCGACAACGTGCTTGATGATCTGCCTAGAAGATTCCCATGAACTGAAATGCTCATGATGTCTTCTTTTTGGAGGAAACGTTCTGAGACCTTGTCTTGATGATGGAGGCAGGTCCACTGATTGAATTCATGTCTGGCTGTATAGCTCTGCAGTGGATGTGATTGTGAGAGTCTTCTTCTAACAGGACAAGCAGGTCTACAAAGAAGAAGAAAAAAAGGTGTCTAGAAGGTGGAGAAGATGCCATCCATCCTGGTGGCTTCCAAGATGAAATCGGGACTACCCAAACCGGTTCATAGTGCTGCTCCTATCCTTCACGTTCCCGCAAGGACAATCCCGCAGCCTTGTTACCTGAAATTAGGGAACAAGATAGAAGTGTCCAAGCCATTGTATACGACAAGTCAAATCCCACTGAAGCCACACTTTGGTTATGAGTCTACGGAGGAAGCTCTTCCCTTCAAGAAGACTGACTCATCGGAAAATGTATTCGACACACAGGTCAGAGAATGATCCTTTTACTACTGAGATGCCATCTCTACCATCTCTTGTGAGGCAGACAGTAAATGATGTAATGGGTAGAGCCGACCATGTAGAATAAAAAGGCAGTCAGCATGTCACCCAAAGAGGTTCTGGTGGCGGGAGGGTGATTGGAAGGAATAGGCAACTCACCCAAAGAGTTTCTAGTGGAGGTAGGGTGGTCCGCCCAAAGAGGATCTGGCGAAGGGAGGATGATTGGGATGGTTACCTTTTCCAACCAAAGAGGGTCTGGTGGATGAAGGATGGTCCAGAGAGTTACATAGGCCACCCAAAGAACATCTGGCAAATTGTAGGTGATTGGTAGAGTTACCTATTCCACCTAAATAGGTTCTGGCAGAGGGAGGGTGGTCTGGGGAGTAACCTATGCCATCCAGTGAGGTTGTATTAAAGGGAGGGTGGTCCGGAGAGTTATCTATGCCATCCAGTGAGGTTGTATTAAAGGGAGGGTGGTCTGGAGAGTTACCTATGCCATCCAGTGAGGTCCTAGTTCTAGTAAAGGGAGGGTGGTCTCGAGAGTTACCTATGCCATCCAGTGAGGTTCTAGTGGAGGATGGTGGTTGTCTGGAGAGTAACCTATACCATCCAGTGAGGTTCTAGTTAAGGGAAGGTGGTCTGAAGAGTTACCTATGTCATCTAGTGAGGTTCTAGTGAGGGGAGGGTGGTCCCGAGAGTTACCTAAACCATCCAGTGAGATTATAGTGGAGGGTGGGAGTGGTTTGGAGAGTAACCTATGCCATGTAGTGAGGTTCTAGTGAAGGGAGGGTGGTCCGGAGAGTTACCTATGCTATCCAGTGTGGTTCTAGTGGAGGGAGGGTGGTATGGAGAGTTACCTATGCCATCCAGTGAGGTTCTAGTTGAAGATGGGGGGTGGTCTGGAGAGTAACTTTTGCCATCCAGTGAGGGTCTAGTGAAAGGAGGGTGGTCCAGAGAGTTACCTGTGCCATCCAGTGAGGTTCTAGTGGAGGGAGGGTGGTCCAGAGAGTTACCTGTGCCATCCAGTGAGGTTCCAGTGGAGGGTCGGTGGTCCGGAGAATTTCCTATTCCATTCAGTGGAGTTTTGGTGAAGGGTGGGTGGTCCGGAGAATTACCTATTCCATTCAGTGGGGTTTTGGTGAAAGGAGGGTGATCCGGAGAGTTACCTGTGCAATCCAGTGAGGTTTTGGTGCAAGGAGGGTGAGTGGGAGTGTTACCCAAGCCGGTAGTAGTGTTAGTGGTGGTCATGTGGGGGAGGTATAGTGATCATTCTCCATGCCACTTGCCAGGTCTTAGTGTATGTATGAGTTGCTCTGACTCCTCTATGTGATTCCTGTAGAATATAGACCTCCTCCCTCATAGATTTAGATTTTTGTTGTTTTTTTGGTATTAAAATGGATGGATTTTGTTTATGAAACCCATCATAAATAATGGATTCAGGATCAGATATGTCAGTATGTGATTCCTATAGAGCAGACTATACAAGCAGAGAGCTTGCCAGTTGCCACCCAACAAGATTTTTGCAGAGGTTGGGAGGGGGTTGATTAGGAAAAATTTCTATTGAAAATATTCCATACCCCTCTGAGAGGCTGCAAAATGGGTGTTACCTACTGATCCTCCCTCATGCCAGGTCTCAGTATATGTGGGCACAATTTACCTTGTCACAGGATATGTGATTCCTCTTCCCCGAATGGGTTTTAGATGTATTTTATGTACTGATTAATTGAGATTAATCTGGATGGATGTTAGTAATCTGGGTCATAAATGATGGATATAGGGTTAAATATGTAAGTACGGGATTCCTATAGAGCAGCCGGGCCCCGAACCCTGATCCCTGCTGCTTTTTCCATCATATTCCCCTCCATCTAATAGTAGCAGATTCTGACAGGTGTCGTCTTGGAAAGCAAAGTCAGACGGGAAGGATGTGACTTTAATGCTAAGATGGAGAGGAAGGAGATGATGTCTGAGCAGTGGTGTAATTCTGCAGTCCTATGTAATGCAGTGCTAGATATAATGGAGATCAGTCTGTGATGTAATTGGGTGGGGGTGAGGGGTGCTGAGGTTTTCGGGGGAGCAGATTTCATTGATATTTGCTATGTTGTGTATGTGAAAACCGCTACGGAGAATGCTTCATCACACGGGAGAAGTGTTACTCTAGAAAATTGGGCTGGTAACACGGAGGCGCTGGGTGCAGAGAAGTGTGAAGATGGATTTTGGCAGCCGCAGAATGGCTTCCTGTCAATGTGTGGTTATGAATCACTGTATCCTCCCCGATGGGGCGATGCTGGCCAGATTTGGGGATAGGTGATGAGATCAGGTGGGTTATTACGAGTGTGTATGGGGGGCGCTGGCCTGTATGATGGGGGCAGTCCTCCTCCCATGGAGCCTGCCGTTAGCAGCGGTTTACCCAGCAGATGGCATTGAGCGGTTATATTTAGTCTTTCTATAAAAGTCATTTTTTCCTACAAACACATTGGAAAATTCATTCTGAAGCCAGTTCTCCCAGCAGCGTGGAGAGAAAGACTGGGAAGGGGTGTCACTGCGGGGTCAGATGGTGGAGGCACCTGTTACAGGGAGGAAACTCCACTGCATCCAGTGCCTGCACCCGGCCACCCAGCTTTCCCAGGCTCCTGAATGGCATCGCTACTTCTATGTAACTGCTTCACTGGGCGGATACTAGAAAGCTGGGTGACAACCCTTTCATCAGATGCAATGGCGGCTACATTGGTTGTCATCTGGTTTTGTCAGATACAAGTAGAAACAAATAATTCCTCACAAAAGACGTGGAAATATCACGTTTATGCCTTTAAGGTATGACCCTCCCGGATACATAATGAGATGCAGGTGCTCCTACGCTGTGCACATGCAGCCGTGGATGAGGAGCGCACCCATCTGATGATATACTCCGCAGTGCTGACACGCCGAACCTCTGCACAGAACACGGCCGTCCCTGGAGCGCTGCACCTCCTTACTGACCATATACTCTGCACTGTGCATGGCATACAAAGCCCATCCCTAATACACATGACATACCGCCCTAATACTCTGTACTGTACCGCTGACGTACCGCCCTTATTCTCTACTGTATAGCTGACATACCGCTCTAATACTCTGGACTGTACAGCTGACATACCATCCTAATACTCTGCACTGTACAGCTGACATACCACCCTAATACTCTGCACTGTACAGCTGACATACCAGCCTAATACTCTGCACTGTACAGCTGACATACCGCCCTAATACTCTGTACTGTACCGCTGACGTACCGCCCTAATTTTCTACTGTATAGCTGACATACCGCTCTAATACTCTGGACTGTACAGCTGACATACCATCCTAATACTCTGCACTGTACAGCTGACATACCACCCTAATACTCTGCACTGTACAGCTGACATACCAGCCTAATACTCTGCACTGTACAGCTGACATACCGCCCTAATACTCTGTACTGTACAGCTGACATACCGCCCTAATACTCTGTACTGTACAGCTGACATACCGCCCTAATACTCTGTACTGTACAGCTGACATACCGCCCTAATACTCTGGACTGTACAGCTGACATACCGTTCTAATACTCTGGACTGTACAGCTGACATACCGCCCTAATACTCTGGACTGTACAGCTGACATACCATCCTAATACTCTGCACTGTACAGCTGACATACCACCCTAATACTCTGCACTGTACAGCTGACATACCATCCTAATACTCTGCACTGTGCAGCTGACATACCGCCCTAATACTCTGTACTGTACAGCTGACATACCATCCTAATACTCTGCACTATGCAGCTGACATACCGCCCTAATACTCTGTACTGTACAGCTGACATAGCGCCCTAATACTCTGGACTGTACAGCTGACATACCGCCCTAATACTCTGGACTGTACAGCTGACATACCGCCCTAATACTCTGGACTGTACAGCTGACATACCGCCCTAATACTCTGGACTGTACAGCTGACATACCGCCCTAATACTCTGGACTGTACAGCTGACATACCGCCCTAATACTCTGGACTGTACAGCTGACATACCACCCTAATACTCTGTACTGTGCAGCTGATATACCGCCCTAATACTCTGCACTGTACAGCTGACATACCGCCCTAACACTCTGTACTGGACAGCTGATATACCGCCCTAATACTCTGTACTGTGCAGCTGATATACCGCCATAATACTCTGCACTGTACTGCTGACATACCGCCCTAATACTCTGTACTGTACAGCTGATATACCGCCATAATGCTCTGTACTGGACAGCTGACATACCGCCCTAATACTCTGTACTGTACAGCTGATATACCGCCATAATACTCTGCACTGTACAGCTGACATACCGCCCTAATACTCTGTACTGTACAGCTGACATACCGCCATAATACTCTGTACTGTACAGCTGACATACCGCCCTAATACTCTGTACAGGACAGCTGACATAGCGCCATAATACTCTGTACTGTACAGCTGACATACCGCCCTAATACTCTGTACAGGACAGCTGACATACCGCCATAATACTCTGTACTGGACAGCTGACATACCGCCCTAATACTCTGTACTGTACAGCTGATATACCGCCATAATACTCTGCACTGTATCGCTGGCACAATACGCTGTTCTGACATACCCATATTCTCTGAGGTTCACATTGCCAACTTTGCGGCATTACACGAAAGCAGATCAGGTGTTTGCTGATTGGCGGTTGTTTCATTGCTTATTTGGACAGATACTCACCACCCATGTGCATGGAACCATCAGTAATGGACCGATCTGTGCACTTTTCCTGTCATTGTTCTCAGCAGCGCAGGTCCTTATTACATTGGAGGATGTGCTGCCGAGAACAATAATTTCACCCAATGACCAATCATCGGCAGCCTGGGTACACTGGCCGATAATTGGGAAACGTTCCGGATGATCGTGCAGTGTACCCGCTCTCGTACTGTACTGCTGCCCCGGATAGTATATAATCCCGAACCTCCCGCTCTGTGCTGAGAAACCAGTCCGAGAGGTTTATCCACAATGCAACGTGCTGTACTGCCGCCCTACTGACACTAATGTTCTGCACTCAGCCACTGACCTGTCAATGTGCCCACCATTCACTGTAGGACAACTGTATATATATATAGGTGTGTGTGTGTATGTATATTTCTAGATATTTCCGAGTAACTCCATGATGCTGCTGCCTGCAGACATTAAATCTCCGGAGCACTAGAGGATTTAATTATGACTAGTAAATGTAATAAGCGATGCATTATTCTGCAGCCGGAGGGAGATGGATATGCCATTAAGCGTACGTCCCTATTTGTTTAGATGACAGCTTTCATTTAAATACCAAACATACCTTTAGGTGGATATATATATAAGTATATATATATATATAATATACAGGAGGCTGCTCGTAATGTGATTGATAGCTTAGCCTCTTGTTTCTGCTGCTATGGAAACCAAATTCACAATCCTCTGCTTTATCATTAAGATCTGCTGTTCAGAAGGGAATTTATATATAACTTGTATCGTTGGCTGCAGAATCCATTATCTGGAGCTGAAGAATTTCCAAGAACGATCGTAGAAAAATAATGTAGCTAACATAAGCAGTGGCCCAAGTGACCGGACTACCTGTCTTCCATAAATCAGAGCCGTCATATAGCTAAAATCTTATGTCTTTACTTTGACCTTTTGAGTTTTGGGAATGCCCCTTCAAATTATCAATTTATATTGGCCTGAAACAGACACTAGAGGGAGCTGAAGAGATTACTGCATATAATGAATATGTAATAAAACCGTATTCAGGGAGCTCCCCCTAGTGGTAGCTGCGGGTAGACAGATTTTTTTTTCCTGATATGGTACTTTCTATGTACAGAAGTTTCTTAAAGTGTACCTATCATTTCAGGTAACTTCAGAATAAGCTGTTCTGTTGTGTGTGTACATGAGAAATAACACTACTTCTGCCCAGTATATGACTTTATCCTGCATTTTACATTGGTTTTTCCATCTGCAAGCTCTATCTTTACACTGTTGTCTTTAAGCTAGTGGGTGGTGACTATCTGCTATGAAGTTTCCCATACACAATACACCCAGATATGAGGGATTCCTGTTCTCCTGACACAAACAGAGGGTGCTGCTGCATTTTTTTTACTTTTCGTCTCACCCCAGAGCTGGATTCACAGCTACATCACTCAGTACTACTGTACAACTTCCTCCATGTTGCACATGTTCACAAGCTGCATGGAGGTCATTTAAACAGTGGTATTGAGTAGTGTAGCTGTGAATCCAGCTCTGGGATGTGATGAATAGTTACGAAAGTACAGCAGCACCCTTTGTGTGTCTGTGCCCCTCTCACTCTACTCTTATCCCTTATTCTTTGCATAGATGTTAATAGGCAACTGTAATCTGATCTCTCAGTGAGCTGACAGCCCTTCTTGTTTTGACGAAGATGGATTTGAGCAGCTTATAAATGAAAAACGACGCCAATATCTCTGATAAAGATATATTACAAAGTTACATACAAAGCTATATTTGCTTTTTCTGTTGATTTAAGCAACCGCAACCATTTAAAAGGGGTGGTCTGGGCAGCAGGCACTCGTTAAGTAAAAACAAAATAAGTCATAGTCACCCCCTGGATCCAGCGCATGCTGCTCCATGGTCCATGCTGACAACGGAAGCAATGACTGTGTCATTCAATCACCACGTAGCCGCTGCAGTTTGTGATTGGCTACAGTGGTCATGTGACTTGAATCGCGTGTTTTTGGATGTTTTTCTAATGACGGCGGGTCAAGGCACCCAATCGCGGTCCTGTGGCTGATTCAGTGGCTCGGACATTGTTTCCAGCTCGGACGCAGACCACAGAGGGGCCTGTGCTGTATCCAGGACGGTGACAGCAGGGGAGTATGATTTATTTTGTCACGTTTACAGGTTCCAACTCTCAGGAAACGAGCACCAGGACAAATCCCCTTCAATTATATCCTTTTCTGGGAAAGCTGGGTGACACTCGTCCCCTCAGACTCTAAACAGAGAATGTACTCCTGTTATTCGGACATATGGTGAGATACAGCATTGCATTGCCACTTCTGACAACCCTTATGGGAGCTCTGCTGGTGGCCATATTGGTTGTCACCCAAGCTGTGAAGAAACAAGCTGTTCTGTTTCAGTCCTTATCCTGCTGCTTGTCATTACTCAGTTCTGCTGTTACTGCTGTTATTGGGAGCAATGGTGATAATAGTGTCCTCGTAGGGAATTTCCAGATAAGTCCTTTGATTATTCTGCAGATTGGCTCTAGAGTGGAAATCCCCTTTAAGGCCGTAGCTACAGTATATATAGTGCCTTGAAAAAGTATTCACAGCGCATAAATTTTTTCACGTTACACCCACAAACCTAAATGTATTTTATGTGATATAACAACACAAAGCAGCAAGTATTGGTGACGTGTAAAGGGAATTATACATTAGTTTTCTGATTATTTTAAAAATATAAATCTGAAAATTGTGTCGTGCATTTGTATTCAGCCCCCCTAAGTCAATACTTTGTAGACCACCTTTCGCTGCAATTACTGCTGCAAGTCTTTTGGGGTCTGTCTCTACCAGCTTTGCACATCTAGAGGTGAAATTTTTGCCCCTTTCTCTTTGCACTCTCGCTCAGTGAGATTGGATTGAGAGACGTCTGTGAACAGTAATTTTCACATCTTGTCACAGATTCTCAATGGGATTTTGGTCTGGACTGTGATTGCGCCAGCGCCATTCACGCACATGAATATGCTTTGATGTAAACCTTCCTTTGTAGCTCTGGCAGGATGTTTAGGGTCATTGTCCTCCTGGAAGATAAACCTACGCCACAGTCTCAAGTCTTTTGCAGCCTCTAACAGGTTTTTCTCCAGGATTGCCCTGTGTTTAGCTCCATACATCTTCTCATCAACTCTGACCAGCTTCCTTGCCCCTGCTAAAAAAAGCCTCCCTACAGCAGGATACTGCCACAACCATGTGTGACTGTGGGTATGGTGTTTTCAGGGTGATGTGCAGTGTTAGTTTTCTGCCGCACATAACATGTGGAATTTAACCCAAAAAGTTCCACTTTGGTCTCATCTGACCAGTGCACCTTTTTCCACGTGCTCGCTGTGTCCCTACATGACTTTTTGCAAACTGCAAATGGGAATTCCTATGACTTCCTTTCAAAAATTATTTCTTCTTGCAACTCTTCCATAAAGGCCAAATTTGTGGATGACACGATCAATAGTTGCCTGTGGACACATTCTCTCACCTGAGCTGTGGATCCCTATAGCTCCTCCAGAGTGACCATGGGCTCTTGGCTGCTCCTCTAACTGTCTAAGTCCAATCACCCAATCTGAGGCAGGGGCGTGCTGAGCTGTCGGTATTGTGATTGACAGCCCAGCTGACCAATCTGGCCGGGCTGTAGGGTCTTCCAGTTATCACCCATTCTGTGTGATTACCTGGCTATTTAGCTGGCTGGCTACTATCAGACCTTGCCAGTTGTAGCTTTTACCTCAGTGGTGTGTTTGCTTTGTGCTTTGTATTCCGATGTTCTGATCTTTGTTGCCAGACCTTGGATTTACCTTTTTTCTAGCCTTTTGTATTACCCTTTTTTGCCTTGACGCGCTCTGACCTTGATTTCCTAACCGCGCTCTGACCTTGATTTTTTTAACCCCGGTCTTTGCCTTCAACTACTCATTTGTATTATCCCTTTGTCTATGATGTACCCTCCTGGCATTTGACCTCGGACTCTTTGACCTTTCCGTCTCATGGCTTGCCTGTGAGAAGTGAATCAACGTCACACCTGCTTTTTCTCTTCTCCACAACTTTATCCCTGACCTGTCTGATGTGATCCTTGGTTTTCTTGGTGCTGTTTGATCCTTAATGTTCTCAAACAAACCTCTGAGGCCTTCACAGAACAGCTGTAGTTATACTGAGAATAAATTACACACGGGTGGACTCCATTTACTAATGATGTGACTTCTGGAAGCAATTGGTCACTCAGGATTTTATTTAGGGGCATCTGACTACAGGGGGCTAAATACAAATGCACATCACAATTTTCAGATTTATGTTTGTAAAATATTTAGAAAACTCTATGATTTCCTTTATATTTCAGAAATACTTGCTACTTTGTGTTTGTATCACATAAAATCCCGATAAAATATATTTAGGTTTGTGGGTGTAACGTGAAAAAAATGTGGCAAAGTTCGCGGGGTATGAATACTTTTTCAAGGCCCTGTAGGTAGATCCATTCTTCTGTGTTGACTTGTTGTAACCCGCAGCGTTGTGTATGTTCCTACCCTTTATCTTCTCATTTGCCTCTTATTTCAGTATATCCATGGCTACAGAGTAAATCGGCCCCAGCTCGTCCTCCGGGCTCCTCCAGTATTTATGGTCTGAGGTTTTCTGCATTATGATGGGGGTCAGGTAAAGTACGGGAGCGCCAGGGGTGTAGAAATGTGTGCACACGTGTGTATATTATTACAAGCCGCGGTATAGACAAAGTAGCAAAGCTAAAAAGTGCGGTCCCCTTTAGCATCCCACTGTGAACAATGGGGGGCATTTCTGAATGACCGTGTGCCCCCATCCCTCCCCAATTGTGTATTTTTGCACAAGTCAGCCATATTGCTTTCCCAGAGATGGATATTATTCACATAAGTAGGAAAATAAACTAGATCCGACCCTGCTAGAGGAATGTAGGAAAACCGGTTCCGGAGTTTCATCATTTCATCTAATGATTGCGTGAAGGGAATCAGGGGGTTTGGAGCTTTGTATCAGGGTAAAACCTTCAGTACCGAGCCACCATGTTGATGAATATGATGAAGCTATACATCGTGCTTGACTGGGTTTGCTGGAACTTATAGTGCACCAGCAACTGGAGCCTCTTGGGTTATGTTCATGATGTGTATATATAGATTGGATTGTCCTCATTGCCATTTCTTCGCTTTTCCGCACGACATAAGTCGCGTTACTTATTTCCACTGCAGGATTATTTTCCTCTAAAAATCCACCTGCAAGTTTTCTGTTTTCGGGGATGTGCACGCTGAGTCTTGTTAATGAGTTTTTGCAGTGGAAACCGGGCAGGAACCCCAAGTTTTTCAGGATAATTTTTGGAGAAGGAAATGAGCGCAATCTCCCCAAATCCTCCTTAAAAACTCAAAAGCCTTGAAAGACTTGGGAGTTTCTGCAAATCTTAGCAAAAAGATTCAGTGCGCGCATAGCTTTAATGTGAAAAGGGGTTACAAGAATGACATTCATATGTGGGGTTTGTGGGCTCAATGATCGCTAGGTGTCACAATACAAGTGAATGGGGTCACATTGCACAAGCAAGTCGCATAAAATGAACTTTTGTTGACCTGCGTGTCGTGGCACCCTCGGGGTTGCACTGCGACCTCATTCACTTGTATTGCTCTAGCGATCTTTGGCAGCATGATAAGTGTCGTGGCCAAAGTTGCCAGGTACCTTTTCTTAAGTGCATGTATTTTTGGCTTAAAAAAAAATATATAAAAATCATTGGTTTTGATTAAAAATGTTGCACCATTTGCCTTTTATAGCCTGAGTGTCGCACCGGTCAGTGAGCTCGTTCTGACGATCCAATGGCAATAGGAGGGTTTCTAACTTTTTTATCTGTCTTTTTTTTTTTCATCCCTCGTCAGCTGCTTTATAACCATAGACCACATCAAAGACGAATGAGCCAGGGTAATGAAGAGCTTGTAAAAGCAAAGCTGTGAAAAATTTTATCGAAACTGAATTGCAGAAAATATTGCACTATGAGTATTCTCCGGTGACGGTGCTAGGGGCGAGCGGTCATGTGACCGCAAGAATATGATTTGCATACTTCCTGACACATTCCGACTAATCGTGTCCAGCTTCACTCAATACACTTGCATGGAGTGAGGCTGGACACGTCTAGTCGGCATGTGACCGCATGTATGCAAATCACATAATTACGGTCATGCACCCGCCGATTCTGGCACCGGAGCGTGATGTAAGGATTCACTTCTAGCCTAAGGCTGGACAACCCCCTTAAATAAAAAAAATAATGTCCCCGGGGGTAGCCAACTGCCTTCAAGAATCTGCAATAAAATCCATGTCATATGTGACATGTGCAGTATAAATCTTCCACTTTGATCTTCTCCTCGACTTCCAGACTTATACTGACACTTCTACACCTGTCCAGGGAGATGATCATTTGGCTGCAATGATTATCCATTTTCCCAGAGAGTCTTAGTCTAGTCGCTTTGCATTCTGGGAGTCTGGACCCGCCGTGGGGCCCCAGCAGTGAGTTTTATGGTGTGTGAGGATCGGGTCACCGTTCAGTTTGCATCTTTTGCATTGATGTCGCTCCCACCGAAGCGGCCGCACTCCTCCTCCTCCTCCTTCTGGGGCCACAGGTGGCAGCACCATCCTTTCCTAGGTCCATTTGCCTTTTTCTAGAGCCGACATTATTTCCATAATGTAAATGGCTGACCTCTCTGTGTATTACTAGACGTGAACCATCGGTACATTCTGTAATAGGAAACTGCCTTTCCCTTCACGCTCGGCTGGAAGCCGCTCAAACGTTTTTACCATTTGCAATCCTCTATTTTTAACTTTGCCTTTTACTTTTTCTCGAATTTCTGGGAAACTTTGGAGATGGAAGTTGAGTAGTTCTTATGTCGTGTCGCACTTTTAGTTTATGGAGGGGGGTGGATTCCGGGAATAGAATGATTTTAGTAATATGATGACTATGACGACCTCCCAGAACATTTATTTATTAGATGATTCAGTTTTGCTACGACGTCACGATGATGATGATGATAAGGGAGGACGAGGACCATATTCAGTACGTCTCCAGTCTCCTTATATGATGAAGGTTTAAGAAAAACCAATGCACTTTTTATTATTATTATTATTATTATTATTATTATTATTATTAGACTATGTGCCCACGATGCAGAAATGCTGCATATTTTTTCCGCTTCTCCCTGGCAGGAAAAACACATGCGGTTTTCCTGCCAGGGACATGCGGATGTGAAGCGTTCTTCACTTGCATTTCCGCATGCGAGTTATCAAGCGCTTTTCCAAGCGATTTTAGTATCACTTGGAAAGTGCTTGACAACTTGGTCACACTATATAAATCCATGCAAACGGCATAGAGTTATATAGTGTGACCAAGTAATAGTTAAAAAAAAAAAAGAATAAGAATGGTAAAAAATAAAGATTATACTTAACTCCCGATGACTCCTGGTATTTTCTCCGCTCCGTCTGGTCTGTTGTATGGGTCGCGGTGGTGTGAAAGGACCTGCGGAGACGTCATTGAGTCATCGCAGGTCCTTCACACCACCGCGACCCATACAACAGACCAGACGGAGCGGAGAAAACACCGGGGGCCATCGGAAGGTGAGTATAATCTTTTTATTTTTTATTTTAAATTCTTTTTTTTACAGGTACTATGGTACCTGGGTCTGGAGGAGAGAGTCTCCTCTTCTCCAAACCCGGGTACCATCCGCACATTGAAACGCTTAATATCCGGATATTATGCGATTCAATGCAAGTCAATGGCGGCGATTACTCTGCTTGTCCGCAAAATTAATGGACATGCTGCGGATTTTTCTGCAATGATAATCCACAGTGGAAATTTCCGCAGCATGTGCACAGCACATGTGGATTATCATTGAGGACCATGGGGCACGTATTACCAAGCGTTTTTTAAGCATTTTCGCTGGGGAAATTCTGCGGCAAAAATGCTTGAAAAATGCAGCCTATTATTATTATTCTGTGTATGCGAACCAGAATGGGTCTATTCACTGACAGCAAGCACAGCACTTAAAAATGGCAAAACTAACGCACTCAAGAGACAAATTTACAAAGTCTGGGTATGACTTTGCTAATTCTTAAAGGGACGACCACTTGTGAATGTATGTGCTCACGTGATATTATGTCACGTCATCGCTGCAGCTAATCAGCAGCTGCTGATTGGCTGCAGTCTTCTTTATCCCGTCAGATCAGTCTTCCAGTGGCTCAGAAATATAGGATTGAGCAAGAGGGGGCAAGCGACAAAAAGGTCCAAATAATGAAATGGGAGACATGTATAAGATACAGAGTCCATAAAGAATGAATGAAGGAGGATGAGGACACGTTGGTAAAGATGGCTCCTCGGATCTTTCCTGCTGTCACATTAGATTTCTGTGCCGCCGCCGTTCTTCTCTGGAGGTGAATTACCCTTCATGGGTGAAATACAGACCTCAGCCTCGAACATGCAGCGAAGTGACACGTTAGTGACATCCGGATGAGCACTTGTGACTCTAATCAGACTCCTTGCCGTTCCTTGAGATGCAAATGACTTAACGTTTCCAAGAAAGTTTCTGAGCTGCGGCTTCTTTGATGCCGTGGTATGAAATAATAGGAAAGTTGAAGCCCTGGGGACATCTTTACCAGCAGGAGCCTTTGAACATAAGAGGTCGCGTTCCATCGGAGGTTAAAAGAGAGTCAAATCTGGAACTAGAAATGAGCCGTTTGGTGCAAATTTGGACCATAGATTTGGCAATTTCTTAATTGAGTGACAACCAATATGCTCAGTTCACAAGTATAACTCCCATAAAGGTTGTCACCAATCTTTCCCCATGTTGGGGACTTGGCCGCACATGCTCTATGCTCTATATTCATGTGTATGGGAATTCTAGAAATGGCCAAGCACTGCCTTAATATTTGGGCTCCTGCACACGACTGTAAAAATCGGACCTGTGCTATCCGTCATTACTGGCCACTCCATAGCCGGCAAGCTGTGTCCTATACTCTTACTGCAATGTCTTTCCAGCTCCTATAATACCCTGAACGGAGTCTTCTTCACAGAAGTCAGGTCTATTCAGGTCAAAGTGAGCTTCTACCCTGACAGACGTCACCTCTACTTACACTCCTGGAATACGGAGCGCACCGTCACTGGGATTCATGCTAAATTGTCAGGAAAAGTCACGGGAGACATAACTTGTATTTGTGTGATGGCCTACAACCTACTCCATGCTCCCACGTGCTTTGTAGAAACCAAGCGTTTTTTCTGCACCAACCTACGCAATAACAATCTGCTCTGATTATTGCGTTTTTGATACATTTTCCCCGATTTCTTTTAAAGAGGTTTTCATGTGCAGAAGCGATGGGATTCTGTGTATTAAAAAAAAACAATTGAAATTTTTGCATGCTTTCTTGTCAGGTTCCCCATAGAAACCTATAGGGAAAAAAAACAAATCAAAATGCACAGTGGGTATGAGGTTCCATGAGATGACATTCACTTTGGTTGAGCACCAAATTTTCTGCACAAAAAAATGCAGCAGGAAAAAAACCTGCAGCTTATATTTTTTACATGGAAATGTGGCCTTAACAAGTGGCTGAGGGCAATTTTTCTGCAGAGCTTTTTGTATCCTGCAACATGCAAATATTGTATCTATAGGCATTATCAAACAGCTTTGCACAGACCCTGAGTGGCATATCAATCTACACTAGGCTGCAGAGCTTCCTCTCTAAAAAACAAAAAAAAATGATTCAGAGCCTGGATGACCCGATCAGTTCCCTGTAGGATAGCAGAGCGCTGCCAATCAGTTCCCTGTAGGATAGCAGAGCGCTGCCAATCAGTTCCCTGTAGGATAGCAGAGCGCTGCCAATCAGTTCCCTGTAGGATAGCAGAGCGCTGCCGATCAGTTCCCTGTAGGATAGCAGAGCGCTGCCGATCAGTTCCCTGTAGGATAGCAGAGCGCTGCCGATCAGTTCCCTGTAGGATAGCAGAGCGCTGCCGATCAGTTCCCTGTAGGATAGCAGAGCGCTGCCGATCAGTTCCCTGTAGGATAGCAGAGCGCTGCCGATCAATTCCCTGTAGGATAGCAGAGCACTGCCGATCAGTTCCCTGTAGGATAGCAGAGCGCTGCCGATCAGTTCCCTGTAGGATAGCATAGCGCTGCCGATCAGTTCCCTTTAGGATAGCAGAGCACTGCCATGTATCTGACACTGCTGATCAGCCTCACCCCAGGAACCCCGCTGTGCTGTAGCCATGTATACATCTGTGATACATCTGTGATACATCAGCTACTTACATAAGCAGAAAACCAATAGAGATACAATCTTTCTTCATTAATTGCTGATTAGTTTGTGGGTTTCTCAGAAGTCTTTGCAGATGTTCGCTATGGTTTAGACTTCCTGCTTGGATGGTTGGTTGTGCTGAGTTACTGCAGACGTGTCGTGTGTATCATGACTGTGTAAACCATAACTATGTGAGTAACGTGAGATACAACCCACAACATATCAGGACACCAATCACATCCGATACTGCTCTCACACTATACCAGAAAACCTGTAAAAAACTCAGAAAGAAAATACAAATTGCATGAAGACACTGCCCATATGAAATGATGGAGATATAATGTCTCTCACTATACATGCATTACATTATATTACATATCCAGTACTGATCCTGAGTTACATCCTGTATTATACTCCAGAGCTGCACTCACAATTCTGCTGGTGCAGTCACTGTGTACATACATTACATTACTGATCCTATACAGATCCTGAGTTATATCCTGTATTATACCCCAGAGCTGCACTCACTATTCTGCTGGTGCAGTCACCGTGTACATACATTACATTACTGATCCTGAGTTACAACCTGTATTAAACTCCAGAGCTGCACTCACTATTCTGCTGGTGCAGTCACTGTGTACATACATTACATTACTGATCCTATACAGATCCTGAGTTACATCCTGTATTATACTCCAGAGCTGCACTCACAATTCTGCTGGTGCAGTCACTGTGTACATACATTACATTACTGATCCTGTACTGATCCTGAGTTACATCCTGTATTATACTCCAGAGCTGCACTCACTATTCTGCTGGTGCAGTCACTGTGTACATACATTACATTACTGATCCTGTACTGATCCTGAGTTACATCCTGTATTATACTCCAGAGCTGCACTCACTATTCTGCTGGTGGAGTCACTGGGTACATACATTACATTACTTATCCTGTACTGATCCTGAGTTACATCCTGTATTATACTCCAGAGCTGCACTCACTATTCTGCTGGTGGAGTCACTGTGTACATACATTACATTACTGATCCTGTACTGATCCTGAGTTATATCCTGTAGTATACTCCAGAGCTGCACTCACTATTCTGCTGGTGGAGTCACTGGGTACATACATTACATTACTTATCCTGTACTGATCCTGAGTTACATCCTGTATTATACTCCAGAGCTGCACTCACTATTCTGCTGGTGGAGTCACTGTGTACATACATTACATTACTGATCCTGTACTGATCCTGAGTTATATCCTGTAGTATACTCCAGAGCTGCACTCACTATTCTGCTGGTGCAGTCACTGTGTACATACATTACATTACTGATCCTGTACTGATCCTGAGTTACATCCTGTAGTATACTCCAGAGCTGCACTCACTATTCTGCTGGTGGAGTCACTGGGTACATACATTACATTACTTATCCTGTACTGATCCTGAGTTACATCCTGTATTATACTCCAGAGCTGCACTCACTATTCTGCTGGTGGAGTCACTGGGTACATACATTACATTACTTATCCTGTACTGATCCTGAGTTACATCCTGTATTATACTCCAGAGCTGCACTCACTATTCTGCTAGTGCAGTCACTGTGTACATACATTACATTACTGATCTGAGTTACATCCTGTATTATACTCCAGTGCTGTACTCACTATTCTGCTGGTGCAGTCACTGTGTACATACATTATTATACTCCAGAATTCTGCAGACTTCAGAGCTGAAGTCTGTACAGATCTGTATGTCCATATGTATACAAACAGATGTCAACATGGCAAAAACAATATGGGGCCCCTTCCTTGTTCTTATATATTGAGTCGCCATCCTCCTCAGAGGACAGTTTTATGGTTGACTCTACAAGCCCCCTTTCTTTTTGGTAATGTGGAGGCTTTGTGTGAATTCATGAGGCGTCCTGATCTGGGGTCCTTCCTTCATTGGCCCCACGGCTGCTGCCTCATATGCCTGTGGTATGTGTGTGTGTGTATATAGTATAATGTGTGTGTGTGTATACATATGTGTGTGTATATATATATGTATATATATATATATATATATATATATATCCAGTACAGACCAAAAGTTTGGACACTTCTTCTCATTTAAAGAGAAGATGGCATCAAAACAATGAATTAACACATGTGGAATTATATACTTAACAAAAAAGTGTGAAACAACTGAAAATATGTCTTATATTCTAGGTTCTTTGAAGTAGCCACCTTTTGCTTTGATGACTGCTTTGCACACTCTTGGCATTCTCTTGATGAGCTTCAAGAGGTAGTCACCGGAAATGGTTTTCACTTCACAGGTGTGCCTTGTCAGGTTTAATAAGTGGGATTTCTTGCCTTATAAATGGGGTTGGGACCATCAGTTGTGTTGTGCAGAAGTCTGGTGGATACACAGCTGATAATCCTACTGAATAGACTGTTAGAATTTGTATTATGGCAAGAAAAAAGCAGCTAAGTAAAGAAAAACGAGTGGCCATCATTACTTTTAAGAAATGAAGGTCAGTCAGTCCGAAAAATTGGGCAAACTTTGAAAGTGTCCCCAAGTGCAGTTGCAAAAACCATCAAGCGCTGCAAAGAAACTGGCTCACATGAGGACCGCCCCAGGAATGGAAGACCAAGAGTCACCTTTGCTTCTGAGGATAAGTTTATCCAAGTCACCAGCCTCAGAAATCGCAGGTTAATAGCAGCTCAGATTAGAGACCAGGTCAATGCCGCACAGAGTTCTAGCAGCAGACACATCTCTACAACAACTGTTAAGAGGAGACTTTGTGCAGCAGGCCTTCATGGTAAAATAGCAGCTAGGAAACCACTGCTAAGGACAGGCAACAAGCAGAAGAGACTTGTTTGGGCTAAAGAACACAAGGAATGGACATTAGACCAGTGGAAATCTGTGCTTTGGTCTGATGAGTCCAAATTTGAGATCTTTGGTTCCAACCACCGTGTCTTTGTGCGACGCAGAAAAGGTGAACGGATGGACTCTACATGCCTGGTTCCCACCGTGAAGCAAGGAAGAGGAGGTGTGATGGTGTGGGGGTGCTTTGCTGGTGACACTGTTGGGGATTTATTCAAAATTGAAGGCATACTGAACCAGCATGGCTACCACAGCATCTTGCAGCGGCATGCTATTCCATCCGGTTTGCGTTTAGTTGGACCATCATTTATTTTTCAACAGGACAATGACCCCAAACACACCTCCAGGCTGTGTAAGGGCTATTTGACCAAGAAGGAGAGTGTTGGGGTGCTACGCCAGATGATCTGGCCTCCACAGTCACCAGACCTGAACCCAATCAAGATGGTTTGGGGTGAGCTGGACCGCAGAGTGAAGGCAAAAGGGCCAACAAATGCTAAGCATCTCTGGGAACTCCTTCAAGATTGTTGGAAGACCATTTCCGGTGACTACCTCTTGAAGCTCATCAAGAGAATGCCAAGAGTGTGCAAAGCAGTCATCAAAGCAAAAGGTGGCTACTTTGAAGAACCTAGAATATAAGACATATTTTCAGTTGTTTCACACTTTTTTGTTAAGTATATAATTCCACATGTGTTAATTCATAGTTTTGATGCCTTCAGTGTGAATGTACATTTTTCAAAGTCATGAAAATACAGAAAAATCTTTAAATGAGAAGGTGTGTCCAAACTTTTGGTCTGTACTGTGTGTTTGTATATGTATATATATATATATGTAATATACATCTATGTTGCTCTCTATCAAGCTCATGTTTGGTGACCATACTATACTCTAGTATGCGGCTTCACTCACGCCTGAGACAATCATAGAAGCAGTAATGCCCGAACAAGGGAAGCAATTTTCTTTTCTTTCCTAATCCATCTTGCTGCGTTCTGTGGCTTCCCAGCGGGTGATACATTTATTTATGAACATGGAGAAGTTATTGGAGTTGGCATCGCCCCCCGTCTTCACTCATGTACTGCTCGCCTTTAATGACCTCTCTGTGCCGGTGTCAGGAGATTATAAAGCAGCGCAGCACATGGGTCCCATCGGCTGGGCTGAGGGCTATTGTGGCTGGCTCGCACTTTAATGAAATCATAGACTGTGTGTGTACGAGGCCGACATTCAGCCCGAGCTGCCACCAGCCAGACCAGAATAATTTAATTAATCCAGTAAAAGTCAAGCTGGCAGAAGTCAGAAGCGTGCACTTATTCCTCGGCCATGGTAATGCTAATAATACAGTGATGTGTAAAGCTGGCATAGAGAAATAGTACTGATTGGCACCGCACCCCTTCTTATAGGGGACGGAGACCCAGTGTTTGCCCTTCCCCTGGTATAAGATTATTTTTCTCAGTTTCTGGGCTTGTTTCCTGCCTGTGCAAAATGTATACTACACACAGAAATGAGCTTTCCCTCTGCCACATGCTTAGGACCCTGCAAAGTAAGTGTACCCCATATTATAATGCCTATGCTGCCAGAAAGACTGCACAGCTGCAATCAGGTGGAAGTGGGATCGGACATGTTGGATTCGACATGTCTGATCCTGTTTTATTTCTATCCATTGTCAAGGGGGAGATGTATCAATAATGCTAATGCAAATTGTGCCAGAATTAGTTTTTTTTGCATGATACAATCCATACAACTGTAACAATATACCCCGGCCTGTGTGTAAAGGAGCGAGTAATGTGTATTATGTCCTCCTCCCCCATATAACCACATCAATAAACCAGCTTTGATCCTGTTGGCCGTCTATCACACATGCCCACAGTGTAATTCATATATCCCTGCACTGAAAATAAGAATTGTTTTGTTTGGCCGCAGAGTATTTCAGCATTTTCCACAGAGCTGTGTAATAGCGGTTGTCATATTCTGTGATTCCTGATATCTGCAGCTGCGGTCAGTATATGACTTTCCTGAGAACGACCAAAATCGTCATTTTCTCTATAAAAGTGTTGGACGAGATAAGTGCAGCTGCAGAACGGCTTTTTTTTTTTCTTTTGTGGATATTGGTGCCACCTAGTGGTTATTGGAGAGAAGTATCTATTTTGGGTTCTAAAACTTTTCTCAAGTTAAAACTTTTTTTCTAAACTTAAGAAAAAGGAAGGAAAGAAATGAAAGGAAGGACTAAAAGTCCTAAACTTTAATTTGTGGGAAATCTTGGTGACAACAAAGGTGGCTGCCACATATATCTACAGAGAGAGAGTTTCAGGTAGTGATTTCTAAACTGCGGCTCTCCAGATGTTGTGACTATAACTCCAACTGCCAGCACATGATAGGAGTTGTAGGTTCATTATTACGCTGCTCAAGCTGATTAGAATTTATATGTATTTTATAATTATTTTTTTATTTTTATGATTACAATTTATATGTGTTATTTATTATATTTATTATTACAATGCATATATTATTATAAATATATTTATGTTTGCCATTCACAATATGGTGCATTCAACCAGTTTATTACACCATCGATAGCGCCACCTGCAGGCAAATTAGTCTAAAACATAGCAAAACCAACAGAAAAAACGTATTTGGAGAGGGAGTTTATACGTAAAAAGAGAAACCACTAAATTGGGGTGAGTACCTCAATAAACCCATAAGTTATCTCCAAAATGACACAGAAGGGATTTTAATCATAAAAATATATACTTTATTGAAGAAAAATTCATATAATACACAAATTATTTTTAGACAATATAAATAGGGCAAGGATGTGAGGGGAGGGGGCAGCTAGAGAAAAAAGGCAGGGTAGAGTAGAAAAAACCCTGCAAAGAGACTTACATCCCTCATATGGCATTAAATGAATAGTAGGTGTTAATATTTGCCGCCAGTCAGATCATAGAAAGGAATTAGAAAAAGACCAAGGTAACGTGTGTATATCTCAGGACTTAATTAGTAAATATCCTGACATTGACCCAACTGGAAGATATTTAATCAATATCCCCCAGAGGGAGTCCATCAATGGAGTAAAGTAGTGTAATACGCAATAGCTCTCCCTATAGGGTATAAGTGACCTGGTATTGGAGATTAGAGTGCATTATAATGGGCTATAGTCTCAATTGCTGCACTCTATAAGTAAATTAATTAGACTAAGGCTATTAGTGCGATACAAACATATATATGTTACGTCATCGATTCAGAGTTAGCAACATTGAATCTCTATTACCTTGAGTCATGCTAGTACAATCTATGGCGGCGTGGACAGGAATGCTGGGGATGTGTGGCAGCCTCGACGTGCGTTTCGCCCGGAAAATGGCTTCGTCAGGAGACGTGGCTATCATAGGAAAGGAGGACACCTTATGTATAATAGTGTGCCAATCAAGGTCTTCAACGTCACGGCTCCCCGCCCCGACGATGACGCAGACCCGCGTACGCCGCATGTGACAGGAAGGGGAAATGTCGTATCCACTCCGTCACGGCCGCGGTGTGTCTAGGACGCCGCCGGAGCGGGGGCACGCATGTGTCGGAACAAGTAAGGGTAAGTGACATGTTACGTTAGGAAGCCTAAGTGGGACAGACACGGTGATGCAAAAGGACACGGTGTTGTGCGGACACACGGAATGGCCACTTCACTGTGCCGCAACGTTCTGCATATTTGCATACACTATAAAAACAGTATACAGCTGTTATAGATGACTGACTAAACCTACAGTTCTCTATTCCATGCAAAAAGAATAGCTTTACATAGAATATTCCAATCAGAATATATAATCAAAATGAATATTATAGGTATTAGCTAATGAAGGAACATGTAATAGTTGACGAGATTTATAAATCACAGTAAAGACTCTTTTAGAGAAAACATAACAAAGTCAGCAAAGTTTATAAGTCATAATTAAGGCTGTTGTCAAAAGTCCTAAACTTTAATTTGTGGGAAATCTTGGTGACCACAAAGGTGGCTGCCACATATATCTACAGAGAGAGAGTTTCAGGTAGTGATTTCTAAACTGCGGCTCTCCAGATGTTGTGACTATAACTCCAACTGCCAGCACATGATAGGAGTTGTAGGTTCATTATTACGCTGCTCAAGCTGATTAGAATTTATATGTATTTTATAATTATTTTTTTATTTTTATGATTACAATTTATATGTGTTATTTATTATATGTATTATTACAATGTATATATTATTATAAATATATTTATGTTTGCTATTCACAATATGGTGCATTCAACCAGTTCATTACACCATCGATAGCGCCACCTGCAGGCAAATTAGTCTAAAACAGAAATTAAACAGTTCCAGCATAAAAGCACCTTTGTAGGTAATATTAAATATAGCTGATTATTAGGTCTTCTCAACAGCGTGTTCATGGTTTCTGTGACTTCTCGCCGCACAGAATCCGTTGGTCTCAGCAATTATCCATTTACTGTTCCCCCCCGAATTTCCGTTTATTTGAAGTCCAGAGAAGTCGTTACCGAGGAGCGTTTACTTTGGAGACCGTTCCAGATATTTTGCCAGCTGAAACCCTATAAGATGTTTGTACAGTCTTCATCTCTTTTGTGCCGAGTTTCCTTTAAAACGTTAACCACTATTTTGAACAGAGTAGAGTCGGGCCTCATTCAGAAGTCACTGCCAAAACCATGGGAAACGACCCAAATCTGCGCCTCTAAAAAACACAAATCCGACTCCTGTATGTTTATATCAAGAAAATAAACAAGGAGCGATGGCGAAAGATTCCAGAAGGGAAACACATGGATTTCATTAGACGGTGGTGATGTGCTGCTGCCTTTACTTATGTACTTTACATTACATTTACTGGAAGGAAAGATGGCGGAATGGTCAATGACTGGTCCAGGATGGGGACAGAAGTCGCGCTTACGCCATGGCCCCACTATCAGTATTCGGTCAGTATTTTTTCCCAGGAGTGGGAGACAAAAGAAGGAGTGGGTGATAAATACAGAATTGGTGACTTGTTTCTATTATACCTTTTCTCTGATTGTTCCTCACCTGGCTTTGGCTCCCACTCCTGAGAAAAAATACTGACCGAATACTGACCAAATACTGATAGTGGGGCTGTGGCCTTAGTCTGTGAGTTCAGGACTAGATGCAACATGAATTGAAAACACAACTACTCTGGCCCCGGTCACTTTTGCAGCAAAAATGCAACAGAATTCAACTCCTGAGTTTCTTCACGTCATGGACAAATGCAAACTGAGACTCATTTATGCCCAACTAGTGGCACCATCTAGGCCAGACCTAAAACTGGCCTCAGATGTTAACAATTACAGCCATATATAAGATAAAAGTTTCAATAAAAATGACGCTTCATAAGACAAGTGATCAATAGTGACCTGTTTACATCCTCCAATCCCTCCCTTGTATTGGTCTGTGACTGACCCATGACACTAGTTTCCTCCACTTCTCAGATGAGCAATGTGGGAGAAACCTAATTGGTGACCGGTTGCCTTTGATTTGTGTCCATGTAGATACAGAAGTATGTAAACTAGCAGCCCTCCAGCAGGAGGAAAGTAATCTCTCTAGAGCATTCCATAGTTGTCTAGTCTGAAAATCAACGAAATGACTAGGAAAATCAACCAAACCAGAGATTAAAATCTTTAAGCAGCTGTTCTTCCTCCTCGTCAGTACATAATAGGTTACTAGTTGGCCAGATACAATTCCTTTATCCTACCCCATACACCTCAAGGTTTGCCGCCGAGTGATGGTTCAGTACATCTTTCGGTTAGCAGCTATTTCGGCCATCCTTCCCTTACCTGGGAGCGATCACCCGGCTAAGCACTCCTGAGTTCTCTATGAGAGGCCTCTGAAACACGTGTGGCCACAGTTTATATATCAGCGAGAACAAAAGGATCGGCATCCCGAAATCAGACATGTCAGGACCTTAACTTCCCCCGACTTATCTGTCCGGGGCCCTCATTAGACTGTTTGGCAAATCTGTTGATATCGGTGAGTTTGGTCGATGTTCGTGTAATATGTATGGGGGAGACGACTTTCAATAAAAGAGAGCCAGTTCACACTCATTTAGTACGTTGTCTGCCGAGTAACACTTTGGGGTCTCTGTTGGAGTCCCTGAAAAAAAGGATTGGTAACCCTCGAAGGAATTGAGTCACTGTGGACACTGTCTGGCTTCCATCCTGGTGATAGTCGTCTTTTTCAGAGATGCACAAAAACATGGCAGAACAAGGAGGACCAACTCTGTCAACTTCATTGAAGTGAGTGGCTCCATCAGTGTTCCCATCAGAATCCTGCTTTTGGGGATTCCAATAGAAACCCTGAACTAGTGCTCAGGAGAGAGAGCATTGTATTAATGTGAACCTATAACCTAACAGCGGTCTGCGGATAACAGTGCAAGACATTGTCTTACAAGGTAGACAGTTTTCTTATTTCTAGAGGAGAGTTATTTTGCATTTTTTTTTATTCCCAAGGAGCATTGCAGCTGTATCTCTCCAAGAAGGATCAGTGGACAATGTCTAAATGGAAATGCCATGGGTGACGGTCACCGCTAATGAAATGTTAACAGTTGCCCACAGCAGCCAATCAGATTGTTTATTTAATATTCCAAACGATATGGTTGCTATGGAAGATTCCATCACAATGCAATGCCGTAGCAACAGTCATACGGCACAGGAGGCCATGGAAATGTCATGATTGTAAGGGGGTGGGGTGGCGTCACTTTTCCTGATTATGGATTGTGTATGTTGTATAGAAGGTGTGAACATGCCGCTGTTTCCCACAGAAGATTCCGCGTTTCCGGACAGTATTTGTGGATCGTTTTACCGGAGGTTTCTGATCTCTGTGACCTCCCTGTGCACTCCTCTTACAGGCGTTGGAGAGATTTCAGGAGGGCTGTCTCGGCACGTTACCCGCTTACACACATAAAAAGAGAGAACACCATGCTGATAATGTTACCAT
Organism: Phyllobates terribilis; assembly: GCF_046119375.1. Taxonomy (NCBI): domain Eukaryota; kingdom Metazoa; phylum Chordata; class Amphibia; order Anura; family Dendrobatidae; genus Phyllobates; species Phyllobates terribilis. Next base: position 97,265,564 of record NW_027362773.1, on the reverse strand, counting down.
GGAGACGGCTCACCGGCTGGAAACGCGTTGGAACTCATCAGGTTGCTTGACGTTTCCTGGCAACTGTTACATCTCCGCGCCCCAATAAGCCAGCGCCCGTTCTCCAAAATAAACAAGACAGATGGCGCTCGCTTATGGGGTGACATGTTGACACCTTTCCCGTACCTCTGCCAAGTGTTGTGAGAATCATGAGCTGCGGACGTCTCGGGGCGCGCGCAGCTTTCCTGTTATTTTTGGCAGCTTGTTTTTTTGTATTCTCTTACATGAGGGTCAGGGCAGGTCAGGATTTAGGGGAGAGCATAAAAATAACCCAAGAGATTCTGAAATCTCGGAGGATGGGGGTTATCTGCTCTGCTCAGTGGGGTGAGGTTTTTTTTTTCTTCTCTTGACAGTTGGTTCTCAATGGTTTTCCCACCATAGGATCTGTCAATCCCGGCCCCCCACCGCTCTGGTCATCTGACATGTCTGATTGATGTGTGAGGAGACCCTATCGTGAGAAAATCCCAGTTAGTCATCACTTTCCAGTCTAGTTGCAGAACTCAATGGGTACCTGGTCTGGTTATGTTGGGGGTTGTAGTGTTGTATTTGTAGCATAAAATAGAATTGCATTGTGGTCATTCTCAGTGCACGGATCATGTTGGGAGTTGTAGTGTCTTACGTTTAGAGAAAAATAGCATTGTGTTATGGATGTGCCCGGTGATTGGAGCATGTTAGGTAGGGGCTGTAGTGTTCTACGTACAGACCATACGAAAATCACGTTATTCAGTGGTTTGGTCATGTTGGGAGTTGTAGTGCTTTATATATAAAGTATAATAGAATTGTATTATGGTCATGTCCTGAGGTCGGGTCATGTTGGGAGTAGTAGTGTTCTGTGTATACAGTATATTTTATGGTTATATTCAGTGGTCAGGTCATGTTAGGGGTTGTAGTACTGTATGGATAGAGTATAAAAGAATTGTATTATGTTTAGCTAGTGGTTAGAGCATGTTAGGGGTTGTAGTAGTCTATGTAAAGAGTATAAAAGAACTGTATTATGGATATAACCTGTGGTTACGGCATGTTAGGAGTTGTTGTATTCTATGTATAAGGTATAAAATAACTTTTTTATATGCGTATCCAGTGGTTAGAGAATGATAGGGGTTGTAGTAGTCTAATTATAGACTATATAAGAATTTTATTATGTGTGTACTCAGTGGTTAGAGCATGATGGGGGTTGTAGTACTTTGTGTATAGAATATAAAAGAACTTTATTATGTGCGTATCAAGTGGTAAGAGCATGTTTGAGGGTTATAATGTTCTGTGGATAGAACATGCATGTTGTGGCCGTATTCAGTAGTCAGGCCATGTTGTGGGTTGTAGTATTCTATGGATAGAATGTAATATAATTGTAGAATGAAGGGGATTGTAATTTGCTTGGTCTGTACAATGGGAGCAGATTCGCGGGGCTGTGAGTATAGCGTCCCTTCCTTCCAGGCATTGGTGGGTGAATGTGCCTAATGAATCGCATAATGAATCTTGTCTGCAAGTATTGAAACCTAATGTGATGGTGTGAGGTCTTATCTCACTTCCCAGGGACTTTATCTGCTGTACTTACTGATTTACCAGAAAATAGACACTTCCTGTTAACCCTCTGGGTACATGCACACGTTTAGTATTTGGGAGTTGTTGGCCGGGCAAATGCTGCGTAAAAAACACCCATATTTTGCAGCATTTTTTGCATCTGTTTTTGATGCTTTTTTACTTGCGTTCCCCCACCCATTTATTGGAATGGGTGAAAAATGCTGCAAAAATGTTGAAAGAATTGAAAAAAACAGCTGGTGCTGTAAAACGCTGCGTTTTTTTCCATGGCAAAAATGCACAAAAAAAATGCAACAAGTGAACAAGCTCTTAACCAGTGGATATTTTGTGTGCTGTCTGTCAGTGCAATGACTTCATGTAACCTTAGTCCGCACCTTTCATTTCTGATGTCCCACTCTGGAGGACATCATAGATATGTACACGGACAATGGTGTCTTACAGAATTGTTTGCTTTCTTGCTGCTCCAGTATCATCCATAGGTTCCTGTCACTTTGCTTCTGATTTCAAGGTGTGCCATGTAAGACCACCATACAGTGGGATCAGATATTTACATGCTTTCATATAGGGTAAAGGTGCACACACCCTCGGCAGCTGTCACCTTTCTATCCTACCTTCTCCACTTGAATGCATGGCTCGGCCAAGGACTGTTTCCATTTGTGAGAGGGGAGAAAGCCGCTGTCAGACAGCTCTGGTGGCAGCTGATATCCCCTGAAAACTAAAAGATCGGACTTTGAAAGTTAACATCCTTCTTTCCCGTCAGAGACGAGTCAGGAGGACCCCATATACATCAGATGGTCGGCTGGTCACTTATACTTTATTTAAGAAAAGTTTCTACGTTCAGAAAATACATCACTCTTGGCCTTAATCGAGGGCTAAGCTGCAGTACCAGATGTAACCCATAGACAAGAGTGGCACTGTTTCTAGAATGAAGGCAGACCCTTTTTTTTTTATTTCTCCATTGACAGCATCGAAGGGCTCATGGCTGGGTCAAGTGCCAAACCTGTTGATTATGACTGGATCAGCGGACCACTTAGCCAGTCGTTGGAAGAGAAAGAAGGATAGCGCATGTTGGATTTCAACATGCCCTATCCTTTGTTTTCAAGGGAGATAAGCAACCAGGAGTCTGGAAGCAGCTTTCTGCCCTCTCACTTGGGCTGAGTCCATCGTAAATGTGTTTGGGCGGTTGAGAGGAATTGCCGTTGGCTAGGGTTGGGTCGTATCACCCTGCTATGGCGTCCATTTTGGTACAGAGTGACAGCCAGACCTGCAAACTTCCTCTGCCAACGCTCCAATGCCGACATCCTTGGCACCACGGAGTACTTACTTGGACGACGGATCAAGGCCCTGCAAATCTTTTTGGCCATCTCTACTGTTGGCCAAACAAGCAACTTTGTAAAGGCGGCCATATACATTAGTCTATAGCTGATCAAAAATGATTATTTTAGTGTTGGGTGAAATTTGACAATAAGCAAATGTTTTAGCCAACCCAAGAAAGACGGCCAAAGTCTGAAAAGAAGTCATGGTGGTCACTAGAATGATATTAGATTGGTCTTCGTTCTGTGTCTTATGGTCAGGAGGAATGACTGCGGTGGCCAATATGGACTGCAGCGGCAGAAGGATCATCCACCAGACAAGCTGCCGTTCATCGGTTTTCCACCATCAGCCCACTTCTATGTGTATGGCCACATTCGGCACATGGATGACTCTGCTCCCTTGGCTTCATCAGCAATCTCTGGAGCTTCATGAATCCATTGTGTGTCCTCATTCAACTTTCCAGGCTCCACTGGAAGCTGATAACATCTTCTCAGAGGCTCCTGCTGTGCAAGACACAAAGGAAGAAGGGTAGGATCCTTCAAGAATATCAGCAGCTCCAGCCCCAGCTCTATCTCTGCCCGGACTGAGGGAGGAGTGAGATAAGCAAATAATGGCAGCTCTTTCAATAGAGGAGAATAGCAGGTCCTGGCTGCTGATGTCATTTGGGATCCCAGAGAGATAAGCTGGGACAAGCCCATGACTCAGCCCTGAACACACAAGAGGGGGCATCCGACCCCAGGGAGCCGGCCAAACTCATAAAATAAAGCGCATCCCCCAAATCCACCAGCAGCTGAATTTACAAAATCCACCGGTGCACTGGACTGATAACGACTTAATGAGCCCTCCAGCAAAGTGCCTAATAATCTTGGCGTTTTGTGTCCATGATAAAGGCCCCGCAACGGTTTTTATTGCTGGACCATGGTCGGTGCACAAATCACCCGTAATCCTCGTATGCGACTGCAGAGCTGATGTGTACGGTCCACTGTCTCACGCCGGACAGGCTCGCTCCGGATCAGACCCTCCGGTTTCTTTATGGTCTAATTGGCTCGCTCAGGCAGATGGCTGCCCTGCGTCGCCAACTGCTGATTATTAATTCATTGTCAGCCGTTTGGCTTCTTACAACATATTGTCCATTATCCCAGTTCATCTGAGCACAAACACATTCACGCACATTACAGCAGGGTGACACTGGTAATGGGGCCCTGCAGTCGTGACCTGTCTGGTCATTAGGAAACACCAGCCTGCAGCTTATGGCCCATCGTAAGTGCCACTCGTACCCCTGTGACTCCTGAACAGAAAGCACAACATAATAGAAAACGTCCCAGGACATAATGGACGACATCCAGAGAAAGAAAAACCTGCACCAAAATAAAAAACTACCAGTAATCATGGAAGCCATCACATTCTGAATGTCATCCACTTCCATGGAGGTTGAACGGCATAGACTTTCAATCAGAGTAACCATCCCCGTGCGTCCTGTCGCCTACTGCACAGTCCGGGTGTCAGTCTTCACTGCTACTTCTTGCATTCTACTTGTGGACTTGTAGTGCAGAACATCAAGATAATCAATGCCTTATACTCACCCAGATTAGAGGAGTATTTTATCTACCACTGAACATATACAATAGGTAGATGTTATAGTGATACCTTTATATTCGTGTTATTGAGAAGTGGAAGGAACCGCAAGATTTCAGCCCCGTAGTGGAGACCCCAAAACGTTAGAGCAGGGGGGACAGAGTGCTGAGGAGCAGAGGACAGAAACGTCACCATCACTCTGCTAACTCCATAACTGCAGAGTACAGACCTCCTCTGGTAATAACATCAGCACAAGCACTGTGCCCCCCAGGGAGCTTAATGGCCGAGCAGCTGCATGCAGCCGTACATCACCAAGCACAATGCAGAGCGTCAGATGGAGTGGTGTAAAGCCGCCACCACTGGACTCTAGAGTAGACGTGTTCTGGGCAGTGACGGATCGCACTTCTCTGCGTCTGATGGAGGAGTCTGGGTTTGGTGATTCCAGGAGGACATTACCCCCTGACTGCATTGTGCCGCTGTACAGATGGTGGAGGAGGATAACACTATGGGCTGTTATCAGGGGGCGGCCTCGGCCTCTTATCTCCAGTGATGGGAAATCTTATTCTTCAGCACAAGACATTGTGGACAATTGTAGCTTCAGCTTTATGGGAACAGTTTGGGGTAAGACCCTTTTCTGTCCCCCATGACTGTGCCCAGTGCACAAGGTCCAAACAGACATGGGTTGGGGGAATGGGGGGACATGAGCGGCCGCACAGAGCCCGGACCTCAACCCCATTTAATAATTACTGTAAAATAGTTCGGTGGGGGGGTCCGTGCTGATAATTTCTAATTACTAGCTGAATTGTGAATGCTGCTCCGGGGTATAATACATGATCAGTACAAGCAAAGGAATCAGGTGCAGTATTAATGTCATGAATTTGGAAGTGACCCTATACTTTACATGGGATACATGGGTTTTCCGTATAGTGGTGGTATTTTTTTACTGAGCAGAGTATATTGAGTGGTTTTATCAATACATGGACTGCAGAGACTGTATTATACCCACTGCACCCACTGAGCGGGGGAGACACAACCTAAATAATTCTCCAAGGGCAACAGGACAAGAAAAGGCTTAAGAATGTCTTGAGACGTCTGGTAGGGGGCGAGGAAGTGATGACCTCAGCCTGTTCTTTGTCAGAGGTGTCAGAAGGGGTTGTTGGCATTTAAATGACAATGCTCTGCGGGAAAATGAGATGCAGATTTGGGCCATCATTGAGGGCAGTGATGACCCATTTCCTCCACAGCACTGTCTGGGGGGATTGTTTCTGATAAGACCCTAATGACTATATAATAAAAAGTTTTTCAACTTTTTACATTTATTTTATGTTTCTGTTTATTTTACTTATTTAGCACCATCATATTCCATAGACATTCTCACTATCTTATGTATTCTACTTGCTGTCAATAATTAGGAGGAAATTGGGAGAAAACGTGCCCTTATGTCCAGCTGACAGAGGTGCAGAGCTTGAGACAGTGTGCCAGATCTATCCATGAGATGTGCACCTGCTGGACGGGATCAGGACGGATCTCAGTTCTTTGGATGTAAAGATGAATGTTTCCATTCGCTGATGGCAAGCAAGGATCTTAAGTGGTGAGAAATGGAAACATAAAACATATTAGAAAGTTGCAGAACTTTTTATTTTAGAGTGAATACACCTTATGTTTGGTACCATAGACTTAAAGATTTCCCCACATAAGCAAATATTCTACTACAAGAACTTCTGACATCAACACAGACCAGAGGGGATTTGGCCATTTTGGAACCGTTTCACACGTCTGACATTCACATGCCAAGTGTGAGCCATCGTGTCAGGCTCAGGACTTCTGACCTGAACTTATGAGCTTGTTGCATTTGGGTTAGACATCGCATTCCTAGGTCAAAAGTGGGCAGTTTTTGCCCTTATTTTACCCCCGCTGCTCCCCTGAGTATTCTGCTTTCTTCTTTTTTTAAATCCGCCATACGATGCCAGAGTTACAAGCTTTTTTTAGTGGTGATTTTTATGGCCTTTTATAGGGGGCGTGGCTCACATGATCCTCTGGGGTGTGTCTTTAGGCTCATCTACATTATTATCCTGTGAGCCACGCCCCCTTGGCAAAGACCATAAAAATTAGCTCTAACTAAAAAGGCCCATATCTCTGGAACCCTATGGCTTATTTACAAAAAGAAAAAAGTAGAATACTCAGGGAAGCTGCGGGAATAAGATAAGAGCACACATTGCCCACTGATGACAGGTATTGCTGATCAATAAGGCACAGCTATTTTTTACAGACACCATTTGGGGGTGATGTAGGTCGTGGGGGTGCATTATAGATCATCAATAATGCGGGTCTTGGCTGAAGGTCTGGTCCTGTAGGAGCTGGCACACGGACTGTGGTGAGTACCACATCTGATCATTATCTGTCCTCTATTCCCCTTCTCTCGGGGTCCATTTCCCGGCCCGCAGCGCTGCTGTACTTCCCCAGTTCCTGTTCATTTATGGAGTAAATAAAAGTAGAATAAATGGAGGAGAAGTAACAGTGAGTTCCCATCCTGAGTGCCAGGCATCTCGGGGAGTGTATTCTTTCATTCATGAGCTTGTTAGCGGGGTATTGTGTCTGTCTCTCCAGCCCTCCTCATCCCATACATCTTACTTTCCAGCCTCCCACTGGCTGCACCCCCCTCCATGTTCTGCACATTGTACGAGTGACCCCTGAACTGCACCAGCACTAACTTGCCTGACTTCAAATAGCTGCTCCTCTTTACCCACAGGCCTTTGTGCCAGAACTTCCTAAATGTTTTTCTGCAGTGTGTCATCACCGACTTATCAGCCCTCCCCACCACCTATTAACCCTTCATGGCATGGCTGAGAAATCCCAAGCTACCATCACCTACAGAGCATAGCTGGGAATCCAAAGCTGGGCAGAGTCATTAGGTCAGGGTTTTTTTTTCATCTTTTCTTCTTTTTTTTTTATGCACCCAGTTTTCATTCAATTTTGGTCCATGTTTTTTCTTCCAGATTTTCTCATATCTCCCCCCCCCCCCAAACCCACCAAAAAAAATCCAAGCTACCTATCTACCTATTAAATGAGGAAACCTGTTCTTAGATTCTTGCTGTCTGAACCACGGGAAGCATGAATCAAACGCACCATGGGTGCGGCCGCACAGGGGTCCAAAAGTTAGAGGGGCCACTATCACCTCCAAGGCAGGTGGAATTGTGCATTATGAGGAACTATTGAACTGCAAAGGGCCCATATATTGTTCTTGAGCAGGGGCCCCTCTTCTTTCTGTGTCTGCTCCTTCTTCTCTAAAGTGTGGCAGCGTGAAAACAAGGTTTAAAGACTTGGACTATAGGGAGAGACGCGACTAGCTCCGAATTCTCACTGCAGCGCTCTAGTTGATTGACAAGTCTCATCCTGTGTAGACAAATGGGAGAGACCTGTCAATCAACTTCGGCAGGGAGGGGAGATGCCGGCCGGGACCACACAGGACTAGTCCCTTCTCTCCCTATAGTCCACTGCAGTTTATTTTCTTCTTTACTTTTTGACCTTTTGCGCACGTTTCTAAAAAGTAGATGGGACTAAGAAAAAGATGAAAGGTCAAACCCATTCATCAAATTTACTATAATGTACCCCAGAAAAACGGCAACATTTTTTTAACTTTATAGGTAAACAGCGAGTGTATACCCCACTTGGATGAATGGAGACCAGTACTACGGCTTTATTTATGAGAGATTCTTCTGAAAAGAAATAAATCCGGGAGTCTTGTTAAGAAGAAAAATATGGAACACTTTTCTTTTCAGGCAGAATCTGCCTAAAAAAGATGTCGTGTGCACATACTCATCAGACCGACAATGAAAAATCATCTGTTGTTTTCTGGATGAAAATCGGACGATTTATTCATATACCCAATTTATGTGAACTCAGCCCGGTAAGAGGCTAAAAAAATTAGTCTTGCTCAGCTTGGAACAAAAGACAATGCTAATGTAAGTTCACTCAGCATTTTTTCTAAACATTGCCTCTGAAAAACATGATTTTTGGTGCGATTTTGTAGAAACAAATCTTTTTTTTGGTTTTACATGGATTTTGAAGCAGATCTGCTCTAAAATCTACATTAAAGAGTATTTGAAGTGGTTCTTATCTCGGTTTTGAAGCAAAATCCACATAAAAAAAAATCTCACTGTGAGTATCCCCTAATATGGGGTATTGCAATAGGATATGTTTTGTTGCTTTGCTGTGGCACAAAATCTTGTTAAATACATTAAACAAATACCTTTTACAAGAATGAAACAAACATATGTTCCAAATGTGCTTGTCGCAGAGAAAAATTCAAATCCATACAGACATCTCCAAAGAGGGGAGAAATCATCCTCACATTGGACATATAGGACTAATTATCACTGGGGAAGTGAGAAACTAATTATAACTGGAGAAGTGGGGAAAGAGCTGGCATGTCAGTCTCCATTGAAGTAGGGACCTCCTGCAGTGACCAGGTAATTACAATGGGGATTTGCTCTGAGAGCCAGACACCAAACTTGGGATTCGTTTTTTTCTGAATGAGAGAAGTATAGGGGCTTCCTCTGATCAAAGAACGGCTTGCAGACCTTTTGGAGCGAGTGGTCAGTGATGAATATTAGAGTTTGCACGCATCCGATATTTATTGGAAATATGTTCGTCCCTTTGCTATGGTACCAAAAATATAACGCATTCACTCTCATCACCGTAAGGCTTTCAGAACCAATCCAACTTAATAACGGATGATGGATGATGCTATCCATGCCATGTTTCATATCTGTAAAATCGCAATAGGAAGCATGAGGATAATATCTACCACCTGGGACCTCCATAAATATAACATACTCCTTATGCACATACTTCAAAGGTGCAAACGGGACATACAGCATATGCAGCAGTTATTCCACACAGTATGGAAATGCCGCACATTTGCATTGCTAAGGTGTTGTTCTCCTTCTCGCATAAGTAAAAGGTGTGGAAAAGCGTAGTAGACAGCTGTACTCCATCCTATAGAGTCCAGATAGAAAATGTATACACCCTGCTTCATGGATGGAGTTTTGTGCACCAGTCATGATGAAAGGTGCCGCTGGAATGAGACGCATCAGATTCAGTACGAGTCATGCGCCTCTTAATGATTTAACGCATCTTCAGCTGCCAAGCGTCACCCCAATATGCGTTCACCCCCAGTACATTTCTGTCGTACTTTATATCACTTTTGTAGTGTAAATAATAATAAATTTGGCGGCTGAGCCCCCTCACTACAAAGCTCTGAAAACTTTTCAAAAAGTTGGCTAAGTTTTGCGTAAAATTAACAAAAGTTGTTAAATTCTGAGTTGCGCAAAAATTTTACAATGTTTTAAACAGCTGTGGGCCAGAAATCTGGAGTAAACTGCTTGATGAATCGGGGCATTATTATTATTATTATTTTTTTTTAGATCTATGGATGATAGGGGCCCCTGTATTATGTCCGTCACAACCTACAGAGTAAAAAAACTGTGAAGCTGACGGTATATTAATTGCGTCACTGGCCATAGACGGATCTGATGTCTGTGGGTTCGGCTGGACCCCAAAATCTCGCAGACAGGTTGGCAGCCTCGTCTTCTGGAGAAATAACTTGCATGTTAATATCTGGGATGGGGTAGGTCGCTCTCTTTGGTTATAGGATCAAGGCTTTTATGTCTTATTAGTCTCCCATTATAGATCCCTGCGCTCCATATTGGCTTCTCATTATAAGGTTTCATCGACTTCCTCCAAAACAACGGATGGTCTTGTAGGAGCAGACAATATGTACTTATCCCTGTAGGAGTTAATTGTAATTCTCTTCTGTAATGATGAACGGCCTATTGAGCCAGGAATGGCCGGGGGAGGGGATGGTGCATTACTCCCCCCTGTCCCAGCTGCTGTTACCTCCGAGCTTCTTTCAGGAGCTGCAGTATTTGTATCGGTGGAGTTATAAAGGAAGTTTCTTGGCTCCAGGATCTGATCACCGATGGCTGATTTCCGACCCTTTGCCAGAAGATGAGAGTGGGGGTCTTGCACAATGACCGGTACACGGTGCGACTATGCCCAGACCCCCAGCCTCTCGGCAGCAGGTGCTTTTGAGGACAGGGAGAGGACTGTGATGCTTTGGCGATGGGAGCAGAACAACAGCACAATGAAACTGGTAAGAAGCTGTAATCCTCTGGATCTTATATGGGGGCACAGGGAAGGAGGAGGACTCCCAACTTGCACCCTTCAGCTCCGTGCCCAGCACCGGTGGGAGCTTTTCATGTCACCCTATGTCTGGTGGGACTCACATGCTCAATTCTCACATTGCTCTCGCTTCATTACATGGTCACTGTCTGGTCTGCGCGGCTTATAGGGAATCATTCATGTGATTTTTATAGAATTGATCAGAAAGTTTGAAGCAGAAGGTGGAAGTTGTAGCTCTGCAGAGCACGGAGGCTGAATGTGATGCTGGGAGTTGTAGTGCCACGATCACTGCAGAAGCTTTGCTGGTCTCTTTGGTTAGATAGCTGATCATGATTAGGTAATTTTCCATTGATCCCGCAGTGTTCCTGGGGGGGACTGGTCATCACATTGCAAGAAGTGTAGAGCTATTGGAATGACTGCGGCTCCGATCATCACAGATTTCACATGTATCACTATCTCCGTCTGGTTGGGATTATGGGGGATCTACAGACAGGTGCAGGATACATTACTATAATTCTGGGGATTTTCTGCATTCAGTATGTTATGTCTCTTAGGTTTGCGGATTGTGATGTAGGACCTTTTACACCCCTGACCATAATTGTCTAGAAAGCGACAAATTTTCCATTGAGGTTTTTACAGCACATTAATTTCAATATCTGCAGCAAGAGCTACGTATGTTACAGGCTGATTTCACCCATGAATTACACTAGATGAAAATCCACATCACAAGCCCATTTTCCTTTTTTTGCAGTATGTTTGCACAGCCTGTAAATGACTTTTTTCATTTTTACTCACTTGTAGGCTCCTGCAGACAACCGCGTAACTCCATGAGTGCTATCTGTCATTTTGAAGGCTGGCACTTGTCCCCATGTTATTCTATGGGGCTGTGCACATGTCCTACTGCGAAAAAAAACGTAGCCTGCACGAGATACCTTCGAGAATTGGATGGCACTTACTCATTTAACTCTATGGGTCCGTGGAAAAAATCAGACCAGACTCTGATGACATCTGAGTGTAGGCTGATATTATAGAGAAAGTGGAGAAAATTTTTTTTCTCTCCACCTCCCAGAAAATCGGATCCCACTGTGATCAAACTCTGACCAGTATAATTGGGCCCATATTCTCGGATGTGAACTTACCCATATAGGCCCATTAATTCCACAGCGTTTTACAGACCTCATCACAACCTAAGTTCCCTATCAGTATGTCTTTGGAGTTTGGAGCAAGCTAGAGAACCAGGAAGAAACCCACGCAAACACGGGGAGAACATACAAACTCCCTGCAGATGTTGTCTTTGGTGGGATTTCAACCCAGGACCCCAGTGCTGCAAGGCTGTAGTGCTAACCACTGAGCTGCCCACATTTAGAAAAATCTCACCCACAGTGCTGCTACCGTAAAACTTTGTGGATTTTCTACCTGTATCTGCTAAATGTGATCATAACCTTAGAGAGTAAGCCCCGTTCACTGGTATTGAGACCCGCGATGCGGTGGACTAAATATTCTTTCCTAGAAGGCCGTGATTCCATCCCATCCATATATCAGCCTGGCAGAAGTGATGGTCCCTGAGGTTGGTACTTGGGGCAATATAGTGTATAATGGATCGTGGGAATTTGCAGTCCTGTTGGGAGCGGATTAAGAAGTTTTGTCCTCTCAAGGTGTCACCCATCCTCATATATTCTAAGAATGTGGCTAGACAAATCCTTGGAACCCGGTGATCAGTGACATCAGATTTGCTTCGATGCCTAATCTTTTGTATTTTTTGTCTACTAGAAGGAAGTTCGGGCAACTTGGGGTGTATTTACCATTTTTTGGGTCACCATTTTTGTAATTGTTGTGAAAACTGAAGCACACAGACTTATATATAGAATTACATAATTCTGCCTCAATGTGTGAATACACCCCAAAGATATCAAACTGGCTGCTAAAAGTCTACAGAAATGTTCCTGTCTAAGAATCCCCTAAGGGATCCTCTACTTTGGACAAACCCTAATTGTTTGGCCACATTCACAAGATCAGTATTTGTAAGCCAAAATCAGGAGTGGGTGAAAAATACAGAAGTGGTGACGTGTTTTTATTATACTTTTCCTCTGATTGCCACTCCTGATTTTGGCTCAGAATTACTCATCTGAAATGCTGAACGTGTGAACGTGGCCTTAATAATCATCTGATCACAATGACCTTCAGCGATCATCTGGCAGTAAGTGTTTAATTTCCCTGCAGTGCCACCCCAGGAGAAATGTAGTATTACACATTGCTCAATGTCTGTTTGTGTAATGCAGGACAGGGTAGGTCCTCCAGAGTGAGAGACTCTCTTTGTAGCCACTCTCTACTCAAGAGTTGAGGGTCTCTAAGAGAGGGCCCATCTCTGATAACTCAGAATTTACTAATGGGGTATTTGGAATTGGATTTTCTAAACTAAGGTAGAAGGAAATACCAGCCGCATAAATGCAATGATGTATCTGAAGTGTGACCCATGCGGGGACGAGGCTTTATCTCTGTGTCTCACCATACTGTGGCCCACGCGGAGACGAGCCATTGTCCCTGTGTCTCACCATACTGTGGCCCACGCGGGAACAAGGCATTATCCCTGTGTCTCACAATACTGTGGCCCACGTGGGGACGAGGCATTATCTCTGTGTCTCACCATACTGTGGCCCACGTGGAGACTAGCCATTGTCCCTGTGTCTCACCCTACTGTGGCCCACGCGGGAACAAGGCATTATCCCTGTGTCTCACAATACTGTGGCCCAAGCGGGGACGAGGCATTATCCCTGTGTCTCACCCTACTGTCTCACGCGGGGACGAGGCATTATCTCTGTGTCTCATCCTACTGTGTCTCACGCGGGGACGAGGCATTATCCCTGTGTCTCACCATACTGTGGCCCACGCGGAGACGAGCCATTGTCCCTGTGTCTCACCCTACTGTGGCCCACGCGGGAACAAGGCATTATCCCTGTGTCTCACACTACTGTGGCCCACGCGGGGACGAGGCATTATCCCTGTGTCTCACCCTACTGTCTCAGGCGGGGACGAGGCATTATCTCTGTGTCTCATCCTACTGTGTCTCACGCGGGGACGAGGCATTATCCCTGTGTCTCACGCTACTGTGGCCCACGCAGGGACGAGGCATTATCCCTGTGTCTCACCATACTGTGGCCCACGCAGGGACGAGGCATTATCCCCGTGTCTCACCATACTGTGGCCCACGCCGGGACGAGGCATTATCCCTGTGTCTCACCATACTGTGGCCCACGCCGGGACGAGGCATTATCCCTGTGTCTCACCATACTGTGGCCCACGCAGGGACGAGGCATTATCCCCGTGTCTCACCATACTGTGGCCCACGCCGGGACGAGGCATTATCCCTGTGTCTCACCATACTGTGGCCCACGCCGGGACGAGGCATTATCCCTGTGTCTCACCATACTGTGGCCCACGCAGGGACGAGGCATTATCCCTGTGTCTCACAATACTGTGGCCCACGCCGGGACGAGGCATTATTCCTGTGTCTCACCATACTGTGGCTCACGTGGGGACGGGGTATTATCCCTGTGTCTCACAATACTGTGGCCCACGCCGGGACGAGGCATTATTCCTGTGTCTCACCATACTGTGGCTCACGTGGGGACGGGGTATTATCCCTGTGTCTCACAATACTGTGGCCCACGCCGGGACGAGGCATTATTCCTGTGTCTCACCATACTGTGGCTCACGTGGGGACGGTGTATTATCCCTGTGTCTCACAATACTGTGGCCCACGCCGGGACGAGGCATTATTCCTGTGTCTCACCATACTGTGGCTCACGTGGGGACGGGGTATTATCCCTGTGTCTCACAATACTGTGGCCCACGGGGGACAAGGCATTATCCCTGTGTCTCACCATCCAGTCTCGGGGAAGTAATGCTATTACTATGTGTTATGGAGGCGCCGGGATTTCCAGCAGAAGTTGTTGAACTGGTTCTCTATGGATTTCTATAAATCTGATCCGTTGAACAGCTGAAGTGACAGGGACTTGCATACAGCATTGTAAATCCCTTTATCTACAAGTTATGAATCACTGGAGCTCACTATTACATCAGCTCGGAGCCACAATGTAAGTCTATAGAAAGGAGGCCAAGTGACCCGGGTCATTCCTCCGGCTGTAATCTCTGTATTCCTAAGGAGAGGGAAGTATTACAAAGGTGTGAGCGACCCAGGGGCATGTCTGTACCGCTCCAGCTCAGGATAGCACCCTAGGTGTTGTGCAATCAGATCCCCTCATTATATAATAATAATAATAATACAACTATTCCAGTAGATAAAATGTATCTCCTGTCCTGGATATTTGATAAAACTCACCCATAGACAGTTTATAATAGTACAGCAGCATTTATAAGGCATGTTGTGTCATGCAAAACTTAAAGGGGTTGTTTGGGTATCTAATATTGATACCCGGCAGCATTAGCGGACACAGATTGAAGACCCCCCTGTGCAAGTACAGTATATGGGCCCTTTGCAGTCCATAATGCACAATTCCCCTGCTTGGAGGTGAATATGGGCCCCTGGTTGCACCAATGATTTGTCCGCTCATGCCCAGCAGTGGCCAGATGTAATCAGAACTGCGGATCAGCATCTATTCAAGAGAACAGGAGCTGATCTGCAGTCCTCAGCACTACACGGTGTATGGAGCTGAGCTGTTCTGCACCGCTCGGCGTTTACCTCCGCTGCTGTTGATCGTGGGGGGGGGGTGCTGTGTGTCAGCCCCCCCACGATCTGACAAGGATGGATACCCAAACAACCTAAAGTGGTCAAACACCTGATGGCTGTATTTCTCCTATCTTCATGCATTCTCAGCCCAGACAACTGAAGGATCGTGCATGTGCAAATCCAACATGCCCAGTCCTTCTTTCCTCTAGTATATCATGCAAAGGGATAATCAGGACATCCCCAAACATATTGAATGGTCTGACAGAGGATGCCACTTTTGGTCCTCAAATGGGTCTAGCTGAATTTACCACATATGAGGCCGTATTCTCTCGTTGCTGAAATGTTGTTTTTTTTTCTGCTGTTATTTTTATCTACATATTTTATGCAAATGTCCCCACCAAGATCTGCATTAACCTTCTCTAATTATTGCTCAGTTTTCCCCTTTATTTGATGCAGATTTGAATGTGGATTTGAATGTATTTTTTAATACAGAAAAGATTTGATTCTTCACTTAAAAACACAACTGTGTTTTTTACATTGACCTCTTTTCAAGCTCCCCAATAGAAGCCCCCAAAAATTCACCGTTCAGCAGCGTCTTTAGGGGGCAGGAGTTTCTATGAAATCACATCCACTTTGCTTGATCTGTTAAATGGAGCTGATTTTCTGCACAAAAAAATGCAGTGAAAAATAATTCGGCATATACTTTACGTGTGAACACGACCCAGGACAATGGAGACTGAAATGCTGGAATATAGCTTTATAATAGTAAATTTGATGAGCAGCGAGATTTTCTCGGATTCTCTCGTCTCTGGTGGAGTTTTTTGTATTTTCTCATCATCCTAGCTGAAATCAGATAGATGAGCTCTTCTATAACCATCTAGATATAGCCGCTGCTCCATAACGGGATTGTCACAGGTTCATCAATAAAGCCGCTATGCAGATGGGACGCAATATGTACAGTATTGTGACACTCTGCAGTCAGTCCAGAGAGCCCCTTTAATTCATCAATGTCAGTGTGACGCCTTAAGGTAGAATACTCCCATCATCTTCAGAGTGGACTTGACACCTGTCGGTTTCTCACATACTGGAATATTGACTTCATTGCTGATAACCACAACAATGATCGGATTATGACAAGTGATCGTGGCCAAGGTGAAAGGTTTTATGGCCGCCGTTATCATAGTTGTGTTATTACCTCTATGACTGGAGTTCCCCTTACTGACTGGAAGCTTCTGGATTGCTTCTTTAAAGGGGTTCTGATTCATGTTCTCTGTTTAAGACCATAGTCGAGAGCTGACCCTTACAACAGGTATTGCTCAGTGAACTTCACTCCTTTTTGAGTAATTCCAACACCATGTCAAATACCATGGGGGCGCTGTTTCTGTTATGCCTATGGATATTTTTTTTCTTTATTTAGTGGTGAAAGGTGGTACTGCAAGTGTTAGACACATTACATTCCCTTAAAGAGAATCTGTCATCAGGTTTTGCTATGTAATCTGAGAGCAACATAATATAGGGACAGAGACCCTGATTCCAGTGATGTGTCACTTACTGGGCTGCTTGCTGTAGTATTGATTGAAATCACTATTTTATCAGCAGGAGATTATCACTAAAAGGCCACGGCCCCACTATCAGTATTCGGTCAGTATTTTTTCTCAGGAGTGGGAGCCAAAACCAGGTGAGGAACAATCAGAGAAAAGGTATAATAGAAACAAGTCACCAATTCTGCATTTATCACCCACTCCTGGTTTTGGCTCCCACTCCTGAGAAAAAATACTGACCAAATAAATACTGATAGTGGGGCAGTGGTCAAAGACTACTACCATGTTGCCATATAGTTCTCCATATTCATAACCCCGCCTCCAACACTGATTGCAGGCTTTCTGCCTATGCACAGTGTACCCAGAAAGCTGCCAATCAATGGCGTGGGCGGGGTTATACAGGGCTCAGCATTCAGAGAACTGATAGATCTGCAGCTGAGAAAACTGGGATTTTATCAAAACTACAGCAAGCAGCCCAGTGAATTACACACTGCTGGCAATAGAGTCTCTGCCCCTATATTATGTTGGTCTCAGATGGGGTAGCAAAAGCTAAGATGTTGTTGTCCTTTTTTAATTGAAAGCAGATTGGTGGGGGTTTGATTACCTGGACCCTCCCCCGATGTATTGTGTGTGTATATATATATATATATATATATATATATTACACAGTACAGACCAAAAGTTTGGACACACTTTCTCATTTAAAGATTTTTCTGTATTTTCATGACTATGAAAATTGTACATTCACACTGAAGACATCAAAACTATGAATTAACACATGTGGAATTATATACTTAACAAAAAAGTGTGAAACAACTGAAAATATGTCTTATATTCTAGGTTCTTCAAAGTAGCCACCTTTTGCTTTGATGACGGCTTTGCACACTCTTGGCATTCTCTTGATGATTCTCTTCATTTCTTAAAGTAATGATGGCCACTCGTTTTTCTTTACTTAGCTGCTTTTTTCTTGCCATAATACAAATTCTAACAGTCTATTCAGTAGGACTATCAGCTGTGTATCCACCAGACTTCTGCACAACACAACTGATGGTCCCAACCCCATTTATAAGGCAAGAAATCCCACTTATTAAACCTGACAGGGCACACCTGTGAAGTGAAGACCATTTACGGTGACTACCTCTTGAAGCTCATCAAGAGAATGCCAAGAGTGTGCAAAGCAGTCATCAAAGCAAAAGGTGGCTACTTTGAAGAGCCTAGAATATAAGACATATTTTCAGTTGTTTCACACTTTTTTGTTAAGTATATAATTCCACATGTGTTAATTCATACTATTGATGCCTTCAGTGTGAATGTACAAATTTTCATAGTGAGGTGTGTCCAAACTTTTGGTCTGTAATTATATATATATATATATATATATATATATATATATATGTGTGTTAACTAGTGATTAATTACCCTTTAAAGGACCTAGAACTGATGCTCCAGAAACCTTGTCTTGTTAGCAGCTATGTCCCGTCGTTACATTCATGTTCTATAAGTCCTGGGCGTGAGATGATGGTAGTATATAACGCCCCCATATAATAATATTATAGGTACCAGATGGCTTTGAATTTATTGCTTTTAATTAAATATAGTCAAATATAGTCATTCTGTAAATAGAAAGTACATTAGTCGATCTGAGGCATCCTGTTATTTTCTCTGCATATGATAATGGCTGGATAGTACTCCTGTTACCTTATAGGGCTTTATACATACTCCATCTATATCTACAGTCATGGCCAAAGTGTTGGCTCCCCTGAAATTGTTGCAGAAAATGAAGTATTTCTCCCAGAAAATGTTTGCAATTACAGATGTTTTGTTATACACATGTTTATTTCCTTTGTATGTATTGGAACAACACAAAAAATCAGAGCGAAAAAGGCAAATTGGACATAATTTCACACAAAACCCCCAAAATGGGTCAGACAAAATTGTTGGCATTTTTCAAAAATTGTGGGTAAGCAACTTTGTTTCAAGCATGTGATGCTCGTTCAAACTCACCTGTGACAAGTAACAGGTGTGGAAAAATCACACCTGAAAGCATATAAAAAGGGGAGAAGTTGACTCAACACTTTTGGCCATGACTGTATATCTATATAAATGCGCAGTACAACTTCTGTATATCGCATAAAGGGGAATATCCTATTCCTATCAATCATCGAGGTTGGTTTCTCAGTGTTATGGGTGTGTCAGAAGTGACAGTCACCCTGCAGTTGGTTGCAGGAAATCTCTTCATTTGGCATTACAGACTACTTCTTAGAAACTGTATCTGTAGGACCCAGCGGCTACCTTCCCCTGGCTAATTGACACCCTGGCCTGGGTGTATAAATACCTGCTGTGTGCACGAGGGAAGTGCTGGCGATATTCATTGCTCCTTTTTGAAGGCTTGAGCAAGAACAGGACTTCTTCCTCTCTGGTGCTAGAAGACGTGTGCGGATTTTTATGGAGTTGACTAAAGCTAAGCGATTTTCCCTTGTTTGTTCCCCCTTGTTGTCTTTAGTGTTCAGTGAGGATCGACTAGCGCTTATCCCCTCCCTTCCCTAGCCTGAGCCTTACGCCAGGGAAAGACAGGCCGAGGTACACGTGTGGTGATTGGTGAAGAGCCAATATAGGGACGTTAGTGGAGACTGGATGACACTAGATCAGCCTAGGAGGTCTTCACTCCCCCCTTTGCCTTGAGTCTGGGCTCACTTTCCCTCTTCCCTTTGTGTTGCACTTAGTCTTTCCCACACCTTGAATGACACTCAGGGGAGGGGCTTCAACTTTATCTTAGCCAAGGTAGTTGTTGCCATCATCTTTTGGGGGAGAGGCAGAAGGCCACCATACATAAAGATGGTCAGCCAATATTGGCAAGTTCTGCTTACTTCAATATAATATATGATGTGAATAACCTATTCACATCAATCATTGAGGTCAGTTTCTCAGTGGAACGGCTTCAATACTATCTTAGTCAAGTTAGTCGTTGCCATCATCTTTTGGGGGAGAGCCGGGAGGCCACCCTACATAAAAATGGTCGGCCAATATTGAAAAATTCTGCCGACTTCAATTTTTTGGGGCCTAAAAAGTTTAGTTGCCATTGTGAAAATTGCACAATTTTTTTTTTCATTATGCGGGATCATGATATGAAAAAAAAAAAAGATTAATTGTTTTTAATTAAAGTAGACAGAACAGGAAAAGTGAAAATATTAGAATTACTTCGAACTTTTTATTTATGGGAGAAGTGTCCTAGCAATAGGCCACATCCATAATAAACTGACGGCAGGAAATATGGTGTAAATATTAATACATTCTGAGTGGTAAAGTTTTCTGATATCCTGGATCAGCTCTTTGCATTAGACGGATGTCTGGACGGAAAAGCAACGATCACGTTAAACCGTAAAGGAATTAAGACTTCCTGCTGGAAACGTCTCGAGGTTTATCGCCGTGAACAGGATACTTGCTGTGATCTACATGCGGCCTCTCCTTCCTATTTCATATGTTTCTGTAATACCCTTATCTCCCTGTGCCTTCTGGGCTAATGTGGAGCAAGCAACTAACACCCCTCGAAGGTGGTGTTCATCATATGGGGTGTCATAGAAAGTTCCCGCCACTCCTCCTCCTGTCCCATTATGCCCTTATATTTATGCTCCATTCACACAAATCAGACAGAATTTACCAACAGAATGAAAACCATGTGCAGAATTTACACCTCGGGCAGATGGGCGGCTGCGGAGGATTTACATTATGTGAATATTCCACAACTTACTGACAAATGGAGACATTAAACCCCGGTAGGACGCATCGGGCTAAAAGTAGACTCATTCCGCAGGGCTGAGAGCCTAGGACTAACTTGTGCGGGGGCTTCATTACCACTACAGATGCATATTTATAAAGAGAATGTATCACCTGGAATATTTACCGTAAAAAAGATACTAATAAACATCCTTTATTCTATTCCATATACATTAGGGGGGCATCCGGCAGGATTAGGGGGGCATCCGGCAGGAGATGTTAGTTCCCTTCCATGTGAGAATATTGTGGGCACGTGCCTGTGATGATGATGAGATAACTGCTGAGAAGTGATCTGTACAGACAGCAAGTATCCGTCCATTACGAGGCTCAGCTCGGGGTGAGAACTACAAGATTTCAAGATTTATTTTTTTTTAACGGGCAAAATAAAGTAAAGAAAATCATCCAAAAAGCTATACAAAATATGAAGGAATGTCTCGTTTTAGGCAAATGGGTAATTTTCTAATGGCACATTTCCTTCTACTCTGTGAGATGGATGACTACTGGTGTTATACATCTGTGTCGGGGTCCGTAAAAATGAATGGGGGATGCAGACTTAATGCTGTTGTACCACCCGGATGACCCGGGACTATACGTATACTATCAGCACTGGATACAGGAGCAAAGGAGAGCGCATATCGAAAATCTCAGGTTCCCAGGAGGAACTGGCCAACACTTCCCAGAAGGAACATTCCCCATCACTTGTCTGCCAATGTTGCATAGGGAACCTACTGCAAACTTAGACGGGTCGTCTGCTTCCGCCGCTCACTTCCGCACCAGTAGGTGAGCGGCGCTGATGACGTTGCGATGGCACATAGCTACCAGGTCGCGTGCACGATCATCGGGTCCTCAGATGTATAGGACAGATGCACAATACCTGCAGATGGTGTTGGAGTCATGTCCATGACATATTGGTGGTCTGCGCTCATCAGCTGCATTTAATGACGGTCTGGAGATCTCCCTCTTTGCATACAACGTTTTAGGCGTTGTTCCTGCTCAGATGTATTGGAAATAATAATACCAACTCGCTTTTATTATTCCCTGCCTCCAGAATTGAAAGCATTTGCTTTTTTTTTCCTCTTCTCCACTCATTCTGCTTACTTTTCTGTTTTTATACTAATCTGTGTAAAATCCCTCACAAGTCAGAGAGTGACTGCCGGGAATTTCATTGCTATAGGATTATGGACTTAAAAATACTCTGGGCACATTTTTTGATGGCTCAAACACTTTGGTTTTTAGCTCCACGTAGGAGGCCTCGCTGAAGGGCCGCACTGCGGAGGCAGCTGGGCTTTGTAAAATTAATTAAATTGCATCTGACAATGGCGCAGGCGGCTCTTTTGTTGTGCCGTGTGCACAGATTAAGTTCGCCTTAAGTGGCCTTGAGATGCCCATTTAGTTCTTGTAGAGTTTTTTATGTTTTATTATTTCCTGCACAAGAGGCCAAAATAGATTTGCTGATTTTAATTCAATTGATGTTCGACCCTCGGAAATTAGAAAAACTTCTACTGCGGATTCCAGGGGCAAAAAATGAGGAGCTGAAAGTGCATGACCTCCTACCCCTGTAAGGGGCGAGGGTCTGCTGATGGGTAGAGCAGCACCCACAACCGGCATTTAGTGGGCGCAGTCACTGGTTTGGAACATATTTATGACGCCGTTTCTTCTGAATGCCCAATACACATGAACACTTGGTTCAATCGAGCATTCTTGTGTTTTCTCTGGGTGTTTTTGTAATTTCATTCAGATAGAAAACTGCTCCAAGACTCGTCAGGAATCGACTTATCTCCCCTGAAAACAAAAGGATCTGGTCTTTAAATTTCAGCTGCCCGATCTCCATCTCCTCCAACATCATCTGTCCAGGGAGATTTATAGGCCCCCATACACATCGGCTGGTCGGGCCTTTAGTTGCCATTGTGCCATTGTGATCACGTGTCAGTATCACTATCCTGTACCCCATGTGTCACCATCCTGTACCCCACGTGTCAGTGTCACCATCCTGTACCCCACGTGTCAGTGTCACCATCCTGTACCCCACGTGTCAGTGTCACTATCCTGTACCCCAAGTGTCATTATCCTGTTTCCCAAGTGTCATTATCCTGTACCCCAAGTGTCATACTGCTGCCCTTTGCACAGATTATCTGTGTATTAGTAGTAGTAATGATGTCCTGGAGGCCCACATGAAGCAAATATTCAGTAACATTTCTTGATTATTTGTCGGACATGCCTGATTCATCTTTCTCCTGATATCTGAGGTTGAGGAGGGGAGAATCTTGACATCCCCGTACATATTCTAAAATGTAAACATTTTTCTTATATAGCGCCATTAATTCCATAGCGCTTTACAGACATTATCATTGCTGTCCCCATTGGGGCTCGCAATCTATATTCCCTATCAGTATGTTGTTGGAGTATGGGAGGAAACCGGACAACCCTAAGGTAATTCACGAAGACACGGGGGAACATACAAACTCCTTACAGATGTTGGCCTTGGTGGGATTTTAACCCAAGACCCTAGCGATGCAAGGCTTCAGTGCTAACCACTGAGCCACCGTGCGGCCGATAATCAGCTGATCTCTTGAAACCGTCCAGTTCCTACCGAGAACCTTTAGCACAAGTAATTCAAATAGATCATAAAAAACTGCTGAAGAGGAAGCCGGAGAGATAAGGGGATATCACAGGTCATAGTCACCGTCTGGGCAACATTCGGGCGCGGAGTTATTACATCATAAAAGTTAAAGTGTAATTTCATGAAAAGAGTTAAAAAGAAATGTTATCATACGTTGTGACCAGACCCCATTGTATGAGCGAGGACCCCCACAGTCCTGGATAACTTGTTTCCAAAATCCCGCTCCCAAAAAATTTGTTGTAAAGAAGAAATAGAGCGGAAAGTTCTATCTGATTTATGCTGGGTCTGTGACAATGGCCATGACATCAAATGTGAAGAGACAACCTGGGTCATTTCCTTTGACAACCCTGAAGCCAGGTGGCCACCATGGCTTAGAAATGTGTCTACAAGAAAGTCCCTATTGCTGGGCCACGAGAATGTAAGGCTGGCTACAGGAAGCCAGTATAATAGCGCAGATCCGGAGATGTTGTACCGTCATGGCCCTAGAATACCTTTTCGGGAAGTGGCGCTTCCGTGTGGTTGCACATTAGAGTTTTGGCGTTGGTGATTTTAATATAAAGTACATTTTGATACGAGCGAGTTTAGACATGAACTTGTACTAATCCTTAAACAATGTCCTGAGCTCCAGCCCAAAACTTCCCTTTGAAGTGGTCTGGGGATTAGTGGAGAGATCACTTGTAATCAGGCAGCACTGGGTGAAAGGGTCCTGGAGATCTCCTGCTCCTTCCTGTTGGGGTCTTCTTGCCGCCCAGGTTTGATAAGGATCTTTAGTGTCAGGCAATGGTCTTTGAAATAAGGGCACCTTTGATCAGTCAGATGTGACTAAAGACTGCTCATTTTAACTACTCCCGACCACTTCTCCTCCAGCTACCGCTGGCTCCTTCCAGGAACAGCACAAGGGTTTTAGAGGCCTCTTAAGATGTTTGCTCAGGAATTCACCTTATTCCTGTTTCCTTTTACAAGAGGGGGATCATTTCACCTTCCCTGGGCTGTGGTGATAGAACTAGATACACAGTAACCTTTTATTGTTTCTATATTCGGTCCCCAGTCAGTCCATGTTGTGTCATTACATGGAATTGGAGCAGAATATGTGGCATCAGAGGGGGTTCAGAGCTGGTCCGAGAGGCAATATGTCTGCATCTGAGCAGGTTAAGGCCTCATTCATTGCGATCTTACTTGTTTTTCCACATCCGCATGATGCCAGGATCCAAGTTTACCTGACAGAGCATTGCCCAGAGCATGATATTACCGCCACCTGTTCTCTTCTTCCCTCGGTGCATCCTCTTGCCATCTCTTCCCTGCGTAACTAACGCACAAGAACCCAACCGTTCACATGATGTAAAAGAAAACGTGATTTATCAGACCAAGAAGCCATCTTCCATTGCTCCATGGTCCAGTTCTCATGCTCTTGTGCCCATTAATCACCGAGTCAATAGAAGCAGAGAAAAAAGCCCCATACATAAAAAACTCAAAATTCCTATATTTTTATTTTTATATATGTAGTTGAACATACATCCTCGTAGGCTTAATTCACACACCTATGATTGTGATTCGTGGTCCATGTATGGACTGCAATGCACGGACTGGTTCCGGGTGTCCTGCCCCGAACTCAACAGCTTCATATGTATATACGAGGCTGTCAAGATCGGGCCAGGAGACCCGCGGCCGGGCCAGGAGACCCTCGGATTCATACATCAGTGCATTGCCCGGCTGGGCCAGGAGACCCTCAGCCTGGCCAGGAGACCCTCGGATTCATACATCAGTGCATTGCCCGGCTGGGCCAGGAGACCCTTGGCTGGGCCAGGAGACCCGCGGCCGGGCCATGCACTGATTATGGTGAGCGTTCCTGGCCAATTATCGGCCAGTGTAAAGAGGTAGTAGAAAATAGACCAGGTGTAGACAGGTATAAACATCTGACGAATGATCAAAACGCTCGTTCGCTGGGTGAAATTATTTTTCTGCTCTCTTAAAAATTGACGTTCTTGACATCGCATCGCCCTGTGTAAACAGCACATATGCTGCCTAAAAAAATGATATTCTCTATACACAGAACGATCTATTACCGTTCATTCTGTGCCTATGGGAAGAGCTCTTGGCCTATCTAAATAAGCTATTAAACGACCGCCATCTGCCAATGTAAACACACCCTTAGGCCCCATTCAGACTTCCATGTTACACGTACCTGTTTTGTGGTTTGCAATGATACAACACGTATCCATTATAATCTATGTGGCTGTTCACGTCTGTTTTTTCCAGTATCTTGGATGAAAAGTGCCAATACAAGTCTATGGGTCCATGGAAAGCACGTACAGCACACGGATGGCATTGGTGTGCTGTACCTATGTAACATTGCAAAGTATAGGAGAAGCTTTGTCATTTATTTATTTACTGTACTTATCTATGTGTGAAAAACACTGATGACCACACTGATGGTAAAAACAGACACGGTGACCATATACTGAGGACACGGTGATCCAAAACAGTAATGACGCCGCTACTATTTTTTTTCTTTTTTGCATAGCTCTGATAATCTGGCACTACCAGCAATGTCAGGGACACCGGATTATCGGAAGCTGTCCGTTTTCATCCTTGGCACTAGCTGCTGTTTGCTCTCACCTTGAAGATCCCTGCAGAACAAGACAGATTGAGATAACCAAGCTCGCAGACAGACCGTAATAAGCAATACATCTGTTGAACAGATGGCAAATCAGCGGCTTATTACATTACGTTTAACAGGTCTCAAAATGGAATCGCCTAATTGTTGTCAAGAAACCCAAGCGTTTTTCTTCATTGGTGGGATTCATGTGTAATTGTATGAGACGTTTGTAATAAGGTCAATCGTGTAAAGAGCGAGAGCTGCGACCTGCCGGAACCGGCGAGGAAACCATTCACTTCCTATATCAGTGCTGATAACCTGCTACAATTGTATCCAATCTACACAACTGCCAGGATCCAGACAGTTACATTTTACCTGTACTGATACATTGTAGCAAACTGTTAGTTGCAATTTGCTAGAACTAGAGAAAAAATGCAAAAAAGTGATGCTGTAGGTGTAGAGATTACAATGTCTACCACCCCCATTATGTATAAACTAGGGTCACATCACTGTTTTTTCTCATCCAAGAGAATCAGGTCAATTATGCTGATCAGAGTGGGATCCAATTCTCTCAGATGAAGCGAAGGTGGAGAAACATTTCTCCATTCTGTCAGTCTGTGGAAATTGAACCGCACTCAGATGCCATCTGAGTGCATCCAATATTTCCCACACACTCGTTGACTTGCTTGGCCGAGTGCGATCCGAATATCAGATCAAACTCAGACATGCTGCGACTTGTTCTGTCCGAGGAAAATATCAGACATGTGAACAGCCCCATAGAATACCATTGGTCGAGTGTGATCTGATGTTATGTCGGATCGCACTCGGACCCGAAAATACGCTCGTTTGCACAAGCTCTTACAGGGTACATAAGACGGTGGTATCTTATTTATGGATATGTCCGTTCCTTTGTGTAAAGGCTCATTCACATTTGTAGAATATGGATTTGTACCTATTAAGTTTTCTTTCCCTTCTTCATTGAGAAACCGTTGCCACTACAGTTTGACACATTTCTATTACTTTATAGATACATGTTGTTGTTTTTTTTTTTTATGTGCGTTGGGTTTTGTCCAGTACACATCATGTTTCGGTTGATCTGGGATTGGTATCATTTTTATCCCATAGAAGTCAATGGACTTAATATGAAAGCCATGTTTCATGTTTGCAGGAAAGTTCATGTGTGTGTAGTTTAACAATAAAATGGAACAAACCTGGATGAAAGCTGATACAAGATATAGAACAAACTGTAAAAAAATAATTAAAAAAATGTGTATTTGATCTTTCTTTTCTTTTCTTCGAACGGTTGACCTCTCGCTGTGGAATTTTCACAAGGATTTTAGATTCACCCATAAAACACCTTTCATTGTTCTAATTGATGGATCTGACTTCCCCTTATGACACCAGAGCATTTTCCGTGCAGATTTGAAATCCTCGTTGACGTCTGACTTATTCCTGCTTCCGGATCTGCACAAGAATACCATCCCCATTGTTTATCATCATCATCATCATCGACGGATCGAACTGTGTCTCTGTAGTAGAAAACTAAAGAAACTGCAGCTTTTCTTAAAAATCCAGATCTGGATTTCCGAACATAGCCTTACGCTATAAATCGGATCAGACTCTCCTATTCAAGTCTGTGGGTGCGTGAAAAAAAATCGGATGCCCATTCGGAGCCACGTTATTACATCGGATTTTGGTGAATACACTGCAATTAAATGTAAATGATTAAAAAAATGGATAGCATACAGATGACAAGTGAGAAAATTGTCCCACTTTTCTGGATGAAATTCTTCTTTTTTTTTTTTTTTTTTTTTTAAATCTACGCTGTTGTGAACCTGCCATAAAACTAATACTGGCACTGAGTTTCTATACCTGTGAACTGATGGCATGTAAAGTGAGGCTCAGGCTTGGACTACCAATCACTGGCATTGCTGCAAAATCTGAACGTAGGTGTAGAGGTGTCCATGGCTGGTACATAGGAGGCCGCTGCCTCTGGCTACCATGACCTTCACCGTTACAGTACGGATTACGCTGTACGTGACGCGCCCCCTGGGCCAGTGTTGTTTGGGGGATACCCGGAGCCGGATCAGATGGGGGTTGTAGTCTCCGAGTGGCGGTGACCCGGTCCGTGCCCAGGGTGTCAAACTCAGTGTATGGCAGTCCTACAAATGTTGCTGGATGTTCTTTAGTGTCGACTACGCCACCCGTTGATTTGCGGTCACTACGGCCGCCGCTGCAGCAGGGTCCGCTGAGGCTGGTGGTGTGTGTGCAGCTCAGGTAGTATAACCCCCAACGGGAGGGGTATAGCCTCAGGGGGTCAGTTGTAGAGGGTGGTGGTTGTGGTGGTGCAGTGAGGATGGTAATGAGACTCAGAGTCGGGCTGTGCAGTTCAGGGTTTTTTACTTACTGCTGTTGTTCTGGTCACTCCGGCCTTGAGTGACCGCCCGAGCCGTGCTGCGTCCACCAGGTCCTGAACTCGGCCAACCCCCAGGTAATTCTGGAGCGTGATCCTGAGCTCCCTTTCTGACTTGTCCTTCTCTCTGGCCTTCCCCACCAGGGATCCACCTATGTCCGGCTCCCTCGGGCCTCTTGTTGGTAAAACCCTTGTCTCTGGGTTCCCTGACCCTATGCACGGTTTGCCTTCCGGGTGGATTTAGTGGGTGGTCGTGGCAGATCCTGCCCACGACCTCCGGTCTCTGGCTAAGGATTAGTGCCCTCCACCAGCTTGGGATCCGGTACCCTTGTGCCAACTCTTCACCCTCTGGTCTAATTTTGGGTTCTTGGAGTTCCCTCTTCTCCCCCTCTGGGTCCTTCTTTTCTCCTCTCTCTCTTCTTTCAGGACTGCTTGACCCTCTACAACAGACTGACTGGTAGCTGTCTGCCTGTCTGACCCTGATCTAAGATGGTTCCCACCTTATATACTCCCTCTATGTGTGAGCTCAGGTGACCAGCACCCAATGAGCTCCTAGCATTACCCAGACTGCTCCCCCTATCTGCCCCTACACTACTGGGATGTTCCACCCCCCTCCCACTCCAGCCAGGGACAGACACTGTCGTACCTGCACATTTCTCTAGTGGGAGTACCATCGGTCTGTCCCCCGGAAATGGGATGTATGTAGTGCATGCAGCCTACTGAGCTCAGTTCCACACTCCATCCTTACCCGGGAGTGGAATACCACACCTCTGGCTGAGGTGCAATACCCCTGTAGCAGCCGAATCCTCAGGGTGCTACATACGCACCTGCAGACACATGAATGCTATAATCATCTGGCGTAGGAAAAGTTGTCACTCATCAGTAGATGCAGAGAGCACATCAGGGAGGGAAAACTGCCCACTCAATCTAATCCCAGGACCCTGAAGTGTAACAGGATCTGATTGCTCACAGCATAGGGCTAAAATTACCCCGTGCTGCTTGACACACTGGAAGACCTCAGTGTCTGAGTGAGAGACCCCCGAGAAGCAGGAGGTCTTCGGTGCCCGACCATGCCAGCCAGCCTGAGGTTCTGGGTCCCTGAACGGAATGGAAGTAAAATTTCCTTCAACCATTATAAAAGAGTAAGATCTGTGTTATCAGTACGTCTTGTATGTCGATACCTACTTTTTTTTTAAATGTAGGACTAAAAGTATCATAATACCTTCTGTAGCCCTATCTTGACTAATGGCTTTGTTTTCGAGGTTTTTGTTCAGTTTAGTTCATTAATTGTATCTTTTGATTGTTCTTGTGTCCAAGCTGCAGCTCTCCAGTTGTGAAACCACAACTCTCAGCATGCACAGAGAGCCACATGTTGGAGATTACTGCTGTAGACCTTGAGACTTATTCACACAAACCTTTTTTTTTTTGCCTGTGTGCTGCCCAGACCCGTATAAGTCAGGCCTCTCTTTTTTTTTTTTCCTCATACGTGAAAACCACTTTTCATCAATGTGTTGGATCCAATTTCATTCCAAGTTTGTCCGTGTGTTTGTTTTGACCGTCCGTTTTTCTCATTTGCAAAAGAAAAAAAAAAATTCCAGTCTTCTGCTGCTCAATAAAGCGGACAGCACTTGGATATCACTTGAATGGCGTCTGAGTGCTGTATGTTTTTATTTTTTTTCACAAACCCATTGACTTGGGTTAGGTCTGTGATTTGGATCAAAAACGAAGATGTTTGAATTTTTTTATTTTGCAGAAACTCGACCACCAAAAAAAAAACAACCCCACCACCCCCCAAACATGGACATGCAGACTAAATGGGTACATGTTCTATCTGTGAAAAACTGTATTATAAGTGGGGGGCATCTGCATTAAAGGAGTTTTCTTGTTTCAGAAAACATCTGTATCCTGGCTGCAGTTTTAAACATAAATAAACAATATGTGCTTTACTCATCCTCCCCGGGTCACGTGCTGAGTCTCTGAAGCTGCTTCTGGTGTTTGTTATTGTCTGCAGCGCTGATGTCACGTTGATGGATCTGCAGCCAATCCGTGAGCTCGTCTGTTGTGAACTCTTGTCGAGCCACTGAGCTCAGTGATTTGCTGCAGAGCTGTTGATGTGACGTCAGCGCTGCAGACGAGCAGCAGAAACTCAGTGCTGGACCCAAGGAGGGTGAATAAAGCGCCTTTTTTTTTCTTTTGCTTTTTTTTAAATAAACTGCAAGACCCACATAGTTTGTTTTTTTTCGGAAACATGAAAGCTCTTTAACACTTTACATAACTGCACTGGTCCAAGATCAAATACCAGGCACGGCCTATCTGCAAGAGTGGCGCTGTTTCTGGATGAAAACAGTATTTTTACAAAGTTAGGGCGCCCATAAAAAGGGGATGAAAAATCTGCTTCCTCTCTCATTACTGGAGCCCAAAGTTCTAGATTATTGGATGCCAGATCAGCAGAATTTTATTGTAATGATACTTGTAATTTGGGGACATTTGGTAAATTTTAAGCCATTTTTACATGGGCTCGGCTCTGCTACATCTGTACGTGGCACCAGCTATTCATTGTCTGCGTGCTGGACATCATCGAGAGCCATACAACATGGCCATTAGCCCATAAGGTCGTTACTGACGTGATTTCTTGGAAGTGTCCGCCCCTCCATGACCTTTCCCCTTCCCCACAATGGGTTTTGGATCCGTCATTCATATTCATGGGGGCTGAGTGTTGTGACAGGCCCTGTCAGCTGACAATAGAGGAGCGGGTTGCGCTCCCTGTTCAGGACAAGGGGGTCTCTGACAGGGGGGCTGAATCATCCCAGCCTGAGTCAGACCACGCTGCCTGCTGATGACTGTCGCTGCCTGCTGATGACTGTCGCCAGGAGAATGTGTTTTCATGCTGTGAGGATTCGTTACAGGAACATGACACTTTTTAGGGGTTTTTTTTGGAGGGGGGAGATCAGTCACTGTATAATGACCATAGAGACCGTTGCGGCTGCCATCCATATATTCTCACCCATGGCTCCCTGCCCATTGGCACAGCGACATTATATGACATCACACCCTGAAAATATACCCACACGTCTTAAAGCTACAGCGCACTATAGAGTGAAACAATGAAGCGCCTGCGATTCCTGCTCTAGACAAGGTGAATGATTGTGGCTCATTTTTGGGTTTTCCAGGCAGGTGTTATACGGGGCGGCTGCATTACCTGCTGCCGGAGCTGACACACGTCTGGTCAGCCGTCACTTTCATCCTACATCGCTTTTATCTTCAGGGTTAGAGACCGACGTGATTCATGCTCAGCGGTCGTCTGGTGTGCGCGATGTTAGCTCTGCTATACATGTAATGATTGCCTGGTAAAATGGACCGAGTAACATAGATGAAGGGGGAAAATGGGGGAAACACCGATTAAGAGTTATGTAGTGGAAGAAGCTGAGTTCCCAGCAGCACAGAGCATTTCAGAAGAAGCGTGTGCAGGGCATTGGGTAGAGAACGACAGGGTGGCATGTGACGGTGACATGATGCGAACAGAGGAAGAGAGACAAATAGGTGGTCTTGGGATTAAGTGTCAAAAGAGCAGATTCATCAGCAGCACAGAGTATTTCAGGAGAAAAGCATGGCGGGCAGTATGCTGTCCACTCATGTTATGACGTTGGTAAGGACAGGGCGGCATGTGATGGTGGTATGATGTGACTAGAGATGAATGATCTAAATGGCATATTTACTAGCAGCACAGAGTATTTCAGGAGAAGAGCATGGAAGCCAGTGAGCTGTTGTTGGGAAGAACATGGCGGCACATTATGTTGACATGAGTTGGATAGGAGATCAGGGCCAAATGATCAAAGGAGCAGTTCATCAGCAGTGCAGAGTATTTCAGGAGAAGAGCATGGAGGGTAGTGAGCTGCCCACTCATGTTATGATGTTGGTAATGGCATGGCGGCAGGTGATGTGGCATGTGACTAGAGACGAGTAAGAGATCGGGGCCCAACGATCACAGGAGCAGGTTCATTAGCAGCACAGAGTATTTCAGGAGAGCGGGATGTGTTGAGGAAAAGACTTACACAATCATCACTTTCATGTGAAGAGTATAAAATAAAATGGGAGATCAGACTTGTAGTTGAGGTTTGCATAGTGTCTCAGCAGCACAGAGTATTTCAGGAGGGGAGGCTGTCACCTGTAGCAGCAGGCACGGGTATAGTATGGAGGCTTCTGATATATATCTGTACTGTATACTCAGACTCAGGCACTGTATATTGTGTTGCAGGCCGGGTACACGGTGGGTTTTCCCTCCGCCTCCGCTCCAGTAATGGTGGTCTTCGATGCGCGTTGTGTGTACAGCGGCTGCGTCACCGTCCCATTTACAGGCAGTTTTACGCTGCCATAAACTGTCCCTTTACCGCCCTCAGAGTGTAATTGTGTTTAGTGGGTAAATATTTGCACAGTCAGTGACTGTAGAAAAGGATGGCCGGACCTTAGCACATTCCTGGTGCGGCCCCCACAAGCTTTTATAGGACCTGCACGTAATATTAAGGCAATATGAAGCTTCCTGAGGACACCAGAAATGTCTCCTGACGTCTAGGAGAATGTAAGGCCCCCTATTGCAGCTTCATAGGGATTACTATGCATTCTTAGCCGAGCAGAGTGTGCACTGTCATGATGGGGGTACTAAATGTTACCATAAAGGACCACGTCACATAGGTAAGGTGGCAGTAACCCCACTGTCAATGGCCAGGCCCGGCCATGCTTCCTGTACCTGCTGGTGGATGGGCAGTTGCTGGCAGGAGCAGCCAGGCTTTGTGCTGTGGGATCAGTGTGGGGGGGCTCAGCGTGTGGGGTCACAGCAGCGGCCGATGTGGTGATTGGGGAGTTTGAAAACAAACACGTTGGCACTATACGGAGCTGCTAATCTCCCCAACAATGTCCTGCAGGCAGATGAGGCCTGTCCCCGCGGGCTGAGGATGGTGGAGCCGCGCTCATCCAGAGCTGTGATGTCGGCGAGCTCCAGAGAAGAAAAGCACTCGGTATTGGAGAGTGAATGTAGATTAGAAACCACTGCTGAATGTTAATGGCCCCGCACTCTTCTGGGTCCTGTCTGCACAATCGGGGGAAACGCAGTCAGAGCCTCACTCAAGTGTTTCTCTCTTCTTACAGATTTACACAGATTGGGCAAACCACTACCTGGCAAAATCTGGGCACAAGCGTCTGATTAAAGATCTGCAGCAAGATGTGACGGATGGAGTGTTGCTGGCGGACATCATCCAAGTTGTGGGTGAGTGACATCGGTCCTTGGTGTGTCAGGGGGGCTGTCATATACCTCTGGGGTACGTGTGGGGATGGAGAACTTCCCCATTTACTAAGGCTTCCTACACTTACAAGATGGGTGTCTGACCTGCACACTGCTGTTGCTTTTTTTTTCCCCCTGACCATAAATAAGAGTTTTTCATAGTTTTTTTTTTTTTTTTACAAGCCTTTTGGTGGCTTTTTTAATTTACAGTTGTATCAATGCATTTTTTAAGGGAGTTTTTGAAGTCCTGTAGGGAAACTTATGGGGGAAAAAAATCCATACTTCACACTGCTTTAAAAAAAAAAAAGATCAGTGACCACATCATTATTCCGTGTCTGCCGAACTGGAGCCATATCTCCTACCTGCTAGCGCCCCATCTCCTCTTTTTTGATCAGTAGGCCCGACACAATGTCATAATGATGGTGTCGCACCAGGCCTACAAATCAGAAGAGGCCCCGGGATGCCGGCAGCTAGGCCTACAAATCAGAAGAGGCCCCGGGATGCCGGCAGCTAGGCCTACAAATCAGAAGAGGCCCCGGGATGCCGGCAGCTAGGCCTACAAATCAGAAGAGGCCCCGGGATGCCGGCAGCGAGGCCTACAAATCAGAAGAGGCCCCGGGATGCCGGCAGCTAGGCCTACAAATCAGAAGAGGCCCCGGGATGCCGGCAGCTAGGCCTACAAATCAGAAGAGGCCCCGGGATGCCGACAGCTAGGCCTACAAATCAGAAGAGGCCCCGGGATGCCGGCAGCTAGGCCTACAAATCAGAAGAGGCCCCGGGATGCCGGCAGCTAGGCCTACAAATCAGAAGAGGCTCCGGGATGCCGGCAGCGAGGCCTACAAATCAGAAGAGGCTCTGGGATGCCGGCAGCTAGGCCTACAAATCAGAAGAGGCCCCGGGATGCCGGCAGCTAGGCCTACAAATCAGAAGAGGCCCCGGGATGCCGGCAGCTAGGCCTGCAAATCAGAAGAGGCCCCGGGATGCCGGCAGCTAGGCCTGCAAATCAGAAGAGGCCCTAGGATGCCGGCAGCTAGGCCTACAAATCAGAAGAGGCCCCGGGATGCCGGCAGCTAGGCCTACAAATCAGAAGAGGCTCTGGGATGCCGGCAGCTAGGCCTACAAATCAGAAGAGGCCCCGGGATGCCGGCAGCTAGGCCTGCAAATCAGAAGAGGCCCCGGGATGCCGGCAGCTAGGCCTGCAAATCAGAAGAGGTCCCGGGATGCCGGCAGCTAGGCCTACAAATCAGAAGAGGCCCCGGGATGCCGGCAGCTAGGCCTACAAATCAGAAGAGGCTCTGGGATGCCGGCAGCTAGGCCTACAAATCAGAAGAGGCCCCGGGATGCCGGCAGCTAGGCCTGCAAATCAGAAGAGGCCCCGGGATGTCGGCAGCTAGGCCTGCAAATCAGAGGAGGCCCCGGGATGTCGGCAGCTAGGCCTGCAAATCAGAGGAGGCCCCGGGATGTCTGCAGCTAGGCCTGCAAATCAGAGGAGGCCCCGGGATGTCGGCAGCTAGGCCTGCAAATCAGAGGAGGCCCCGGGATGTCGGCAGCTAGGCCTGCAAATCAGAGGAGGCCCCGGGATGTCGGCAGCTAGGCCTGCAAATCAGAGGAGGCCCCGGGATGTCGGCAGCTAGGCCTGCAAATCAGAGAAGGCCCCGGGATGTCGGCAGCTAGGCCTGCAAATCAGAGGAGGCCCCGGGATGTCGGCAGCTAGGCCTGCAAATCAGAGGAGGCCCCGGGATGTCGGCAGCTAGGCCTGCAAATCAGAGGAGGCCCCGGGATGTCGGCAGCTAGGCCTGCAAATCAGAGGAGGCCCCGGGATGTCGGCAGCTAGGCCTGCAAATCAGAGGAGGCCCCGGGATGTCGGCAGCTAGGCCTGCAAATCAGAGGAGGCCCCGGGATGTCGGCAGCTAGGCCTGCAAATCAGAGGAGGCCCCGGGATGTCGGCAGCTAGGCCTGCAAATCAGAGGAGGCCCCGGGATGTCGGCAGCTAGGCCTGCAAATCAGAGGAGGCCCCGGGATGTCGGCAGCTAGGCCTGCAAATCAGAGGAGGCCCCGGGATGTCGGCAGCTAGGCCTGCAAATCAGAAGAGGCCCCGGGATGCCGGCAGCTAGGCCTGCAAATCAGAAGAGGCCCCGGGATGTCGGCAGGTAGGGAGCAGTTTGCCGGGCACCTGCCCGGCAGCCACGGACAACTGACCTGGTTGTTGGTCCTGGGAATCGGATCACTCATCTCTACCGCTGACCCTAAAAAATGACAAAAAACACATTGTATGCAGGGTGTCTTATATTGAACTATAGACTTAAATGTACCTGGTCACATAAAAAATTGCTAGAAAAACACACCTGCAAAATCAGGAAATAAATGTTCAGAAAAAAAATTGTGTATAAAGCCAGCAACTGTGTGGAAATGGCAACTTCCCATTAGTAGGTTGTGACAGCACGGATAGATAAAGAGCTGATTCAAAATTCAAAAAACATGGCTTCATTCTATGAAAACAGCGCCACACCTGTTCATGGTCATGTCTGGTATTGCAGCTGAGTTTTATTCGCTTTATTAGTCAAGCTGCAGTTCTGGACACAAATCGTAA
This sequence comes from Phyllobates terribilis, assembly GCF_046119375.1. NCBI lineage: Eukaryota > Metazoa > Chordata > Amphibia > Anura > Dendrobatidae > Phyllobates > Phyllobates terribilis. The sequence goes on along the minus strand of NW_027362773.1, from coordinate 97,229,418 downwards.
AGCGGTGTGGTGCGCCTTCTGGAAACCCTCCATATTAGCACGTAACCTCACTCATAAGGGGGTGTTTCGGTTTGCACAGCTTGTTCTCCTCTCGCTCCTCAGACGTCTTGGTCGGGGCTGTGCAGGTTTCTTCCAGTGTTATGAACACTATACCGGCATTCCAGCTCCGTTTTGACTTGTCCCCCACACTGGGATCTTGTATCCCTCTGTTTGCGGACGGCTCTGTGTGGTGTAGGATCACACCCGGCTGTGAAGTGTGCGGGGACAGTGTCATCTGATCTACTTGGGAGGTTGTCAGGAGGACGATACTGTAAAATATTCTGTGTAAACCACAACCCATCCCGGGATTATAAGCAATGGACCGTAAGACTAAGGCGTGGGACCGTGCATCCATCCATGCGAGATGCTGAATTCAACACATGCAGAAGCACAGGATACTTATATATTTTCCAGACTTTTCTCTTATTGTCTATGGCTGGGGAACTACAAATCACATTATGCCCTCCCTAGATCTCTAGAGACTGCATTGTTACAAATTGATCTGTTTATCAGGCCACTGACAGCGAAACATCTATACAGATGAGCCGTCAGTGTCCCTCTTTCACGGTCTCCTCAACATTTTCATCGCTTCATGGTCAATTTTCTGCACAATTTGTCTCCACCTTTATGAGACCTCATTGATGGTTTGTCAGCACGTTTTACATATGGACCAGTGCTATGTCTGTGTGTGTGCTTGTAATAAAGAGATCTGATGTGCCAGTCATGAGAAATCTAGTGTAAAAGCCGTATGCAAATCAGGCTGAAGGTGCACTGGGGCGTGTCTGTGCACTCCAAAGTGTATGTAAGTACTTCCATATATAGAAAACGGTTTTTAAAGTGGGATTAGTAATGATTTTATGGATCAGTGGGTATCTGATCTCTGGGACCCCCATGATCTAGCTCTGACTTGCTCCATCAAAATAGATCATGCGCACCACTGCTCTATGGGACTGCTGAGAATGTGGAGTTCAGCAGTTTTGCTTCTTGTTTTGTGTTATTTTGGTAACTTTTTTTTCCAGAATGCGTGGTTTAACAATGTTTCTAACATTTTTCTCATAAGCTTTTTTACCTCTGCCGAAATTCATGTACAAATTGTTTTAAAATAAAGGCACCATCTCATTTGTAAAAAACACTGCTATACATATAGCTTAGTTTTTATTTGGCATTGTAGGTATTTTAACTTGCCATACATATTTAAAGGGGCTGCTCACTACTTTTATATTAAGGACCCATCCTTAGGATAGATCTGTGAGGTCTTAATAACCAGCACCCCCCTCCGATCAGCTGTTATGCCCTCCGGTAGCGGCGGAATGTGAATGGAGCACAGCTTAGTGGCCGCTCTGGGGTACTGCATGTCTGCTCCTATTGAAGAGAATACTAGCTGATCTGCAGCACTAACTTTCAGTGACATGGGGGATTTAATAGTAAGCTTCTGGGGACAGGGCCTTATGTGAATGAGCACTTCCCGAACGTCTGGGCTGTTAGGGCCCCGTCACACTAAGCGATGCAGCAGCGATCCCGACAACGATACGACCTGTCAGGGATCGTTGCTGCATCGCTAATACATCGCTGGTGAGCTGTGAAACAGGCAGGCTCACCAGCGATCAGGGGAGCAGCGATATCGTGGAAAGAATCGTTCCACGATGTCCTGCTCCCGTTACCAGCCTGCTGCAAGCAGGAGCAGGCTGGTAACTATGGTAAACATCGGGTTACTAAGTGCGCGTGTGCCCCTAGTAACCCGCTGTTTACCATGGATACCACTCTGCTACGGTGCGCGGGAGCCTCCGCGCACCGTAGCAGAGTGGTATCCATGGTAAACAGCGGGTTACTAAGTGCGCGCGTGCCCCTAGTAACCCGATGTTTACCATAGTTACCAGCCAGATCGTTGGTCCCGCTGGTCACACACAGCGATGTGTGCTGGCCAGCGGGAGGCCAACGACCAAAAAATGGTCCAGGACACTTTGCAACGATCAGCGACCTCACAGCAGGGGCCTGATCGCTGCAAAGTGTCACACATAGCAACATCGCTGGTAAGGTCGCTGGTGAGTCACCAAAACCATGACTCAGCAGCGATATCGGTAGCGATATCGCTATGTGAGACGGGGGCTTAAGTGTTTGCACCTTGCCCACATTTTTCACCCTTCAGGTTACTCCAGCCTGATACACTGACAGCTCCGGTGTCTCCTCTGATGGATTAGCAGATGATTCCTGAGGTTGCATAGCTAAGCACAGTTGTCTCTTCCCTGGATGACCTTTCTTCAGCTGTCTAGGGTGGGCCCGGCTCTTGTGAAACCCCCCCACATCTCTGCAGGGCTGTGTGTGATTCACACGTTGGGTTGTACTGCGGATCTGTACTTCTCTGGACCCTTCGCTGCTGATTTCATTGTGGTTTTTGTTTTTCTTTCTTCAGCAAATGAGAAGATTGAAGACATCAATGGCTGCCCCAAGAACAGGTCACAAATGGTGAGTGCTGATGATTGACAGCTGCCAGCGCTGCACGTAGCTGCACATAATAATCTATTGTTGATGTCAGGAGGAGAATTGTAGCTACCTATAGGGACTATGATCAATGTAACATAGGGTTAATTCATAGAGATGCTCCTGGATTCTGTGTCTTTTTAGTCATTGATTTTTGACTATTTAGTAGGATTCTCCTCTAGATTAAATGACGCAAACCATCAACTTTCAACTATTCATTCTGCAGCTTTGGATGAAGCTGCTCTGGTTTGGATCAATCTGGACGTGCCCGGGGTCTGCACAGAGATTGGTGTCATTCAGAGGGGCTCAGCTTTCCTCTACCGGACGGAAAACAACAGCTTTAATAAGTGACTTGTCACATATTCAATCAGTTTTGCAAACAGTGGAATGTGTAGATTTCTGCATGCAAAAACTGTGGTGTGAACATAGCATACACGCTGATGTGTCTTCTTGTGGCAGAAGTCCAAAGCGAACGCCTTGAAAATAGATAGAATCCCCATCCAATTTTTTTTTTCTGTTTGTGAATGAGTTTAAAAAAGCAAACAAAAAAACCCTTATTAATATGCATAGGATCATATGGGAATTTCCAGGCAGGTGCACAATCACAACCTCCTGAATCTAGCAGCAGCAAGCTAGTTTCTCCTAGTGCACTTGAAAATTAACAGGCTTCGGTCACCAGACTATAAGATCTCAGCAAGCTACCCGAAGACTTGGCCATAGCTTCCAAAATATAAGAATGTTCCTGAATGTCACCATTGATGGTTCTTCCACAGCCATGGTGTCCATAGCCATTAAAGTCAGAGCTAGTGGGTGCAAAAATGTATTAACACATTGAAAATGACACCTAAAGCAACTTTGTTATAAGTTTTAACAAAGAAAAAAATACTCTACTGTTCTGTTTTTACGATTTCTGTAGAACCATTGTGTCTCCATGGTAACAGACTACAAACAGGTCAGTGTTGTCTGATCCTGCTGTCGCCCTTTTTTTCATCTGTTCCCATTTTGTTACTACCTTATTTTTGGTAGGTTAGGATGAAGTAGAAACATGAAAGGAAGAACTGCAGGATCCAACTCCACATAATTTTTATGTGTCTTACAACAGGTCTTTATAGGAATTGTATAGACAAAATGTTGGGATTTTTTATTTTATTTTAGAAAAGATGAGTCGTGATCAAAAATCAAGAAGAATGCATGTGTAGGGTGACAGTGCAACTTTTCAACCCTTTCCAGGCCCTTATCCCAAGTGTCCTGTGGGCCAGTGGTTTAGTGGAACGGTGCTGTCCATGGATATCCACAAAACTATTGGCCACCTGCGACTCCTGGGATAAAGACCCAGGAAGGGTCAAGGGTCGAAATGTCACACTATAAGTATGTATCCTTATTGATTTATTATCACACATGTCTACTATGCTGGAATGAAGAGCTTTCTCCACTTAGCAGATTGGCGTGTGCAAAGAACTTGCTTTACTATGAAATGAATCAAAAGCATAAGATAGTGAATCTGGAATCCCTTGTGCCATTTTATTGTGACCCTTAATGCAATGTCCTGCGAGAAATTCTAAAGTTAACTTGTTTTCACCGGACAAGCCCTTTATCTCCTATCCAAAGGATTGATAATCACTTACTGATCGGAGGGGGTCTGACCACTGGGACCTGCACCAATTGGCAGAACAGGGGACCTTTTATCCCATTAGAATGAAGCTGCAGTGTCAATGTGTGCCCAGCGCTCCATTCATTCTCTATGGGGCTCCATTCATTCGTTCCCTATGGGGCTGCATTAATTCATTCCCTATGGGGCTCTATTTGTTCCCTATGGGGCTCCATTCATTCCCTATGGGATTGATGAGCGCTGCGCTCAGCTGTTTTTGGACATCTGAACTGCTCCTTCCTTTTGTAACAGGGATAAAAGTTCCCCGTTCTGCTGATCAGTGCCATTCTCCCATCAATCCATACATTATTAGCTATCCTACGGATCGATGATAGCTTGTTTTAACCGGGGAACCCATTTAAAGACACATTGTAAGAAAATCAGCTCTACATCTTCTTTCTTGAAGAAGTTACTTTTCCTGTGTTTTGTTGCCACCTTGTCAGTTCTCCAGTTTGACACTTGTCTTGCATTCCTCCCGCCCTCTCCTGGGGACAGTTGTGGGAGATCTATTTTAGTGAGGAGCCCCCTGTGATAACACAATTTGTGGCATGCCATGAATCCCTGACATGACTGCTCCATGCCACAACAGTCGGTTCCAATCCTGCAGTCCTCGCATGGCTCGAATACTGTAACTCCCCCCTCAGCCCCCGATCCTGCTGTACTCACACTGTCTCTGCTCTGTGTTATACTTGTCATTGTTACTCATTTGCCTTGTGTACACTGGTAATGTCTTCTCCTGCCCGTAGCTACCGTCTCACCAGGTACATGCCAGCATCTGCTGGGAAACATGAATATTAATCACTGCGTCGTCCCTCGGGGCGGTTAACGGCACTTTGTGTGAACGGTTGGGGCTAAACGGTGACTTCTGTTATTCCCTGTGGGAAGAAATACCATGTAACTCTGAATGTAACCTTGCAATGTTTGCAATAATCCAGTTTCTTTCTACCTGTCTGTACCATAATCTGAACGGGACCAGAAGTATATAAAATCTGAGCAGTGTAGATATACAGTACAGACCAAAAGTTTGGACACACCTCATTTAAAGATTTTTCTGTACTTTCATGACTATGAAAATTGTACATTCACACTGAAGGCATCAAAACTATGAATTAACACATGTGGAATTATATACTTAACAAAAGAGTGTGAAACAACTGAAAATATGTCTTATATTCTAGGTTCTTCAAAGTAGATACCTTTTGCTTTGATGGCTGCTTTGCACACTCTTTGCATTCTCTTGATGAGCTTCAAGAGGTAGTCACTGGAAATGGTTTTCACTTCACAGGTGTGCCCAGTCAGGTTTAATAAGTGGGATTTCTTGCCTTATAAATGGGGTTGGGACCATCAGTTGTGTTGTGCAGAAGTCTGGTGGATACACAGCTGATAGTCCTCCTGAATAGACTGTTAGAATTTGTATTATGGCAAGAAAAAAGCAGCTAAGTAAAGAAAAACGAGTGGCCATCATTACTTTAAGAAATGAAGGTCAGTCAATGCGAAAAATTGGGAAAACTTTCAAAGTGTCCCCAAGTGCAGTTGCAAAAACCATAAATCGCTACAAAGAAACTGGCTCACTTGAGGACCGCCCTAGGAAAAGAGGACCAAGAGTCTCCTCTGCTTCTGAGGATAAGTTTATCTGAGTCACCAGCCTCAGAAATCGCAGGTTAACAGCAGCTCAGATTAGAGACCAGGTCAATGCCACACAGAGTTCTAGCAGCAGACACATCTCTACAACAACTGTTAAGAGGAGACTTTGTGCAGCAGGCCTTCATGGTAAAATAGCTGCTAGGAAACCACTGCTAAGGACAGGCAACAAGCAGAAGAGACTTGTTTGGGCTAAAGAACACAAGGAATGGACATTAGACCAGTGGAAATCTGTGCTTTGGTCTGATGAGTCAAAATTTGAGATCTTTGGTTTCAACCACCATGTCTTTGTGTGACGCAGAAAAGGTGAACGGATGGACTCTACATGTCTGGTTTCCACCGTGAAGCATGGAGGAGCAGGTGTGATGGTGTGGGGGTGCTTTGCTGGTGACACTGTTGGGGATTTATTCAAAATTGAAGGCATACTGAACCAGCATGGCTACCACAGCATCTTGCAGCGGCATGCTATTCCATCCGGTTTGCGTTTAGTTGGACCATCATTTATTTTTCAACAGGACAATGACCCCAAACACACCTCCAGGCTGTGTAAGGGCTATTTGACCAAGAAGGAGAGTGATGCGGTGCTACGCCAAATGACCTGGCCTCCACAGTCACCAGACCTGAACCCAATTGAGATGGTTTGGGGTGAGCTGGACCTCAGAGTGAAGGCAAAAGGGCCAACAAGTGCTAAGCATCTCTGGGAACTCCTTCAAGATTGTTGGAAGACCATTTCCGGTGACTACCTCTTGAAGCTCATCAAGAGAATACCAAGAGTGTGCAAAGCAGTCATCAAAGCAAAAGGAGGCTACTTTGAAGAACCTAGAATATAAGACATATTTTCAGTTGTCTCACACTTTTTTGTTAAGTATATAATTCCACATGTGTTAATTCATAGTTTTGATGCCTTCAGTGTGAATGTACAATTTTCATAGTCATGAAAATACAGAAAAATCTTTAAATGAGAAGGTGTGTCCAAACTTTTGGTCTGTACTGTACATATACAGAATACTACATATACTGAGAATTACACCCAGTATACAGGACAGGAGAAGTGGTACTGTGCAGTGTATATATACAGGACAGGAGGAGCGGTACTGTGCAGTGTATATATACAGGACAGGAGGAGTGGTACTATGCAGTGTATATATACAGGAGAGGAGGAGTGGTACTGTGCAGTGTATATATACAGGGTAGGAGGAGTGGTACTGTGCAGTGTATATATACAGGGTAGGAGGAGTGGTACTGTGCAGTGTATATATACAGGGTAGGAGGAGTGGTACTGTGCAGTGTATATATACGGGGTAGGAGGAGTGGTATTGTGCAGTGTATATATACAGGACAGGAGGAGTGGTATTGTGCAGTGTATATATACACAGGAGGAGTGGTACTGTGCAGTGTATATATACAGGACAGGAGGAGTGGTACTGTGCAGTGTATATTTACAGGACAGGAGATGTGGTACTCTGCAGTGTATATATACAGGACAGGAGGAGTGGTACTGTGCAGTGTATATATACAGGACAGGAGGAGTGGTACTGTGCAGTGTATATATACAGGACAGGAGGAGTGGTACTGTGCAGTGTATATACACAGGACAGGAGGAGTGGTACTGTGCAGTGTATATACAGGACAGGAGGAGTGGTACTGTGCAGTGTATATATACAGGACAGGAGGAGTGGTACTGTGCAGTGTATATATACAGGGTAGGAGGAGTGGTACTGTGCAGTGTATATATACAGGACAGGAGGAGTGGTACTGTGCAGTGTATACACACAGGACAGGAGGAGTGGTGCTGAGAGTAGCACCTGCCTCCTGAGCCCAAGCACTTCCAGGAGGAGGATCGTCGTCTGCCTCTCTTCTCCCCAGGGAGGGGCAGGCCTACTGGGAGGCCGGCATGGCTTCCCAGCCTCCTATCCCCCGGTCTATGCCGGCGGGGGAGAAGGAGCCTCAACAACCGGCCCAGGAGGGAGTGAGGAGATCGGGAAGGGTGAGGAAGAGTACATCCACCTGCTCCAACCCCGAGACTGTTCACCGCCCGCCCAGAGAGGGAGACCGGGGCACCCCAGGCCCCAGGAACAAGAGCCCAGCAAGATCCTGGGGTGAGATGAGCTCCAGCGAGTCCACAAGTTCCTTCTCCTCCCGAGTGGTCGCCACGTTACGAGAGTACGAGGACGCCGGCAAAGCACTAACCCAGCTGAAAGAGGAGCTGAGGGAGGCCCGGATCCTGAACACCCGGGCGTCCAACAAGGAAAGACCCGCGACCTCCCAGAGGTTTAAAGCCCTCAGAGACGAGGTGGTCAGGTTAGTGCTCCTCCGGGAGGGGATTGAGAAAAGCGCAGGTCCCTTCCTGGAGAGGTTTAAGAACCAGCGGCGGTTCTCAGAAATGAAGGGGTTAAACACCTCAGGAGAACCGCCAACCGGCGTCCTTAGTGAAGAGGAGGAGGAGGATGAAGAGGTGACTGGAGTCTCAGTTGCTGGAGCCAGTGAGGGGCAGAGCCGGAGCTCAAGTGGTCTCCCTGCAGGGCAGAGGACTCCCACAGCAGAGGCTGGAGTGTCGGGGGAGGAGGAGGAAGGGGGACTGCTGAGGGAGATCCGACTGCTGGAGTCTCCAGTGGACCTGACGTGGTTTTCCTTCGGTGAGGACAAACCAGTGGAGGAGACCAAGAGGAGGAAGAGGAAGACCGGAGGAGCTGCACAGGAGGTGGTGAGTTACAAGTATGTACCAATGTCTGATGTTGCGCCTGCCACCTTCTGTTTAAACCCCACCAAACCTAAAGGCACGGGCTCTGCAGTGGGCTCGAGGCAGAGGCAAGGTGGGGAGAGGAGGAGGACGTCCGGCGATGCTGCCATCTGTGCTGGGAACAGTGCAGGGGGCGAGGCTGTGGAGGTACTCACAGCGCCGGACATAGGAAGTTCTGTGGAGTTTCCCACCCTGCCCTCTGCGGCTAAGCCGGTTATCACCGGGGCTGGGGGGGCAGGGAAGGATGTGAAAAACACATCTGCAAAGAACTCTGGGCACACTGCTGCGACAGGGGGGCAGTGTGCCCCAGCGCCCAAAAAGGACACTAAGACCCCAAAGTCTGTGGGTGCAGGGCGGGCAGAGGTGCCGAGAAAACAGTCTGGCCAGAACAAGGACCAAAATGCTGCAGTAGAGGGGCGGGGCGCTCCAGCAGACGACCTGCAGAAAGCCAGCAGCAACCAAAGGGAAACGGGTGTGGTGCTGCAGGGAAAGGAGTCTCTGGGAGTGCTCCCCTCCCCCGGCCCAGCAGGTGTGAGTGCAGGGACACCAGACACAAGGGAGGAAGGAATGGAGGTGACTGTGGAAGGTGCAGAAAACAGCAGAGGTAATGGGGTGACAAGTAAAGGGAATGGAAGTAGTGGTGCAGTGAATGATGGGAGTAATGGTGGAGCAGATGGTGGGAGTAATGGTGGAGCAGATGGTGAGAGTAGTAGGAATGGTGGAAGTAGTGGTACAGTGAATGATGATGCAGCAAATGGTGGGGGTAGTGGTGCAGTGAATGATGCAGCAAATGGTGGGGGTAGTGGTGGAATGAATGCTGGGAGTTGTGGGAATGGTGGGAGTTGTGGTGTAGCAAATGTTGGGGGTAGTGGTGTAATGAATGGTGGGAGTAATGGTCCTGCGAATGGTGTGAATAGTACTGGAGTGAATGGTAGGAGCAGCACTGGTGTTGGTGGGGGGGGGAGTAGGCGCTGCCCCCCCAGCATTGGCGGGGGCTTCAGCCCAAAGCTATTCAGGAGCTGTCAGTGCTGGGGGTAGTAGTGCGCCCTCGTCTGGTGGCCCTGGGGATGGTGACTTGCAACAGCAGCTCCTGGACGCCCTGAGGAGAGGGGAGAGCTCCATCACTGTAGAGGGGAGGGAGGTTGATCTGTCTTTCTGGATAGAGAGACATGGTCTTTCAGCCTTCCGAGATAGAGGGGCAGAGACTGTCTGGTCTCTGCCGACAACGGGGCAGAGGAGTAACCGTAGGAACGTAGTCCGTCTCCAGTGGGTAAGCAAGGATGCCTGTCCTGATAGGTCGAAGGTGGTTGAGCTCCTGCTGGGGATGGGCTTTGCGGCATATGACATCTTTGCCTTGATCCATCCCTACGGGACCTCCTACTTCGATGTCAGCTTCGTGAGACCGGAGGGCCTTGAGCTTTTCTGGTCTCGCCATGAGCTGGCTCGGAGTCGCCCCGAATGGCATGGTCTCTTCCCCTGGCAATAACCCGCCAAGATTCAGTCAGGAAAGTGACCGTTTTGACTAGTAACGAGTCGCTTTCCTGTATGGACATTACCACCTGGGTGAGTCGATACGGAGAGGTCACCAATATTCCCGAAAAGAATCTGGATAACCATGGTATCTGGTCAGGGGCCTGGACCTTCATGGTGAGATTGAAGGTTTCGGGAAACACTGTTACCCATATCCCCTCCTCAACCTTTTTGGGGAGGGATAGGATCTTGATTTTCTACCGGGGGCAGCCTAAGGTCTGTCACAGGTGTGGTAGTCCCACACACTTCAGTGCGCAGTGTACCACCCAGAAATGCGCACTGTGTGGGGACCTCGGTCATCTTGCTGCTGCCTGTCGCAGCATTAGGTGTAACTTGTGTGGTGACCTCGGTCACCCGTTCAATCGCTGTCCGCATTCCTTCGCCAATGCGGTCCTGAAAGCGGCGAGTGCGGGACAGGCGAAAGCTGGAACTAATCTTGCCGGTGAAGGGACCAGTAGGGGCGGGGGAGGCAGGGAACCGGTGAGGAGCAAGCTGCCGCCATCCACCATCAGGCGGCAGGAGAAGCGCCGTGGGGACAGGGCGCAGGGAGTAATGTCCCTAAACTCTGACCCAGGTACTTCACTTGCAGCTGAGGATCCTAAAGCCAGTGAATTGAGCGAGGAAGTCAAGAGACTTGAAAGGGAAGAGCGAGAGGACGCCACGTCTTCCCAGGAACCCTCTTCTGGTGACAGTCTAGATGAGGGAGAGGGGGAGTGGTCACAGAAAAAGAAAAAGGGTAACAGGAAAACGGCCAGAGATAGGAGGGGGACCAGGTCTCGAGCTGCCTCTTTGGAGTGCGACCCCTCTGACTCTCTGGCCGTGATCCAAGCGCCATTGGAGGGTTCAGCCGCCCCCCCTCTGGTGGATCTCTCCAACCGGTTCGGGGCTCTCCAGGACCTCCCTCTGGAGGGGGGAAGTGGGGACCCGGGGCCGGAGGTTGCGGACAAGGTGGTTGGGGCTCAGGACATGGCTGGGTCTTCCTCTTGGGGGGCAAATACAAAGCCCTCTGGGGGGACGGCTAACCCAGGACCACCAGACGAGGGCAAGAATGTATGTAAGGAGAGAATGAACGAGTCTGTTTGTCTTAAGCGCACTAAAAACCCGTCATTATCGGAGGAAGAGGTTGGGACTGTCAGTGGTGGGAAGAAAAAGGCTATCTAATTCAATCAATCATGATGGCGGCACCCACCCCGTTGACGCTGGCAACTATTAATGTTTGCAGCATAAAGTCAGATGCGGCAAGGTACACGGCCTTTCATTTTCTCGGCCAACTTGACGCCGACATTTTGTTTTTGCAGGAGACCAGGTTGACCGATATATCAACCTTGCATAAAGCAAGGCGGGAGTGGAGGCATGGGCTCTCCTACTGGTCTCTTGCGGCCGAGCCGTATAGCGGGGTGGCGGTCCTTTTTAAGACCGCAGCGGTTGAATGCAGACGAGTGATCGAATTAGAAATGGGGAGATGCTTGATCCTAGATGTCTCCATGGGGGGACAAGAGCTTCGGCTCATTAACATCTATGGTTCCCAGTCCAAGTGGGACCGCAAATGTCTCTTCCTGAAGATCAAACCTTTTTTATTTTCGAGTCGGCAGGTGGTCTTCGGAGGGGATTTAAACAATGTCACGAGATCCTGTGATAGAGGAGGTTCCGGAGACCGGCTGGCTTATGACTGCGTCGCGTTAAACAGGATAGTGAGTGAGGCTCGCCTGGTGGATGTCCACATCCGGCACAACCTGGGCGACACGGGATTCACCTTTTTTAGAGGTAGTCAGTGCAGGTCTAGGCTAGACAGGTTTTATTTGAAGGAGGAGGCCGTCTCTTCACCGTTGTCGGTTGTGGAGGTGGAGTTCTCCGATCACTGTTTGATTATGTTTTCTCTGAACGTTACAGAGACTCCTCGGATGGGAAGAGGCTATTGGAAGCTGAATTCGTCACTCCTTGAGGAAGAAGCGGTAAGACGGTCTTTTGAGGAATTCTTTCAGAGCCAGGTACCATTGCTGGGCCTAAGTAACACTAAGTCAGAGTGGTGGGAGATGTTCAAACATCGGGTGGCGAGATTCTTCCGGCAGCTCTCGAACCTCAGAAGCCTGAACAGGGATCGCCTGTATCAGAGCCTGAGGAGGAAACTCGAGCATCTTGTCTCGACTGGAGGTAGCCGCGAGGAGATCTCCAGAGTGAAGTCCTTGCTGAAGAGGTGTCAGTACGATAGGCACGCATCTTTGGTTTTCGAGAGGGACTACGGGAAGTACTGCTCGCCCGACCCTTACAGAAACTGTAAGATGTCAGTGAATAGTAAGATAGTGACGGGGCTGGTGGACAGTACGGGGTCCCTGAGAAGGTCCAGATCAGGGATCTTGGAGGTCGTCAGTTCCTACTACTCGCACCTCTTGGGAAGGAGGGAGCTTGATCGTGACGGGATGTCGGCTTTCCTGGCTGAATCCGTTCCTGAGCCAGGGGCTGACCTCTCGCTGGGCGATTTGGCAGAAGCGATCAAAGAAGAGGAAGTGAGACTGGCGATCGATGGGCTTAAGCCCAAAAAGTCGCCAGGTCCGGATGGCTTAACATCCGAGTTCTTTAGGACCTTTAGGGACTCTTTGGTCCCCCTCTTGACTCAGGTGTTTAACGAGTGTCTCTCCTCGGGCACTCTGCCGAGATCATTAAGGAGGTCAGCTTTGATCATTTTGTCAAAGGGTAAGGATCCGTCACGCATTGAGAACTGGCGTCCCATAGCACTTCTCAATGTGGACAGGAAGATTTTGGCTAAGATACTTTTCAACAGGCTGGTGAAGTTTGCACCCCGGCTCCTTTCGGAGGTTCAGCACTGTTGCGTTCCTGGCCGTAGCACTTTTAGTGCTGTTCTAGGTGTCCGAGAGGCCGTGGAGCAAGGCAGGGCGGGCCTCTGGAAGGGGTTCTTGCTGACCCTGAATCAGGCAAAAGCCTTTGATCGGGTTAACCACGAGTACCTCTGGTCCACTCTTTTGAGGTATGGTCTGCCTGGAGGGTTTGTGGACTGGCTTAAGACCTTGTATGCAGGGGCTGAGACTTTCCCTCTGGTGAATGGGTGGATTGGACGACCTTTCGGGGTAGGATCCGGTGTCCGTCAGGGCTGTCCTCTTAGCCCTTTGCTTTACGCGTTTGCGATCGATCCCTTCCTCAGAAGGATCGATTGTGGACCGTTGGCGGGGGTGCGGATGGGCGGGGCGGCGCCGGAGGCTATCCTGAGGGTGGTGGCCTACGCGGACGATGTCACCGTCTTTGTTTCTTCGCAAGAGGAGGCAGTGGTGGTGATGTCAGAAGTGGAGCGTTACTCGGAGGCATCCGGGTCCAAGGTCAACCAGGATAAGTGTGAGAGTCTCTGGCTGGGAGGCGGAGATCCCGGGTTTGATCTTCCGGACACCCTCCCCGAACCCCAAGAACATGCCAAAGTCCTGGGCATCGAATTCGGCCAGGGTGATTACCCCACGAAAAACTGGGAAGGCAGAATCAAAGGTGTCGCCCAAAGAGTGGATCAATGGAGGGGTTGGTCTTTGACCCTGAGGGAAAGGGTTGGCCTGTGCAAAGCTTTCCTGCTCCCCTTGCTAATCTACCTGGGCAGCGTCTGTGTCTTGCCAGAGCCTCTCTGGACACGGGTCTACAGTCTGTTCTTCCAGATGTTATGGGGGAACAGACTGAACCTAGTCAAGCGGGAGGTCACTTACCGCACGAGGAGACTAGGGGGTTTGAATATGGTGAACCCTGTGGTGTTCCTAGTGAACACCTTCTTGAAAGTGAACGTGGCAAACCTCTGGAAAGAGAGGGCTCCTCCGTGGGTATTCTCCTGCAAGGGATGGTTTCAGCCTTTCTTCCAGGAATGGGAGACAGGGGGAAGATTGAAGGATCTTCGCACACCACACGGTCATCTCCCGGCTTATGTTACCCCGGTTCTGAAAATGATCCGCCGGTGGGGTCTGGGAATGTGGGAGGTGAGGTCCCTCCCGAGGAAACTCCTCGATATGAGGGTCTTGCTTTCTCATTTTCAGAGTCCATTGGCCCTCAAAGACTGCCCAAGTCGGGATCTGGAGGTTGGGTTGAGTTTGTTAAATTCTAGCAGGATCCCCGAGAAGTACTGGGACTTGACTTGGCGCTGCTTCCATGGTAAGCTGTATGTGAGGGACAATTTGAAGTTCAGGAGCTCCGAGGACAGGAATTGCCCCCATGAGGCTTGTGCTAATGTGCTGGAAAGCATGGAGCACTTCCTGCTTCATTGTCCCTTTAATACAGAGGTGTACAACAGGGTGGGGGCTTCCATTGGTTGGCCGCGGCTAGCTACTCTGTCCTACGCCGGGTGGGCCTATGGAGCGTTCGGAGACCTTGGGAGAAGGGACCGAGACACTTTATTCATAGTCAGCGCAGTGGTGAGGTATTTCACGTGGAACGCACGAGTTTTAGTCTCGACGCAGAGTAAAATCCTCCATGTAGATGAAGTCAGTAGGAACATCCTAGGTGACCTGGTGAAGGTACGTTCTCTGGAGTATGAAAGACTGGGTGCCCGGAGGGCGGCCCGTCTCTGGAGGGGCTTTTCCTTCAGGGTGCCTTAGTCCGGTAGTACTCCTATATCCTGGTGGTGGGCTGATGTCTTTCCACCCTAGATTTTTGTTTTGTATTTCTGTCTCCTGAATAGAAGGTTTGCCGGCATCGAACTTGAGCCTTGGATGGTGAGTGTGTAGGTTGTGTTCTGTATATATTGTATATAATGTATAATAGGGGTTTTTAGTTAAGTTGGGTGGGGGATTTGGGGGGGGTTCTTCATCAGCGGTGATAAGAGGACTGATCTGGCCTGGTCCAGGCCCCGCCTGGGGAAAAACTTTGGGGCCTGATCCTAGCTCGGAGTAATCCTGAACTTTGTGGCCAGAGCTGGATCAGGGGTGGCGGGATAGTTAGTGTAGGTCTGTGTTTTATATATGTATTAAAAAATTACAAAATTTAAAAATATATATATATATATATATATATATATATATATATATATATATATATATATATATATATATATATATATATATATATATATATATATACAAAAAAATATATATATAAAAAAAAAAAAAAAGGTTTAAAATTGTTCATGTCACTATTGTATATATTGTTATTTTTGGTTTTCTGTGGTGTGAATGAGGTGCGGTAAGGGTGTGACTGTAAGGTCAGGCAGTGGGACCAGTAGGTTAGTGTTAGTTCCCGGTTGTATATACGTTATATTAGGTTTAGTGTTTTATTGTATATAATCTTGTATATAGGACGGTGTTTTATGTGTATATAGGACGGTGTGAGCGTTGTGTGGGATTGTATATAGTAGTATGAATGAAGCTGGGCCGGGGGTTTTATAATAGTTATTTCTTGTATATGTATATATTCCTGGGGGGATTTATTTTCTGTGATTTGTCGTCTTGTTTTGTTCTTATGTTTGGTGTCCTGTAATGTATTATTGTTCTGTCATGTACTGTACTTATTCTATCAATAAAAAAAAGACCTGCAGTGTATATATACAGGACAGGAGGAGTGGTACTGTGCAGTGTATATATACAGGACAGGAGGAGTGGTACTGTGCAGTGTATATATACAGGACAGGAGGAGTGGTACTGTGCAGTGTATATACAGGACAGGAGAAGTGGTACTGTGCAGTGTATATATACAGGACAGGAGGAGTGGTACTGTGCAGTGTATATATACAGGACAGGAGGAGTGGTACTGTGCAGTGTATATATACAGGGTAGGAGGAGTGGTACTGTGCAGTGTATATATACAGGACAGGAGGAGTGGTACTGTGCAGTGTATATATACAAGGTAGGAGGAGTGGTACTGTGCAGTGTATATACACAGGACAGGAGGAGTGGTACTGTGCAGTGTATATACACAGGACAGGAGGAGTGGTACTGTGCAGTGCATATATACAGGACAGGAGGAGTGGTACTGTGCAGTGTATATACACAGGACAGGAGGAGTGGTACTGTGCAGTGTATATATACAGGACAGGAGGAGTGGTACTGTGCAGTGTATATATACAAGGTAGGAGGAGTGGTACTGTGCAGTGTATATATACAGGACAGGAGGAGTGGTACTGTGCAGTGTATATATACAGGGTAGGAGGAGTGGTACTGTGCAGTGTATATACAGGGTAGGAGGAGTGGTACTGTGCAGTGTATATACAGGACAGGAGGAGTGGTACTGTGCAGTGCATATATACAGGACAGGAGGAGTGGTACTGTGCAGTGTATATATACAGGGTAGGAGGAGTGGTACTGTGCAGTGTATATACAGGGTAGGAGGAGTGGTACTGTGCAGTGTATATATACAGGGTAGGAGGAGTGGTACTGTGCAGTGCATATATACGGGGTAGGAGGAGTGGTACTGTGCATTGTTCATGTATACAGAGTACAGATTGATACTGAGCACCTTATTTCATCTCTGAAGCCTCACATTCCTCTATCAGTGGGAGAATCCAGCTGTCATATCATGGTGTTTAATCTGTCACTTTGTATTTTCTTTAGATTGAGAACATTGATGCCTGCCTGAGCTTCCTGGCAGCTAAAGGAATTAACATACAAGGCCTGTCATCCGAGGGTGAGTCCACATGTGGCAATTCTTCTGAATGACATTGTGTGTGAACCTGGTGCACTGT
The DNA here is from genome assembly GCF_046119375.1 of Phyllobates terribilis. Classification (NCBI taxonomy): domain Eukaryota; kingdom Metazoa; phylum Chordata; class Amphibia; order Anura; family Dendrobatidae; genus Phyllobates; species Phyllobates terribilis. The sequence continues at coordinate 97,212,687 of NW_027362773.1, read as the reverse complement.
CTTTATAACATTGTCCCTTCTCGTGGGACGCGTCCTTCATGATGATGGTGGTGATGATGATCAGCCATACAGTGCTGGGCATTGTAGTGGCTCAGTGCACTAGGGTAAGACCTTCATTTGGCTTAGGGTCCCCTTACAACACACTTTTTTGGCTCAAAAGTTTGGACAGCTGAGTGACAGTGTAAATTATGCCAAAATGATTATTTTTACCAATTTTTTTTTTTTATGTGCAAATAATATCTCCACTTGGTCGCATCAGCATTTTTTTTTTATCTTAAAAAGACAAGTGTCCAAGTGAACCTGGGGATTAGTCTGGACCAACTGGTCATCTAATGCTTATGGGGGTCTCCTGACTCTTCCGCGACAGACGCTGAGCACCTAGTCCTGAGACCTGACAATTTTTCCATTATGATATAATTCGCCTCAAGTTGAGGTTCGTCACGTGCCCCATGTGACCCTAGATCCCCCCTTCCCCAGAACGAGATGCCTTCCATTCATTACAAGTGTCTCCCGAAAAGCGAGTGAACGCCGGGATTATAGGTGTCACAATGTGAATTGACAAAGTAAATAAAGCCGCCGAGCGATGATTGTCCTTCCCCAAACTCTTAATTGTACGGATTTAAACTTGAAAAGAGAGATGTCACGTTATTTCACCCCCGAGAAGAATGTTCCCTTTGTCTCTGCGGCTCCGGGATCCAGAAATAGGTGGTGGATCTGATGTCACACTATTTCTGTGACACAAGTGCGGGGCTGGAAATACAGCGAGAAGTTGTTGTACCAGTTGTACACACAAAAATAAATGTGTCGGCATGGAGCGCGGGCATCGGAAAACTGCAGCCGATCCCGTATCGGGTAACGGGTCCGTGAACTTGTGAAACGTGATAGATTGTGGGTGCGATCGCCGGCCTCGTACAGCTGTGAGGATTCCTGGGTGATTATTTTTAATAGCTTTTATATACTGCAATATTATTCTTTGTTTCTATACGGCTGACACTTTGGAATCAATACCCTAAAATTGCACCACATACCCCCCCAAAAAAACCTCTCCAGCTAACATCATAGCACTTCTGTCCTCTTTTTGGAACAAGCGAACCTCCAAGATCTAAGTGCAAGTCTTTAGTTTAGCTCCATGAGTTTTACTTGTGTTTGTCTTTTTTTTTTAAATTTATATATATATTTAGTTTTTAGTTCTATTTTCAAGATCTCTGCTTGTTTGCATTGTGTTCATGCAGATTGATTACTTCTCACAGCTGAGGCTTTGCTGCAGTTGTATTCAGCCGTCACAATCTTTTGGAGCTAGACAGCACAAATCTCCCTCCTGTCCTCGTTACAGTGTATCAGCGCAGGTAAAATGTATCAGCTCGGAGTTGATTGACTAATAGAAAACAGTCTGGATACAATTGTAACAAATCCTCAGCAGCGAGTCAGGGACTGGTAAACAAGAATGGACACATTCACTGACAGCAAGCAGAGGTTTAGAAAGCATGAGGAGTAGAATCAGGACAACCTAATGATTGGGGTTTTGTAGATTTTTTGGTTTCTCCGTTGTTCCCGTCCTCCTAGTATTTACCAGGACCTTTTATTGGTGCCCAGTTCATTCTAGTAAAAAGCGGGGCACCGTGTGTGTTCAGGGGTCCGGTGCTAACCCATAACTTCTCAGGCTCACATGTCCTCTCTCTTAAGGAGTTGATTACTTCCCCTTGAGGATGTCACTTTCCTTGTACTTGACTGCAACTCCAGCTGTTGTGAAACTACAACTCCTACTATGCAGCGGTCAATCATGGCATGCTGGGAATTGCAATTTCACTCCAGCTGTAGGACCACAGGTGGCACAAGAGCATCTTAAGGCTCCTGGTGTTAAAGAAAATAATATATTTTGGTGTTTCGTACAGGGTTAAGGGGGCGGCCACCGTGCCATTGAGCTGCTTTTACCATCATTGCTTTACAGCAGTTGTCTGGAGATTTTCATTGACTTCTATGGGAAATCAGTTGGCATTCTTTACCTGTGCAGAGCTCATTGTGCAGGGACTGGGAGGAGGAGGTGAGCTGTGACATGGTCTGTTATGAATAGTGGATCCTGTATTCTCCCTATATAGGTGATACCATCATTGTAATCGTGCCTGTAATGATAATGAGACTGCTGAGAAGGTATCAGCTTATTATGAGGCTCAGTGGTCAGGAAAAACTGCAGGATTTCAGCATCCTCTTGGATATGGATATAGTAATATGGAAAATGTAAAAAAAAAAAATATTTAAAGGGGTTGTCCAGGCACAAGTATAAATAGCAAATTAGTGGGGGTCTGACACCCAAAATGATTTTTTTTGCTCCGTCAGCATATAAGCACAGAATGGATTGTGCTCAGCAGCTCCGATCAGAGTGTTTACATCCGGCTGACACCAGAGTAAAAAACAGCAGATCAGTGGGGGAGTCAGGTGTCGGACCCCTATTTGCTATTGCTGACCAATCCTGTAGATGGGGTATCAAATACATACAGCCCAGACAAACCCTTTAACATAAAAACCTGATTTAAAGAATAGGCCATATTCTGGCGACACATTCCCTTTAATGTTGCGGGGTTAGGTCTAGATTTGTGCCATTGATCCTGGAGATGATGTAATGCTGGAAATTAACCTGTATAGACCAGGTGGTACTTTCCTGGGTATTAACAGCCGAATCGTTCCCTGTCATTGCAGTCGGTTCTGATGCCCCATGCAGGGAAAGTAAGAAGTTAACCCTTGAAATCTCATTTTAGACTATGCCTGAAAAATCACTATAGATGGACAAAAACACCCGAAAAACCATTAGATCTAAGGAGGTGACTTTCTAAAATCTTGTGTCCTAGGAATATTGGACAGCAGATCTTATAGGCTTCATTGACTTCTGTGAGTGATGTGTGTATGGAGATGAGAACCCTCATCTGATGGCCTCTACTGGGAGTTGTAGTCATGTACAATCTATACAGTCTTTGTCTGACCAGGATCTGGGAATAATCGCAATTTGACTTCTATTTCGAGGGGATTTTAGGGGGATAACTGTTGTATTATAGGCTGGTGGGACGGGTGAGGGGATGATGAATCTCTTTTTTCACACCTCTTAATAAGTCATTGTTTGCCAGTGTCTCGCCCTCTTGTCTTGCACCCTGGGTGTCGCCTTTTCGGGCCCAGCTCCTCTTTTAACACTTGTAATGTATACACTTGTGGAAGCAGTCGGCACCTGTTTCCGGCTTCTTTTTGATTACTGACATTGAATGGAGCTGTCTGTGGTCAAGTGTCTCTGGTGATTAGTCCACTTTCGTGCCCCAAGCTGTCAGGCCCAGATTTTACTTCTGTAACCTAATGGGGCTAGTTTTGCCCCAGAAAGGGATTTTAATCATACGGTGCATAAGTTACTATTATGTAAGCAAAAATAAATCCCTTAAAATATCCTTCCCATGGCACTTACATAAGATATATTAAAGAGTTTCTTATATTTCCTATCAGAGAAATCTGCTTCTTTCTCCACCTATGAGCCATTTCTTCTCCTTCCCCTCCCTTCCGGCCTCTTGAGCTCACCATCCAATTAACTCATTCTTGCTCAAGACAAGACAGACTACCAGTGCAGTGAGGTGTGAGGTTACACATCATATTATACTCTATGGAGAGGGGAGGAGGAGTGAGGAGCAGAGTGAGGAAAGATCCTGCTGAGCTTTCTGACAAGTCTTTTACCTAAGGGCAGAGCTGGATTCACCTCTACACTGATCAGTACTGCTAAATATTGCTTCAGCTGCTTTTGTCTGTGTGCTAACTAAGGAATGAAGAGCAGAAATCAATCATCTCTGTATTCTAAAAAGTTACTTAAAAGTATAGTTAACCCTTTAAAGAGAGAAGCATTCTTATCTCCTGGGTATATAAAGTAGCTTATACCAGCCAACCAGAGCTTGATCTACTTTACATATTTTTTTCCCACGTAACATAGCTTTGAAACTAAGTCTTCATACCCAGTGAGAGCCACTATCCTCCCCGAGCTAATCTGCTGGGAACATAGCGGATCAGGTTGCAGAGCAGTTTTGTGAGACGATACATGTTGTGACCAATGTTGTATTGTCTTATACGTTGTGGGCCGTGTCCAGACGCTTCATCTCCAGAGAAGGGCTGATGTGATCAGGGTCATCTGCTGTCAGTAATGTGTGTGGTAGCCATTATCAGAGCTCGTCCTTGTGTGGAGTCTGTAGATCGTGTGCACTTCTCCCTCTACCTACATCAGCGCTGCCGGCCTGTGTCTGCACACCGACCTCTCAAATAATAAGCCAGTGGTATTCCCTCCCTACAGCTGCTCCCACCCACCTCAACCTCCGCTGCACAGGACAAGGCATTATCCATGGGTCCATATTAGGGTTCGATACTGACAAATGGGTCAATGAGAAAAGAAGAAGTTATATTGTGCATTACATATACCCAGAGGTTGCACTGTGCATTACATATACCCAGAGGTTGTACTGTGCATTGCATATACCCAGAGGTTGTACTGTGCATTGCATATACCCAGAGGTTGTACTCTGCATTGCATATACCCAGAGGTTGTACTGTGCATTACATATACCCAGAGGTTGTACTGTGCATTACATATAAGCAGAAGTTGTACTGTGCATTACATATACCCAGAGGTTGTACTGTGCATTACATATACCCAGAGGTTGTACTGTGCATTACATATACCCAGAGGTTGTACTTCGCATTACATATAATAAGAGGTTGTACTGTGCATTACATATGACTGGAACCCTGCATAGTCACCCAGAGGAGCAGGATTAGAGCATCTGCTGAATATTTAACGTAGCCCTGTGCACCCACATACACAATGCAATACAAGCTGATAATAACGTATAATGTACAGAACATGAATACCTATGAAATAAGTACAAGTGCGTAGATCTGCAGCAAAGTGTGGACGTAGCCGTCTGCATATGGAGAATGAAGTGATGCTGAGAAGTAAGTGTCGCTGTGCAGTATCTGTAATAATCGCTGTAATCAGACCCCACTGACTGTTCTGTATCTTTATCTTTTTACAGAGATCAGGAATGGAAATTTAAAAGCCATCCTCGGCCTGTTCTTCAGCCTGTCGCGTTTCAAGCAACAGCAGCAGCAAACCCAGAAACAGAATTGTCACCAGCCGGCTCCAGCACCCCAACATTCAGGAACGCCAAACCAGTGCCAGCAGCCATACCATCCCTCCAGCACCCCCCATGCCCAGCCCTATTCACCCGCTCCAGTCCAGTGCCAACAACCGCAGCAACCTCCCCAGTCACAGAGTAAAGCACAAGGAGAGATGCACTCCAGGTACCGGCACCAGCGCTGCACTAATAATAATACTTTTTATTTTTATAGCGTCAACATATTCCGCAGAACTTTACATTTTGGAGATGTATCTATATGGCCTCCTGTCATTACACAGAGCCGACTTCTCTATAGACACCTCACCCCGGTGTACAGCAGTACATGTGCAAATAGAGACCCCTCCTCAGGGGTGCAGCACTACGTGGGTAGATAGCAATCCCTCCTCAGGTGTATAGCACCACATGGACTGATAGAGACCCCTCCTCAGGGGTATAGCACCACGTGGACAGATAGAGACCCCTCCTCAGGGGTATAGTACCACATGGACAGATAGAGACCCCTCCAGGGGTATAGCAGCAGGTGGGGAGATAGAGCCCCCTCCTCAGGTGTATAGCCCCACATAGCTAATAGAGACCCCCCCTCCTCAGGGGTATAGAACCACGTGGCAAATAGAGACCCCCTCCTCAGGGCTATAGCACCACGTGACAAATAGAGACCCCTCCTGAGTGGTACAGCACCACGTGGGCAGATAGAGACCCCGCCCCAGGTGTATAGCACCACGTGGTGAGAGAGACCCATTCTCAGGTGTATTATACCACTAGGCAGATAGAGACCCCCCTTAAGTGTATTATACCACCTGGGCAGATAGAGACCCCTCCTTAGGTGTATTATACCACCTGGGCAGGTAGAGACCCCCTCCTTAGGTGTATTATACCACCTAGGCAGATAGAGACCCCTCCTCAGGTGTATTATATCACCTGGGCAGATAGAGACCCCTCCTCAGGTGTATTATACTACCTGGGCAGATAGAGACCCCTCCTCAGGTGTATTATACTACCTGGGCAGATAGAGACCCCTCCTCAGGTGTATTATACTACCTGGGCAGATAGAGACCCCTCCTCAGGTGTATTATACTACCTGGGCAGATGGAGACCCCTCCTTAGGTGTATTATACCACCTAGGCAGATAGAGACCCCTCCTCAGGTGTATTATACAACCTGGGCAGATAGAGACCCCTCCTCAGGTGTGTTATACTACCTGGGTAGATAGAGACCCCTCCTCAGGTGTGTTATACTACCTGGGCAGATAGAGACCCCTCCTCAGGTGTATTCTACCACCTGGGCAGATAGAGACCCCTCCTCAGGTGTATTCTACCACCTGGGCAGATAGAGACCCCTCCTCAGGTGTATTATACCACCCGGGCAGAGAGAGACCCCTTCTCAGGTGTATTATACCACCTGGGCAGATAAAGACCCCTCCTTAGGTGTATTATACCATCTGTATAGATAGAGACCCCTCCTCAGGTATATTGTGCCCTGCAGTTAGCTAGAGACCTTGCTCTGCTATAGTAGCGCCAATGATCAGATGGAGACCCCTCCTCAGATGTATGCCGTATATAGACCCCTCATATTCAGACACTTGAGGGTCTGTAAACATTCTGACTGTCTCTCTAATAACTTACACTTTGCCATATTCTCAGGTTGTTAGTGTGAAGTTGATCCATATATTAGAGCATACCTTGGATGGTGTCATTACACAAACCTTACATTAGCTATAAATTGCAGCTGACCCCGCTGACTTCCACCCCGGCAGGTTCTCATGACATCATGTAGAATAAGGCCCTTTGTAGCAGTGACATATAGCGCAATTAGCTGATTAGCCCGAGGAAAATCCTCAGTGTAACACAAAACCTCTCCTTTTTAAGTTTTTCAATGGAAAAATCTCATGCAAACATTAACTTGGGGTGGAGGACAAAAATACGTCCTTATCGGCGTCTGAAGGAAAGGAAGGTCTTATGTGCAGAGGAGCCGACCTTTGAGATGTGTATAGACTACTATGATCTTTAATAACTGCATATTATGAAGGAGGGGGACTTCAGCCAGAATCAGTGGCCAAAGCATTGCGTTAAGTTGCCCATAACCTGAAGCAATGATGTGGCCCCTAATTCTTCTACATAATATGCAATTATTAATCATCCCCCAAATTGGAGCATAAATCAGTGGTGCGAATAAATCCACAAAAGTCTGTAAAATCCTACAGGCAGTGGCGTCTTCCCCACCAACCAGTCCTTGCCTCTCCCACTGGTGTCCCTTAATTGCTTGTACGATCGTTGCTTGATTTTTTAGCTGTTTCACCCACGGATCTGTGCTTCCCTTACAATCATCTGTATGATTTTGCAGTGAAAACGCTGCTCCCGTTTAAAATCAGAGGAGGGAAGGAAGAAGGTCCTGTGTAGTGCTCGGCACTCGCGTAGAGTGAGGCTTTCTAAGAGGCTTAGTGGCTTTCCGGCTCGTGCAAACGACCATATTTTCGATCCAAGTGCATTTCGACAAAACGTTGGATCTCACACAGACCAATGTTATTCTATGGGGTCGTGCACATATCCGATTTTTCATCTGTCCAAGGAAAAAATCTCAGTATACACAATTTGCATCTGTAAATCGGATCTCACTTGGCCATGCAAGTCAACGGGCCCATGAAAAAAAAGGACGGCACTCGAATGACAGCTGTGTGCAGTCCGATATTCACTGACTGACAGAATGGAGAAGATGGAGACATTTTTTTCTCTCTCTTCTCCACATGCGAGAGAATCTGACCACACTCTGACCACATTATGCTGAAACTCTGATCACACTATGCTGAAACTCTGATCACACTATGCTGAAACTCTGATCACACTATGCTGAAACTCTGATCACACTATGCTGAAACTCTGATCACACTATGCTGAAACTCTGATCACACTATGCTGAAACTCTGATCACACTATGCTGAAACTCTGATCACACTATGCTGACACTCTGATCACACTATGCTGAAACTCTGATCACACTATGCTGAAACTCTGATCACACTATGCTGAAACTCTGATCACACTATGCTGAAACTCTGATCACACTGTGCTGACACTGATCACACTGTGATTACACTATGCTGACACTGATCACACTGTGATTACACTATGCTGACACTGATCACACTATGCTGACACTGATCACACTGTGATCACACTATGCTGAAACTCTGATCACACTATGCTGACACTCTGATCACACTATGCTGACACTCTGATCACACTATGCTGACACTCTGATCACACTAATTACAGTATGTTGACACTGATTACACTATGCTGACTCTCTGAATACACTATACTGACACTCTGATCACACTATGCTGAAACTCTGATCACACTATGCTGAAACTCTGATCACACTATGCTGAAACTCTGATTACACTGTGCTGACACTGATCACACTGTGATTACACTATGCTGACACTGATCACACTGTGATTACACTATGCTGACACTGATCACACTGTGATTACACTATGCTGACACTGATCACACTGTGATTACACTATGCTGACACTGATCACACTGTGATTACACTATGCTGACACTGATCACACTGTGATTACACTATGCTGACACTGATCACACTATGCTGACACTGATCACACTGTGATTACACTATGCTGACACTGATCACACTATGCTGACACTGATCACACTGTGATTACACTATGCTGACACTGATCACACTATGCTGACACTGATCACACTGTGATTACACTATGCTGACACTGATCACACTATGCTGACACTCTAATCACACTATGCTGACACACTGATCACACTAATTACAGTATGTTGACACTGATTACACTATGCTGACTCTCTGAATACACTATACTGACACTCTGATCACACTATGCTGACACACTGATCACACTAATTACAGTATGTTGACACTGATCACACTATGCTGACACTCTGATCACACTATGCTGAAACTCTGATCACACTATGCTGAAACTCTGATCACACTATGCTGAAACTCTGATCACACTATGCTGAAACTCTGATCACACTATGCTGAAACTCTGATTACACTGTGCTGACACTGATCACACTGTGATTACACTATGCTGACACTGATCACACTGTGATTACACTATGCTGACACTGATCACACTGTGATTACACTATGTTGACACTGATCACACTATGCTGACACTGATCACACTGTGATTACACTATGCTGACACTGATCACACTATGCTGAAACTCTGATCACACTATGCTGACACTCTGATCACACTATGCTGACACTCTGATCACACTATGCTGACACTCTGATCACACTATGCTGACACACTGATCACACTAATTACAGTATGTTGACACTGATTACACTACGCTGACTCTCTGAATACACTATACTGACATTCTGATCACACTATGCTGACACTCTGATCACACTATGCTGACACTCTGATCACACTATGCTGAAACTCTGATCACACTATGCTGACACTCTGATCACACTATGCTGACACTGATCACACTATGCTGACACTCTGATCACACTATGCTGACACTCTGATCACACTATGCTGACACTGATCACACTGTGATTACACATTGCTGACACTGATCACACTGTGATCACACTATGCTGACACTGATCACACTGTGATTACACTATGCTGACACTCTGATCACACTGATCACACTAATTACAGTATGTTGACACTGATTACACTACGCTGACACTCTGATCACACTATGCTGAAACTCTGATCACACTGTGCTGACACTGATCACACTGTGATTACACATTGCTGACACTGATCACACTGTGATCACACTATGCTGACACTGATCACACTGTGATTACACTATGCTGACACTGATCACACTATGCTGACACTCTGATCACACTATGCTGACACACTGATCACACTAATTACAGTATGTTGACACTGATTACACTATGCTGACACTCTGATCACACTATGCTGAAACTCTGATCACACTATGCTGAAACTCTGATCACACTATGCTGAAACTCTGATTACACTGTGATTACACTATGCTGACACTGATCACACTATGCTGACACTCTGATCACACTATGCTGACACTCTGATCACACTATGCTGAAACTCTGATCACACTATGCTGACACTCTGATCACACTATGCTGACACACTGATCACACTAATTACAGTATGTTGACACTGATTACACTATGCTGACACTCTGATCACACTATGCTGAAACTCTGATCACACTATGCTGAAACTCTGATCACACTATGCTGAAACTCTGATCACACTATGCTGAAACTCTGATCACACTGTGCTGACACTGATCACACTGTGATTACACTATGCTGACACTGATCACACTGTGATTACACTATGCTGACACTGATCACACTGTGATTACACTATGCTGACACTGATCACACTATGCTGACACTGATCACACTATGCGGAAACTCTGATCACACTATGCGGAAACTCTGATCACACTATGCGGAAACTCTGATCACACTATGCGGAAACTCTGATCACACTATGCGGAAACTCTGATCACGCTATGCGGAAACTCTGATCACGCTATGCGGAAACTCTGATCACGCTATGCTGACACACTGATTACGCTATGCTGACACTGATCACGCTATGCTGACACTGATCACACTATGCTGACACTGATCACACTATGCTGACACTGATCACACTATGCGGAAACTCTGATCATACTATGCGGAAACTCTGATCATACTATGCGGAAACTCTGATCATACTATGCGGAAACTCTGATCATACTATGCGGAAACTCTGATCATACTATGCGGAAACTCTGATCATACTATGCGGAAACTCTGATTACACTATGCTGACACTGATCACACTATGCTGACACTGATCACACTATGCTGACACTGATCACACTATGCTGACCCTCTGATCACACTATGCTGAAACTCTGATCACACTATGCTGAAACTCTGATCACACTATACTGACACTCTGATCACACTATGCTGACACACTGATCACACTAATTACAGTATGTTGACACTGATCACACTATGCTGACACACTGATCACACTAATTACAGTATGTTGACACTGATCACACTATGCTGACACACTGATCACACTAATTACAGTATGTTGACACTGATCACACTATGCTGAAACTCTGATCACACTATGCTGAAACTCTGATCACACTATGCTGACACTCTGATCACACTATGCTGACACACTGATCACACTATGCTGACACACTGATCACACTAATTATAGTATGTTGACACTGATTACACTATGCTGACTCTCTGAATACACTATGCTGACACTCTGATCACACTATGCTGAAACTCTGATCACACTGTGCTGACACTGATCACACTGTGATCACACTATGCTGACACTGATCACACTGTGCTGACACTGATCACACTGTGATTACACTATGCTGACACTGATTACACTATGCTGACACTGATCACACTATGCTGACACTGATCACACTATGCTGACACTGATCACACTATGCTGACACTGATCACACTATGCTGACACTGATCACACTATGCAGACACTGATCACACTATGCTGACACTGATCACACTGTGATTACACTATGCTGAAACTCTGATCACACTATGCTGACACTCTGATCACACTATGCTGACACTCTGATCACACTATGCTGACACTCTGATCACACTATGCTGACACTCTGATCACACTATGCTGACACACTGATCACACTAATTACAGTATGTTGACACTGATTACACTATGCTGACTCTCTGATCACACTATGCTGACACTCTGATCACACTATGCTGACACTCTGATCACACTATGCTGAAACTCTGATCACACTATGCTGACACTGATCACACTGTGATTACACTATGCTGACACTGATCACACTGTGATTACACTATGCTGACACTGATCACACTATGCTGACACTGATCACACTGTGATTACACTATGCTGACACTGATCACACTATGCTGACACTGATCACACTGTGATTACACTATGCTGACACTGATCACACTATGCTGACACTCTAATCACACTATGCTGACACACTGATCACACTAATTACAGTATGTTGACACTGATTACACTATGCTGAAACTCTGATCACACTATGCTGAAACTCTGATCACACTATGCTGACACTCTGATCACACTATGCTGACACTCTGATCACACTATGCTGACACTCTGATCACACTATGCTGACACACTGATCACACTAATTACAGTATGTTGACACTGATTACACTATGCTGACACTCTGATCACACTATGCTGACACTGATCACACTATGCTGACACTCTGATCACACTATGCTGACACTCTGATCACACTATGCTGAAACTCTGATCACACTATGCTGAAACTTTGATCACACTATGCTGAAACTCTGATTACACTGTGCTGACACTGATCACACTGATTACACTATGCTGACACTGATCACACTGTGATTACACTATGCTGACACTGATCACACTGTGATTACACTATGCTGACACTGATCACACTGTGATTACACTATGCTGACACTGATCACACTATGCTGACACTGATCACACTGTGATTACACTATGCTGACACTGATCACACTATGCTGACACTCTGATCACACTATGCTGACACTCTGATCACACTATGCTGACACTCTGATCACACTATGCTGACACACTGATCACACTAATTACAGTATGTTGACACTGATTACACTACGCTTACTCTCTGAATACACTATGCTGACACTCTGATCACACTATGCTGAAACTCTGATCACACTATGCTGAAACTCTGATCACACTATGCTGACACTCTGATCACACTATGCTGACACTCTGATCACACTATGCTGAAACTCTGATCACACTGTGCTGACACTGATCACACTGTGATTACACTATGCTGACACTGATCACACTGTGATTACACTATGCTGACACTGATCACACTATGCTGACACTGATCACACTGTGATTACACTATGCTGAAACTCTGATCACACTATGCTGAAACTCTGATCACACTATGCTGACACTCTGATCACACTATGCTGACACTCTGATCACACTATGCTGACACTCTGATCACACTATGCTGACACACTGATCACACTAATTACAGTATGTTGACACTGATTACACTATGCTGACTCTCTGAATACACTATGCTGACACTGATCACACTATGCTGACACTCTGATCACACTATGCTGACACTCTGATCACACTATGCTGACACTCTGATCACACTATGCTGACACTCTGATCACACTATGCTGACACTCTGATCACACTATGCTGACACACTGATCACACTAATTACAGTATGTTGACACTGATTACACTATGCTGACACTCTGATCACACTATGCTGACACTGATCACACTATGCTGACACTCTGATCACACTATGCTGACACTCTGATCACACTATGCTGACACTCTGATCACACTATGCTGACACTCTGATCACACTATGCTGAAACTCTGATCACACTATGCTGAAACTCTGATCACACTATGCTGAAACTCTGATTACACTGTGCTGACACTGATCACACTGTGATTACACTATGCTGACACTGATCACACTGTGATTACACTATGCTGACACTGATCACACTGTGATTACACTATGCTGACACTGATCACACTGTGATTACACTATGCTGACACTGATCACACTGTGATTACACTATGCTGACACTGATCACACTATGCTGACACTGATCACACTGTGATTACACTATGCTGACTCTGATCACACTATGCTGACACTCTGATCACACTATGCTGACACTCTGATCACACTATGCTGACACTCTGATCACACTATGCTGACACACTGATCACACTAATTACAGTATGTTGACACTGATTACACTACGCTTACTCTCTGAATACACTATGCTGACACTCTGATCACACTATGCTGACACTCTGATCACACTATGCTGAAACTCTGATCACACTATGCTGAAACTCTGATCACACTATGCTGACACTCTGATCACACTATGCTGACACACTGATCACACTAATTACAGTATGTTGACACTGATTACACTATGCTGACTCTCTGAATACACTATGCTGACTCTCTGAATACACTATGCTGACACTCTGATCACACTATGCTGAAACTCTTATCACACTATGCTGAAACTCTGATCACACTATGCTGAAACTCTGATCACACTATGCTGAAACTCTGATCACACTATGCTGAAACTCTGATCACACTATGCTGAAACTCTGATCACACTGTGCTGACACTGATCACACTATGCTGAAACTCTGATCACACTATGCTGAAACTCTGATCACACTATGCTGAAACTCTGATCACACTGTGCTGACACTGATCACACTGTGATTACACTATGCTGACACTGATCACACTGTGATTACACTATGCTGACACTGATCACACTATGCTGACACTGATCACACTGTGATTACACTATGCTGAAACTCTGATCACACTATGCTGAAACTCTGATCACACTATGCTGACACTCTGATCACACTATGCTGACACTCTGATCACACTATGCTGACACTCTGATCACACTATGCTGACACACTGATCACACTAATTACAGTATGTTGACACTGATTACACTATGCTGACTCTCTGAATACACTATGCTGACTCTCTGAATACACTATGCTGACACTCTGATCACACTATGCTGACACTCTGATCACACTATGCTGACACTCTGATCACACTATGCTGACACTCTGATCACACTATGCTGACACTCTGATCACACTATGCTGAAACTCTGATCACACTGTGATTACACATTGCTGACACTGATCACACTGTGATTACACTATGCTGACACTGATCACACTATGCTGACACTCTGATCACACTATGCTGACACACTGATCACACTAATTACAGTATGTTGACACTGATTACACTATGCTGACACTCTGATCACACTATGCTGAAACTCTGATCACACTATGCTGAAACTCTGATCACACTGTGATTACACTATGCTGACACTGATCACACTATGCTGACACTCTGATCACACTATGCTGACACTCTGATCACACTATGCTGAAACTCTGATCACACTATGCTGACACTCTGATCACACTATGCTGACACACTGATCACACTAATTACAGTATGTTGACACTGATCACACTATGCTGACACTCTGATCACACTATGCTGACACTCTGATCACACTATGCTGAAACTCTGATCACACTATGCTGAAACTCTGATCACACTATGCTGAAACTCTGATCACACTATGCTGAAACACTGATCACACTGTGCTGACACTGATCACACTGTGATTACACTATGCTGACACTGATCACACTGTGATTACACTATGCTGACACTGATCACACTATGCTGACACTGATCACACTATGCTGACACTGATCACACTATGCTGACACTGATCACACTATGCGGAAACTCTGATCACACTATGCGGAAACTCTGATCACACTATGCGGAAACTCTGATCACACTATGCGGAAACTCTGATCACACTATGCGGAAACTCTGATCACACTATGCGGAAACTCTGATCACACTATGCGGAAACTCTGATCACACTATGCGGAAACTCTGATCACGCTATGCGGAAACTCTGATCACGCTATGCGGAAACTCTGATCACGCTATGCTGACACTGATCACACTATGCTGACACTGATCACACTATGCTGACACTGATCACACTATGCTGACACTGATCACACTATGCTGACACTGATCACACTATGCTGACACTGATCACACTATGCTGACACTGATCACACTATGCTGACACTGATCACACTATGCTGACACTGATCACACTATGCTGACACTGATCACACTATGCTGACACTGATCACACTATGCTGACACTGATCACACTATGCTGACACTGATCACACTATGCTGACACTGATCACACTATGCTGACACTGATCACACTATGCTGACACTCTGATTACACTATGCTGACACTCTGATTACACTATGCTGACACTCTGATTACACTATGCTGACACTCTGATTACACTATGCTGACACTCTGATTACACTATGCGGACACTCTGATTACACTATGCGGACACTCTGATTACACTATGCGGACACTCTGATTACACTATGCGGACACTCTGATTACACTATGCGGACACTCTGATTACACTATGCGGACACTCTGATTACACTATGCGGACACTCTGATTACACTATGCGGACACTCTGATTACACTATGCGGACACTCTGATTACACTATGCGGACACTCTGATTACACTATGCGGACACTCTGATTACACTATGCGGACACTCTGATTACACTATGCGGACACTCTGATTACACTATGCGGACACTCTGATTACACTATGCGGACACTCTGATTACACTATGCGGACACTCTGATTACACTATGCGGACACTCTGATTACACTATGCGGACACTCTGATTACACTATGCGGACACTCTGATTACACTATGCGGACACTCTGATTACACTATGCGGACACTCTGATTACACTATGCGGAAACTCTGATTACACTATGCGGACACTCTGATTACACTATGCGGACACTCTGATTACACTATGCGGACACTCTGATTACACTATGCGGACACTCTGATTACACTATGCGGAAACTCTGATCACACTATGCGGAAACTCTGATCATACTATGCGGAAACTCTGATCATACTATGCGGAAACTCTGATCACACTATGCTGACACTGATCACACTATGCTGACACTGATCACACTATGCTGACCCTCTGATCACACTATGCTGAAACTCTGATCACACTATGCTGACACACTGATCACACTAATTACAGTATGTTGACACTGATCACACTATGCTGACACTCTGATCACACTATGCTGAAACTCTGATCACACTATGCTGAAACTCTGATCACACTATGCTGACACTCTGATCACACTATGCTGACACACTGATCACACTATGCTGACACTGATCACTGTGATTACACTATGCTGACACTGATCACACTATGCTGACACTGATCACACTATGCTGACACTGATCACACTATGCTGACACTGATCACACTATGCTGACACTGATCACACTATGCTGACACTGATCACACTATGCGGAAACTCTGATCACACTATGCGGAAACTCTGATCACACTATGCGGAAACTCTGATCACACTATGCGGAAACTCTGATCACACTATGCGGAAACTCTGATCACACTATGCGGAAACTCTGATCACTCTATGCGGAAACTCTGATCACACTATGCGGAAACTCTGATCACACTATGCGGAAACTCTGATCACACTATGCGGAAATTCTGATCACACTATGCGGAAACTCTGATTGCACTATGCTGACACTGATCACACTGTGATCACACTATGCTGACACTCTGATCACACTATGCTGACACTGATCACACTATGCTGACACTGATCACACTATGCTGACCCTCTGATCACACTATGCTGAAACTCTGATCACACTATGCTGACACACTGATCACACTAATTACAGTATGTTGACACTGATCACACTATGCTGACACTCTGATCACACTATGCTGAAACTCTGATCACACTATGCTGAAACTCTGATCACACTATGCTGACACTCTGATCACACTATGCTGACACACTGATCACACTATGCTGACACTGATCACTGTGATTACACTATGCTGACACTGATCACACTATGCTGACACTGATCACACTATGCTGACACTGATCACACTATGCTGACACTGATCACACTATGCTGACACTGATCACACTATGCGGAAACTCTGATCACACTATGCGGAAACTCTGATCACACTATGCGGAAACTCTGATCACACTATGCGGAAACTCTGATCACACTATGCGGAAACTCTGATCACACTATGCGGAAACTCTGATCACACTATGCGGAAACTCTGATCACTCTATGCGGAAACTCTGATCACACTATGCGGAAACTCTGATCACACTATGCGGAAACTCTGATCACACTATGCGGAAACTCTGATCACACTATGCGGAAACTCTGATTGCACTATGCTGACACTGATCACACTGTGATCACACTATGCTGACACTCTGATTACACTATGCGGAAACTGATCACACTATGCGGAAACTCTGATCACACTATGCGGAAACTCTGATCACACTATGCGGAAACTCTGATCACACTATGCGGAAACTCTGATCACACTATGCGGAAACTCTGATCACACTATGCGGAAACTCTGATCACACTATGCGGAAACTCTGATCACACTATGCGGAAACTCTGATCACACTATGCGGAAACTCTGATCACACTATGCGGAAACTCTGATCACACTATGCGGAAACTCTGATCATACTATGCGGAAACTCTGATTACACTATGCGGAAACTCTGATTACACTATGCTGACACTGATCACACTATGCTGACACTTTGATTACACTATGCGGAAACTCTGATCACACTATGCGGAAACTCTGATCACACTATGCGGAAACTCTGATCACACTATGCGGAAACTCTGATCATACTATGCGGAAACTCTGATTACACTATGCTGACACTGATCACACTATGCGGAAACTCTGATCATACTATGTGGAAACTCTGATCACACTATGCGGAAACTCTGATTGCACTATGCTGACACTGATCACACTGTGATCACACTATGCTGACACTCTGATTACACTATGCTGATACTGATCACACTATGTTGACTCTGATTACACTATGCTGACACTCTGATTACACTGTGCGGAAACTCTGATCACACTATGCGGAAACTCTGATCACACTATGCGGAAACTCTGATCACACTATGCGGAAACTCTGATCACACTATGCGGAAACTCTGATCACACTATGCGGAAACTCTGATCACTCTATGCGGAAACTCTGATCACACTATGCGGAAACTCTGATCATACTATGCGGAAACTCTGATTTCACTATGCTGACACTGATCACACTATGCTGACACTGATCACACTATGCTGACACTGATCACACTATGCTGACCCTCTGATCACACTATGCTGAAACTCTGATCACACTATGCTGAAACTCTGATCACACTATACTGACACTCTGATCACACTATGCTGACACACTGATCACACTAATTACAGTATGTTGACACTGATCACACTATGCTGACACTCTGATCACACTATGCTGAAACTCTGATCACACTATGCTGAAACTCTGATCACACTATGCTGACACTCTGATCACACTATGCTGACACTCTGATCACACTATGCTGACACTCTGATCACACTATGCTGACACTCTGATCACACTATGCTGACACACTGATCACACTAATTATAGTATGTTGACACTGATTACACTATGCTGACTCTCTGAATACACTATGCTGACACTCTGATCACACTATGCTGAAACTCTGATCACACTGTGCTGACACTGATCACACTGTGATTACACTATGCTGACACTGATCACACTGTGCTGACACTGATCACACTGATTACACTATGCTGACACTGATCACACTATGCTGACACTGATCACACTATGCTGACACTGATCACACTATGCTGACACTGATCACACTATGCTGACACTGATCACACTATGCTGACACTCTGATTACACTATGCTGACACTCTGATTACACTATGCTGACACTCTGATTACACTATGCTGACACTCTGATTACACTATGCTGACACTCTGATTACACTATGCTGACACTCTGCTTACACTATGCTGACACTCTGATTACACTATGCTGACACTCTGATTACACTATGCTGACACTCTGATTACACTATGCTGACACTCTGATCACACTATGCTGACACTCTGATCACACTATGCGGAAACTCTGATCACACTATGCGGAAACTCTGATCACACTATGCGGAAACTCTGATCACACTATGCGGAAACTCTGATCACACTATGCGGAAACTGATCACACTATGCGGAAACTCTGATCACACTATGCGGAAACTCTGATCACACTATGCGGAAACTCTGATCACACTATGCGGAAACTCTGATCACACTATGCGGAAACTCTGATCACACTATGCGGAAACTCTGATCACACTATGCGGAAACTCTGATCATACTATGCGGAAACTCTGATCATACTATGCGGAAACTCTGATCATACTATGCGGAAACTCTGATCATACTATGCGGAAACTCTGATCACACTATGCTGACACTGATCACACTATGCTGACACTGATCACACTATGCTGACCCTCTGATCACACTATGCTGAAACTCTGATCACACTATGCTGACACACTGATCACACTAATTACAGTATGTTGACACTGATCACACTATGCTGACACTCTGATCACACTATGCTGAAACTCTGATCACACTATGCTGAAACTCTGATCACACTATGCTGACACTCTGATCACACTATGCTGACACACTGATCACACTATGCTGACACTGATCACTGTGATTACACTATGCTGACACTGATCACACTATGCTGACACTGATCACACTATGCTGACACTGATCACACTATGCTGACACTGATCACACTATGCTGACACTGATCACACTATGCTGACACTGATCACACTATGCGGAAACTCTGATCACACTATGCGGAAACTCTGATCACACTATGCGGAAACTCTGATCACACTATGCGGAAACTCTGATCACACTATGCGGAAACTCTGATCACTCTATGCGGAAACTCTGATCACACTATGCGGAAACTCTGATCACACTATGCGGAAACTCTGATCACACTATGCGGAAACTCTGATCACACTATGCGGAAACTCTGATCACACTATGCGGAAACTCTGATTGCACTATGCTGACACTGATCACACTGTGATCACACTATGCTGACACTCTGATCACACTATGCTGACACTGATCACACTATGCTGACACTGATCACACTATGCTGACCCTCTGATCACACTATGCTGAAACTCTGATCACACTATGCTGACACACTGATCACACTAATTACAGTATGTTGACACTGATCACACTATGCTGACACTCTGATCACACTATGCTGAAACTCTGATCACACTATGCTGAAACTCTGATCACACTATGCTGACACTCTGATCACACTATGCTGACACTGATCACTGTGATTACACTATGCTGACACTGATCACACTATGCTGACACTGATCACACTATGCTGACACTGATCACACTATGCTGACACTGATCACACTATGCTGACACTGATCACACTATGCGGAAACTCTGATCACACTATGCGGAAACTCTGATCACACTATGCGGAAACTCTGATCACACTATGCGGAAACTCTGATCACACTATGCGGAAACTCTGATCACACTATGCGGAAACTCTGATCACACTATGCGGAAACTCTGATCACACTATGCGGAAACTCTGATCACTCTATGCGGAAACTCTGATCACACTATGCGGAAACTCTGATCACACTATGCGGAAACTCTGATCACACTATGCGGAAACTCTGATCACACTATGCGGAAACTCTGATCACACTATGCGGAAACTCTGATTGCACTATGCTGACACTGATCACACTGTGATCACACTATGCTGACACTCTGATTACACTATGCGGAAACTGATCACACTATGCGGAAACTCTGATCACACTATGCGGAAACTCTGATCACACTATGCGGAAACTCTGATCACACTATGCGGAAACTCTGATCACACTATGCGGAAACTCTGATCACACTATGCGGAAACTCTGATCACACTATGCGGAAACTCTGATCACACTATGCGGAAACTCTGATCACACTATGCGGAAACTCTGATCACACTATGCGGAAACTCTGATCACACTATGCGGAAACTCTGATCACACTATGCGGAAACTCTGATTACACTATGCGGAAACTCTGATTACACTATGCTGACACTGATCACACTATGCTGACACTTTGATTACACTATGCGGAAACTCTGATCACACTATGCGGAAACTCTGATCACACTATGCGGAAACTCTGATCACACTATGCGGAAACTCTGATCATACTATGCGGAAACTCTGATTACACTATGCTGACACTGATCACACTATGCGGAAACTCTGATCATACTATGTGGAAACTCTGATCACACTATGCGGAAACTCTGATTGCACTATGCTGACACTGATCACACTGTGATCACACTATGCTGACACTCTGATTACACTATGCTGATACTGATCACACTATGTTGACTCTGATCACACTATGCGGAAACTCTGATCACACTATGCGGAAACTCTGATCACGCTATGCTGACACTCTGATTACGCTATGCTGACACACTGATTACGCTATGCTGACACTGATTACGCTATGCTGACACTGATCACGCTATGCTGACACTGATCACACTATGCTGACACTGATCACACTATGCTGACACTGATCACACTATGCTGACACTGATCACACTATGCTGACACTGATCACACTATGCTGACACTGATCACACTATGCTGACACTCTGATTACACTATGCTGACACTCTGATTACACTATGCTGACACTCTGATTACACTATGCTGACACTCTGATTACACTATGCTGACACTCTGATTACACTATGCTGACACTCTGATTACACTATGCTGACACTCTGATTACACTATGCTGACACTCTGATTACACTATGCTGACACTCTGATTACACTATGCTGACACTCTGATCACATTATGCTGACACTCTGATCACACTATGCTGAAACTCTGATCACACTATGCGGAAACTCTGATCACACTATGCGGAAACTCTGATCACACTATGCGGAAACTCTGATCACACTATGCGGAAACTCTGATCACACTATGCGGAAACTCTGATCACACTATGCGGAAACTCTGATCACACTATGCTGACACTGATCACACTGTGATCACACTATGCTGACACTCTGATTACACTATGCTGACACTGATCACACTATGCTGACACTGATCACACTATGCTGACACTGATCACACTATGCTGACACTGATCACACTATGCTGACACTGATCACACTATGCTGACACTGATCACACTATGCTGACACTGATCACACTATGCTGACACTGATCACACTATGCTGACACTGATCACACTATGCTGACACTGATCACACTATGCTGACACTGATCACACTATGCTGACACTCTGATCACACTATGCTGACACTCTGATCACACTATGCTGACACTCTGATCACACTATGCTGACACTCTGATCACACTATGCTGAAACTCTGATCACACTATGCTGACACTCTGATCACACTATGCTGACACTCTGATCACACTATGCTGACACTCTGATCACACTATGCTGACACTCTGATCACACTATGCTGACACACTGATCACACTAATTACACTATGCTGACACTGATCACACTATGCTGACACTGATCACACTAATTATAGTATGTTGACACTGATTACACTATGCTGACTCTCTGAATACACTATGCTGACACTCTGATCACACTATGCTGAAACTCTGATCACACTATGCTGACACTCTGATCACACTATGCTGACACACTGATCACACTAATTACACTATGCTGACACTGATCACACTATGCTGACACTGATCACACTAATTATAGTATGTTGACACTGATTACACTATGCTGACTCTCTGAATACACTATGCTGACACTCTGATCACACTATGCTGACACTCTGATCACACTATGCTGACACTCTGATCACACTATGCTGACACTCTGATCACACTATGCTGACACACTGATCACACTAATTACACTATGCTGACACTGATCACACTATGCTGACACTGATCACACTAATTATAGTATGTTGACACTGATTACACTATGCTGACTCTCTGAATACACTATGCTGACACTCTGATCACACTATGCTGAAACTCTGATCACACTATGCTGACACTCTGATCACACTATGCTGACACACTGATCACACTAATTACACTATGCTGACACTGATCACACTATGCTGACACTGATCACACTAATTATAGTATGTTGACACTGATTACACTATGCTGACTCTCTGAATACACTATGCTGACACTCTGATCACACTATGCTGAAACTCTGATCACACTATGCTGAAATTCTGATCACACTATGCTGAAACTCTGATCACACTGTGATTACACTATGCTGACACTGATCACACTATGCTGACACTGATCACACTATGCTGACACTGATCACACTATGCTGACACTGATCACACTATGCTGACACTGATCACACTATGCGGAAACTCTGATCACACTATGCGGAAACTCTGATCACACTATGCGGAAACTCTGATCACACTATGCGGAAACTCTGATCACACTATGCTGACACTCTGATCACACTATGCTGACACTCTGATCACACTATGCTGACACTCTGATCACACTATGCTGACACTCTGATCACACTATGCTGACACACTGATCACACTAATTATAGTATGTTGACACTGATTACACTATGCTGACTCTCTGAATACACTATGCTGACACTCTGATCACACTATGCTGAAACTCTGATCACACTGTGCTGACACTGATCACACTGTGATTACACTATGCTGACACTGATCACACTGTGCTGACACTGATCACACTGATTACACTATGCTGACACTGATCACACTATGCTGACACTGATCACACTATGCTGACACTCTGATTACACTATGCTGACACTCTGATTACACTATGCTGACACTCTGATTACACTATGCTGACACTCTGATTACACTATGCTGACACTCTGATTACACTATGCTGACACTCTGATTACACTATGCTGACACTCTGATTACACTATGCTGACACTCTGATTACACTATGCTGACACTCTGATTACACTATGCTGACACTCTGATTACACTATGCTGACACTCTGATTACACTATGCTGACACTCTGATTACACTATGCTGACACTCTGATCACACTATGCTGACACTCTGATCACACTATGCGGAAACTCTGATCACACTATGCGGAAACTCTGATCACACTATGCGGAAACTCTGATCACACTATGCGGAAACTCTGATCACACTATGCGGAAACTCTGATCACACTATGCGGAAACTCTGATCACACTATGCGGAAACTCTGATCACACTATGCGGAAACTCTGATCACACTATGCGGAAACTCTGATCACACTATGCGGAAACTCTGATCACACTATGCGGAAACTCTGATCACACTATGCGGAAACTCTGATCACACTATGCGGAAACTCTGATCACACTATGCGGAAACTCTGATCATACTATGCGGAAACTCTGATCATACTATGCGGAAACTCTGATCACACTATGCTGACACTGATCACACTATGCTGACACTGATCACACTATGCTGACCCTCTGATCACACTATGCTGAAACTCTGATCACACTATGCTGACACACTGATCACACTAATTACAGTATGTTGACACTGATCACACTATGCTGACACTCTGATCACACTATGCTGAAACTCTGATCACACTATGCTGACACTCTGATCACACTATGCTGACACTCTGATCACACTATGCTGACACACTGATCACACTATGCTGACACTGATCACTGTGATTACACTATGGTGACACTGATCACACTATGCTGACACTGATCACACTATGCTGACACTGACCACACTATGCTGACACTGATCACACTATGCTGACACTGATCACACTATGCTGACACTGATCACACTATGCTGACACTGATCACACTATGCGGAAACTCTGATCACACTATGCGGAAACTCTGATCACACTATGCGGAAACTCTGATCACACTATGCGGAAACTCTGATCACACTATGCGGAAACTCTGATCACACTATGCGGAAACTCTGATCACTCTATGCGGAAACTCTGATCACACTATGCGGAAACTCTGATCACACTATGCGGAAACTCTGATCACACTATGCGGAAACTCTGATCACACTATGCGGAAACTCTGATTGCACTATGCTGACACTGATCACACTGTGATCACACTATGCTGACACTCTGATCACACTATGCTGACACTGATCACACTATGCTGACACTGATCACACTATGCTGACCCTCTGATCACACTATGCTGAAACTCTGATCACACTATGCTGACACACTGATCACACTAATTACAGTATGTTGACACTGATCACACTATGCTGACACTCTGATCACACTATGCTGAAACTCTGATCACACTATGCTGAAACTCTGATCACACTATGCTGACACTCTGATCACACTATGCTGACACACTGATCACACTATGCTGACACTGATCACTGTGATTACACTATGCTGACACTGATCACACTATGCTGACACTGATCACACTATGCTGACACTGATCACACTATGCTGACACTGATCACACTATGCTGACACTGATCACACTATGCTGACACTGATCACACTATGCGGAAACTCTGATCACACTATGCGGAAACTCTGATCACACTATGCGGAAACTCTGATCACACTATGCGGAAACTCTGATCACACTATGCGGAAACTCTGATCACACTATGCGGAAACTCTGATCACACTATGCGGAAACTCTGATCACACTATGCGGAAACTCTGATCACTCTATGCGGAAACTCTGATCACACTATGCGGAAACTCTGATCACACTATGCGGAAACTCTGATCACACTATGCGGAAACTCTGATTGCACTATGCTGACACTGATCACACTGTGATCACACTATGCTGACACTCTGATTACACTATGCGGAAACTGATCACACTATGCGGAAACTCTGATCACACTATGCGGAAACTCTGATCACACTATGCGGAAACTCTGATCACACTATGCGGAAACTCTGATCACACTATGCGGAAACTCTGATCACACTATGCGGAAACTCTGATCACACTATGCGGAAACTCTGATCACACTATGCGGAAACTCTGATCACACTATGCGGAAACTCTGATCACACTATGCGGAAACTCTGATCACACTATGCGGAAACTCTGATCACACTATGCGGAAACTCTGATTACACTATGCGGAAACTCTGATTACACTATGCTGACACTGATCACACTATGCTGACACTTTGATTACACTATGCGGAAACTCTGATCACACTATGCGGAAACTCTGATCACACTATGCGGAAACTCTGATCACACTATGCGGAAACTCTGATCATACTATGCGGAAACTCTGATTACACTATGCTGACACTGATCACACTATGCGGAAACTCTGATCATACTATGTGGAAACTCTGATCACACTATGCGGAAACTCTGATTGCACTATGCTGACACTGATCACACTGTGATCACACTATGCTGACACTCTGATTACACTATGCTGATACTGATCACACTATGTTGACTCTGATTACACTATGCTGACACTCTGATTACACTGTGCGGAAACTCTGATCACACTATGCGGAAACTCTGATCACACTATGCGGAAACTCTGATCACGCTATGCTGACACTCTGATTACGCTATGCTGACACACTGATTACGCTATGCTGACACTGATTACGCTATGCTGACACTGATCACGCTATGCTGACACTGATCACGCTATGCTGACACTGATCACACTATGCTGACACTGATCACACTATGCTGACACTGATCACACTATGCTGACACTGATCACACTATGCTGACACTGATCACACTATGCTGACACTCTGATTACACTATGCTGACACTCTGATTACACTATGCTGACACTCTGATTACACTATGCTGACACTCTGATTACACTATGCTGACACTCTGATTACACTATGCTGACACTCTGATTACACTATGCTGACACTCTGATTACACTATGCTGACACTCTGATTACACTATGCTGACACTCTGATTACACTATGCTGACACTCTGATTACACTATGCTGACACTCTGATTACACTATGCTGACACTCTGATTACACTATGCTGACACTCTGATTACACTATGCTGACACTCTGATTACACTATGCTGACACTGATCACACTGTGATCACACTATGCTGACACTGATCACACTATGCTGACACTCTGACCACACTATGCTGAAACTCTGATCACACTAATTACAGTATGTTGACACTCTGATTACACTATGCTGACACTCTGATTACACTATGCTGACACTCTGATTACACTATGCTGACACTCTGATCACACTATGCTGACACTCTGATCACACTATGCTGAAACTCTGATCACACTATGCTGAAACTCTGATCACACTATGCGGAAACTCTGATCACACTATGCGGAAACTCTGATCACACTATGCTGACACTGATCACACTGTGATCACACTATGCTGACACTCTGATTACACTATGCTGACACTGATCACACTATGCTGACACTGATCACACTATGCTGACACTGATCACACTATGCTGACACTGATCACACTATGCTGACACTGATCACACTATGCTGACACTGATCACACTATGCTGACACTGATCACACTATGCTGACACTGATCACACTATGCTGACACTGATCACACTATGCTGACACTGATCACACTATGCTGACACTGATCACACTATGCTGACACTGATCACACTATGCTGACACTGATCACACTATGCTGACACTGATCACACTATGCTGACACTCTGATCACACTATGCTGACACTCTGATCACACTATGCTGACACTCTGATCACACTATGCTGAAACTCTGATCACACTATGCTGACACTCTGATCACACTATGCTGACACTCTGATCACACTATGCTGACACTCTGATCACACTATGCTGACACTCTGATCACACTATGCTGACACACTGATCACACTAATTACACTATGCTGACACTGATCACACTATGCTGACACTGATCACACTAATTATAGTATGTTGACACTGATTACACTATGCTGACTCTCTGAATACACTATGCTGACACTCTGATCACACTATGCTGAAACTCTGATCACACTATGCTGACACTCTGATCACACTATGCTGACACACTGATCACACTAATTACACTATGCTGACACTGATCACACTATGCTGACACTGATCACACTAATTATAGTATGTTGACACTGATTACACTATGCTGACTCTCTGAATACACTATGCTGAAACTCTGATCACACTATGCTGACACTCTGATCACACTATGCTGACACTCTGATCACACTATGCTGACACTCTGATCACACTATGCTGACACACTGATCACACTATGCTGACACTCTGATCACACTATGCTGAAACTCTGATCACACTATGCTGACACTCTGATCACACTATGCTGACACTCTGATCACACTATGCTGACACTCTGATCACACTATGCTGACACACTGATCACACTAATTACACTATGCTGACACTGATCACACTATGCTGACACTGATCACACTAATTATAGTATGTTGACACTGATTACACTATGCTGACTCTCTGAATACACTATGCTGACACTCTGATCACACTATGCTGAAACTCTGATCACACTATGCTGACACTCTGATCACACTATGCTGACACACTGATCACACTAATTACACTATGCTGACACTGATCACACTATGCTGACACTGATCACACTAATTATAGTATGTTGACACTGATTACACTATGCTGACTCTCTGAATACACTATGCTGACACTCTGATCACACTATGCTGAAACTCTGATCACACTATGCTGACACACTGATCACACTAATTACACTATGCTGACACTGATCACACTATGCTGACACTGATCACACTAATTATAGTATGTTGACACTGATTACACTATGCTGACTCTCTGAATACACTATGCTGACACTCTGATCACACTATGCTGAAACTCTGATCACACTATGCTGAAATTCTGATCACACTATGCTGAAACTCTGATCACACTGTGATTACACTATGCTGACACTGATCACACTATGCTGACACTGATCACACTATGCTGACACTCTGATCACACTATGCTGACACTCTGATCACACTATGCTGACACTCTGATCACACTATGCTGAAACTCTGATCACACTATGCTGACACTCTGATCACACTATGCTGAAACTCTGATCACACTATGCTGACACTCTGATCACACTATGCTGACACTCTGATCACACTATGCTGACACTCTGATCACACTATGCTGACACACTGATCACACTAATTACACTATGTTGACACTGATCACACTATGCTGACACTGATCACACTAATTATAGTATGTTGACACTGATTACACTATGCTGACACTCTGATCACACTATGCTGACACTCTGATCACACTATGCTGAAACTCTGATCACACTATGCTGACACTCTGATCACACTATGCTGACACACTGATCACACTAATTACACTATGCTGACACTGATCACACTATGCTGACACTGATCACACTAATTATAGTATGTTGACACTGATTACACTATGCTGACTCTCTGAATACACTATGCTGACACTCTGATCACACTATGCTGAAACTCTGATCACACTATGCTGAAACTCTGATCACACTATGCTGAAACTCTGATCACACTATGCTGAAACTCTGATCACACTATGCTGACACTCTGATCACACTATGCTGACACTCTGATCACACTATGCTGACACACTGATCACACTAATTACACTATGCTGACACTGATCACACTATGCTGACACTGATCACACTAATTATAGTATGTTGACACTGATTACACTATGCTGACTCTCTGAATACACTATGCTGACACTCTGATCACACTATGCTGAAACTCTGATCACACTATGCTGACACTCTGATCACACTATGCTGACACACTGATCACACTAATTACACTATGCTGACACTGATCACACTATGCTGACACTGATCACACTAATTATAGTATGTTGACACTGATTACACTATGCTGACTCTCTGAATACACTATGCTGACACTCTGATCACACTATGCTGAAACTCTGATCACACTATGCTGAAACTCTGATCACACTGTGATTACACTATGCTGACACTGATCACACTATGCTGACACTGATCACACTATGCTGACACTGATCACACTATGCTGACACTGATCACACTATGCTGACACTGATCACACTATGCTGACACTGATCACACTATGCGGAAACTCTGATCACACTATGCGGAAACTCTGATCACACTATGCGGAAACTCTGATCACACTATGCTGACACTCTGATCACACTATGCTGACACTCTGATCACACTATGCTGACACTCTGATCACACTATGCTGACACTCTGATCACACTATGCTGACACTCTGATCACACTATGCTGACACTCTGATCACACTATGCTGAAACTCTGATCACACTATGCTGAAACTCTGATCACACTATGCTGACACTCTGATCACACTATGCTGACACTCTGATCACACTATGCTGACACTCTGATCACACTATGCTGACACTCTGATCACACTATGCTGACACTCTGATCACACTATGCTGACACACTGATCACACTAATTACACTATGCTGACACTCTGATCACACTATGCTGACACTCTGATCACACTATGCTGAAACTCTGATCACACTATGCTGAAACTCTGATCACACTATGCTGACACTCTGATCACACTATGCTGACACACTGATCATTCTAATTATAGTATGTTGACACTGATTACACTATGCTGACTCTCTGAATACACTATGCTGACACTCTGATCACACTATGCTGAAACTCTGATCACACTATGCTGAAACTCTGATCACACTATGCTGAAACTCTGATCACACTATGCTGAAACTCTGATCACACTATGCTGAAACTCTGATCACACTGTGATTACACTATGCTGACACTGATCACACTATGCTGACACTGATCACACTATGCTGACACTGATCACACTATGCTGACACTGATCACACTATGCTGACACTGATCACACTATGCGGAAACTCTGATCACACTATGCGGAAACTCTGATCACGCTATGCGGAAACTCTGATCACGCTATGCGGAAACTCTGATTACGCTATGCTGACACTCTGATTACGCTATGCTGACACTCTGATTACGCTATGCTGACACTCTGATTACGCTATGCTGACACACTGATTACGCTATGCTGACACTGATCACGCTATGCTGACACTGATCACACTATGCTGACACTGATCACACTATGCTGACACTGATCACACTATGCTGACACTGATCACACTATGCTGACACTGATCACACTATGCGGAAACTCTGATCACACTATGCGGAAACTCTGATCACACTATGCGGAAACTCTGATCACACTATGCTGACACTCTGATCACACTATGCTGACACTCTGATCACACTATGCTGACACTCTGATCACACTATGCTGACACTCTGATCACACTATGCTGACACTCTGATCACACTATGCTGACACTGATCACACTATGCTGAAACTCTGATCACACTATGCTGAAACTCTGATCACACTATGCTGAAACTCTGATCACACTATGCTGACACTCTGATCACACTATGCTGACACACTGATCACACTAATTACACTATGCTGACACTCTGATCACACTATGCTGACACTCTGATCACACTATGCTGAAACTCTGATCACACTATGCTGAAACTCTGATCACACTATGCTGACACTCTGATCACACTATGCTGACACACTGATCACACTAATTATAGTATGTTGACACTGATTACACTATGCTGACTCTCTGAATACACTATGCTGACACTCTGATCACACTATGCTGAAACTCTGATCACACTATGCTGAAACTCTGATCACACTATGCTGAAACTCTGATCACACTATGCTGAAACTCTGATCACACTGTGATTACACTATGCTGACACTGATCACACTATGCTGACACTGATCACACTATGCTGACACTGATCACACTATGCTGACACTGATCACACTATGCTGACACTGATCACACTATGCTGACACTGATCACACTATGCTGACACTGATCACACTATGCTGACACTGATCACACTATGCTGACACTGATCACACTATGCTGACACTGATCACACTATGCGGAAACTCTGATCACGCTATGCGGAAACTCTGATCACGCTATGCGGAAACTCTGATTACGCTATGCTGACACTCTGATTACGCTATGCTGACACTCTGATTACGCTATGCTGACACTCTGATTACGCTATGCTGACACTCTGATTACGCTATGCTGACACACTGATTACGCTATGCTGACACACTGATTACGCTATGCTGACACTGATCACGCTATGCTGACACTGATCACACTATGCTGACACTGATCACACTATGCTGACACTGATCACACTATGCTGACACTGATCACACTATGCTGACACTGATCACACTATGCTGACACTGATCACACTATGCTGACACTGATCACACTATGCTGACACTGATCACACTATGCTGACACTGATCACACTATGCTGACACTGATCACACTATGCTGACACTGATCACACTATGCTGACACTGATCACACTATGCTGACACTGATCACACTATGCTG
Source organism: Phyllobates terribilis (assembly GCF_046119375.1). Lineage (NCBI taxonomy): Eukaryota > Metazoa > Chordata > Amphibia > Anura > Dendrobatidae > Phyllobates > Phyllobates terribilis. The sequence continues at coordinate 97,178,969 of NW_027362773.1, read as the reverse complement.
ACACTGATCACACTATGCTGACACTGATCACACTATGCTGACACTGATCACACTATGCTGACACTGATCACACTATGCTGACACTGATCACACTATGCGGAAACTCTGATCACACTATGCGGAAACTCTGATCACACTATGCGGAAACTCTGATCACACTATGCGGAAACTCTGATCACACTATGCGGAAACTCTGATCACACTATGCGGAAACTCTGATCACACTATGCGGAAACTCTGATCACACTATGCGGAAACTCTGATCACACTATGCGGAAACTCTGATCACACTATGCGGAAACTCTGATCACACTATGCGGACACTCTGATCACACTATGCGGAAACTCTGATCACACTATGCGGAAACTCTGATCACACTATGCGGAAACTCTGATCACACTATGCGGAAACTCTGATCACACTATGCGGAAACTCTGATCACACTATGCGGAAACTCTGATCACAGTATGCTGACACTTTGATTACACTATTCTGACACTCTGATTACACTATGCTGACACTCTGATTACACTATGCTGACACTCTGATTACACTATGCGGACACTCTGATTACACTATGCGGAAACTCTGATCACACTATGCGGAAACTCTGATCACACTATGCGGAAACTCTGATCACACTATGCGGAAACTCTGATCACACTATGCGGAAACTCTGATCACACTATGCGGAAACTCTGATCACACTATGCGGAAACTCTGATCACACTATGCGGAAACTCTGATCACACTATGCGGAAACTCTGATCACACTATGCGGAAACTCTGATCACACTATGCGGAAACTCTGATCACACTATGCGGAAACTCTGATCACACTATGCGGAAACTCTGATCACACTATGCGGAAACTCTGATCACACTATGCGGAAACTCTGATCACACTATGCGGAAACTCTGATCACACTATGCGGAAACTCTGATCACACTATGCGGAAACTCTGATCACACTATGCGGAAACTCTGATCATACTATGCGGAAACTCTGATTACACTATGCTGACACTGATCACACTATGCTGACACTGATCACAGTATGCTGACACTTTGATTACACTATTCTGACACTCTGATTACACTATGCTGACACTCTGATTACACTATGCTGACACACTGATTACACTATGCTGACACACTGATTACACTATGCGGAAACTCTGATCACACTATGCGGAAACTCTGATCACACTATGCGGAAACTCTGATCACACTATGCGGAAACTCTGATCACACTATGCGGAAACTCTGATCACACTATGCGGAAACTCTGATCACACTATGCGGAAACTCTGATCACACTATGCGGAAACTCTGATCACACTATGCGGAAACTCTGATCACACTATGCGGAAACTCTGATCACACTATGCGGAAACTCTGATCACACTATGCGGAAACTCTGATCACACTATGCGGAAACTCTGATCACACTATGCGGAAACTCTGATCACACTATGCGGAAACTCTGATCATACTATGCGGAAACTCTGATTACACTATGCTGACACTGATCACACTATGCTGACACTGATCACAGTATGCTGACACTTTGATTACACTATTCTGACACTCTGATTACACTATGCGGAAACTCTGATCACACTATGCAGAAACTCTGATCACACTATGCGGAAACTCTGATCACACTATGCGGAAACTCTGATCACACTATGCGGAAACTCTGATCATACTATGCGGAAACTCTGATTACACTATGCTGACACTGATCACACTATGCTGACACTGATCACAGTATGCTGACACTTTGATTACACTATTCTGACACTCTGATTACACTATGCTGACACACTGATTACACTATGCTGACACACTGATTACACTATGCGGAAACTCTGATCACACTATGCGGAAACTCTGATCACACTATGCGGAAACTCTGATCACACTATGCGGAAACTCTGATCACACTATGCGGAAACTCTGATCACACTATGCGGAAACTCTGATCATACTATGCGGAAACTCTGATTACACTATGCTGACACTGATCACACTATGCTGACACTGATCACAGTATGCTGACACTCTGATTACACTATGCTGACACTCTGATTACACTATGCTGACACTCTGATTACACTATGCTGACACTGATCACGCTATGCTGACACTGATCACACTATGCTGACACTGATCACACTATGCTGACACTGATCACACTATGCTGACACTGATCACACTATGCGGAAACTCTGATCACACTATGCGGAAACTCTGATCACACTATGCGGAAACTCTGATCACACTATGCGGAAACTCTGATCACACTATGCGGAAACTCTGATCACACTATGCGGAAACTCTGATCACACTATGCGGAAACTCTGATCACGCTATGCGGAAACTCTGATCACGCTATGCTGACACTCTGATTACGCTATGCTGACACACTGATTACGCTATGCTGACACTGATCACGCTATGCTGACACTGATCACGCTATGCTGACACTGATCACGCTATGCTGACACTGATCACACTATGCTGACACTGATCACACTATGCTGACACTCTGATCACACTATGCGGAAACTCTGATCACACTATGCGGAAACTCTGATCACACTATGCGGCAACTCTGATCACACTATGCGGAAACTCTGATCACACTATGCGGAAACTCTGATCACACTATGCGGAAACTCTGATCACACTATGCGGAAACTCTGATCACACTATGCTGAAACTCTGATCACACTATGCGGAAACTCTGATCACGCTATGCGGAAACTCTGATCACGCTATGCTGACACACTGATCACGCTATGCTGACACTGATCACGCTATGCTGACACTGATCACGCTATGCTGACACTGATCACGCTATGCTGACACTGATCACGCTATGCTGACACTGATCACGCTATGCTGACACTGATCACACTATGCGGAAACTCTGATCACACTATGCGGAAACTCTGATCACACTATGCGGAAACTCTGATCACACTATGCGGCAACTCTGATCACACTATGCGGAAACTCTGATCACACTATGCGGAAACTCTGATCACACTATGCGGAAACTCTGATCATACTATGCGGAAACTCTGATTACACTATGCTGACACTGATCACACTCTGATTACACTATGCTGACACTCTGATTACACTATGCTGACACTCTGATTACGCTATGCTGACACTCTGATTACGCTATGCTGACACTCTGATTACGCTATGCTGACACTCTGATTACGCTATGCTGACACACTGATCACGCTATGCTGACACTGATCACGCTATGCTGACACTGATTACACTATGCTGACACTGATCACACTATGCTGACACTGATCACACTATGCTGACACTGATCACACTATGCTGACACTGATCACACTGTGCTGACACTGATCACACTATGCTGACACTGATCACACTATGCTGACACTGATCACACTATGCTGACACTGATCACACTATGCTGACACTGATCACACTATGCTGACACTGATCACACTATGCTGACACTGATCACACTATGCTGACACTGATCACACTATGCTGACACTGATCACACTATGCTGACACTGATCACACTATGCTGACACTGATCACACTATGCGGAGACACTGATCACACTATGCGGAGACACTGATCACACTATGCGGAGACACTGATCACACTATGCGGAAACTCTGATCACACTATGCGGAAACTCTGATCACACTATGCGGAAACTCTGATCACACTATGCGGAAACTCTGATCACACTATGCGGAAACTCTGATCACACTATGCGGAAACTCTGATCACACTATGCGGAAACTCTGATCACACTATGCGGAAACTCTGATCACACTATGCGGAAACTCTGATCACACTATGCGGAAACTCTGATTACACTATGCTGACACTGATCACACTATGCGGAAACTCTGATCATACTATGCGGAAACTCTGATCACACTATGCGGAAACTCTGATTACACTATGCTGACACTGATCACACTGTGATCACACTATGCTGACACTCTGATTACACTATGCTGACACTGATCACACTATGTTGACTCTGATTACACTATGCTGACACTCTGATTACACTATGCTGACACTGATCACACTATGCGGAAACTCTGATCACACTATGCGGAAACTCTGATCACACTATGCGGAAACTCTGATCATACTATGCGGAAACTCTGATCATACTATGCGGAAACTCTGATCATACTATGCGGAAACTCTGATTACACTATGCTGACACTGATCACACTATGCTGACACTCTGATTACACTATGCTGACACTGATCACACTATGCTGACACTGATCACACTATGCTGACACTGATCACACTATGCTGACACTGATCACACTATGCTGACACTGATCACACTATGCTGACACTGATTACACTATGCTGACACTCTGATTACACTATGCTGACACTCTGATTACACTATGCTGACACTCTGATTACACTATGCTGACACTCTGATTACACTATGCTGACACTGATCACACTGTGATTACACTATGCTGACACTGATCACACTGTGATTATACTATGCTGACACTGATCACACTATGCTGAAACTCTGACCACACTATGCTGAAACTCTGACCACACTATGCTGAAACTCTGACCACACTATGCTGACACTCTGATTACACTATGCTGACACTCTGATTACACTATGCTGACACTCTGATTACACTATGCTGACACTCTGATTACACTATGCTGACACTCTGATTACACTATGCTGACACTCTGATTACACTATGCTGACACTCTGATTACACTATGCTGACACTCTGATTACACTATGCTGACTCTCTGATTACACTATGCTGACACTCTGATTACACTATGCTGACACTCTGATTACACTATGCTGACTCTCTGATTACACTATGCTGACACTGATCACACTGTGATTACACTATGCTGACACTGATCACACTATGCTGAAACTCTGACCACACTATGTGGAAACTCTGATTACACTATGCTGACACTGATCACACTGTGATCACACTATGCTGACACTCTGATTACACTATGCTGACACTGATCACACTATGTTGACTCTGATTACACTATGCTGACACTCTGATTACACTATGCTGACACTCTGATTACACTATGCTGACACTGATTACACTATGCTGACACTCTGATTACACTATGCTGACACTGATCACACTGTGATTATACTATGCTGACACTGATCACACTATGCTGAAACTCTGACCACACTATGCGGAAACTCTGACCACACTATGCTGACATTCTGATTACACTATGCTGACACTCTGATTACACTATGCTGACACTCTGATTACACTATGCTGACACTCTGATTACACTATGCTGACACTCTGATTACACTATGCTGACACTCTGATTACACTATGCTGACACTGATCACACTGTGATTACACTATGCTGACACTGATCACACTATGCTGAAACTCTGACCACACTATGCTGACACTGATCACACTATGCTGAAACTCTGATCACACTATGCTGAAATGCTAAGACACTTGGAATCCAAGTTATCTATATGATTCGTCCCACCTAAGGTTAGAGTTCTTCTTTATACCCTGATTCTACTCATTTATCCCACTGTACAGTTCGTCTTCCAGAGACCCCCCAGGTGAAATCAAGTTTCTGCGCTTCTCCATTGGGCAGAGGAAATGCTCCCGGTAGGGTGCCCTCCACATCCCGAATGTTTGCAGCGTGTACTGCAGTCCTCCTACCACACTAATGCGATAACGATGCAGATAACACTCACTAACTGCTTGGCCGTGTGTCCTATAACCTTGCCGTGCACTGAATTCACCATTGTGGGATTTCTTTTTTGCCTTTTTAAACCTAAACTAAAGAGTTAACTGTGAATTAAATGACAGATCTAACGATCAGTGTGGGAGTAATGTTATCTGTAGGGGTTAACATGTACCCCCTATTTAACAGTGTGGAGCAGAACGATTTGCAGGGTCTGGGTCCTGCGGCCACGGCGGTGTCGTCTACCTGTGGACATCCTGGCACCTCCTCTGATTAGTAGAACCTGCAACATAGGTCATGACATAGTCAAGATGTCACAGGGGCGTTCTAATCAGAGGAGACCCCCTGGATGTAGGCAGGTAGTAGAAAGTCCACAGAGAATCGATGTGGCCGCAGAACCGGAGTTTTGCAAATCGTTTTGCTCCGCTCTATTGTTTAGCCGTGTCTCTGCCCCAGGTTCTGATTTTTCAGCAGCGTCTGAAATCACTTTTACAATGTTGCTCCTCTCTTTTCTACAGAGTGCTGTAATCAGAACTGAATCAGGACAAGTTTTCAGCCTCTGTTTGTTGATAAAATGTCTCCATTCGCTGCCAGCAAGCAGAGATCTTAGAAATAATGATATGAAACTGAAGATATTAGAAGGTTACAGAACTTCTCTTTAGATTCGGCATTAATGAGGGGTTTTCCCACATCTGATATTGATCTGCTATCCACAGGGGAATTTATAAATGTCAAATCACTTTTGGTCCGACTGCGGGGACCCTTGCTGATCACTAGAACAGAGGTCCCCACCCAAATTACTCTTGCTTGCGCGACCTCCCCTCCATTGAAATGCCTCTTTGCTGCTGATGTGCATTGAGGATGAACAGGTGGTTCAAGACCCCCTTTGTTTCATCTCTAGGACCCCCCAGAGATCAAACATTTATCACCTATCCAATTAAGTGGTCTGTATATAGACAAGGAATTGTCTGCATGAGAATCTGACTCTGATCCCTGGTGCAAAGCATTATGGTCCGGAGTCTATACATAATGCTGATGGTTTACATTTATTCCTTTGTTGTAGGGCCGGTAGTCAGACCCTTGTATGCACGCACAGCATTAGGAGCCGCTGATCGCTCACGTACAGTGGGTACAGAAAGTATTCAGACCCCTTTAAATTTTTCACTCTTTGTTTCATTGCAGCCATTTGGTAAATTCTAAAAAGATCATTTTTTTCTCATTAAAGTACACTCTGCACCCCATCTTGACTAAAAAAAACAGAAATGTAGAAATTTTTGCAAATTTATTAAAAAAGAAAAACTGAAATATCACATGGTCATAAGTATTCAGACCCTTTGCTCAGTATTGAGTAGAAGCCCCCTTTTGAGCTAGTACAGCCATGAGTCTTCTTTGGAATGATGCAACAAGTTTTTCACACCTGGATTTGGGGATCCTCTGCCATTCTTCCTTGCAGATCCTCTCCAGTTCTGTCAGGTTGGATGGTGAACGTTGGTGGACAGCCATCTTAAGGTCCCTCCAGAGATGCTCAATTGGATTTAGGTCAGGGCTCTGGTGGAGGGCTGCAGTGATAGTTGACTTTGTGGAACTTTCTCCCATCTCCCTACTGCTTGTCTGGAGCTCAGCCACAGTGATCTTGGGGTTCTTCTTTACCTCTCTCACCAAGGCTCTTCTCCCACGATTGCTCAGTTTGGCTGGACGGCCAGGTCTAGGAAGACTTCTGGTGGTCCCAAACTTCTTCCATTTAAGGATTATGGAGGCCACTGTGCTCTTAGGAACCTTGAGTAATGCAGAAATTCTTTTGTAACCTTGGCCAGATCTGTGCCTTGCCACAATTCTGTCTCTGAGCTCCTTGGGCAGTTCCTTTGAGCTCATGATTCTCATTTGGTCTGACATGCACTGTGAGCTGTGAGGTCTTATATAGACAGGTGTGTGCCTTTCCAAATCAAGTCCTATCAGTTTAATTAAACACAGCTGGACTCCAATGAAGAAGTAGAACCATCTCAAGGAGGATCACAAGGAAATAAACAGTATGTGACTTAAATAGGAGTGTCTGAGCAAAAGGTCTGAATACTTATGACCATGTGATATTACAGTTTTTCTTTTTCAATAAATTTGCAAAAATTTCTTCATTTCTGTTTTTTTCAGTCAATATGGGGTGCAGAGTTTACTTTAATGAGAAAAAAATGAACTTTTTAGAATTTACCAAATGGCTGCAATGAAACAAAGATTGAAAAATTTAAAGGGGTCTGAATAGTTTCCGTACCCACTGTATGTGGATGCATATGTCGGTAGGGGGGTCACCACATTGGAAATTTAAGGTTAGGTAGTGATCATAGGGGCAGGGAGTGTTCTGAACTTCCTATAACTCAACCCATTCAAGAACACTGGAATGGCTGATAACAGGGAGCAGTAGATGTACTTTAAGTGAATTATTCCTTTAATTCATATACCACTGCCTTTGGTGTTCTTGGTCATCACTTTCCTGGATAGTAAAACATAAAAGCCCCTGACTGTGCAGATCAAAGTCCGCTCTCCCTATTTTACAACCTCGCTAAGAAGCAGATGTTAATCCCGAGCCTTTACATTTACTGTCACATGCAAAAAAAAACATATGGAAAAAACTTTCAGATTTTTTTTAGTCCCTTGGGCAAAATGCAGCAAAGACAAATCATTGTTTAAGTGCGAGATGCTTGATCATCAAACGCGCCGCCGCGCAGAGCTGGTCACGTCAGCGAGAACACGCAGATTGACATGTGCAGAGCTCCGGCTGGATGATATGACAGCGCTGTGTCCTCGGGGGGATAGATCCTGTCCGCCCTGTGACCCAGCTGTGGTTATACGGATATAAGACCTGTACTGTATGTAGCACCAACATAATCTGCAGCCCTGTACACAGGCTATAATAATTCACAGCGGTCCTTGCCCCAGGAGCTCACACTCTAATCCTATAGGAATATTATACAAAAATGTTATTTGAATTAAATTAAATTAAATGAGATAGATAGATAGATATATACATATATGTGTATATATATATATATATATATATATATATATATATATATATATATATGTGTGTATATATATATATACAGTGCTGGCCAAAAGTATTGGCACCCCTGCAATTCTGTCAGATAATACTCAGTTTCTTCCTGAAAATGATTGCAATCACAAATTCTTTGCTATTATTATCTTCATTTAATTTGTCTTCAATGAAAAAACACAAAAACAATTGTCCTAAAGCCAAATTGGATATAATTACACACCAAACCTAAAAAAGGGGGTGGACAAAAGTATTGGCACTGTTTGAAAAATCATGTGATGCTTCTTTAATTCGTGTAATTAACAGCACCTGTAACTTACCTGTGGCACCTAACAGGTGTTGGCAATAACTAAATCACACTTGCAGCCAGTTAACATGGATTAAAGTTGACTCAACCTCTGTCCTGTGTCCTTGTGTGTGCCACATTGAGCATGGAGAAAAGAAAGAAGACCAAAGAACTGTCTGAGGACTTGAGAAACCAAATTGTGAGGAAGCATGAGCAATCTCAAGGCTACAAGTCCATCTCCAAAGACCTGAATGTTCCTGTGTCTTCCGTGCGCAGTGTCATCAAGAAGTTTAAAGCCCATGGCACTGTGGCTACCCTCCCTAGATGTGGACGGAAAAGAAAAATTGACGAGAGATTTCAATGCAAGATTGTGCGGATGGCGGATAAAGAACCTCGACTAACATCCAAACAAGTTCAAGCTGCCCTGCAGTCCAAGGGTACAACAGTGTCAACCCGTACTATCCATCGGCGTCTGAATGAAAAGGGACTGTATGGTAGGATACCCAGGAAGACCCCACTTCTTACCCCGAGACATAAAAAAGCCAGGCTGGAGTTTGCCAAAACTTACCTGAGAAAGCCTAAAATGTTTTGGAAGAATGTTCTCTGGTCAGATGAGACAAAAGTAGAGCTTTTTGGGAAAAAGCATCAACATAGACTGTACAGGAAAAAAAAGAGGCATTCAAAGAAAAGAACACGGTCCCTACAGTCAAACATGGCGGAGGTTCCCTGATGTTTTGGGGTTGCTTTGCTGCCTCTGGCACTGGACTGCTTGACCGTGTGCATGGCATTATGAAGTCTGAAAACTACCAACAAATTTTGCAGCATAATGTAGGGCCCAGTGTGAGAAAGCTGGGTCTCCCTCAGAGGTCATGGGTCTTACAGCAGGACAATGACCCAAAACACACTTCCAAAAGCACTATAAAATGGTTTGAGAGAAAGCACTGGAGACTTCTAAGGTGGCCAGCAATGAGTCCAGACCTGAATCCCATAGAACACAAGTGGAGAGATCTCAAAATGGCAGTTTGGAGAAGGCACCCTTCAAATATCAGGGACCTGGAGCAGTTTGCCAAAGAAGAATGGTCTACAATTCCAGCAGAGCATTGTAAGAAACTCATTGATGGTTACCGGAAGCGGTTGTTCGCAGTTATTTTGGCTAAAGGTTGTGCAACCAAGTATTAGGCTGAGGGTGCCAATACTTTTGTCTGGCCCATTTTTGGAGTTTTGTGTGAAATGATCAATGATTTGATTTTTGCTTCATTCTCTTTTGTGTTTTTTCCTTGCAAGCAAATTAAATGAAGATAATAAGGCCAAAGAATTTGTGATTGCAATCATTTTCTGGAAGAAACTGAGTATTATCTGACAGAATTGCAGGGGTGCCAATACTTTTGGCCAGCACTGTATGTGTATATATATATATATATATATATATATATATATATATATAATACATGTATGTATGTGTATATAAATATATATATAATATAAAATATATGTGTGTATATTTATATTTATATATTAGTCCCCGTTTGGGACTTAAACCTATGGTTTGTTTAATTGCTTATAAAATATGCTACAATACTGCTATATTGAATATATAGTTAAATTGACATCTTCATAGAAAGCTGGGCTTCATTGAGGACCAACGAGACAGCGGTGGGGGCCTTTGGCCGCCATGGTGACCTATCCGTGTCGCTGGGGGGCGGGTATGTTTTTTGAGTTAGCTTTAGTTAATTAGTTGCACAAAGTGTCAGTCTGCAGTCTTATTCCTTCATTCATCTTCTAAAACCCTGATATGGCTTTGATCCAATCTGTGGATTTTTCTCTTCTGGGAGTGTCTCTCCCAGTAATATAGGCTGGATGGATGTGAGGTCTTTGTGTATCCAGCACAGCTTCTATCCTGCAATTTCCTCTTCCTGTGCGTTCCTTCTTTTCTATCAATAGAAACAAATGAGAAATAGAAAACAAATTCTGTGCAAAGGTGTACATGGCCTTTCTGTTTTGGGTCCCGGCCAAGAATAATGATTAAAACCTCCTGAATAGATGATGAGGATCAGCAGAAAGTCCCAAGTACAGTATATTAGGAGCTGAGCTGTGATTTCAGCTGTTGGTTGAGCTGTGGGGGAGGAATCTCATCTTACCTCGGCTGGAGGATGATGGGGCTTGTCCTGCTTTGTGCAGAGAGCATTTTATTCAGGGGCTTAAACCGATAGTGTCTAATAGATTTTTTTTTTTATTATTTTACTAAGATTTCTAATATATTTAATTTTTTTTTTTTAAGTTTTTATCTCTGTGGTCAGTAAAGGAGAATATTATGTATTGCATCTCCCTTCTACAGAGCTGAGGGTTTGTTACAATTGTATCCGGTCTAGACAACCCACAAATCTCTTGTGTCCTCATAGCTTGTTACAGTGTATCAGCGCAGGTAAATGTATCAGTCCACTATAAGAAGTATTCGTGCGGACTGTTTCCATTCTCTGGCAGCAAGCAGAGGTCTTGAAAGCCGCCCAGTATTGATACACAGAATGTATTGGAAGGTTGGAAAATGTAATTGTTCTTTGGTGAAACTTTATGTAAATCTGAAAGCCGTTAACCCCTGATCTGCCGCGTACCAGTATAATCACTACATAATCCCATTTCCCAGGCTCCTGCCCGTCTGGTGTCTCCTCTTCTTGCAGTGAGGTCCAGGAACCATCTTATGGCTAATTGGTGACTTTTTTTTATTTTTTAGAGAAAGTTTCCATCTTGACTCGATCTCCTGCTGGGAGGGGACGTGTGTTTCAGGCTGCTGATTATTCAACCTATTTTTCCTCCTTCTGATGTTTTATTCTTTTTTTTTTTATATTTTAAGGCTCCCAGGTCCCAGCAACAGGACGTCGGCTGCAGGCAGCGAGGCCAAAACCCGGGGGCCGGTCGGTGGGAACAGGCGCAGTCAAAGTTTTAATAACTACGACAAAGCCAAACCAGTGAATCCTCCTGCGGCTGTGACCGAGAAAGGTACGTGATGGAGACAGGGGGACTGTCGCTTCAATGTGCCAGGTGCATCAAATTCATTTGCACAATGTTGGCCAGTGCTTTACTCTTCTACATCTTTAAGCGTATGTTCACACTAAAGCCCCCGTCACACTAAGCGAGATCGCTGCTGAGTCACAAGTTTTGTGACGCAACAGCGACCTTAGCAGCGATCTCGCTACGTTTGACACTTAGCAGCGACCAGGCCCCTGCTGTGAGATCGCTGGTTGTGTCGGAATGGCCTGGACCCTTTTTTGATCGTTGAGTTCCCGCTGGGTAGCATGCATCGGTGTGTTTGACACCTTACCAACGACCTCGTTGGCGACTCAGAACTGAGAAGTCGTCCCTTATCGAGGTCTGAATCGTCAGAGTAGCTGCTATGTGACAGGGTCCCAATGACCGCCGACATCGTTATACAGGTCGCTACGGGTCGCCGCATCGCTGCTGCGTCGTTGGGAAGATCTGACTGTTTGACATCTCACCAGCGACCACATAGTGACGCTGCAACGATCCCTGACAGGTCGCATCGTTGTCGGGATCGCTGTAGCATCGCTAAGTGTGACGGTACCTTAAGTTTCTTTTTACGTAGCTTTCAAAGTGGATCTGCTCCAAAATCCAAACAAAAAACCTCTGTGTAAACATACACCAATTGTCTGGGTGGCAACCGGTCATTGCTGTGACTGTTCTACTTAGACTTCTACCTTCTGCAGTAACGGGCAGGAATCATTCCATGATTGGGAAGATTTACCTTTTATTAGTCTGGAAAAGCTGTAATGAGACATACTGGTTGACACACAACTTTTAAAGCTATTGTCCAGTAAAATAAGTTATCCCATATCCACTTGATAACTTGCTGATTGGTGGGGACTCGCCCCAATCATCAGAACGGGGAACTTTTATACCCTTTATAAAATGGATTGGTAGGGTGGACGCCGGACCGCTGATCCATTCATATTGTATGGGGCTGCTGGAAAAAAAGGCTAGTTCAGCACTTGTGAGCCCCATACACATTACATAACTGTCGGCTAAACGATCGCTCGTCTGACAGCTATTTTGCCCACACAGGAAAGCTCTTCCCAAGCACTCCTGTGTTTCTCTGTGGCTTTGCCTAAGCACTCCTCTGTTTTTCTATAGCTTTGCCCTAGCGCGCCTGTGTTTTCTACGACACTGCCCAAGAGTTCTTGTGTTTTTCTGTGGTGTGGCCCTGTCTGAGCGTTCCTGTGTTTTTTCTGTGGCCCTGCCTGAGCGTTCCTGTGTTTTTTCTGTGGCCCTGTCTGAGCACTCCTGTGTTTTTCTATGGCTCTGCCGGAGCACTCCTGTGTTTTTCTATGGCTCTGCCCTAGCACTCCTGTGTTTTCCTGTGGCTCTACCTGAGCACTCCTGTGTTTTTCTATGGCCCTGTCTGAGCACTCCTGTGTTTTTCTGTGGCCCTGCCTGAGCACTCCTGTGTTTTTCTATGGCTCTGCCTGAGCACTCCTGTGTTTTTCTATGGCTCTGCCTGAGCACTCCTGTGTTTTTGTATGGCCCTGCCTGAGCGCTCCTGTGTTTTTGTATGGCCCTGCCTGAGCGCTCCTGTGTTTTTGTATGGCTCTGCCTGATCACTCCTGTGTTTTTGTATGTCTCTGCCTGAGCGCTCCTGTGTTTTTCTATGGCTCTGCCCGAGCGCTCCTGTGTTTTTGTATGGCTCTGCCTGATCACTCCTGTGTTTTTGTATGGCCCTGCCTGAGCGCTCCTGTGTTTTTGTATGGCTCTGCCTGATCACTCCTGTGTTTTTGTATGGCCCTGCCTGAGCGCTCCTGTGTTTTTGTATGGCCCTGCCTGAGCGCTCCTGTGTTTTTGTATGGCTCTGCCTGATCACTCCTGTGTTTTTGTATGGCTCTGCCTGAGCGCTCCTGTGTTTTTCTATGGCTCTGCCCGAGCGCTCCTGTGTTTTTGTATGGCTCTGCCTGATCACTCCTGTGTTTTTGTATGGCTCTGCCTGAGCGCTCCTGTGTTTTTCTATGGCTCTGCCCGAGCGCTCCTGTGTTTTTGTATGGCCCTGCCTGATCACTCCTGTGTTTTTGTATGGCTCTGCCTGATCACTCCTGTGTTTTTCTATGGCTCTGCCTGAGCACTCCTGTGTTTTTGTATGGCCCTGCCTGAGCGCTCCTGTGTTTTTGTATGGCTCTGCCTGATCACTCCTGTGTTTTTGTATGGCCCTGCCTGAGCGCTCCTGTGTTTTTGTATGGCTCTGCCTGATCACTCCTGTGTTTTTGTATGGCCCTGCCTGAGCGCTCCTGTGTTTTTGTATGGCTCTGCCTGATCACTCCTGTGTTTTTGTATGGCTCTGCCTGAGCGCTCCTGTGTTTTTCTGTGGCCTTGCCTGAGCGCTCCTGTGTTTTTCTGTGGCCTTGCCCGAGCACTCCTGTTTTTTTTTATATATAAGAGACTCCTCTAGCAGCGGCTTATCAACCCAACGCACAGAAGGATCAGCCAATGAAATTGGTGGGCTCAGCTGACTTTTGTCTTGTGTGTATTGGGGGCTTTACATCCTTATTTACTGTTGGCTGGTTTATTTTGGGGCACAGCAGTTGGGGATCAGGGCATGTCAAAGCTTGTGGCTTTATCACCAGGCATTGAAATTATGACCCTTCCTTCTATAATCTTATTGTGTACGTCATCGGTCACAGCACAATCCTTTACTGTAATACACCCGCACTGAGATCCCTGTGTACACAGTAACACAATATGTCTCACCTGTTCTTATCCATCTGTATCAGTATCTATGGAGGAAGGACTGACTGGCAGCGGCCGCTCACACCCGCCCTCTTGGGTATCTTGTGTTTTTTGCACTGTGCTTGTGACTAGATCTCGGGGGTTTTAAGCCAGCACTGTGCGTTGCAAGACATAAAGATGGCAATGGTTGTAAGTCCCATGTAACTTTGCCTTCATAGACCTCGGTGCAAGCTGTCTGCAATCTGTCCTTGTGTGATTTCTCTGAGATTTGAGTCGCCTTCCAGCCCTAGCCTTACATAGGACTGCAGGCCTTATATATGTGCATTCCTAGGGGTCATTTCCCTAGTGCACCCTCCCTCCTTACTTTCTATCCAGCATATATTTTTGATGCATTTGTGGATTTATGGTGACCTATAGCTGCAAAATAAATGAATTGCATTTTTTTTTAATATTCATTCTTTTATATAAAAGGGCATGTAATTCACGACCGATGCCTCCATTTTTTTGTAACTAATAATAGCCAGAAGAAAGTCCCTATAGGATGAGTTTTAGCCTCCATTGGGTGGCACATTTGCTCTGGGAGCTTCTCGGGTGCATGTGGAGACAGTGAAAAGCAAAAATGAAAACATTTACAAGGCAGTGTCTCCCCCTAGTGGGCCGATTGTGTGATGTGCAGCTACTTGTTTTCATAGGCAGCTGTCACACGCCGGCTGATTTACGAGTGCCTACAGGCTGGATGTCAGTTTCTCACAAAACATTTATGTCTTTTTTTTTTTCCGCATTGTTTTTCCACATGTTTTTGGCTTTTTTTTTTTTATCGACAAAAATCACTGCCACATTTTTTTTAAAATAACAGGAAGACATTTTTTATGCATTTATTTTTTAGACTTTATTTTAAAAAAAAATGTAATTAAAAAATATCGCTTTTTTGACTTGTAAAAATGCCATCAATTTATGCATTTTTTAAAGAAAAAAAAAACAAACAAATTCTTCCAACAAGTTGTTTTTCTAGTCGGATGTTCCTCACTAGTTTAAGATCTCTGCTTGCCGTCGGTGAATGGAGACAATTTTTCCTGCTATCGTTCTTGTTGATGTCCGGAGGTTGAAACTCCATATCATTTGAATGCTTCTTAAATCTGGGGGTTTGTTACAATTGCTTCCAGGCTGCACAATCTTCAGTGATCTAAACCCATCACATCCACCGATCTACCCCTGTACTGATGCTTCTTCAGCCTGGAGGCCAAGGTTGTCTACTCTTGCTGCAGCTATAACGAAACCTCAGCTGTGAGTAGTATTTGATTTGTAGAAGTTTTCAGCACCTGGACGTACATGAAAGTGGTTCCATTCTCTGACCGCAAGCAAAGGTTATTAAAGAAAAGTAAAAATGTCAACAAAGTAGATGAGAAATTTGCAGAACTGTGGCTTATAAGAAAAGTGCATGACAAATGTTTGTTGGCCTTATAATTGCAAACTCCTCTTAAAGGGAACTTGTCATAAGGTATTTCCCTCTTAAATGGACTAGTTATTGCACAGAATATTATCTCCGGCTCTGCATATCGCTCATTGACGCAGTGGGAGATTCTTGAGCGTCCTTGAGTAGGGGGTCTCTTAGATAGAAGGTCTCTTACGACATCCGCTGCTGGCCCCTCACATCTTCTACATCAAAGCTGCACATTGTGTGACTGGAGCTTAATTTCAAGGGTCATTGATGCTTTATTGTTCCTTCCCGGGGCAGTGATAAATCTTCGGAGTGCTTCCTGTCACTGTCAAGCTCCGATCACATTCACTTAAAGAGTTCTTCTCACATTCACTTAAAGGTTTTTTCGCCTTCTTCATAAATGGCTATTGTCGGATAGTACTTGTAAATACAAGCACTTTTGCAATTTACTGCACTTTAAAATTTGCTTCCGTTTTTGAGGTATTAACACTTTTCTTTCGTTTAACTGGTTGCTTTGGAGACAGACCACCGCTGATAGACAGCAGAACATGCACTGTGCTGACAAGCTCTTTTCTATTGAGCTTGTAAGCACTATTTTGACGCTGACTAGGATCGCTAGAGCGCCCTGTTACTTCCTAATCCCAACCAGTTTGAGCGCAGTGCTTACAAGCTAGACAGCAGCGGTGGTCGGTCTCCTAGGCAACAAGCTGTATACAAAAGAAAAGTGCTGATATCTCAAGAACAGCTGCAAATTTTAACAAGCAGTAAATCACAAAAGTGCTTGTTTTCACAAGTTCTATCCAAACATGTCAATCTATGAAAATGGGAATAACCCTTTTAAATGGGAGTTGAGCTGCAGTAACCGGGAACGGCCAATACACAGTGAATGGATCTGTGGTGTCCCGGCCCCATACACTGTCTGCTTCCAGCCACCGCAAGACATGTTAACAGCCGAAACTGATGACCTAAGTACTGGACAACCCCTTTAACATTTTTTTAGTGCTAAATGTACTATTATAATTAGATTATTAATATTTTTTGTTTTGGGACTTGGATGCTGCAGGCTACACCCCTGACCGGCAGCGCAACCTCAATTTGATGATCACTTGCACGACTTCCATGTTATCAGTTTTGGGGTAAACCACTGTTGACCTCTGGTCTACGACAATTACCATTTCTGAATTTAGCCTGTAGAGGGCAGTATATTTCTACTGATGATTATATTGAGCTTCCTATAGTGCAGGAAGACTGATGTTATGGGGCTGTTAGGTCATTAATCGCTAGACTGGTTTCCCATGTATATTGGTTTGGTTAACTGGAAACTCCAGTTATCGCTGGGACATGAAGGGCTTTACTTGAAAATGGATTCAATACTTGTATGTGGTTAGTGGTTAAATAGCAATTCCTGATACATATTTATTTTTAATAAAACATTAAGGATTGTATAAAAATCTCTTGGGTCCTTTATTACAGTACATGTTTATCTGTAAGCTGCATGTTATAGGGAAGGTCGAGGGAATAGATTCAGTGTAATTGAATTCATTTAATCCTTTCTCCTTCTATGCTTAGGAGCCCAGTGGGTGGTCCAAATCCGTGATTGACAGCTCCTAATATAGAAAGAGCAGGGATGTAAATAAATAAACTATAAACATAATAATTTTCCATAAAAATATATATCAATCTGCTCCACTCCTCTGCTTTTTCACCTGCGATCCACAGATAAAGAACAATGTCTAGTTTGAAGGCTGTTATATCCTGTATTATACCCCAGAGCTGCACTCACTATTCTGCTGGTGCAGTCAGTATGTACATACAATACTGACCCTGTACTAATCCTGAGTTACATCCTGTATTATACTCCAGAGCTGCACTCACTATTCTGCTGGTGGAGTCACTGTGTACATACGTTACATTACTGATCCTGTACTGATCCTGAGTTACATCTTGTATTATACTCCAGAGCTGCACTCACTATTCTGCTGATGGAGTCACTGTGTACTTTTGTTGCATTACTGATCCTGTACTTATCCTGAGTTATATCCTTTATTATACTCCAGAGCTGCACTCACTATTCTGCTGGTGCAGTCACTGTGTATATACATTACATTACTTCTCCTGTACTGATCCTGAGTTACATCCTGTATTATGCTCCAGAGCTGCACTCACTATTCTGCTGGTGCAGTCACTGTGTACATACATTACATTACTTACCCTGTACTGATCCTGAGTTCCATCCTGTATTATACCCCAGAGCTGCACTCACTATTCTGCGTGTGCAGTCACTGTGTACATACATTACATTACTGATCCTGAGTTACATCCTGCATTATACTCCAGAGCTGCACTCACTATTCTGCTTGTGCAGTCACTGTGTACATACATTACATTACTGATCCTGTACTGATCCTGAGTTACATCCTGTATTATACTCCAGAGCTGCGCTCACTATTCTGCTGGTGCAGTCACTGTGTACATACATTACATTACTGATCCTGAGTTCCATCCTGTATTATACCCCAGAGCTGCACTCACTATTCTGCTTGTGCAGTCACTGTGTACATACATTACATTACTGATCCTGAGTTGCATCCTGTATTATACTCCAGAGCTGCACTCACTATTCTGCTGGTGGAGTCACTGTGTACAGACATTACATTACTGATCCTGAGTTACATCCTGTATTATACTCCAGAGCTGCACTCACTATTCTGCTGGTGCAGTCACTGTGTACATACATTACATTACTGATCCTGAGTTACATCCTGTATTATACTCCAGAGCTGCACTCACTATTCTGCTGATGGAGTCACTGTGTACGTTACATTACTGATCCTGTACTTATCCTGTTATATCCTTTATTATACCCCAGAGCTGCACTCACTATTCTGCTGGTGCAGTCACCGTGTACATACATTACATTACTTCTCCTGTACTGATCCTGAGTTACATCCTGTATTATGCTCCAGAGCTGCACTCACTATTCTGCTGGTGCAGTCACTGTGTACATACATTACATTACATTACTGATCCTGAGTTACATCCTGTATTATACTCCAGAGCTGCACTCACTATTCTGCTGGTGCAGTCACTGTGTACATACATTACATTACTGATCCTGTACTGATCCTGAGTTACATCCTGTATTATACTCCAGAGCTGCACTCACTATTCTGCTGGTGCAGTCACTGTGTACATACATTACATTACTGATCCTGTACTGATCCTGAGTTACATCCTGTATTATACTCCAGAGCTGCACTCACTATTCTGCTGGTGCAGTCACTGTGTACATACATTACTGATCCTGATTGACATCCTGTATTATGCTCCAGAGCTGCACTCACTATTCTGCTGGTGCAGTCACTGTGTACATACATTACATTACATTACTGATCCTGCGTTACATCCTGTATTATACTCCAGAGCTGCACTCACTATTCTGCTGGTGCAGTCACTGTGTACATACATTACATTACTGATCCTGTACTGATCCTGCGTTACATCCTGTATTATACTCCAGAGCTGCACTCACTATTCTGCTGGTGCAGTCACTGTGTACATACATTACATTACTGATCCTGAGTTACATCCTGTATTATACTCCAGAGCTGCACTCACTATTCTGCTGGTGCAGTCACTGTGTACATACATTACTGATCCTGATTGACATCCTGTATTATGCTCCAGAGCTGCACTCACTATTCTGCTGGTGCAGTCACTGTGTACATACATTACATTACATTACTGATCCTGAGTTACATCCTGTATTATACTCCAGAGCTGCACTCACTATTCTGCTGGTGCAGTCACTGTGTACATACATTACATTACTGATCCTGTACTGATCCTGAGTTACATCCTGTATTATACTCCAGAGCTGCACTCACTATTCTGCTGGTGCAGTCACTGTGTACATACATTACTGATCCTGATTGACATCCTGTATTATACTCCAGAGCTGCACTCACTATTCTGCTGGTGCAGTCACTGTGTACATACATTACTGATCCTGATTGACATCCTGTATTATACTCCAGAGCTGCACTCACTATTCTGCTGGTGCAGTCACTGTGTACGTACGTTACATTACTGATCCTATACTGTAACCTGGGTGTCTGTCAGTAAGCTAGCTGACTGTTTCCAATAACAACCAGCAGATTAGTGAGTGCCACGTTGTTGTATAATTCAGATTCATTCTGTGGTGATCACCAGACTGTTTCTCTTTACAGTTTTATTTTTGCATGCACTTCTAATAGCCATATAACTTTTCAGTCCCGATACACGTATGAGGGTTTGTGGGCTTGTTTTTTGCAGGACGAGTTGTAGTTTTGAATAACACTTTATACAGAGTACTGGAAAACAGAAAAAAGTTCCCCAGTACATTTTTATGGCGTTCATTGTGCGGTACGGTGACTCTATTCTCCAGGTGAGTATAATAAAAGCGGAACCAGATTTGAAACCTTTTTTTTTTTTTACAGTGTGTTAAAAAAAATTCAGAAATTTGTAAAAAAAAAAATCAAGTTCCGAGACCTGTAACTTTTTTTTTTTCTCTTTTAGTATCTATATGAGGGTTTGGTTTTTTGCGAGGCGAGCTGACATTTATATAACACAACCGGCATACAATTCAGGAATGGGGGGGCTGCTAGACATGATAAGCACCAAATGATTGAGCTTGTTGACCAATGTGAATATAGAAAAAAGAGATAAAATGGTGAAATAATAGCAAAGAGCCTTTTATAGCAGAATTCTTGTGGAGAGTCGCTCAGTCATATCTTTGGGTTCCCCCAGTGCGAGCGTTTCCCACCATGAGAACCCATCAGTGACTCTACATTCCAGCCGGATGTTACATTTTAACTCACAACCCTGTAAATATTAACCTGTGTTTTTGGAAGGTCATCGTTTTCACACTGCCCTCACGGCCTCCTATTGGGGACACTGTGTCACTAGCGGGAACTCAGTACATTCATAGGACTCGACAAATGACGGATGATTACATAGGACTGCAGGTACCAGTTACTTAGTTTCAGCTCCTCACCATTTTCAAGATCTCTGCTTGCTTATATATCCAGCCGTCTAGTGCTGGACTACCGGTATTTCTTGACTACCAGATGCTGAGCTGAACATCAGAGATCTTGTGAATGTCCGCTGTTCGATCCATGGAATTCTAGGCACGTGGACATGTTTCCAATTATTTGAGAGTGGATGTCAGAGATAACATTGTATTGTTTATGTAAAGATCAGGGAAATATTCCCGTTGTTTCCCCGAGGGCAGAAGGAAGCAAAAAGTTAGTAGAGAGGAGGCGGAGGAATGTGACTGCAGCTGAGCATGGCGGTCACGAGGAGGCTGGTCTATGGGTGGATGATGAGTGTCAGCTTTATGTAATGTGCTGGATGCAAAAGTCATGGGCCGTCTAACTGCAAATCCAGGGGGCGAACCTGCCAATCCTATTATTTACCCCACCGCTAATAAACTCACAACAACTTATTGCAAAAAATGTAGTGGCGTGCAATAAAAGGGTTATTCCCAAAATATTATTATTATTGCTGGGACACCCCAGCTATCCCAAGATAATCTGCACCTAAATATGTCAATAAAGTTTTGTCAATGCCAAATATAAGGAAGTATCAAAAACAAAGCAGCTTTATTTAAAGCATGACACACCAAAAAGAGACAAAAAAAATGCAGCGTCAAAAATGCGACAACAGCGCATGGTAAATAAACGCAATAAAAAATGCAAGTAAAGTATTTTACCTAATAGGTGCAGAAATTCTGCAGCGTCAGAAACTCACCAAAAGCTCATGGTAGGAACATAGCCTCAGTGCTGCAGAGAACCGAAGGCAAATAGTGACCGTTCACCCTATGGTCAGCCGGGCCGTACCTGCACCTGACTGACAGCCCTATAGGCCGCCTATGAGGACTGAAGGCACAAAGTGCTCAGACTCCCCCCGACCCCTTTACCTCATTCAACCGAAATTCCCATCCTGTTTTCAACCCTTTGGAAAGGTGGGGGGTGGGAGGGATGGGCGTAGAATAAAACCATCTAAACCAGTCCCCCTTTACCAGAGCTCTTCCTTTCTATATACCTTTCCCTATCCCCATGGTCCTACACCTGCCCTTGTGCCAAAACACTACCTTTTTGTCTCCAAAGTAAAAGACCTCACCTTGTAACCTCCTCATGTTATTCCATGACTAAGGCCCCCCATTATTTGCCACTGGTCACAATGACTCCCACTATGGTGGCCCCTCATTTTGATGCCCCCCCTCCGTGTCATGTACAGGAATATTCCTTTATTACAACATCCATAGGACTGGACTGGGGCAATATTATACAATATTCTAATTTATCAGATGGCCACCGGGCGGCTGTGAGGGCATGCTGGGAGTTGTAGTTCTGCCCCAGATTAGAAACCGCAGCTCTTTGTGAATCCTCATGTTTGGCGCCGGTGTATCTGGCACTGATCGTCTGTGCCCAGTCTCCTGACTCGGTGTCATGTTTTATATAGACCCTTGCTTGTTTGAAAGCGGCGGGTGGCGGAGAATTCTTCTCCCATACAAGGCCGCACTCCCAGTGCTTGTTTATATTGTTTATAGCACCGCTCGGCTCACATCTTGGAAGATCCCATAAAGCTTCACTTTTCACATATTTCTTGCCATTGTTTAATCTCCAGTATCTTCTTCTGACATTATTCTTACTCTCCTCCTAAGAACAAAGGCCGAGAGTTGCTCCTCTCCTCCCGCAGTGTTGGCCCTGGCAGGTGGACGCTTTGATGCGGACCTGTCAGGCTGACGGTCTGGGGGCCTCCTCGTCCCTCCGTGTGACACTCATCCTGAAAGCTGCTCCATGTTTGATGTTTCCTTGTATCACCACGTTATCAGATTTCTATGTTTTCCATTGCTTTTTTTTCCTTAATTTTGGATAATACTGAGACATCGTCATTGTATTTAAATTCCAAAGTAATTTAAAGGGGCACTCCGTCGAAAGTTTGTGCTGCAGCACCATGAGCAGCCGCACAGACAACAGTGGCGCTGTCTCTCGCCCAAATGAATAGGTCGCAATTGTTATAACCTGAAAACCCCTTTAATTAACGTCACTCGGAGACCACTTCTGGCCAGTATCATGCAATTCCTGCTCTAGCCCCGAGGTTTTCATGGGGAAATCTTTCACTCCTCCCAGCCATGGTCTTGCTTTTTGCGATCGTTGGGAGACCCGTCAGTTGGACGATCACTGATCTAACAATGATCACTTATTCAGTAGATAGTTGATAATTTATGAAGACTGGAATCCGCCTTTAAGCGTTTTCCAAGCAGGGGATTACCTGTTACCCCCTTGAGTGCCCTCTGCCTACATTAATGGCTGTGATTTACGCCAGTGATTCCCTTGGCATTAGATAGAGGTTACCATGTCCCGAGATAAGGAGCGTTAGAAGGAGGACCGAGCTGCTATATAAACTCTGATAAGTGCTTTTGTTCACAGTCTCAGCATTATGCAAGTAGTAAGTAGAATTAATTTTTCCTTCTGGTCAACATGTGACCGTACTGATCTGTAGAGGGACGGGTATTGTATGCCATGCTCCGGCTGGGGGGAATGGTGCTGCGTTACTTTACAGAACTTTTGGTCCTATAAAGAGCAAAGATTAGATTTTTGGGTTAATTCCCTTTAAATTAATACATATTAATTACTGCTTTTATGTTATCCAGATAAGTATTAGGAGAGGAAACCTTGGAAAGAAAAGGCAGAGCGTTTTATAGGATTGAACCCTGGATGGCAATCTTTGCAGAGCTGGGTTGGCATAGTGTCTGGTGGTTGAGCCTCATAGCGTTGGGGTCACTAGATGGTTGATCACCATAGTTTTAAGGTTTATATTCCAGTGTTGTGTGGAGCCTTTGGTTAAAGGGAATCTGTCAGCACAAAATGACTGTTCAAACCAAGCACAGGTGCTCGGTGCACCATTGGTGTGGCTGCAGAGTTCAGTGCACCTTCTCTCCTCCTTGTTTTCCACCTATCTCTATCTTTCTTTAGCTCCTGTAAAGCCAGAGCTGTCAATCAAGGAAGAGAGGGAAAGAGATGGATGGAAAACAAGTAGATGGAAAGGCGCACTGAACTGTTTGGCCACACCAAGGGTGCACCGAGCACCTGTGCTTGGTTTGAGCAGTCATTTTGTGCTGACAGTCTCCCTTTAGTGATTCCTGTAGACTGGAGAAACAGAATACAGGTTGTAATATGTCAGTAATGAAAAGGAAGAAGCAAAGTGTTTGGGTGGTTGATTCGTAGCACTGGATGGAATTTAGAATAGGAGACGTGGGACCTTTAAAGAGCGGTTCGTCCATAGTGTTGGGTATGGAAAGGCTGGATAGCGGATAATATAAAAAGTTGAGGGTCTCTAGAGCTGGGTGATAGGGGGGATCCCAAAGTTAGGTTAGAGTTCTAGAAATTGGAGTACCATGGTGGGGTCTCTGAGTGTACGACTTGTAGCGACATATGGCCGTCATATTATCCATGTTGTGGTTGGTGGTCTCTGTGGAGTAAGCTGGCAGAGCACACTAACGCCGGTCTTTGAAAATGGGATTCTACACGGAGGGGATATATCAGTCATTCTTTGTATTGAGGGTCTTTGCAGAGTTTGGGGAAGGCGCAGAGTACAGGGGTGAGGGTCTCTATAGTGGGGTCTACAAAGTTGGGACAGAACAGAACCTCTCTATAAAGCTGTATGATGGGGGTTGTGATCTCTGTAGCGTTAGTCAGGGGTGAGGGTCTCTTTCTAGTGGGGTCTACAAAGTTGGAACAGAGCAGAATCTCTATAAGCTGTATGATGGGAGTTGTGTTCTCTGTAGCGTTAGTCAGGGGTGAGGGTCTCCTTGTGATCGGTCTGAGCGGAGGGGTGGGGATCTGCAGGGAGTGCAGAGGGTGGAGAGACTGAGCTTTCACCACTGAAAGTTCCACTTTCCCTGGGAGAAGATGTAGCAGAGGTGGTGCGGTCGGGGAGGTGGAGAGGACACTACACCGCACACTGGAGGCTTCACAGGTAACACTCTCCAGTATTTCTGCTGTTTTCTACTTTGTGTCGCCATGGGGGTTAAATTTCTCAGAACCCAAATGAGTCTTGTGCTGCGGGGTCGGGTCACCTGTTTTACCTCTCGGACAGATGTCTGCTTCATTAACTCTTACCAGACTGGAGCAATTATCTGTATATGCCGATAGCGGATACATTAGAAAAATAGAATGCAATGGAAAGAATTTTTATCTATTTCTTTTGCAAATTTGCTAAAATGGAAAAGTATAATTCTGTGATATGGAGAGAACTCGGCGGCTCAGACTCCTGTAAAATAATGCAATATCCTTGTGAATTGATATTCCACCTGTACCTTATACAAGCAAATTCAGGGCTTTTTTTTGGGGCTACTTGTAAATGAGAAAAGTTAGAAGTGGAAATTTGTTATTAGGGGTTGTTATGTTATTTTTGCTACATTTCTTACAGATTGTATATTAAGGCCCCGTCATCATTGTTGTTTCTGGAGTCATTTGTTCTTTTATTACTGGTTTTAGTTTCTTTTTTTGCCTGATTCTATGTTAGTTTTTGTGTAATTTTTTTTTTCCTTTACAACTTTTCTTATCCAGATGTTTTCAACAGATTCATGAAATGCATCTTTTTAAAATGTTAAAAAAATATATATTTTGAGGGAGGAGGGTGGTGAGGGGAGTGGGGGGAATCACTCCATTGCTGGATTTTTATTTTAATGCTGTTGAAGGCTAATGTGTGACATTTAAAAAGTTGCAAAAAAAATGATGATAAAAAGAGAAAAATAAAGAGAATTTTTTATTATGCAAAATTAATTAACCACGTGTGCTATCTTGGAAGAATTTGATGCAAAAAATGTCAACAAATACCCCCAGGCAAAAAGAAGGAAAGTAATAATGCAAATGATGAGTCGGATCTGTGTTATCCCATATGGGGCAGATAGGGGGCGCTATGTGGGACATGCACACTGAAGCAAAAAGAAAACAATTTCAATATTGGTTTTGGAATCTGTTACCCAATATAAAACTGGAATCGGTATTTTTTGTATACATTATTTTATCTTCTTAGATGTTACAAAAGAGTGTAACCAGATTATTATAATTATTATTTTTAATGTTTTTACTTTTCCTTAAATGTTAGTGTGACATCACTAGAGGAGTAGTGTGATGTCATTGGGGGCCGGTCAGGACTAGAAGGCAGGCAGAGGAGATGGATGCTGCTGATACTGGTCACATTTTCTGAGATTGGTCACCAGGGGGCGCTTCCACACTAATTGTCTTTTCATAGACCAGAATGCACAGTGTTCATAGTTTCCCCTAGTAAGCACAATTAAAGGGATGTTGTCACCTGTACGCACCGAGTCACATATATATACCATCCTCCACATTCGACTCTACACTCCACGAAAACTCACTACAAGTCCCAGTGTGCTCTGACAGTTCTAATTTTTTCCCTATATTCTAAGCTTTTTTTCCCCATCTATTATGAAATATCAGACCAGCTTTAGAGCTGAAATCTCCCAACATTCCCTGCTTGCATGTGGTACACAAATCTTACTTTGGTAATTTGGTGTCCTCTTTACATCAGGGATCATAAAACAACTGCTCTCCTTCATTGTAGGAACTCAGCTAAGTGGGGTGTCTGGCAAGAAGCTTGCTGTTTATAGTAACACCAGCAGAAGTGTGAATGCTGCTCTGGAGTACAGGCTGTAGCTCTGGATGAAATGAGTCCTTACAGGCGGTTTTCTTTGAGAAGCTGTAAAGGCCTCTTTGGAAGACAACCCTGCGCTGCCTCCAGGAATTACCAGTAAGACAGACTGATGGATGCACAGTAGCCGCTGGTGACAGTATGTAATACCAGCTGAAAGGGAAGGATATGAGCAGCTTCTGCTTCATAAGCAATGGTAAATTTACACCAGCTGTGGATACACAGACACCCCCTCCCTTAAATCCCTGGATGAAATGGAAGTAATTGTACATGAGAATCGTCTGCGACGCACAAGCCCCGGCCCCTCTGATCCTAATCTCTAGACAAACGTTAGAACTGATGGACGACATTGCACTAGTTACCCCCGATGGACGACATTGCACTGGTTACCCCTCCACAATTGATATTTAATCTTGTTTTTTAACGTTTCCGCTCCCCCCTCTAAATTTCATGTCCGCTTCCTGGGTTTGGTGTTAGGTCTTTATGACTTTGTTCCTGCCCTTATTTAGCTTCATCCTTTGAGGGTTTTATACCTTAAGCAAACTGTTCAGAGCTGGGACCGTGCCAGGGACGGCTCAGGCGATATTAAGCAGCTCATCCAAGATAAAAGTTTACTATGAAATCCTAAACGAGGAGTAAATCACCTCTCCCAGAGCTTTCATCTCTGGTCCCGTCCGCCTCCAGTCCTGTCTAATATTTTCTGCAAAGCCTTGTGTGTATTCACATGTCGGTGTGTTTCATATGTGTCCAGTGAAATCTGATCATTCAGAAAGCTTGATAATCCGGCACATAGCAGATTCCATTGATGCTGGGTAAAGGGGATGTTGCTTTGTAGAAGATGTGAGCACTTCCCCTTTATCCGGGTGACGTCAGCTGCTGATTACTCTTATTAAATTGGGTTTTCAGGCAAAAAAAAATTCTGCAACTTCCTAATAAACTCTGTGGTTTTGGATTCCATACTCTGTGGGGACTTTGTACTTTGTCTCATGTGATTCTTTTCTGTGTCCTTTGTGTGGGATCTTTATTTTATATGGATTCTGTACGTGTTTGGATTCTTCTTGTGTGGATAACTGCACCGTGTATCTTGGATTATGAACCCTAAATGCATTTGGGAATGTATTGGATTCTATGCCTTGTGCTGCAGATTCTGGACTTTGTGCTGCCGAGTCTATACAATCTATGATATGCTCCTTGTGTGATTTCTGTACATTTTGTGGATTACTATATTTTGTAGAACTGTTTTGGGTTCCATGCCTCGCTC
This sequence comes from Phyllobates terribilis, assembly GCF_046119375.1. Taxonomy (NCBI): domain Eukaryota; kingdom Metazoa; phylum Chordata; class Amphibia; order Anura; family Dendrobatidae; genus Phyllobates; species Phyllobates terribilis. The sequence continues at coordinate 97,150,707 of NW_027362773.1, read as the reverse complement.
TGTGGATTCACTATTTTTGGATTTTGTGCTGTGGATTCTATATTGTGTTTTTGGTGTGTTTCTTTATTTTGTGTGGATTTTGTACTTATTTATGAATTCTTCACTTTTTGAGATTTTTGTACCTGCTGAAATTCTTTTTGTGTGGATTACTGCACTTTGTTTCACACTTTGTTTGCATTTGCGACTGTTTTGGATTCTCTGCCTTGAGCTCAAATTCTGTATTTTTAGCTGTGTTTTTTGTTTTGTTTTGTGTGGTGGATGGATTTTGTACTTTTTGTGATTTCTGTAATTGTTTGGATTACTGCACTTTGGATTCTGGATTCAAGGATATATATGCAAAGGACAGAAATCACAAAAAGTATCGAAATCCACAAAGAACACACCGCACAAATTCCAGAATATGAAGCTCAAGGCAGAGAATCCAAAACAGTCAGTCCTGAATGCACACAGAGCCCTGAATCCAGGATACAAAGTGCAGAAATCTGATTACTGAAATCACAAAAAGTACAAAATCCACAAAAAACACAAAGAACAAAGCAGAAAATTTAAAAATACAGAATCTGCAACTCAAAACAGAGAATCCAAAAACAGTCCTGAATCCAGGATACATTCAGAACTGTTTTGTATCCTCTGATTTGAGCTGCAGATTCTGGTATTTGTGCTGCCGATTCTGAGTTTTATATTCTGTGCTGTGGATTCTGTGTTGTTCTTTTTGTGCACCGCGCTCTTCTCTTTTCTTTTTTTTTTTTTTTTCTCGACCTCACTCTCTCTCCCTTTTTTTTCTGGACCGTGCTCTTTTTCTGGACTGTGCTCTTTTTCTGGACCGTAATGTTTGTAGTTTCTGCACTTTGTTTCTTGAATTTTGTACTTTGTGGGCATTCAGGACTGTTTTGGATCCTCTGCCGTGAGCTGCAGATTCTGGAATTTGTGCTGCCGATTCTGTATTTTTATATTTTTGGTGTGGATTCTGTGTTGTGTTCTTTGTGTGGATTTTGTGCCTTGTGATTTCTGTACTTTTTATGGTTTCTGTTACTTTTTTTCTTGGACTCAGAACTCTGTGGATTCAGGACTGTTTTGGATTCTGGGCCTTTGTCTACAGATATGAAGAGAAAAGGCAATAACAAGTAAAACAGATGTAGACGGGTTCCTTCTTTTTTTTTTGGTGCTGCATCTGTTAAGGTGATACCGTCGCTTGTAGTAAAGGATTTACACAGTATACCGTCTCTTAAATCGCTATTACCACCTTCATTTCCTGGCCTAGTTAAGTGCGGGGAACGAAAAGCCGCACGTTCTCACTTAATTTCTGCGTAGAAGAGGGAGCAGAGGGGATTGTGAGCGCAGACTGGACGGTCGTCTGGTAATGGTCAGAATATTACTCCTGGGGAAATGAGACAAGTCTGGGCGTCATCAGTGTATGGAGGATTTTATATACAGTACAGACCAAAAGTTTGGACACACCTTCTCATTTAAAGATTTTTCTGTATTTTCATGACTATGAAAATTGTACATTCACACTGAAGGCATCAAAACTATGAATTAACACATGTGGAATTATATACTTAACAAAAAAGTGTGAGACAACTGAAAATATGTCTTATATTCTAGGTTCTTCAAAGTAGCCACCTTTTGCTTTGATGACTGCTTTGCACAGTCTTGGCATTCTCTTGATGAGCTTCAAGAGGTAGTCACCGGAAATGGTCTTCCAACAATCTTGAAGGAGTTCCCAGAGATGCTTAGCACTTGTTGGCCCTTTTGCCTTCACTCTGCGGTCCAGCTCACCCCAAACCATCTCGATTGGGTTCAGGTCTGGTGACTGTGGAGGCCAGGTCATCTGGCGTAGCACCCCATCACTCTCCTTCTTGGTCAAATAGCCCTTACACAGCCTGGAGGTGTGTTTGGGGTCATTGTCCTGTTGAAAAATACATGATGGTCCAACTAAATGCAAACCGGATGGAATAGCATGCCGCTGCAAGATGCTGTGGTAGCCATGCTAGTTCAGTATGCCTTCAATTTTGAATAAATCCCCAACAGTGTCACCAGCAAAGCCCCCCCACACCATCACACCTCCTCCTCCATGCTTCACGGTGGGAACCAGGCATGTAGAGTGCATCCGTTCACCTTTTCTGTGTCGCACAAAGACACTGTGGTTGGAACCAAAGATCTCAAATTTGGACTCATCAGACCAAAGCACAGATTTCCACTGGTCTAATGTCCATTCCTTGTGTTCTTTAGCCCAAACAAGTCTCTTCTGCTTGTTGCCTGTCCTTAGCAGTGGTTTCCTAGCAGCTATTTTACCATGAAGGCCTGCTGCACAAAGTCTCCTCTTAGTTGTTGTAGAGATGTGTCTGCTGCTAGAACTCTGTGTGGCATTGACCTGGTCTCTAATCTGAGCTGCTGTTAACTTGCGATTTCTGAGGCTGGTGACTCGGATAAACTTATCCTCAGAAGCAGAGGTGACTCTTGGTCTTCCTTTCCTGGGGCGGTCCTCATGTGAGCCAGTTTCTTTGTAGCGCTTGATGGTTTTTGCAACTGCACTTGGGGACACTTTAAAAGTTTTCCCAATTTTTCACACTGACTGACCTTCATTTCTTAAAGTAATGATGGCCACTCGTTTTTCTTTACTTAGCTGCTTTTTTCTTGCCATAATACAAATTCTAACAGTCTATTCAGTAGGACTATCAGCTGTGTATCCACCAGACTTCTGCACAACACAACTGATGGTCCCAACCCCATTTATAAGGCAAGAAATCCCACTTATTAAACCTGACAGGGCACACCTGTGAAGTGAAAACCATTTCCGGTGACTACCTCTTGAAGCTCATCAAGAGAATGCCAAGAGTGTGCAAAGCAGTCATCAAAGCAAAAGGTGGCTACTTTGAAGAACCTAGAATATAAGACATATTTTCAGTTGTTTCACACTTTTTTGTGAAGGCATGCTGAACCAGCATGGCTACCACAGCATCTTGCAGCGGCATGCTATTCCATCCGGTTTGCATTTAGTTGGACCATCATTTATTTTTCAACAGGACAATGACCCCAAACTCACCTCCAGGCTGTGTAAGGGCTATTTGACCAAGAAGGAGAGTGATGGGGTGCTACGCCAGATGACCTGGCCCCCACAGTCACCAGACCTGAACCCAATCGAGATGGTTTGGGGTTAGCTGGACCGCAGAGTGAAGGCAAAAGGGCCAACAAGTGCTAAGCATCTCTGGGAACTCCTTCAAGATTGTTGGAAGACCATTTCCGGTGACTACTTCTTGAAGCTCATCAAGAGAATGCCAAGAGTGTGCAAAGCAGTCATCAAAGCAAAAGGTGGCTACTTTGAAGAACCTAGAATATAAGACATATTTTCAGTTGTTTCACACTTTTTTGTTAAGTATATAATTCCACATGTGTTAATTCATAGTTTTGATGCCTTCAGTGTGAATGTACAATTTTCATAGTCATTAAAATACCAAAAAAATCTTAAAATGAGAAGGTGTGTCCAAACTTTTGGTCTGTACTGTACCATCAAACATGGATAAGGGACCATGTGGCACCGTACAGACTCCATACACGTGACGTCTGCTGCAAGGTGGCAATGCACATTAATAGAAGTGGGGTGAGCAGATGATCACTGTGCCATACACATTTGTCAAGTGTGTATGGCCATCTTAAAGGGGTTTTTCAGGACTTGGATACTGATGACCTATCAATAACTAGAGTATTTGGGGGTCTGACATTTTTCGCCTTCACCTGTTAGCAGGTCCTAAAACGGACAGGAGTAAGCGGTGTAGGAAGCGAGGACATTACAGCCCCGTACACTGCGGAGCAGCTGTTCTTGGGCACTGAGACTCACCTCCTATTGAAGTGAATGGGAGCTGAGCTGCACTACCCGGGAAGTATATAATGCACTACATAGAAAGCAATTTGATGGCAATTTTTTTGGAACAGTTTTTATTTTTCCTTGTGATTTTCCCCGAAAGCTTCTTTTTGTGACTTTTTGATTTGCGACAATTTTTTTTTAAAGTTTGTCATTTGTGGTTTAGTTTTTTTTTTTTTTTACCAGATATTTTAGACAAATTCATAAAATGCAAAGTTTTTTGTTTGTTTGTTTTTTTAAAAAAAAAAGTCGCAAAATTTGGCGCCACTACTCTGTAGTTATTTTACGTACGCAAGGTATTTTAGGCCATTTTGGTAACGTTTTACGAAACGTGCAACGTTTCTACTTAGAGGGTTGCAATACCAGCTAAAGGCAGAAAAAAATGGGAGGGGGTGCTTTATGCAAAATCCACAAATCGTGTGAGCCATTGGCACAAAAAAAGTCAGTGAGAACCACAAATAATAAAAAAAAAAGAAAGTGTAAATGATGACTCAGGCCTATATGTGTGTGGGATTGGCAGAATTGTTGCAGAGATTTACGCCTGGCCGGTGATACACGGACTGTGCTTGGATCGCAGTACTTGGGCCGATCGCTGGGCGTCCTGACGTGAGCTGCCTATTTGACGCCGTTCAGGACTGGCCGCCCTTTTTTCGTGCTGCGGTGGGTAGTCCGTGTTTATACAGATCTGATGAATTATCTGCCGGCTGTAACTGATTACATTTGTTCGCACTCCATAAAGGATCCTCTGGGAACGTTGTGAAGCCGGATCGCCGGCTCAGGGTAAGTATGCTTGTGTCAACAAACGGGGCTTCACTTCCTTTCCTGTCAAATAGCAAAATTCCCTCTGCCCCTCACATCAAAGTTGTCAGTGTAACTTGTACAGCCTAAAATATGTACGTATGAGACTTAAAAGGGGTTGTGTTCCTGATCAGAAAGTCCCTTTAAGGTTCAGTAATATGTCGCAGATCATTCGGAAACTGTGACAAAACCACATCATTTTGCTACACTTTCAGAATAATTGCTGCTAGAGTTGAGCAGAAAGTTTTTCAGAACCCTGGTCCAGAGCCCTGTGAACCTCCTACTGATTAGTCAGCCATAGCGCGACGTTACGTGTGCATCATACCGCAATGATGGCGAACGCCAGGCCTACTGATCAGAATAGGCACCAGGGATCCCGGCAGGCAGTAGGAAGGATTGCTGGGGTCTGGTCCGCCGGTCAAAAATGACCAACTTAGTATCTGGACCAGTTTTGTGAAAATCTTGTTGCTCAACTCGAGTTGCTGCAAATAAACCTTTAAAGGGGTTCTCCCTTAATAACATATATCACAATTCTCCAGATCGGTGGGGATCCCTGTAACCAAATTCCCAAGCGATTGTACATTTTTCATCTATATTCTGTAATAAATCTGATAAATGACATTTGTGGAGCGATTCCTTTAATGTGAGCGATCAACGATCTTTGTAAGATTCTTTCAGCTGTTCACTTTTCCTTCTGCGGCCACTACTGGAAAAATGTGGTATTACATGTCGCCATTCTATTAAGGGACCATGTAATGCAGGTAATTGTGCCAAGCTTAATACCCCCTGCAGAAGAAGTGTGTTATTGCACAGTGTCCATTCCAGAGAGTGGATACCAATATAATAATACATGGTCACACCAAGCCTTCCAAATAACGAGTATGAGTATGATCTATAGGGCTACGACTCCCAATAATCCAGCATGCACCTAGACTGTAATACAACGTAATGGAATAAAATTGACAATTTGGATTTACAGGTAAAGTCCACATAATCTTTTCTGCTTCTTCAGTAATCCAGAAAATCTGATAAAGTGCCATGGATTAATGGCATTTTACAGCATCATTGCTGTAATTCAGGTGGGCTGTACTGTAAGCCATTACTGTTCATGGTGGGGGTCTTCCATCTGGAATGAATGAAGTTGGGCAGGGTCCCTCCGCCGGCTCTTAGCGGAGCGGCAGATCTTTTATCTTATTTCGCGCTTTAACAGACACTTGTGGCTTTCCTTTAAAAATGGAAAAATGTTGATAGATGTCGGCCGCTCCCCTTGGCCTGCAGATAGAAGGAAACACTTGGAACATGTCGCTCTCCGCGGGATTTACTAATAGTTCAGTGCTTGTGCGGCGCGCGGTAATCAGAAACAGGAATCTCCGCACATGGAGCATATTAGAGGAAAAGCGGACTCTGCTCACAGGCCCGGGCGGCTTCTTTTTGTTAGGTTCCTCTCCTAATACCGTTTTTTAGCTGTCTGTGCCTGGGAAAGTCAGACGTAAGGTATCCATTGATGTTGCCGCAACTTTTCAGAAGCCTAGGAAAGCTGTGCAGCAATTCTCGCCATATAGGTTGTCATCCAGATTTCCTGAAAGCTGATATAACAAAGATGGAGCGGACCTCTCGGGGGCAATGATGTCTCATTTACTAGAGATCTTGTAAGGCAACGTTGTGGCATGTAGGAATTTTGTAAGGTGCAATGTGAAAAGGATTCAGATCTTCCCTATTATTGCATATAAGTCACAGCAAAGTTTGAGATAAATTTCTGCCAAAACTTAATATGCACATTCAGGAAAACCTCCAGTAATGGTGGTCTGCACCTCTGTCAGTGCCTGGACCCATAACCATCATGCATTTATTGCTTAGTTTTAGCATACAGGTGGGCTGCTATGTGGAGGTAATGTTTCTCTGCTGTTTCTTGCAGAGTCAGCCGAGGGCACGGTGCCGCAGCAGACGGGAATGAATGAGAATGTCCTGTCCTCCAGTAATAACCAGTCAGCCATACCCCAACCTAACTCTACCAATAAACCATGGAGGAGCAAGTCCCTCAGTGCGAAGCACACCACGTCGTCTTCCATACTATCCGTTAAGCAGCCTGTGCCGGATAGTCCTAAACAACCTCAAGAACCTCTGAAGCCTCCCCCCAATAACCAGAAATCCATGCTGGAAAAGCTAAAGTTATTCAATAGTAAAGGGGGCTCCAAAACTCCAGGGTCAGTTCTGGAGGAGTCCCGGGACACCAGCTGTGAAAGACTTGACCAACTTTCCAACTTTGAAGAAGGAGAAGAAATGGAAAACAGCGTGAAGAATTCCAACAGCATCAGCCCGTCTTCTCATAGCCCAAAGATAGCACTGAAGGGCATCGCCCAGAGGACACTCGGCCGGGCACTGACAAACAAGAAGAGTTCTCCAAAGGGCAGCGAGAAGGACAAGCAGAAGGAGAAGAACAAAGACCTCGCTAAAAGAGCGTCTGTTAGCGAAAAGTCCGAGGCGAAGGAGGAGTTCAAGGAAGAACCGCTCCCTGTATCCACCGACATGCCAAAAAAGACCTCGAAGATAGGCAGCTTCATCCCCAAAGGGGGCAAGAAAGAGGTTTCAGCCCCTGCTCACAGCGGAATACCAAAACCAGGGATGAAAACCCCAGGAAAATCCTCAAGTGCCCCAGTCTCTGCCAAGGAAGGGGACCGAAGCCGCAGCGGAAAGACTGGGTCGGGGCTTTCTCTTCAGAAGACTCAACTCGACAACAGATACTCCTCCAGCTCCACGTCCAGCTTGGCCTCCTCTGAAGGGAAGGGGGTATCTACAACGGGCAATGCCCAGCCTGGCACTGGGACTAACACTGTCACTCAGACTACGGGAAGTAATACAGTCAGCGTTCAGCTACCTCATCCTCAGCAGCAGTATAATCATCCAAACACCGCCACGGTGGCGCCCTTCATGTACAGGTACGGGTCCTGCGGGATGGATGGGCATCCTGCTATGTGCTTAGGGTATACATATATACAGGTGCATCTCACTAAATTAGAATATCCTCAAAAAGTTAATTTATTTCAGTTCTTCAATACAAAAAGTGAAACTCATATATTATATAGCGTCATTACAAACAGAGTAATCTATTTCAAGTGTTTATTTCTGTTAATGTTGATGATTATGGCTTATAGCCAATGAAAACACAAAAGTCATTATCTCAGTAAATTAGATTAATTAACAAAAAAACGCCTGCAAAGGCTTCCTAAGCGTTTAAAAAGGTCACTTAGTCTATTTCAGTAGGCTCCACAATCATGGGGAAGACTGCTGACTTGACAGATGTCCAGAAGGCAGTCATAGACTCCACAAGGTCCCAGAGTCTGGAGGAAGAGTGGAGAGGCCACAATCCAAGCTGCTGAGGTCTAGTGTGAAGTTTCCACAATCAGTGATGGTTTGGGGAGCCATGTCATCTGCTGGTGTAGGTCCACTGTGTGTTATCAAGACCAAAGTCAGCGCAGCCGTCTACCAGGAAATTTTAGAGAACTTCATGCTTCCCTCTGCTGACAGACTTTTTGGAGATGGAAATGTCATTCTCCAGCAGGACTTGGCCCCTGTCCACACTGCTAAAAGTACCAATACCTGGTTTATAAACAACAGTATCACTGTGCTTGATTGGCCAGCAAACTCACCTGACCTTAACCCCATAGAGAATCTATTATAGAGAATCTATGGGGTATTGTCAAGAAGAAGATGTGACCCCAGACCCAACAATGCAGACGAGCTGAAGGCTGCTATCAAAGCAACCTGGGCTTCCATAACACCTCAGCAGTGCCACAGGCTGATCGCCTCCATGCCACATTGCCGCATTGATGCAGTAAATGATGCAAAAGGAGCCCGACCAAGTATTGAGGGCATTTACTGAACATACATTAGTAGGACAACATTACACATTTTAAAATCATTTTTCAAGCTGGTATTATAAAGTATTCTAATTTACTGAGATAATGACTCTTGTGTTTTCATTGGCTGTAAGCCATAATCATCAACATTAACAGAAATAAACACTTGAAATAGATCACTCTGTGTGTAATGACTCTATATAATATATGAGTTTCACTTTTTGTATTGAAGAACTGAAATAAATTAACTTTTTGATGATATTCTAATTTAGTGAGATGCACCTGTGTGTGTGTATGTATGTATGTATATACAGTTATATGAAAAAGTTTGGGCACCCCTATTAATCTTAAGCTTAATGTTTTATAAAAATTGGTGTTTTTGCAACAGCTATTTCAGTTTGATATATGTAATAACTGTTGGACACAGTAATGTTTCTGCCTTGAAATGAGGTTTATTGTACTAACAGAAAATGTGCAATCTGCATTCAAACAAAATTTGACAGGTGCATAAGTATGGGCACCCTTATCATTTTCTTGTTTTAAATACTCCTACCTACTTTTTACTGACTTACTAAAGCACTTTTTTTGGTTTTGTAACCTCATTGAGCTTTGAACTTCATAGCCAGGTGTATGCAATCATGAGAAAAGCTACTTAAAGTGGCCACTTGCAAGTTGTTCTCCTGTTTGAATCTCCTCTGAAGAGTGGCATCATGGGCTCCTCAAAACAACTGTCAAATGATCTGAAAACAAAGATTATTCAATATAGTTGTTCAGGGGAAGGATACAAAAAGCTGTCTCAGAGATTTAACCTGTCAGTTTCCACTGTGAGGAACATAGTAAGGAAATGGAAGAACACAGGGACAGTTCTTGTTAATCCAAAAGTGGCAGGCCAAGAAAAACATCAGAAAGGCAGAGAAGAAGAATGTGAGATCAGTCAAGGACAAGCCTCAGACCACCTCCAGAGAGCTGCAGCATCAACTTGCTGCAGATGGTGTCACTGTGCATCGGTCAACTATACAACGCACTTTGCACAAGGAGAAGCTGTAAGGGAGAGTGATGCGAAAGAAGCCGTTTCTGCAAGCACGCCACAAACAGAGTCGGCTGAGGTATGCAAAAGCACATTTGGAGAAGCCAATTTCTTTTTGGAAGAAGGTCCTGTGGACTGATGAAACCAAGATTGAGTTGTTTGGTCATACAAAAAGGCGTTATGCATGGCGGCAAAAAAACACAGCATTCCAAGAAAAACACTTGCTACCCACAGTAAAATTTGGTGGAGGTTCCATCATGCTTTGGGGCAGTGTGGCCAATGCCGGCACCGGGAATCTTGTTAAAGTTGAGGGACGCATGGATTCCACTCAGTATCAGCAGATTCTTGACAATAATGTTCAAGAATCAGTGATAAAGTTGAAGTTACGCAGGGGATGGATCTTTCAGCAAGACAATGATCCAAAACACCGCTCCAAATCTACTCAGGCATTCATGCAGAGGAACAATTACAATGTTCTGGAATGGCCATCCCAGTCCCCAGACCTGAATATCATTGAACATCTGTGGGATCATTTGAAGAGGGCTGTCCATGCTCGGCGACCATCAAACTTAACTGAACTGGAATTGTTTTGTAAAGAGGAATGGTCAAAAATACCTTCATCCAGGATCCAGGAACTCATTAAAAGCTACAGGAAGCGACTAGAGGCTGTTATTTTTGCAAAAGGAGGATCTACTAAATATTAATGTCACTTTTCTGGTGAGGTGCCCATACTTATGCACCTGTCAAATTTTGTTTGAATGCAGATTGCACATTTTCTGTTAGTACAATAAACCTCATTTCAAGGCAGAAACATTACTGTGTCCAACAGTTATTACATATATCAAACTGAAATAGCTGTTGCAAAAACACCAATTTTTATAAAACAATAAGCTTAAGATTAATAGGGGTGCCCAAACTTTTTCATATAACTGTATATATGAGGTGCTCACAGGCTGCTGTCATGCTTGACCAAGTTGAACCATCACAGAAGTTGAAGGTTTATCCTTACTGTAAAAACTGATTGACAGTTTTCATATTACTAATTCTGCTGCAGATATTTTATGCAGCATGTTGTTAAGATTTCCTAAAATCTCATCAATAATATTGGTCCCTGTAATACTCAGCGGATTTTCTGCATATGGAAAATCTGCTTCGTATCAGCCCCTTTAAAGGGTGGAATGTTTTTTTAGAAGGACCCTTCCCCACCTCCAAGGAAACTGCAATCTGAGTCCTAGTACCAGCGATCATTACCGCTCACTTCTCAAGCTTGATCATGGCTCCCTCTACTGGCAGGTCATGGGTAATGTAGATATAAAGACGTAATGGTGAAAGGGGGGAGTTTTGGAAAAGTTAATCATATGGAACATCTATCTCTCCTGAAATAATTAGGGTAATGGTAGAAGATAGTGTTTTCCTCTTCTGTGAATCCGATAAATGCTCCATCCAACCTTGATTTCTGTATCTTGAGAAAAGCTGGAGATGAGATGGTCTTTAAGCAGAGTTTAATTAAACCCCCGTCGTGCACTGTGTGGCGGATGAGTCTGCATGTCGAGTTTTCTTTGTATGAATATTTCATGGTGGCAGAGACTGGATATAATCATGTTCAGATTATAGTGATGAATTATGCAGTGTCTGCTTCTTCTTCCCGCCTTGTGTAGGTCTCAGATAGACAATGAAGGGAATATTTCGATGGAGAGCAGCACAGGAGGGATTCACATAGAGCCCCCGCTCTATAATAAAACAGGAACTTCCTGTCTGGAGGATCTGTCTGGTAAGTGGATCAGCGGGTGACATCGCCCGTCTGCGCTATGCACGCCCACGTACCAAGTAATGAGCAGCTTCACAGTAAGGTGTAAATCACACGTGCACTGATTATATTACAGATGTTCTGTATGATGGATATTAGGTAGGATGATATTAGATACTTTTGTCCATACAGTGTATGTGCCCCCTCCACATCCTCCTCCAGGAGCTTTTCTCACCTCCAATTCTACATCCATAGACATAATATGGAATTGCCCCTCTGCAGATATATTGGAGGAGTCTTGGCAACTTTTTTGCTTCTTCATCCAGAAGATCATTTGTGAGGTCAGACCCTGATGTTGGAGGAGGCCGGGCTCATCTCTGCTCTAGCTCATCCCAAAGGTGTTTGATGGGGCTGAGGCCCGGGTTCTCTGCGGCCGGTAATGTTCTTCCTCCAAACTCCCCCAACCATGTCTTTATGGACCTTGTGCACTGGACACAGTCATGAGGAACAGAAAAGGATCTTCCCTAAACTGTTCCCACAAAGCTAGATGCCACAGTTGTCTTCAATGTCTTGTGCTGACGCTTTAAAGAGGTTCTTCAGCCCAGGGGAAATAGTCTGGAAGCCCCGCAGCCTATCAAATGCTAACTGTGGAAACCCATACCATGAAGCTCCCAGGCGGGGGGCGCAGTGATTGTGCTGATACCTGAGGAGGTCTGGACTCTGCAGTTATGGGGTGGTGACTTTTCTGTCGTCTGGTCCTCTGCACTTGGCCCCCCACTCTGTAACTTTACGGGGTCTCCACTTTCTGGCTGAGATCCTGTGGCTCCTTCCAATTCTCAATAATATCACTCACAGGTGATGGAGGAATATTCAGAAGGCGCCGGATGTTATACACCGGGGGCAATGGGGCCGGATGTTATACACCGGGGGCAATGGGGCCGGATGTTATACACCGGGGGCAATGGGGCCGGATGTTGTACACCGGGGGCAAAGGGGCCGGATGTTGTACACCGGGGACAAAGGGGCCGGATGTTGTACACCGGGGGCAAAGGGGCCGGATGTTGTACACCGGGGGCAAAGGGGCCGGATGTTGTACACCGGGGGCAAAGGGGCCGGATGTTGTACACCGGGGGCAAAGGGGCCGGATGTTGTACACCGGGGGCAATGGGGCCGGATGTTGTACACCGGGGGCAATGGGGCCGGATGTTGTACACCGGGGACAATGGGGCCGGATGTTGTACACCTAGGGACAATGGGGCCGGATGTTGTACACCTAGGGACAATGGGGCCGGATGTTGTACACCTAGGGACAATGGGGCCGGATGTTGTACACCTAGGGACAATGGGGCCGGATGTTGTACACCTAGGGACAATGGGACTGAATGCAAGATCTAAATGAAATTGTTCAGCTGTGCGACCAAATACTTTTGTGCATATAGGATGGAATAATAGTTACATACATAGGAGTTAGATAGGAAATTGAACCATGACTTTTCCAACTAACCTGAATTATTTCTACTTCTCTTTTTTCAGGTGAAGATCCAGAAACCCGGAGACTCAGGACGGTGAAGAACATTGCTGACCTTCGGCAGAACTTGGAGGAAACGATGTCCAGCCTCAGGGGCACACAGATCAGCCACAGGTATGGACAGGGTCCGGGTGAGCACTAATCATACATCTGTAATAATAAATCATCTCCGGATTCACAACCTCCATACAGTCCTATGGAAATGATACTTAAAGTAGATTTTCCAGTGATTTCTTGCTTATCATAAATGGAAACATTCTTGTTCACTCCCAGAGCAGCAGAAAATCTCTGCCCTAATCGTTTGCTGCAATGTATCAGTGCTGGTAATAAAGCGTCAACATTTCAGTTTCAGTTCCACCATGAAGACTTTTTCAATATCATCACTGGTATAGGGGCATTCCCATCTCAGACATTTATGTCATATCTGTGGGATATCCCATAAATATGTGAGAGATGCGAGTACCGCTGCTGCCACCCAGATCCATCTTGAGAACGAGGTCCAGCTGTTCTCTTCCCAAGGTGGACTTTTTTAAATCTATTTTTTCATGACCTAATAAAACAATTGTTTTTAGAAGATTCGGTCAGCTGGATTTTCCTGGTTCCCATAAAAGTGAACTCCATTTCCCGGTGGCACTATGACAGAGAGTCGGATTTGCTTCTCTGTTAATGTTTTGGGGAGATATCTTGTTAAATCTCAATCTTTGTTTTCCCTCCAGCACATTGGAAACCACGTTTGACAGCAACATAACTACTGAGATCAGTGGCCGCAGCCTCCTAAGTCTGACTTCCCGGCCCACACCTTTATCATGGCGGCTGGGCCAGTCGAGCCCTCGTCTGCAGGCAGGAGATGCCCCATCCATGGGTAACGGGTACCCTCCACGAGCCAGCGCCAGCCGCTTTATCAACTGTGAGCCCGGGCGGTACGTGTACCCTGCACCTCTCAGAAGGCAGCTGGCTACCAGAGGCAACATGGGTCACAGTGACGACAAGGGGGATGACCTGGATCTAGAGAGCGTGAGCGTCGAATCCACCGGATACATGAGCGATGGCGACGTCCTGAGCAAGAATATCCGAAGTGACGAGATCACCAGCGGGTAAGAAGCTCAACATTGTATATTTAATGTAGATTTAGATACTTGAATAGTTTTCTTTAGTTATCGTTGAGCGGATAATGTTTTATACTCCAGTCACACACAAAGCTGCAAATCGTGTTCTACTATTTTCCGTAGCGGGTGAAGGACCCTTTTTTACCCAGCAGTGCACAGAGGTCTAGAAGATGAGCTAGAACCTCTAGAACAGGGGGATTATGCTGCATTTTAGTCTCCTTTTGGAAAATCTGCAAATAGCCTCATTTATAAATTATGTTGTCTTTACCTCCGAAAAATGACCCTCAAGTCCCTTTTGCCCAGCTTGTTGTACACTGCTTGTTCGCAGATGTAATCTGTCTCTTCCAGCAGAGACCCCTAGACAGATTACAGGGTGGGCTCAAGTTTTTGTCTCTCTGCTCTTGCTCTCCTGTCCTCTCCTCCATATATGCAGTTTGACAGACAGGAGAGCAGGAGCAGAACTGATAATTTTTGCATGCTAGATAGGTGGGCTTTCTGTTCAAGAAAAGCTAGTCATTGGACAATTAGCAGGAGCAATGCATGCTGGGAAGTGAGGGAAAGGAAGTTCAACGCCCATAGTGCTGGCAGAATACTAATGAAGAGGAGCCGTCTACATAAAAAAACACTGGATTGTAGTTACAGTGCATGAAAAACAGGACAATTCCTGGATACATCAAACAGGTATCTGCAACAAAAGCAGATTTGACATTTTGTGGGGAACGAGGACGGCAAAAATATACCTTAGTATGGGTACACTAAATATGCTAATTGTCTCTTCCGAGAGGAAGAGGACTAGGACTCTAGGGCCACCTATTGGAAGTAGCAATCCTAAAAGTCAGTGTCGACCCTTGCCATATGACTTAGGATAAAAGCAAAACCAGTATCTCAATTTGCAGACACTGTGTTTCCGGGTGCTGACCCTCATCAGTGCAAAGTGTGAGATCTGGTTAGGCTGGATGAGAGTCGTGTGACTGGATTTAGGATTGCTACTTCCAATAGGTGGCGCTAGAGTTCTAGTTCTCTTCCTCTCTGAAGAGACAATTTAGCATATTTAATTTCCCAGAGGAGCATTGCAAGGCTTAAAAGTCTCCTCACTTTGGCATGCCAGGCTTGACACGTCACTCTCTTCAAGGAGAAACTGTATTGCAACTCTGTGTCATAGCCACCAGGTGGCGCTAAGACTACACATCCCCCAGCACTTCTTGTGTTTCGTCTGTATACTATATTGTGCCCTGTACTCACCCGGACGCTTTATGAATTTATCATTTTTATGTTTTTTTTTTTTTGTTTCTTTTAAATTTTACAATTTATCTGTAAATTACACTTTGCCCTGTGACCTCAAGGCGTAATATCCACCAAACATCGGTATGATCTGTAGACGTCGGCCGTGTCCCCCCTCCAGTCATCCCGGATTTCCTTGTGTGGCCCCTCGGTAATTGTCTTCCCTGCTGGGCTGAGTATAATGACTCTGAGCCGCAGGATCCTTCATCAGGAAGGAGCGATGATCACAGGGACAAGGCCGAGCCGCTCACAATAAGGCAGCGAGGGAGAGACTTCCGACCTTCAACCCCCGTGACGTCCCACGTTATTACCCCATCTTGGGGACTGGGATGAGAGGCAACACTGCAGCAGGAGCAGAGAGGAGTGTCATGGGGAATTACAGCACCTTATGTAAGGTTTACATGGGACTGCAAGGAGCAAGAACTGTGCTATTGTTAGAATTATCATTATTCCAAAATTGACTACTTTCCTAATTGCCCATCATCTATCATCTATCATATGCTGAGAGTACTCCTCCTATGTGAACACCCATCATGTATCACATGCTGCGAGTACTCCTCCTATGTGATCACCCATCATGTATCACATGCTGATAGTACTCCTCCTATGTGATCACCCATCATGTATCACATGCTGATAGTACTCCTCCTATGTGATCACCCATCATGTATCACATGCTGATAGTACTCCTCCTATGTGATCACCCATCATGTATCACACGCTGATAGTACTCCTCCTATGTGATCACCCATCATGTATCACACGCTGATAGTACTCCTCCTATGTGATCACCCATCATGTATCACATGCTGATAGTACTCCTCCTATGTGATCACCCATCATGTATCACACGCTGATAGTACTCCTCCTATGTGATCACCCATCATGTATCACATGCTGATAGTACTCCTCCTATGTGATCACCCATCATGTATCACATGCTGCGAGTACTCCTATGTGATCACCCATCATGTATCACATGCTGCGAGTACTCCTCCTATGTGATCACCCATCATGTATCACACGCTGATAGTACTCCTCCTATGTGATCACCCATCATGTATCACATGCTGCGAGTACTCCTATGTGATCACCCATCATGTATCACATGCTGCGAGTACTCCTCCTATGTGATCACCCATCATGTATCACACGCTGATAGTACTCCTCCTATGTGATCACCCATCATGTATCACATGCTGCGAGTACTCCTCCTATGTGATCACCCATCATGTATCACACGCTGATAGTACTCCTCCTATGTGATCACCCATCATGTATCACATGCTGATAGTACTCCTCCTATGTGATCACCCATCATGTATCACACGCTGATAGTACTCCTCCTATGTGATCACCCATCATGTATCACATGCTGATAGTACTCCTCCTATGTGATCACCCATCATGTATCACACGCTGATAGTACTCCTCCTATGTGATCACCCATCATGTATCACACGCTGATAGTACTCCTATGTGATCACCCATCATGTATCACACGCTGATGGTACTCCTCCTATGTGATCACCCATCATGTATCACATGCTGCGAGTACTCCTCCTATGTGATCACCCATCATGTATCACACGCTGATAGTACTCCTCCTATGTGATCACCCATCATGTATCACACGCTGAGAGTACTCCTCCTATGTGATCACCCATCATGTATCACACGCTGATAGTACTCCTCCTATGTGATCACCCATCATGTATCACATGCAGATAGTACTCCTCCTATGTGATCACCCATCATGTATCACATGCTGATAGTACTCCTCCTATGTGATCACCCATCATGTATCACATGCAGATAGTACTCCTCCTATGTGATCACCCATCATGTATCACATGCCGATAGTACTCCTCCTATGTGATCACCCATCATGTATCACATGCCGATAGTACTCCTCCTATGTGATCACCCATCATGTATCAGACGCTGGGAATACTCTTCTATTATCATATTTCTTGATTTGGGGTCAGCCACTGCGTTCCCTGAGCTGAAAGAAATGTGCAGGTGAATGGGGAACGTCTGGGGGCGGCTTTGGTATCGCCTGGTATCATAGCCTCAGGGGCTGTGCTCACTGATATGAGAAGGTCCCAGCCGTCTGTGCAGGTTAGCAACGGCAGGAAACCATCCCGGGGGGCATCCTCACACTGGTGTGTGTGTGTGGGGGGTCCTCACACTAGTGCCGGGGGGGGGGGGGCATCCTCACACTGGAGGGGTGGGGGGAGGGGGGGGCATCCTCACACTGGAGGGGTGGGGGGAGGGGGGGCATCCTCACACTGGTGTCGGGAAGACATCCTCACACTGGAGGGGAGGGGGGGGCATCCTCACACTGGTGCCGGGGGGGGGGCATCCTCACACTGGTGCCAGGGGGAAGACATCCTCACACTGGAGGGGGGGGGGGGCATCCTCACACTGGTGCCGGGAGGGGGGGGGGGCATCCTTACACTGGTGCCGGGGGGAAGACATCCTCACACTGGAGGGTAGGGGGGGGCATCCTCACACTGGTGCCGGGGGGAGTTCATCCTCACACTGGAGGGGAGTGCCGGGGGAGGGGAGGGGGGGCATCCTCACACTGGTGCCGGGGGGGGGGGGCATCCTCAGACTGGTGCCGGGGGGGGTTCATCCTCACACTGGAGGGGAGTGCCGGGGGAGGGGAGGGGGGGCATCCTCACACTGGTGCCGGGGGAGGGGGAGGGGGGCATCCTCACACTGGTGTCGGGGGGAAGACATCCTCACACTGGAGGGGAGGGGGGGGCATCCTCACACTGGTGCCGGGGGGGGGGCATCCTCACACTGGTGCCGGGGGGAAGACATCCTCACACTGGAGGGAGGGGGGGGCATCCTCACACTGGTGCCGGGAGGGGGGGGGGGCATCCTTACACTGGTGCCGGGGGGAAGACATCCTCACACTGGAGGGGGGGGGGGGCATCCTCACACTGGTGCCGGGAGGGGGGGGGGGCATCCTTACACTGGTGCCGGGGGGAAGACATCCTCACACTGGAGGGGGGGGGGGGCATCCTCACACTGGTGCCGGGAGGGGGGGGGGGGCATCCTCACACTGGAGGGGTGGGGGGAGGGGGGGGCATCCTCACACTGGAGGGGTGGGGGGAGGGGGGGCATCCTCACACTGGTGTCGGGAAGACATCCTCACACTGGAGGGGAGGGGGGGGCATCCTCACACTGGTGCCGGGGGGGGGGCATCCTCACACTGGTGCCAGGGGGAAGACATCCTCACACTGGAGGGGGGGGGGGGCATCCTCACACTGGTGCCGGGAGGGGGGGGGGGCATCCTTACACTGGTGCCGGGGGGAAGACATCCTCACACTGGAGGGTAGGGGGGGGCATCCTCACACTGGTGCCGGGGGGAGTTCATCCTCACACTGGAGGGGAGTGCCGGGGGAGGGGAGGGGGGGCATCCTCACACTGGTGCCGGGGGGGGGGGGCATCCTCAGACTGGTGCCGGGGGGGGTTCATCCTCACACTGGAGGGGAGTGCCGGGGGAGGGGAGGGGGGGCATCCTCACACTGGTGCCGGGGGAGGGGGAGGGGGGCATCCTCACACTGGTGTCGGGGGGAAGACATCCTCACACTGGAGGGGAGGGGGGGGCATCCTCACACTGGTGCCGGGGGGGGGGCATCCTCACACTGGAGGGAGGGGGGGGCATCCTCACACTGGTGCCGGGGGGAAGACATCCTCACACTGGAGGGAGGGGGGGGCATCCTCACACTGGTGCCGGGAGGGGGGGGGGCATCCTTACACTGGTGCCGGGGGGAAGACATCCTCACACTGGAGGGGGGGGGGGGGGGGCTTCCTAACACTGGTGTCGGGGGGGGGGGGGGGGGGGAGTTCATCCTCACACTGGAGGGGAGTGCCGGGGGAGGGGAGGGGGGGCATCCTCACACTGGTGCCGGGGGGGGGGGGCATCCTCAGACTGGTGCCGGGGGGGGTTCATCCTCACACTGGAGGGGAGTGCCGGGGGAGGGGAGGGGGGGCATCCTCACACTGGTGCCGGGGGGGGGGGAGGGGGGCATCCTCACACTGGTGTCGGGGGGAAGACATCCTCACACTGGAGGGGAGGGGGGGGCATCCTCACACTGGTGCCGGGGGGGGGGCATCCTCACACTGGTGCCGGGGGGAAGACATCCTCACACTGGAGGGAGGGGGGGGCATCCTCACACTGGTGCCGGGAGGGGGGGGGGCATCCTTACACTGGTGCCGGGGGGAAGACATCCTCACACTGGTGCCGGGGGGAAGGGGGCATCATCGCACTGGTGCCGGGGGGAAGACATCCTCACACTGGAGGGGAAGGGGGGGCTTCCTCACACTGGTGTCGGGGGGGGGGGGGGGCATCCTCAGACTGGTGCCGGGGGGGGGGGGTGTCATCCTCACACTGGAGGGGAGTGCCGGGGGAGGGGAGGGGAGGCATCCTCACACTGGTGCCGGGGTGGGGGGGGGGGGCATCCTCAGACTGGTGCCGGGGGGGTGGGGGTTCATCCTCACACTGGAGGGGAGGGGGGGCATCCTCACACTGGTGCCGGGGGGGGGGGGGGGCATCCTCAGACTGGTGCCGGGGGGGGGGGTTCATCCTCACACTGGAGGGGAGTGCCAGGGGAGGGGAGGGGGGGCATCCTCACACTGGTGCCGGGGGGGGGGGTTCATCCTCACACTGGAGGGGAGTGCCAGGGGAGGGGAGGGGGGGCATCCTCACACTGGTGCCGGGGGGGGGGGGGCATCCTCACACTGGTGCTGGCGGTGCAGGCAGCAGAAACCCACTGTGATCATTGGAGTGCACAGCCTCCCTCCCTCCTCCCAGCTACATGTAAACCGCTCAAACCCGTCTGATGCTGCAGACACTGAGTGCGCGGACACCGGGGGCTCCTGTCAGGACACAGGTAGGGCCAGGAATTCCCTTCTCATTTTGGGTATGAAGAGGCATGTTTCTTGGGTAGAGTATGACTAGATTGTAAGCTTCGGCGCTAATTAGGATAGTCACAGCCCCCAATCATATGAAACTTCTGATTCAGGGGGCTACTTTAAATTATTTAGTGGGAAACTGTATAAAAGGCAATTCCTATATTTAATGTTTAATTAATGTGCACCAGTTTTCTATGATAGATAGGGTAATATGAGACTCTGCATGCATGTCCTTTACATTGGGGGACAAGCTACCCCGGTCTGGGGGGATTACACGGCACCGGATCGTGTACTGAAATCGAATCAGTCTCTAGAACCGCTGTACAGGTTGTAATCTCCGTATAAATTATGGGGGTCTGTCGGGAGCTCCCCCACCTATTACACTGAGACTAATGGGAGAGGGATCATCTGGACTAAAGTGCAGCTCTGCAGAATTAGGCACCTGGCCTTTAAGGATTAGTCCTGGTTTATTGCTTTATTTTATTATCCCGTGTGGATTACACATCCTGAGCTGTTAGCAGATTATTATCACATTATATCAGGCTAGTAGGTAAGTGCTAATATACGGGCTGCAAGTTCCCAGCACTGGGGATGAGTGATCCTATTACAGGGAATGGCTGATTACAGGGAGCAATAGAGTGCATGCACTTACCTGTAGGTGTAGACACAATAGACTTCGGGTATCGTGTCTCTTTAATGGTCAGGTATAAGTGTATTGGATATACAGTCCTGAGTGGCTGCTGGGGACGACCGTAGCTCACTCCTCATTCTGGAATGTACCGCGCTTCTTTCATCTCCTCCACACGGAGCTCAATCACCACAGTGTGGAAAATGGTCTGCAGCGATCATAGGGGTCTGTGTATATCCTGGAAAGGGAGGAAATCCCCTCAAACTGCTGGAGATGTGCAATACATTCTTATTATAGAAGGTTGTATTCCTGTCCATAGGGGGCAGTATTATAGTAGATATATTCTTGCACAAACGGCCAGTATTATAGTAGTTATATTCTTGTACATAGGGGGCAGTATTATAGTAGTTATATTCCTGTACATAGGAGGCAGTATTATAGTAGTTATATTCTTGTACATAGGGAGCAGTATTATAGTAGTTATATTCTTGTACATAGGGGGCAGTATTATAGTAGATATATTCTTGTACAAAGGGCCAGTATTATAGCAGTTATATTCTTGTACATAGGGGGCAGTATTATAGTAGCTTTATTCTTGTACATAGGGGGCAGTATTATAGTAGTTATATTCTTGTACATAGGGGCAGTATTATAGTAGTTATATTGTTGTACATAGGGGCAGTATTATAGTAGTTATATTCTTGTTCATAGGGGCAGTATTATAATAGTTATATTCTTGTACATAGGAGCAGTATTATAGTGGTTATATTCTTGTACATAGGTGCAGTATTATAGTAGTTATATTCTTGTACATAGGGGCAGTATTATAGTAGTTATATTCTTGTACATGGGAGCAGTATTATAGTAGTTATATTCTTGTACATGGGAGCAGTATTATAGTAGTTATATTCTTGTACATGGGAGCAGTATTATAGTAGTTATATTCTTGTACATGGGAGCAGTATTATAGTAGTTATATTCTTGTACATAGGAGCAGTATTATAGTAGTTATATTGTTGTACATAGGGGCAGTATTATAGTAGTTATATTCTTGTTCATAGGGGCAGTTTTATAATAGTTATATTCTTGTACATAGGAGCAGTATTATAGTGGTTATATTCTTGTACATAGGTGCAGTATTATAGTAGTTATATTCTTGTACATAGGGGGCAGTATTATAGTAGTTATATTCTTGTACATAGGGGGTTGTATTATAGTAGTTATATTCTTGTACATAGGGGGCTGTATTGTAGTAGTTATATTCTTGTACATAAGAGCAGTATTATAGTAGTTATATTCTTATACATAGGGAGCAGTATTGTAGTAGTTATATTCTTGTACATAGGGAACAGTATTATAGTAGTTGTATTCTTGTACATAGGGGGCAGTATTATAGTATATTATTGTACATAGGGGACAGTATTATAGTATATTCTTGTACATAGGGGGCAGTATTATAGTAGTTATATTCTTGTACATAGGGGGCAGTATTATAGTAGTTATATTCTTGTACATAGGGGGCAGTATTATAGTAGTTATATTCTTGTACATAGAGAGCAGTATTATAGTAGTTATATTCTTGTACATAGGGGGCAGTATTATAGTCGTTATATTCTTGTACATAGGAGGCAGTATTATAGTAGTTATATTCTTGCACATAGGGCCAGTATTATAGTAGTTATATTCTTGTACATGGGAGCAGTATTATAGTAGTTATATTCTTGTACATAGGAGCAGTATTATAGTAGTTATATTGTTGTACATAGGGACAGTATTATAGTAGCTATATTCTTGTACATAGGAGCAGTATTATAGTAGTTATATTCTTGTATATAGGAGCAGTATTATAGTAGTTATATTCTTGTACATAGGAGCAGTATTATAGTAGTTATATTCTTGTACATAGGAGCAGTATTATAGTAGTTATATTCTTGTACATAGGAGCAGTATTATAGTACTTCTATTGTTGTTCATAGGGGCAGTATTATAGTAGTTATATTGTACATAGGGGCAGTATTATAGTACTTATATTCTTGTACATAGGAGCAGTATTATAGTAGTCATATTATTGTATATAGGGGGCAGTATTATAGTAGTTATATTCTTGTATATAGGGGGCAGTATTATAGTAGTTATATTCTTGTACATAGGGGCAGTATTATAGTAGTTATATTCTTGTACATAGTGGGCAGTATTATAGTAGTTATATTCTTGTACATAGGAGCAGTATTATAGTAGTTATATTCTTGTACATAGGGGCAGTATTATAGTAGTTATATTGTTGTACATAGGGGCAGTATTATAGTAGTTATATTGTAGATAGGGGCAGTATTATAGTACTTATATTCTTGTACATAGGAGCAGTATTATAGTAGTTATATTATTGTATATAGGGGGCAGTATTATAGTACTTATATTCTTGTACATAGGAGCAGTATTATAGTAGTTATATTCTTGTATATAGGGGGCAGTATTATAGTAGTTATATTCTTGTACATAGGGGCAGTATTATAGTAGTTATATTCTTGTACATAGTGGGCAGTATTATAGTAGTTATATTCTTGTACATAGGAGCAGTATTATAGTAGTTATATTCTTGTACATAGGGGCAGTATTATAATAGTTATATTCTTGTACATAAGAGCAGTATTATAGTAGTTATATTCTTGTACATAGGGGCAGTATTATAGTAGTTATATTGTTGTACATAGGGGCAGTATTATAGCAGTTATATTGTACATAGGGGCAGTATTATAGTACTTATATTCTTGTACATAGGAGCAGTATTATAGTAGTTATATTATTGTATATAGGGGGCAGTATTATAGTACTTATATTCTTGTACATAGGAGCAGTATTATAGTAGTTATATTCTTGTATATAGGGGGCAGTATTATAGTAGTTATATTCTTGTACATAGGGGCAGTATTATAGTAGTTATATTCTTGTACATAGGGGCAGTATTATAGTAGTTATATTCTTGTACATAGTGGGCAGTATTATAGTAGTTATATTCTTGTACATAGGAGCAGTATTATAGTAGTTATATTCTTGTACATAGGGGCAGTATTATAATAGTTATATTCTTGTACATAAGAGCAGTATTATAGTAGTTATATTGTTGTACATAGGGAGCTGTATTGTAGTAGTTATATTCTTGTACATAGGGGGCTGTATTATAGTAGTTATATTCTTATACATAGGGAGCAGTATTGTAGTAGTTATATTATTGTACATAGGGAACAGTATTATAGTAGTTGTATTCTTGTACATAGGTGGCAGTATTATAGTATATTATTGTACATAGGGGACAGTATTATAGTATATTCTTGTACATAGGGGCAGTATTATAGTAGTTATATTCTTGTACATAGGGGGCAGTATTATAGTAGTTATATTCTTGTACATAGGGGGCAGTATTATAGTATATTCTTGTACATAGGGGGCAGTATTATAGTAGTTATATTCTTGTACATAGAGAGCAGTATTATAGTAGTTATATTCTTGTACATAGGGGGCAGTATTATAGTAGTTATATTCTTGCACATAGGGCCAGTATTATAGTAGTTATATTCTTGTACATAGGGGACAGTATTATAGTAGCTATGTTCTTGTACATAGGAGCAGTATTATAGTAGTTATATTCTTGTATATAGGAGCAGTATTATAGTAGTTATATTCTTGTACATAGGGGCAGTATTATAGTAGTTATATTCTTGTACATAGGAGCAGTATTATAGTAGTTATATTCTTGTACATAGGAGCAGTATTATAGTAGTTATATTCTTGTACATAGGAGCAGTATTATAGTAGTTCTATTGTTGTACATAGGGGCAGTATTATAGTAGTTCTATTGTTGTTCATAGGGGCAGTATTATAGTAGTTATATTGTACATAGGGGCAGTATTATAGTACTTATATTCTTGTACATAGGAGCAGTATTATAGTAGTTATATTATTGTATATAGGGGGCAGTATTATAGTAGTTATATTCTTGTATATAGGGGGCAGTATTATAGTAGTTATATTCTTGTACATAGGGGCAGTATTATAGTAGTTATATTCTTGTACATAGTGGGCAGTATTATAGTAGTTATATTCTTGTACATAGGAGCAGTATTATAGTAGTTATATTCTTGTACATAGGGGCAGTATTATAATAGTTATATTCTTGTACATAAGAGCAGTATTATAGTAGTTATATTCTTGTACATAGGGGCAGTATTATAGAAGTTATATTGTTGTACATAGGGGACAGTATTATAGTAGTTATATTCTTGTACATAGGAGCAGTATTATAGTAGTTATATTCTTGTACATAGGAGGCAGTATTGTAGTAGTTATATTCTTGTACATAGGGAACAGTATTATAGTAGTTATATTCTTGTACATAGGGGGCAGTATTATAGTAGTTATATTCTTGTACATAGGGGCAGTATTATAGTAGTTATATTGTACATAGGGGCAGTATTATAGTACTTATATTCTTGTACATAGGAGCAGTATTATAGTAGTTATATTCTTGTATATAGGGGGCAGTATTATAGTAGTTATATTCTTGTACATAGGGGCAGTATTATAGTAGTTATATTCTTGTACATAGTGGGCAGTATTATAATAGTTATATTCTTGTACATAAGAGCAGTATTATAGTAGTTATATTCTTGTACATAGGGGCAGTATTATAGTAGTTATATTGTTGTACATAGGGGACAGTATTATAGTAGTTATATTGTTGTATATAGTGGGCAGTATTATAGTAGTTATATTCTTGTACATAGGAGCAGTATTATAGTAGTTATATTCTTGTACATAGGGGCAGTATTATAATAGTTATATTCTTGTACATAAGAGCAGTATTATAGTAGTTATATTCTTGTACATAGGGGCAGTATTATAGTAGTTATATTGTTGTATATAGTGGGCAGTATTATAGTAGTTATATTCTTGTACATAGGAGCAGTATTATAGTAGTTATATTATTGTATATAGGGGGCAGTATTATAGTACTTATATTCTTGTACATAGGAGCAGTATTATAGTAGTTATATTCTTGTATATAGGGGGCAGTATTATAGTAGTTATATTCTTGTACATAGGGGCAGTATTATAGTAGTTATATTCTTGTACATAGTGGGCAGTATTATAGTAGTTATATTCTTGTACATAGGAGCAGTATTATAGTAGTTATATTCTTGTACATAGGGGCAGTATTATAATAGTTATATTCTTGTACATAAGAGCAGTATTATAGTAGTTATATTGTTGTACATAGGGAGCTGTATTGTAGTAGTTATATTCTTGTACATAGGGGGCTGTATTATAGTAGTTATATTCTTATACATAGGGAGCAGTATTGTAGTAGTTATATTATTGTACATAGGGAACAGTATTATAGTAGTTGTATTCTTGTACATAGGTGGCAGTATTATAGTATATTATTGTACATAGGGGACAGTATTATAGTATATTCTTGTACATAGGGGCAGTATTATAGTAGTTATATTCTTGTACATAGGGGGCAGTATTATAGTAGTTATATTCTTGTACATAGGGGGCAGTATTATAGTATATTCTTGTACATAGGGGGCAGTATTATAGTAGTTATATTCTTGTACATAGAGAGCAGTATTATAGTAGTTATATTCTTGTACATAGGGGGCAGTATTATAGTAGTTATATTCTTGCACATAGGGCCAGTATTATAGTAGTTATATTCTTGTACATAGGGGACAGTATTATAGTAGCTATATTCTTGTACATAGGAGCAGTATTATAGTAGTTATATTCTTGTATATAGGAGCAGTATTATAGTAGTTATATTCTTGTACATAGGGGCAGTATTATAGTAGTTATATTCTTGTACATAGGAGCAGTATTATAGTAGTTATATTCTTGTACATAGGAGCAGTATTATAGTAGTTATATTCTTGTACATAGGAGCAGTATTATAGTAGTTCTATTGTTGTACATAGGGGCAGTATTATAGTAGTTCTATTGTTGTTCATAGGGGCAGTATTATAGTAGTTATATTGTACATAGGGGCAGTATTATAGTACTTATATTCTTGTACATAGGAGCAGTATTATAGTAGTTATATTATTGTATATAGGGGGCAGTATTATAGTAGTTATATTCTTGTATATAGGGGGCAGTATTATAGTAGTTATATTCTTGTACATAGGGGCAGTATTATAGTAGTTATATTCTTGTACATAGTGGGCAGTATTATAGTAGTTATATTCTTGTACATAGGAGCAGTATTATAGTAGTTATATTCTTGTACATAGGGGCAGTATTATAATAGTTATATTCTTGTACATAAGAGCAGTATTATAGTAGTTATATTCTTGTACATAGGGGCAGTATTATAGTAGTTATATTGTTGTACATAGGGGACAGTATTATAGTAGTTATATTCTTGTACATAGGAGCAGTATTATAGTAGTTATATTCTTGTACATAGGAGGCAGTATTATAGTAGTTATATTCTTGTACATAGGGGCAGTATTATAGTAGTTATATTCTTGTACATAGGGGCAGTATTATAGTAGTTATATTCTTGTACATAGGGGGCAGTATTATAGTAGTTATATTCTTGTACATAGGGGGCAGTATTATAGTAGTTATATTCTTGTACATGGGAGCAGTATTATAATAGTTATATTCTTGTGCTTAGTGGGCAGTATTATAGTGGTTAGATCCTTAAATCTTGAAGTCCCTGATTCATCATTACCTTTGTGCCTGTTCTGTGTGTCTTGGCACCAAAAGCAGTTCAAGACAGGAAAAAAGTCCATTTTTAACTTTTTGCATCAAATTAATGAATCCCGTGCGCCATTTTGATGAATTTTGCGCCAAAAACGTGTCTGGAGTCGCTCTTGTTTTTCTATAACAGTCTGCATCCTTCTAAAGTATATATCTTCTTCTCTTGTTGCAGTTATATGACAGATGGAGGACTGGGCCTTTACACCCGGAGACTGAATCGTTTGCCTGACGGGATGGCGGCTGTGCGGGAAACACTTCAGCGAAACACGTCTATGGGACAAGGAGACGCTGACAGGTGGGAGTGCGTGCCGTCTGAGTGTCATACAGATCTAGAATTCTCTGTATAATCAGTCTTTTACTCTGGGAATAATTGCCTGTGAATGATTATAGGGGAACCTCATTGCCTGATTTGACCCCAAGCCTCTTGGGACCTAACATGCAGTAATGTCCAGGCTTCTCTCCTGGGACTTTACTATCTGTTATCTATGATGGTCCTTGCACAATGCAATACCTGGGGGGTCAATACCTGGGGTGGGGGGGTGCCATCACTGGGACATGTCATGAGTGAATGCTGTATCCTCATGTCATGTGGGATCTGCCTATAGACCTGAATGAGCCCCTTCTGGGGTCTTCCATGCGCATCCATGAAATGTGTCCCCCCCCCTCTGACAACTGCATGGCCGATTATCGTACCGTAAAGCCACCGCACTGTATTTTGATGCCAACCTGTTAGTGTGAATATAGCCCATGATCAGATGGGTCCCCCATATGGGTCTTCCCCCTACACATCAGGCTAATGATTGCCCTGCAGGGGGCCTCATGAGACCCCTGGCTCTCACCATGGACGTGGTGGCCCCCCCAGTGCCGTACGCAGCGGTCACACAGACGTAATGTGTACATTGTGTGCCTATTTATAGCAGCATGCCTTAACTAGTCACTGAAGCCGTACATTCCTCTGCTCTGTGATAAATGAGTACACCCCTGTAGATGGGGAACCTTTGGCAACTGCTGCACGCTGCGGCATGTCTGTGGCTTGCAATGCATGCTGGGACTTTTAGTTCTGGAGGTCAGGTCAGCCCGGGGGATATGGCCAGCGTCTGCTAGGAAAGCTTTAATCCTCCTTAGATCCTTACAACAGGTGGGTCTTAAAGTTTCAGGGACCACCCCAGGCTGATTTATATGGAGAGCTCAGGGGGCACTGGTATGGTTCTCCTATGGATTATGGGGGGGATTTCACCAGCAGACATGACCCCCACCATCCTCTCCTGGTAGTGGTATATGGCTTTACGTGATTGAACTCGTATCATTTTTTTTGTACAATTTTATTTCATGATCTTTTGTGTTACTAAATGTTTTATTCTCTAATTACATTCGAAGCTGCATTTACTCTACTCACATCCAAAGCTGTTCTTTATATCTGACACTCAGAATAGTGTCGGCACATTTTTTACATTAGTTGTACTTTTATATGTAGATAACCTCTGATGGTTATACAGATTACACCAGTCACTTTTTACTGAACTCCGCTTAACTACGGCCGTATTAAGATGGCAGCTCTGGAGGATGTGGAGCTGGGAGGTATTTCAGACTCGTCGGATGAGTCAGGCGGTTCCTGGAAAAGAGCAGATCGGATCCTTTTGTCGTTATTGTTCTTCTCGTCAGTTTCCCATCATTCACCCCCCCAGTAAAGCTGGCCATAGGCATTATACAAAATGAGGTCATTCCCCTCCTCTGCTGCCTGCCCAAAGCAGAATAGGGGCAACCCCTGGTGTGACCTGATCAGACTGACGCACAGTCAGTGAGCTGCCGTCCTCATGCTCCTGTATACTGCAGCCTGCGGTGCCTGGAAAGTGAGCAAAAATGTGAGCAAAGCATCAGAGAGCTGCAGAGCTCTGGAGGACTGTGTGCTTTCCCACTTAAGGTACACATTCACACCTCTGTGTGAACCGGCCCTTTAATCTCTCCAGTCTGTACAGTCACAGATAGAATCGCATCCCTGTATGTGTTCTGTATCCTGCATGGCCGCAGGCGAGAGACTCGTCAGCCAAAATGTCAGTGCAGCTCTGGGGTATAATACAAGAGGTACATCAGGATCAGTAATGTATGTACACAGTGACTGCACAAGCAGAATAGTGAGTGCAGCTCTGGAGTATAATACAGGATGTAACTCAGGATCAGTACAGGATAAGAAATGTAATGTATGTACACAGTGACTCCACCAGCAGAATAGTGAGTGCTGCTCTGGAGTATAATACAGGATGTAACTCAGGATCAGTAATGTAATGTATGTACACAGTGACTGCATCAGCAGAATAGTGAGCGCAGCTCTGGAGTATAATACAGGATGTAACTCAGGATCAGTACAGGATAAGTAATGTAATGTATGTACACAGTGACTGCATTTAAAGCGAGTGTAGTACTACAAAGAGTTAAAACTTAACATTTATTGCAACTAAATAAAAAAGTAATATACAAGTCCGAAGGACCTAAAAGCAAGTATAAGCCTGTCTGTGATAGTGAGTGACCCTAACAATCAATAGCTCATTATGTCCAGGAATATAGCCGTATGTGATACCCACATAGTCTACCTGTAACATCACACAGAGAATGGCGGGAATATAGTAACGGAGCTCTCAAGACAGTGTCTCAAACATATCATGTCTCAAGCCACAAGAACCTTAATACATTTACACAATTGATGGTGAGCCTTTAAACACTTATAAAATATGTGATGGAACGACCTCACCGGATAGAATGTTGGTTCTTGCTCTCTGGCTTTAAAACAGCTCCATGTGATGGGGCATCCAAAACCTTATTCAGCCTCCAGCAACTCACAGCACACCGCTCCCAACGCGTTTCATTGCCTCAGCTAATCATCAGGGGAGAAGAGGGTGTCATGCAGTATAGAAGCTGGCATCAAACGCTCAGCTTATTCATTAGACAGTGCCGATAACAGGCAGATAGGTCCTCCTTTTAGATATGCCCGCGCTGACAATATGTGCACAGTGACTGCACCAGCAGAATAGAGAGTGCAGCTCTGGAGTATAATACAGGATGTAACTCAGGATCAGCAATGTAATGTATGTACACAGTGACTGCACCAGCAGAATAGTGAGCGCAGCTCTGGAGTATAATACAGGATGTAACTCAGGATCAGTACAGGATAAGTAATGTAATGTATGTACACAGTGACTGCATCAGCAGAATAGCGAGTGCAGCTTTGGAGTATAATAAAGGATGTAACTCAGGATCAGTACAGGATCAGTAATGTAATGTATGTACACAGTGACTGGACCGGCAGAATAGTGAGTCCAGCTCTGGAGTATAATACAGGATGTAATTCAGGATCAGTAATGTAATGTCTGTACACAGTGACTGCACCAGCAGAATAGTGAGTGCTGCTCTGGAGTATAATACAAGAGGTACCTCAGGATCAGTACAGGATCAGTAATGTAATGTACACAGTGACTGCACCAGCAGAATAGTGAGTGCAGCTCTGGAGTATAATACAGGATGTAATTCAGGATCAGTAATGTAATGTATGTACACAGTGACTGCACCAGCAGAATAGTGAGTGCAGCTCTGGAGTATAATACAAGAGGTACCTCAGGATCAGTAATGTATGTACACAGTGACTGCACCAGCAGAATAGTGAGTGCAGCTCTGGAGTATAATACAAGAGGTACCTCAGGATCAGTAATGTAATGTATGTACACAGTGACTGCACCAGCAGAATAGTGAGTGCAGCTCTGGAGTATAATACAAGAGGTACCTCAGGATCAGTAATGTAATGTATGTACACAGTGACTGCACCAGGAGAACAGTGAGTGCAGCTCTGGAGTATAATACAGGATGTAACTCAGGATCAGTACAGGATAAGTAATGTAATGTATGTACACAGTGACTGCACCAGCAGAATAGTGAGTGCAGCTCTGGAGTATAATACAAGAGGTACCTCAGGATCAGTAATGTATGTACACAGTGACTGCACCAGCAGAATAGTGAGTGCAGCTCTGGAGTATAATACAGGATGTAACTCAGGATCAGTAATGTAATGTATGTACACAGTGACTGCACCAGCAGAATAGTGAGTGCAGCTCTGGAGTATAATACAAGAGGTACCTCAGGATCAGTAATGTATGTACACAGTGACTGCACCAGCAGAATAGTGAGTGCAGCTCTGGAGTATAATACAAGAGGTACCTCAGGATCAGTAATGTAATGTATGTACACAGTGACTGCACCAGGAGAACAGTGAGTGCAGCTCTGGAGTATAATACAGAGCTGTTACACATATATTGTTGTGAGATGATATACACTATTAGCTATGAGTGGACAGTGTTGATGACGGCTATGAATCTACATCTCCAGTGATATCAGCAATCAGCGTGTCCTGACAGCAGACATACCTGCATCGCTGTGTGATCTCCTGAGTGCCTCAGACTTGCCTGATGTGGTGGATCGGGGCCTCTGGCCGTTTTATGTCATACAATGCTGATTAATCAGATCGATCACAATCTTACTTTTTTTCCCCATTGTCCGCATAATACACAGGATACCAGTCCTCTCGCCTATAGTCCCCTCTCCGCGGCCCCCACAGACAAGCAAATATTTGTGAGCTGGATTTTGTGGCCATGTTTACTGTGGGCTTAGCACGGACTCTACATGGAGGGTCGGATGCCCGGCTGCTCCCAGGAACTCTGCCTCATATATCAGATTTGTAAGAAAAAAATTATGTGGATTACAAATCCATGATCCCTCCTTTTAATTGTCATCATCTGATCGACTGCTGTCAAATTATCTTGTTGTCCTTTATTGATAAAAAATAGCAGATGGGGAAACTTTACAGTTCCCCTGTCATCCAGTTTCCCTCTGACCACTCCCTGTTGCTTTTTCTCGAGTCTCTGTGTCAGTCTACACTGTAGTTTTGTCATTCTTTTCATGAATTAGGTGGCGCAGGATGAACATATGGGTTCAAATAAATGGTAAGATGATTTTTCATTGGTAGTTTGGGTCAGGTCAGCTTACAGCTAGCGGTTTCTTTCATCTTCTGTCTCCTGCTCACTGTTATCAGTCACTTTAGGTCAAAAGTTTTGGAACGAGTGATAGAAATCTCCAGTGGTGCAAACATTCCTTTATATGTGAATGATATGAGCTCATAACACTCCGCTCAGGTCCAATCTTCAGCCTAATACTGGCGGTTATGTCATTAGCAGGGCGCGCTCGGTACATTCTCGCAGCAGGGTCCGGCTGATGGTTATCACACTGTGGGAGCCTCTGTTTATTACCACAGTTTTAATGACTTTGTAGGTCATTCGATATGTCCGACAGGCGCCTCCCGACAATCATTAACTCCAGGAAATGCCCTCTCTATCAGCTGGAGTCATTACATGGGGGGGCGCAAACTTTTCCAAGGCCTCTGCCCAGAGGAGCGTTCCCATGCGGTCAGCAGATCGGCTTCAGCCGGAACTTATCCCACTGTTTACACAATGCCAGAGATTAAACTGCAAATTCGGCTCATGGCTGCCATCCCAGCGAACGGGATTTCTAGGAGTCGTTCTGCCGTGTATTGATTCATTCCAGGATCTTTACCTAAATAGTCACAGTTCACAGAGCAGCTCCGCAGCCTAATAGATGGCGCAGGTCGCTATGAACACCGCCGTCTCTGCATCTTCTGGGTTTTTACTTCTGTGCACACAGCAAAAAATGTTTTACCAATTCAAAACCTACAGACTGGAATTTTCCCATTGCAAAATTAGATAATTTACATCTTCAGCAACTAGAAGCCCCTCAGACCTTCATTATGTTATAATAAAGGATATAATAATAATAAAAGTAGTTATGCTCTAGAGAACGAGCCGCTACTGAGGCCGCTCAACAGTAATGATGGTGATCGCTGTCATAGACCCCAAAGATGGTGAATAGATTGTGACCCCCATTTTGGGACAGCGATGATAATGTCTGCAAAGAGCTGCTGAAAAAGATGGCGCTATATAAGCAAAGCATAATAAATAAAATAAATTAAAAGGTTGGACTCCAATACTACAGTTACTTATGAAATTAGTCTGCATATAAAGTTGAGTCACTATAATGCTAATACATTGTTTCTAGGAATGAGCCTGTGTTATATTCCAGAGCTGCAATCACTATTCTGCTGGTCCAGTCACTGTGTATATACATTACATTACTGATCCTGAGTTACAGCCTGTTTTATACCCCAGAGCTGCGCTCACTATTCTGCTGGTGCAGTCACTGTGTACATACATTACATTACTGATCCTGTACTGATCCTGAGTTACATCCTGTATTATACCCCAGAGCTGCACTCACTATTCTGCTGGTGCAGTCACTGTGTACATACATTACATTACTGATCCTGTACTGATCCTGAGTTACATCCTGTATTATACCCCAGAGCTGCACTCACTATTCTGCTGGTGCAGTCACTGTGTACATACATTACATGACTGATCCTCTACTGATCCTGAGTTACATCCTGTATTATACCCCAGAGCTGCACTCACTATTCTGCTGGTCTGGTGGAGTCACTGTGTACATACATTACATTACTGATCCTGAGTTACATCCTGTATTATACCCCAGAGCTGCGCTCACTATTCTGCTGGTGCAGTCACAGTGCACATACATTACATTACTGATCCTGCACTAATCCTGAGTTACATCCTGTATTATACCCCAGAGCTGCACTCACTATTCTGCTGGTCTGGTGGAGTCACTGTGTACATACATTACATTACTTATCCTGTACTGATCCCGAGTTACATCCTGTATTATACCCCAGAGCTGCACTCACTATTCTGCTGGTGCAGTCACGGTGTACATACATTACATTACTGATCCTGAGTTACATCCTGTATTGTACTCCAGAGCTGCACTCACTATTCTGCTGGTCTGGTGGAGTCACTGTGTACATACATTACTTTACTGATCCTGTACTGATCCTGAGTTACGTCCTGTATTATACCCCAGAGCTGCACTCACTATTCTGCTGGTGCAGTCACTGTGTATATACATTACTTTACTGATCCTGTACTGATCCTGAGTTACATCCTGTGTTATACTCCAGAGCTGCACTCACTATTCTGCTGGTGCAGTCACTGTGTACATACATTACATTACTGATCCTGAGTTACATCCTGTATTATACTCCAGAGCTGCACCCACTATTCTGCTGGTCTGGTGGAGTCACTGTGTACATACATTACTCATACGGTACCGATCCTGAGTGATGTCCCGTGTAAGGCCGTGTTCACATGATACATTCCCATTGCGGGTTTTTGTGGGTTTGTTTGCTGCAATTTTCTGAAAATGAGCTAAAATCACCACGTTTCTACCTTGAGTTTTTTGGGGTTTTCTTTTTTGCTGTGATCCTCTGAAAATCATCTTGTGAATGTTCACTTATTCTTCAGAGCTGCAAACAGAATTCTGCTATCTT
The DNA here is from genome assembly GCF_046119375.1 of Phyllobates terribilis. Classification (NCBI taxonomy): domain Eukaryota; kingdom Metazoa; phylum Chordata; class Amphibia; order Anura; family Dendrobatidae; genus Phyllobates; species Phyllobates terribilis. Next base: position 97,115,723 of record NW_027362773.1, on the reverse strand, counting down.
CAGAGCTGAAATCTCCCAGCGTTCCTTACGGAGCATCTGCAGACGATTTAGTTTCAGGAGCGTCCTCTCTTCTCCGGGCACTGTACATCTTTATATATTTGCCCACCCGTGTTCTGTGAATACCTGTTCCATGTATAAAAATGCCCCTTTCATGGTTTGTGTAGATGCCTCGCAATATCCGCACTGTCGGCAGGTCAGCTTCTATCCTGCCAGGACAAGCTGCATTCTCTGATTCCGTCTTTTCTGCTTGTGCCCACGAGGCTCGATAAAACACATGTACGAGAAGTGGCTGATTCACTGCAGCCTCCGTCTAACCTCAAACCTCTTTAACAGAGAAGAGAATGATTTCATCAGTCCGGCATTCCTGCTCTCCCACTAGAAATTCATTACCTGCAGTCGCAGAGCTCACTTCTATTCCGGTGCTTGGTTCTGGAAAGCAGCAGTAAATCTGTTTCCTTCCAAACATATATCTAAATTTGTTCCATTGCAGCCCAGTAAAATCATTGGAACGGAGCAATAGACGTTGGCTTCCTCCGGCGGGGCCGTATGTGCAGCGTTACGTCATATTCTTGTACGCACTTCTGTGGAGTCGGGGTAATGCTCAGATCAGCTCTGGATTATACACAGCTGCAGGGGCTATAAATGTTCCATCGTAAGCAATTCTGATCAACTATTTACAACCTTCCACTCATAACTGGTAAAGCAATATGCTGATATGTGAGCTCTATAGACCATGACACATTAACAGGGGGTGCAGCGCACCCCCACCCCTGTGTTCTGAGGCTCCACAGGGTGTTCTGCCATAAAGAAGAATTAATTGGCACTGATCCGTTCCCTTCTGCTGATGCATGCACAAGCTTGAAGGCTGCTGAACTGTAGTCTCCCGGTATTACCTGTGGAGATTGGCCTCCTAGGAGGTTTGAGGTGCATTTAGACAAGCTGACAATCCGTGAACCAGAGTTTGCTAGAAAAACCTGAAGATTGAGCAAAATGCTTATTCTTCTGGTAATTGAATCATCTATGGCAGAATAAATATCGTTATCGGCAGCACATTGCCCCTTGGAAAAGTCCAGTGAGACCACTGGTGGACACAGACAGAAGAGGGGCCCCTGTGTAAGAACAATATATGGGTCCTTTGCAGTCCAAGGGCTTCTCATAATCTACAATTCCACCGTCCTTGGAGTTGGATGTGGCCCCCTTATCTCTTGGGCCACTGTGCGGCTCTACAGGTTGCACCAGTGATTTGTCCGCCCCTGATTGAGATGGCCAACAAATTACTGATGGAGCAGAACAATACTGCATTTTGTTTCCTCCGCTCATCCCCTGTTTTCATGGGGTAATGGGCTACGCAGGACGATGATTTTGATGCCGGTATAAATGATCTAATCACCAGACAAACGAGTGTCTGTTAACAGGCCAGTAACCGAGTTTGGTATATAGTCGATTGGTGCTTGTTAACTGTCCGAAATTGGGCCATCGGGATGGACCTTTATATGGGATAATGTGCTGCCAATAACGTAGATTTTTAGTCTGGAATGAACAATCCAATCACCGGTTGCCGGGCAATCACTGGTCTCCTCGGTCGTCGGGCAATCACTGGTCTCCTCGGTCGTCGGGCAATCACTGGTCTCCTCGGTCGTCGGGCAATCACTGGTCTCCTCGGTCGTCGGGCAATCACTGGTCTCCTCGGTCGTCGGGCAATCACTGGTCTCCTCGGTCGTCGGATGATCGATCACTGGTCTCCTCGGTCGTCGGATGATCGATCACTGGTCTCCTCGGTCGTCGAGCGATCGATCACTGGTCTCCTCGGTCGTCGAGCGATCGATCACTGGTCTCCTCGGTCGTTGGCCGATCACTGGTCTCCTCGGTCGTCGGCCGATCACCTTATTTGTCTAGTGATCACCTGCTTGTCATCTCATTCATTGAGTGATCTCCTGTACGGTCACAGGCCAATAATCAAGAATAAATGTTCTTCTGAATGAACACTTGATCACAGATTATTGGGTCATCTAGATGCACTTCTAATAACCATTGTTCTGTTCCCATCAGTATTAATTGCTCAAATTCTAATGCAGATTATATCTAGTTTTAATATTTCATTTTAAGCGTAAATCTTTTCATCATCTTTGCATTTTGCAATGGCTGAATGTAGCAGAACTAATACAACAAACCCTACAATAATTCAGAGCGTCTGTATCTGTTACCGGGGGCAGATAAACAGATACAGGTGGAAGACGTCACAACGAAGAAGCTATTTACTCTGCTATTTCAGCAAATAAAGACTCCCTGAGTCCACATGCGAAACAAGCGCAGATATATATAGTCAGCAACAAAGCAATGTATTTATATATCGGGAACGCAGCCAAATCTGGGGGACGGAGGGGTAATTTCTGTCTGGGGCAATTGAAGTATTTGCTGAGACTCTGCTTACATATCCCTGATGAGCGTGCAGTTGCTGTTGCCCACATGATGAGCATGCAGTTGCTGTTGCCCCACATGATGAGCGTGCAGTTGCTGCTGCTCCACATGATGAGCGTGCAGTTGCTACTGCTCCACATGATGAGCGTGCAGTTGCTACTGCTCCACATGATGAGCGTGCAGTTGCTACTGCTCCACATGATGAGCGTGCAGTTGCTACTGCTCCACATGATGAGCGTGCAGTTGCTACTGCTCCACATGATGAGCGTGCAGTTGCTACTGCTCCACATGATGAGCGTGCAGTTGCCGCTGCTCCACATGATGAGCGTGCAGTTGCCGCTGCTCCACATGATGAGCGTGCAGTTGCCGCTGCTCCACATGATGAGCGTGCAGTTGCCGCTGCTCCACATGATGAGCGTGCAGTTGCCGCTGCTCCACATGATGAGCGTGCAGTTGCCGCTGCTCCACATGATGAGCGTGCGGTTGCCGCTGTTCCACATGATGAGCGTGCGGTTGCCGCTGCTCCACATGATGAGCGTGCGGTTGCCGCTGCTCCACATGATGAGCGTGCAGTTGCCGCTGCTCCACATGATGAGCGTGCAGTTGCCGCTGCTCCACATGATGAGCGTGCAGTTGCCGTTGCCCCACATGAGCGCGCAGTAGCTGTTGCCCCACATGATGAGCGTGCAGTAGCTGTTGCCCCACATGATGAGCGCGCAGTTGCTGTTGCCCCACATGATGAGCGCGCAGTTGCTGTTGCCCCACATGATGAGCGCGCAGTTGCTGTTGCCCCACATGATGAGCGTGCAGTTGCTGCTGCTCCACATGATGAGCATGCAGTTGCTGTTGCCCCACATGATGAGCATGCAGTTGCTGTTGCCCCACATGATGAGCATGCAGTTGCTGTTGCCCCACATGATGAGCATGCAGTTGCTGCTGCTCCACATGATGAGCGCGCAGTTGCTGCTGCTCCACATGATGAGCATGCAGTTGCTGTTGCCCCACATGATGAGCATGCAGTTGCTGTTGCCCCACATGATGAGCATGCAGTTGCTGTTGCCCCACATGATGAGCGCGCAGTTGCTGTTGCCCCACATGATGAGCGCGCAGTTGCTGTTGCCCCACATGATGAGCGCGCAGTTGCTGTTGCCCCACATGATGAGCGTGCAGTTGCTGTTGCCCCACATGATGAGCATGCAGTTGCTGTTGCCCCACATGATGAGCATGCAGTTGCTGTTGCCCCACATGATGAGCATGCAGTTGCTGTTGCCCCACATGATGAGCATGCAGTTGCTGTTGCCCCACATGATGAGCATGCAGTTGCTGCTGCTCCACATGATGAGCGCGCAGTTGCTGCTGCTCCACATGATGAGCATGCAGTTGCTGCTGCTCCACATGATGAGCATGCAGTTGCTGTTGCCCCACATGATGAGCATGCAGTTGCTGTTGCCCCACATGATGAGCATGCAGTTGCTGTTGCCCCACATGATGAGCATGCAGTTGCTGTTGCTCCACATGATGAGCATGCAGTTGCTGCTGCTCCACATGATGAGCGCGCAGTTGCTGCTGCTCCACATGATGAGCATGCAGTTGCTGTTGCCGCACATGATGAGCATGCAGTTGCTGTTGCCCCACATGATGATCATGCAGTTGCTGTTGCCCCACATGATGAGCATGCAGTTGCTGCTGCTCCACATGATGAGCATGCAGTTGCTGCTGCTCCACATGATGAGCGCGCAGTTGCTGCTGCTCCACATGATGAGCGCGCAGTTGCTGCTGCTCCACATGATGAGCGCGCAGTTGCTGCTGCTCCACATGATGAGCATGCAGTTGCTGTTGCCCCACATGATGAGCATGCAGTTGCTGTTGCCCCACATGATGAGCATGCAGTTGCTGTTGCCCCACATGATGAGCATGCAGTTGCTGTTGCCCCACATGATGAGCATGCAGTTGCTGCTGCCCCACATGAGGAGCATGCAGTTGCTGCTGCTCCACATGATGAGCGCGCAGTTGCTGCTGCTCCACATGATGAGCGTGCAGTTGCCGTTGCTCCACATGCGTCGTGCACACAGGGGCTGACATCCGTGTTTTGTTTGCCTCCCTGCAAGCGCCTATTCAGTATTTGCTTAGGAAAATTCCCAGACCTGTGAGCAGTTTGCTTTTTCTTTACTGCTGTCTGTGCCGGCTGCTGGCACTTTACTGGTTAATGACTTGTGAGATCAGGTTTCCCTGAGACTTCTGAAGTGCAAGGTTTTTTTTTTTCCACTGGTGAGACTTCCAGTGATTGTCAGGGCTCCTACATGTGCTCCAGAGACAAAACTTTTGTCAGGAAGGAGGATATGAGTGCACTCAGAGAACACTGTCCTCAATGAAGGTGTCACCGGCCACTGGTGGCCAGGCTTCCATGTCCAGCATTGTCCAAGGGCGACCGAACCGAACCATCCAATGGACGGGGAACTGCAGGAGGTGAGTGGTGCAGGCAGGGGCCATCTGATGTGTAGAATCTACATATTATATCAGGATTTTCATCGTCTTGTTCTTGTGTGGGGTTAAGGGTCCACGGACGCTTCTTCACAACTTAGACCTGTCAGGGCTGCGGCTTCTTCTTGCCAACTTTTTATGACCTTCATAGAAGGTGAAATGAAACTGCTGGTAGTAAATATCAGGCAAATAGAGGTGTTAATAAGTTTCTCCAGAAAATATAGGACCCTGCTGTATTCTGGAGTAAATTGTGGATCAGCAGAAGTTGTTACATTGTTGCAATGTAGTAATAATATACATAAATAAATAAAACCAGAGCCCCTGTGTTTGCTGAAGGCTGGTTATCTGCTTTCTCTTTATAGAATATTGATAGATGGGGTCTGACAAACATTTTAGGAGAAGAATAAAATCCTCCATTCAGATGACAGAGCAGATCAAGCCGGGCCGGCGGGGCACTAAGTAATTAATTTTTCTCCTTTTTCCTTTAATCCTGTTAGTTTGGATTAGTATTATTCCTCCCCTCCCCCTGACTACCTCCTCTTTATCACATCCCCCTGCAGCCATGGCAGCCTCATAGGAAGCATTGTCTTCCACAATTGCCCAAAACTAGTTCTTCCAGCTCGCAGTGTGTAATTAATAGGGTCTGCTGATTCCCAGGGCGTTCACAGGGTCATAGGAGAGCGGCGAGCTGACCGCTGGGGATCTGCCCTGACCTGGGTCAGGCAGGACTGGATCTGGTCAGGAGGTGGATCCCGGCCGTGTGCTGAGTAAGCCAGGCGTGCCTGCCCCGCTCATCTGTGTTTGCTCTAGATTCTCTACCGCTTACGTACATCTATCTTCAATTAAAGGAGATGTCCACTTGGATATTTTTTCTCCGATACTGTAAAAAAATGTTTTATTTTGCCTGTTTGGAAGTAGAAAAGATGGAAATTATGGAGATTTTATCTACATTAATGCTACAGTGTAACATCCTCGGTGGCGATTCATTAATACTGGCTGACCATCTCAGGGGTGCACCACTTTATCCTGCATTTGTAGGACCACATGAATAAATTTTCACTGTATGTTTCCTAGCAAAAACTGAGCAAATCCCATCTAGGTGAATTAGTTGAAATTAGAGCTAAAATCTGTGCCTGTGATCTAACCTTTCTTTGTGCAATCCCACCTCAATAGTGGAGCGAATTGATTTGCAGGACCCTGGTCCATCAGCCACATCAGTGTCCGGATGGGAGCTCTGCGGACCTCCTCTACCTGACTGTAACCCCAGCGCCTCTTTTGATCATTTAGCACGTTTGCGTCACCCTGCAACTATGATGTTGCTCCAGACCAGCTAATTAGAAGTGGTGCCAGGGATACAGGTAGAAGGATGTCCGCAGAGTTCTGGTCCGGTGGTCCCCGAATACTGGTGTGGCCGATGGGCTACAGTCCTGCAAATTTATTCTACTTTCCCCATGAAACTAAAGGCCCCCCATACATATTAAAGTCAACGGAACCTGTAGATTTCAGCAGGATCGGCCAAACCTCTGATTTTTCTTTTTTATTTGAGGCCTCCAGACTCTAATGAAGGAGGAGAGAAAGATCGGCCAGTGTGAACACTTACTCCAACACTCAATCTTTTTTCTCTCCAGCTGCTGGTAGATGTATCTGGAGGGTACAGGGGTCTTCGCTCTATAAGATTTTTGCTGAGACCAGCTTTTTTTTGTGTATGGTGGAGTCGAGCGAGATGGCTGATGGTGAAGGGTCATCCCACAAGTGACGAGCACCCTAATGTACCGCCACGTAGCATGGCTGTTGTAATAAGGTGGGGGTTGAGGGTTCGTCAGTGACAATTCATTTATATTTAAAATAGGGTTGTTGCCATTAAAATAGAATATTTGTTTCTGCACCCAGTCCATGATGACCAGATCGATTCTGTGCAGAGAAAAACACTTCCATCAGTCTTAAAGGGGATGTCCACTTTTGATGGCTTAATACTTTCCAAAATACATATATGGAAAATGCAAAAGAAATTTATTACATACTTGATTTTTTTTTTTTTATAGATCATCGGTTTCCAACCTGTAGCTTTCTAGCTGCTGCGAGACTACAACTGCCAGCTGCTGACACGGTATGCTGGGAATTGTAGTTGCATCGCAGCTAGAAAGGCACAAGTAGGAGACTGAAGTTTGGTAAGTTTTAATTAGTGTGGGTCGGCTGCATTGGCCTTGGTTTGCCCCTGTTTTGGCCCAGCTTTTCTCTGACTCTGTTATTAGCTATTTTGGCCTCTGGGTTGGGTCCAGGACTGTGTTTCTGGGTCATTTGCACTGCCCACACTGGCAGCAAAGCGAGCAGTGCAAGCAGATGAGAGCGTTCCAGGGAATTTAGAGTATAAACAGGGCAGTGCCCAAAATAGTGCGGCTGGAATGTGAGATTAGGGTCTGGTGGATGGGAGCGCAGGGACGGCTCCTCTCTCCTCTTCAGTCCTTGGTATGAGGCAGCATGTGCCGGGTCTGGTAGATGGGAGCGCAGGGACGACTTCTCTCTCCTCTTCAGTCCCTGGTATGAGGCAGCATGTGCCTGCTCTGGTGGATGTGAGCGCAGGGAAGGCTCCTCTCTCCTCTTCAGTCCTTGGTATGAGGCAGTATGTGCCGGGTCTGGTGGATGGGAGCGCAGGGACGGCTTCTCTCCTCTTCAGTCCTTGGTATGAGGCAGTGAGTGCTGGGTCTGGTGGATGGAAGCGCAGAGACGGCTTCTCTCCTCTTCAGTCCTTGGTATGAGGCAGCATGTGCCGACTCTGGTGGATGGGAGCACAGGGACGGCTTCTCTCCTCTTCAGTCCTTGGTATGAGGCAGTGTGTGCTGGGTCTGGTGGATGGGAGCGCAGAGACGGCTTCTCTTCTCTGGTGCAGTACCAGATCCTTGGTATCAGGGAGTGTGTGCGGGGTCTGGTGGATGGGAGCGCAGAGACGGCTTCTCTCTCCGGTGCAGTACCAGATCCTTGGTATCAGGGAGTGTGTGCGGGGTCTGGTGGATGGGAGCGCAGAGACTTCTTCTCTCTCCGGTGCAGTGCCAGATCCTTGGTATCGGGGAGTGTGTGCGGGGTCTGGTGGATGGGAGTGCAGGGACGGCTTCTCTCTCCGGTGCAGTATCCGAACTTTGGTATCAGGGGGCGTGTGCGGGGTCTGGTGGATGGGGAGCACAGGGTTTGCTTCTCTCTCCGCTTCAGTCCTTGGTATGAGGGAGAGTGTGCCGGGGTCTGGGACCACCCTGGCTGGTACTAGCGAAAACCATTCTATGCCTTTACCACAATGTGACTCTCTTTTCGTTGCTTTTTTGTATCAGGAGGTCATCATGAACTCTTTGAAAAGTGCATTGAACCTGTTACTCTCTGTTATCAGCCCCGTCACACTGGGCAGAAGCTGGCTGCAGTGTTCTTCCATGATTAGTCTGGTCACAACCGATCTTGTCTCTTGCAGTTGGGATGACAGTAGCTCTGTGAGCAGTGGGATCAGCGACACCATTGACAACCTGAGCACAGACGACATTAACACCAGCTCCTCTATCAGCTCGTACGCCAACACGCCAGCGTCCTCACGGAAGAACCTGGATGTGCAGGTATGATGGTCCATGAGGGCAGTCCACAAGGGGGATCCTAATGTCTGGAGAGTTCCTTATACTTCTTTAATGCAGGGCATGAACTGAATTTGCAAAATGTGTGTGTAGAGTGAAAATCCAGATTATTCCCTGACCCTGTGTGCTTGGATGATGTAGATCTGTAAGTCATTTTTCCAGGAGTTCACACTTCATCTCTAAATCCCCATTGACCCGGGCGGATAGAAACCTGTTATTTTTCTTCTCCTCCCTGAGATTTTCGTCTTCTGCTTCTCTTGGAGCCAGTTTTCAGCTTTTTTTTGTGGATAATTTATCCTCCCATGTCAGGGTGGATTCTGTGTGTCACTGTGATGTGTCCCTGCACCGAAAATAAGGCAATTACCTAACGATCAGGGGAGTGAGGATCCTTACATGATCCTCTACTGATTTTCACCATGTGCCTGAACTTTATCTCTCAACCCCCATAAGACATGGAGCCCCTTGTTCCCCACATTTAGTATGGGTACATGTGGCAACCACTCCTGACCATACACTGGTGCCCCTCAGTAGTCTGCCCTATGCCAGACCCATTGCTGGGGCCGAGGGGCATTCATTATGGCCATTACTGCCATTGTACTTCCCATAATTTCAGGCTGAGTCTAGATTGCGGGCTGTAGGTTGCACTTCTCTGCGGCGGTGATGATGGTGGGTGTTTGTGTGTAAGCACGCTGGTATTTCGGGGCGAGTTTTCTTATCCCAGACTGTTGTGCAAACAGATCAGGCTTCTTCTGTGATGTGTCAGGGCATCTGCTTTCATTATTAGCTAAAAAGAAGCGTAAATTATCTAAAAACTGTGAGAACAAGGTTGTCAGATGTCTGGTGCTTTATCTTTACAAGTGATGATTAATCTATGGGATCCAGCAAGAACTCGCCCAGTTATAGTGCTCTGAAAGTGTGGGAAGCCGGCCCCATACACACTAGATGAAAGCCGCCCTTTTGATGTGTATGGGGGCCTCCGGACAGATGAAGTTGGGGGACCGAATGAATGCACACATGGAAATTCAATGTTCAATACTTTTGATTCCAGGGGAAAAAGCTGCCGCTCGAGGGTTCTGGCAGCGGCTTTATCCTGTCTCCTCATTTGCATGAATTCATGTTCATATATGGGAAGTCGGGAGAGATGGCTGCTCACCAAGCGGCCATACAGCTGACAGCCCCACCATTCTGACCTCACTTTTCCCTTTAAGATTACTTCAGCTCATAGTAGAAGACATCTGTCACCAGGAGCTAAATCTGCACTGATTCCCAGGTCTACTTCTTTGTAGTTACCTTGTTTTCGCTGCTCTATGTCCCGGGGGTAGATCTGTAATATCCATATAATTAGTTGTATGGCTGCTTCTATAAACAGGCTCCTGCCATACAGCTGACTTCCCTTAATGAATATACTGGAGAATCAGTGCTGCACTGTAAAGTAACGACATGAAAAGAATGCAGATGTGACAATTACATAGAGAAATAAATATATATATATATATATATATATATATATATATATATATATATATATATATATATATATATATATATATATATATATATATATATATATATATATATATATATGCACAACAGCTATGGACCTTACTTCTTCCACTGAAGGAGCGGTCTGTCTCACAGGTGCTAGTGGGGAAAGGTCTAGGGGCTTTTATGGCCACAGTACACACGGAGACGTATCATTTACAGATATCTGGTAAAACTCTGCTCTTTTTATTCGAGTAAGAAAACCACCCCCCACTCATACCTAACACGATTCTCATCTGATTTTCATCCGTTTGCACCTCACATGCAACCTAATAATCACCCCTGCTCCTCATCATCACCCCACATTATATAATCCCAGCTAATTCTCACTCCGTCCTTCAGAAAATCCCACCTGATTTTTATTTAACCCCAAATGTTTGACTTCAAGCTGATCCAATGCCCCCTGTCACCCCCCTCCCATAATATCTAGGCTTTATATTGTGTTTGATTTGATAGATTATGTGGAGGGGATGGAAAATTTTCCTGGTCATTATTCATTATACTATTGCACATATAGTTGTGTAATTCTTCCTATCACCTGCGGAGGAGCTGTAGGGAAATTGAACACTTGCTGTCCATTTCACCCAACAGATTACATACGATCACTGGGGGTCTCGGCAGAGGGATGACCTATTGTATACTTAGAATTATGAGACTCTTCAAACAATATTGGATTGTTCAAGGGGGGCAGTACGTTATGGTGGGAACCCCTTCTACACCCGATTCTCAGGGCACCGTGTATTGATTGCATTGAGCAGAGATTTCTCATTTCCACTTTTTAATAGATTTCAATGTCTTCTTTAAAGACTGACACAGAAAAACACTTGCAGATCGACCGTAACTCCCTCTGGTCCGGAGATGACTTGAAGAGATCAAATGGCATCTCGGACAGCGGCATGAAGATGGAGTCTGGCTGTAAATGGAGGAAGAACCCCTCTGACCTGTCCGACGAGTCCGATAAAAGCACATCCGGAAGGAAGAACACTGTCATATCCCAGACAGGGTCCTGGAGGCGAGGAATGACTGCTCAAGTGGGGATCACAAGCCCCCGGACAAAGACCACCACGGGGGCGCTGAAAACACCAGGGACTGGTAAGATGACCCAGAGCCACAACTCTAGAGATTTATGATGTCATCAGCCCTTTACAGAGTTCAGACAGGGGTGTGCCGATCCCTGTTCCTTAATTATTAGTTTGTTTGCTACTTAAAGGGGAGGTTCACCTATTTCACAGTTATATTTTTCTGCAAGGACATTGCAAATAAAGCAGTCTTAATATATATATATTTATGATATTACATCATGGTTTTCTATGAACTATAGACTTAGATTATTTGATTATTAGTTGTAGCCTGTTTTTTACACCAGAGTGGCATTCTCAATTCTGAAGAGCTTATAGAGGACCTGTCACTTGTTCAAAAAATTGAGTTTTGTACCTTGTAAAAATCCCTAAGCTTCTCTGATTCTGTTGCTCTTTTCCGTTTTGCTCTGCATAGCTCCTTTGCAGAGATATTCACATTTGATGTTTCAGAGCACAGTATGGGAAATCTCTGCTTGCAGACCAACTGGGCATTTCTTCAGAGCCTTGTCTGGGGGGGGGGGGCGTACGCCGAGCTGTGTTGATTGACCCCATCTAGGGGGGGGGGGGTGAAAGCACACGGCCCCCAGAGAAGACTCTAAAGAAACACCCAGTTGAACTACAAGCAGAGATTTCACAAACTGTGCTCCCAAAGCAACAAATGAAAATATCTCTGCAATGGAGCGACACAGAGCAAAATGGAAAAAAGCGGCAGAACCAAGGAAGCTCAGGGACTTTTACAAGGTATTTAACTGAATTTTTTTAAACAAGTGACAGGTCCCCTTTAAATCTCTCAGCATCCTCTACTTGTTCATTGTCTACATAGAGCCTAATATGGGGATTTGCATTCTGGGAAGTGCCTGAAAAACTGAATGATTTCTCCCTCCCTGCATAATAGGAGTTCAGCTAAGTTGTTAGGGAATTCTCTGTCTACAAACTTGCTGACTGTTTCCACAGACAAGTAAATGCATTTCTGGGGTATAATGTAAACTGGTATCTAGCGGCATTGCTCAATCCAACTCGCCTGGATTATAAAGTGTCAATTTATATTATTTTTTTGCCTTTTGACAGGAAAAACAGACGATGCAAAAGTATCCGAGAAAGGAAGAGTGTCTCCAAAGTCAGCACAGGTGAAACGTTCGCCGTCAGACGCCGGCCGCAGCAGTGGTGACGAGACCAAGAAATCTCTGAGCAATTCCTCACGGACAATCACTGCCAACACTAATACCTTTGGGTTTAAGAAACCGGGGAGCTCAGTGGTCGGTATGCCGATCATCACAACCAGCGGAGCAACCATCACCAGCGGCTCTGCCACCTTGGGTAAAATGCCAAAGTCTTCCGGGCTGATAGGACGGTCTTCCAACCGCAAGGCCAGTGTGGATGGATCGCACAATGATGATGGATACCTACAGCTCAGTGCCAGGACCAACCTCCAGTACCGCAGCTTACCACGTCCCAGCAAGTCACGGAGCGGAACTGGTAACCGGTCCAGCACCAGTAGCATTGACTCTAATATCAGCAGCAAGTCGGCAGGGCTCCCTGTCCCCAAACTAACCAGCAAGATGACTCTTAACTCTGTGTCTGGACTGATGAATCAAACCGACCGTGAGAAAGGAATTTCATCCGACAACGAGAGCGTCGCCTCTGGTAACTCCATAAAAATGAACCCGGCATCACAAGGTGTCCCGAACGGAACTCGCCAGCAAGGAACCAAATACCCCGATGTGTCGTCACCAACCCTGCGCAGGTACGGGGTGTAGTGCAAAATGTATCATGTCAGAAACTCACTGCCTTTCATGCTCCTCTCTTTCTCTGTGCTGCTGCTGGACTTGGTCCCACAACATAACGACCCCCTTATTTATCTACATTTACCCCCTTTCACCATGACACTGCCCTTTGTCCTATCTAACATTATCACATGCGCGGCTTGTCCCCTCCACCAAGAGCAGCACAATCTTTACCTGAAATACAGGAGCCAACCCCCAGTGGCACAGAGTATTTCAGGCGGTTTTTTTTTGTTAAAGTTGAGTTGCATAGTGGCAAAGGGAATATTTAATCATATGTATGACCTCCGACAGGATCTTGTAAAATGCTCTGTGCTGCTGTGAACATTGTAAGTTGGGTAGGTGTATCGGCATTAATCGGATGGTTCCAGTTTTGTACTGTCCATCTTTATATATATATTTGCTTTTCCCCCTATTACATAAGGGGCACGAGTGCGAAAAATGATCATATATTTGTATTAATGTTTGCATTGATTAGAGGCTACTTGTTGTGACCCGGCTTTCACATAAAAAGCAAGAAATGAGAAGGCACTAAACAGTTTTGATGAATGTGTCATTCTCGTTCTAGGCTTTTTGGCGGAAAGCCGAATAAACAAGGACCCGTCACAACCTCAGAAAACATGAAAAACTCCATGATTATTTCCAACCCCCACGCCACCATGACTTCCCAGGCCCACCCAGACTCCCCCTCCGGGAGCGGTATACTGAGCAGCGGGGGTAGTAGCCCCCTGTATGGTAAAAATATGGATCTAAACCCATCTCCGCTGGCCTCCAGCCCTGGCTCCGCTCACTCCGCACCTTCCAATAGCCTGACCTGGGGCACGAACGCCAGCAGCTCCTCCGCGGTCAGTAAGGACGGTTTGGGCTACCAGTCGGTCAGCAGCCTGCACACCAGCTGCGAGTCCATAGACATATCCCTCAGCAGTAACAACTCACCGGGCGCCATGACTGCTTCTCCACGGGACGATGCCATGTCCGGCTTTGTCAGGACCAACAGCGTGAAGACCACCATGTCTGAGAGGTGAGTGACATGACACATGAATATAAATAGGAATGGTCACATTCACTGACAGCAAGTGGGGATCTGGAAAATAGTTAGAAATTACAACATAAAGCATATTAGAAAGTGGCAGAATTTTTTTTAAGAATTATGTATTTCTGAATAGGCCATTTAACTCTTTGCTGTTTTAAGTGCAATTGCACAATTTCACCCTTTTCTATAGTTATTCACTTTTATTAATTTACTAATAATGTTTTTTTTGTTGTTTTTTTTTTTCCCTGTATAATCTGTTCCCCTGTTTCTGTAGCCCTCTCTCCTCCCCCGGGGCTAGTCCTAAATTCAGCAGAAATACTCTCCCCAGGAAGCAGGACAGGTAACGGTGTCTGTCATGGCTGCCGTCAGCCTGAGTGTTCATCACCTGCCGCCTGCGTTGTTCCTGCTCTCATCCCCGGGCCGCCATCACAATCAGAGGCCTTTTGCTTGATTTTTCTTCTTTTCTTTGTGGCATGTGGCTTCACTGCCCCCCCCCGTCCCTCCGCTTGTCATCACGTCTTTTGTCTTCCGTCATTCTCACGCGCTTTATGATAAGCGTCCGTCCTCTACAAGCTTTGTCTTGTGTGTCTGCATCATGACTTGTGTTGGGTCAATGTCGGCTGATTTTCAGATTAATTTTACCAAACATTTTTTTCCCCTAAGAATCCGCAGTCATTTCATACTTATATTGTCAAAAGCGTCTGCGAAAGCTGGGTGACAACCAATATGGCTGCCCAGAAGGGATTATTAGGTTGCCAGACTCTGAATAGAGTTATATCAATGCATGGTTAGGCCAGAATGCCTTTTCTGGACTCTAGGAAAGTTGAGTGACGAACCAATATTCAAGGCTTAATAGTGGCTATACTAGATGTCACCCATGTGTCCCAAGAAGTGGTCAGACTAAGAAGATACTGAATGTAACATTTAACAACTTGACAGAAAAGGAGGAAATGCAGATTTTTTTTTTAATCTCCCCAACAGCTCAAAAAAGCAATTCTGAAGCCGCCCCCATACACAGTAGATAGCCGTCAGCTGACTCCCCCATACACAGTAACGCATCGTCTTGGCTGAGCGCTCCTGGGGTCTCTATGAGAAAGCCGCTGTCAGACTCCTGGTGGCTGTTACCGCCCAGACAACCAAATCTGCCCACAGAAACCTAACATGCCAGATCCTTATCTCCTCTGACATCATCTGTCAGGGAAAAGACCCCCATACACATTAGACTGTCAGTGATATCAGCTGATGTTAAGTCTAATGTGTACAGGGCCTTACATCCGCTCTAAACTAGGGAATTGCTGTTTATGCCGTATACAGTACAGACCAAAAGTTTGGACACACCTTCTCATTTAAAGATTTTTCTGTATTTTCATGACTTTGAAAATTGTCCATTCACACTGAAGACATCAAAACTATGAATTAACACATGTGGAATTATATACTTAACAAAAAAGTGTGAAACAACTGAAAATATGTCTTATATTCTAGGTTCTTCAAAGTAGCCACCTTTTGCTTTGATGACTGCTTTGCACAATCTTGGCATTCTCCTGATGAGCTTCAAGATGTAGTCACCGGAAATGGTCTTCACTTCACAGGTGTGCCCTGTCAGGTTTAATAAGTGGGATTTCTGGCCTTATAAATGGGGTTGTGACCATCAGTTGTGTTGTGCAGAAGTCTGGTGGATACACAGCTGATAGTCCTACTGAATAGACTGTTAGAATTTGTACAATGGCAAGAAAAAAGCAGCTAAGAAAAGAAAAACGAGTGGCCATCATTACTTTAAGAAATGAAGGTCAGTCAGTCCGAAAAATTGGGCAAACTTTGAAAGTGTCCCCAAATGCAGTTGCAAAAACCATCAAGCGCTACAAAGAAACTGGCTCACATGAGGACCGCCCCAGGAAAGGAAGACCAAGAGTCACCTCTGCTTCTGAGGATAAGTTTATCCGAGTCACCAGCCTCAGAAATCGCAGGTTAACAGCAGCTCAGATTAGAGACCAGGACAATGCCACACAGAGTTCTAGCAGCAGACACATCTCTACAACAACTGTTAAGAGGAGACTTTTTTGCAGCAGGCCTTCATGGTAAAATAGCTGCTAGGAAACCACTGCTAAGGACAGGCAACAAGCAGAAGAGACTTGTTTGGGCTAAAGAACACAAGGAATGGACATTAGACCAGTGGAAATCTGTGCTTTGGTCTGATGAGTCCAAATTTGAGATCTTTGGTTCCAACCACCGTGTCTTTGTGCGACGCAGAAAAGGTGAACGGATGGACTCTACATGCCTGGTTCCCACCGTGAAGCATGGAGGAGGAGGTGTGATGGTGTGGGGGTGCTTTGCTGGTGACACTGTTGGGGATTTATTCAAAATTGAAGGCATACTGAACCAGCATGGCTACCACAGCATCTTGCAGCGGCATGCTATTCCATCCGGTTTGTGTTTAGTTGGACCATCATTTATTTTTCAACAGGACAATGACCCCAAACACACCTCCAGGCTGTGTAAGGGCTACTTGACCAACAAGGAGAGTGATGGGGTGCTACGCCAGATGACCTGGCCTCCACAGTCACCAGACCTGAACCCAATCGAGATGGTTTGGGGTGAGCTGGACCGCAGAGTGAAGGCAAAAGGGCCAACAAGTGCTAAGCATCTCTGGGAACTCCTTCAAGATTGTTGGAAGACCATTTCCGGTGACTACCTCTTGATGCTCATCAAGAGAATGCCAAGAGTGTGCAAAGCAGTCATCAAAGCAAAAGGTGGCTACTTTGAAGAACCTAGAATGTAAGACATATTTTCAGTTGTTTCACACTTTTTTGTTAAGTATATAACTCCACATGTGTTAATTCATAGTTTTGATGCCTTCAGTGTGAATTTACAATTTTCAGTCATGAAAATACAGAAAAATCTTTAAATGAGAAGGTGTGTCCAAACTTTTGGTCTGTACTGTATATCCTGGAAATAAAGTCAATTAGCAATTTTGAGATTTTAATTTTTTTAAATGGCACCAAATTATCTAAAAAATTTAGTAACTTTAAAAACAATGTTTCTGTTTTTTTTCTTTTTCTCCTGTATGTAATATTTACACCCACGTCACCCTGTAAGTCATAGTTGAGCGCACCGCCAGCAGCAGACTGGGGTTGGGCAGAAGCCAAGTTGTGTGTCATACTGCCTTGCAGTTAGAAGAAATCTAGGTTACATGAGGTGCGCTCCAAGATTAATTGCCTCAGGTAATTAGGCAGCTACATAACGAGCGCTGCTGAGTCCCTGCATGTCCCCAGTCAAGGTGCAGCGCCTGATCCAGGAACCCAGCAACTAAGAGGTGTCTGTACCTGCACTACCGTAAGGAGCACCTACACCTCCGCTACACCTCCTCGCCCTGCGATGTCGCTGTACACATGGCATAGAAACATATTAATGTGTACACCCTGATCCGCTGCCATTGGGCTCAGCCTTATTTTTTCTACATATTGCATAAACCAAACAGCCCCCAAAAAAAGAGACTGGACGGGTTTAGCTCTGCTATATTTGCAGACAGATCCACAACAAGCTGACGGTCCTCCATCCCGATGAGTGTTCTGTGCGTCCATCAATGTGTCCTCCCCTTATGGTGACCGTTCTCCTTTGTGCACACCGGTGTCTGATCCCACACTTTGCACGCTCCTCGTGTCCACGTAATCTGCACGTCTGTGTGCGCACTAACGTGCGGCCGGCCCCCGTGTCTCCGACTCTCCCCCGCAGCTTCTTCCTCCCTCTGAAGTTTTCTCTCCTCTTTTGACTTTGCTGCAGTGATCCTCATCTTGATAGAAACACTTTACCTAAGAAAGGATTCAGGTATTCTCACCGTCTCGGTGGCGCCTGCTTTGTGGTGTTGTGCTTTCTCCGTTTTGACTGTGGGGTCTTCGCGTGACCCGGTGTTACTGGTTCTTTTTATTTATTATCTTTGTTGTGTGTGTTTTGCATGATAGGACTTGACCATGTGTCCTGTGTGGTATCATTAAAGGGAATTTGCCAGCAGAACCCAGATACCTTCTAAATGTGACTAGTAGTGAACAGAGATGATTACTCCAATAATCTTTTGTATATTGGCTAAGGCTACGTTCACATGTCCAGTAATCCTCAGCGAGAACAGATCCAGCAGCAATACATTGACAAAGTTGTGCAGACTACAGTGACGTCACAGGTCGCAGCCACAGGGTCCCGGGCAGCATCTGTCTGCATGTAAATCCGCTGAAACTCTAGTATCAGACAAGTGTAAGGCTGCAGCTGCCCCCTATACACTGCTGCCCCCTATACACACGGACTCACTACAAGATCAAATGTGTTTTATCATAGCCTCTTTAATAGCACATAGAACATTGTTCACCTTTCATCACCATATTACAGTTTATTTATAGAAAAAGAATAGTGAGTGCAGCTCTGGAGTATAATACAGGATGTAACTCAGGATCAGTAATGTAATGTATGTACACAGTGACTGCACCATCAGAATAGTGAGTGCAGCTCTGGAGTATAATACAGGATGTAACTCAGGATCAGTACAGGATCAGTAATGTATGTACACAGTGCACCATCAGAATAGTGAGTGCAGCTCTGGAGTATAATACAGGATGTAACTCAGGATCAGTACAGGATCAGTAATGTAATGTATGTACACAGTGCACCATCAGAATAGTGAGTGCAGCTCTGGAGTATAATACAGGATGTAACTCAGGATCAGTAATTTAATGTATGTACACAGTGACTGCACCAGCAGAATAGTGAGTGCTGCTCTGGAGTATAATACGGGATGTAACTCAGGATCAGTACAGGATCCGTAATGTAATGTATGTACACAGTGACTGCATCAGCAGAATAGTGAGTGCATCTCTGGAGGACAATACAGGATGTAACTCAGAATCAGTATAGGATCAGTAATGTAATGTATGTACACAGTGACTGCATCAGCAGAATAGTGAGTGCAGCTCTGGAGTATAATACAGGATGTAACTCAGGATCAGTACAGGGTCAGTAATGTAATGTATGTACACATTGACTGCACCAGCAGAATAGTGAATGCAGCTCTGGAGTATAATACAGGATGTAACTCAGGATCAGTAATGTAATGTATGTACACAGTGACTGCACCAGCAGAATAGTGAGTGCAGCTCTGGAGTATAATACAGGATGTAACTCAGGATCAGTACAGGATCAGTAATGTAATGTATGTGCACTGTGACTGCACCAGCAGAATAGTGAGTGCAGCTCTGGAGTATAATACAGGATGTAACTCAGGATCAGTACAGGATCAGTAATGTAATGTATGTGCACTGTGACTGCACCAGCAGAATAGTGAGTGCAGCTCTGGAGTACAATACAGGATGTAACTCAGGATCAGTACAGGATCAGTAATGTAATGTATGTACACAGTGCACCATCAGAATAGTGAGTGCAGCTCTGGAGTATAATACAGGATGTAACTCAGGATCAGTACTGGATAAGTAATGTATGTACACAGTGACTGCACCAGCAGAATAGTGAGTGCAGCTCTGGAGTATAATACAGGATGTAACTCAGGATCAGTACAGGATCAGTAATGTAATGTATGTACACAGTGCACCATCAGAATAGTGAGTGCAGCTCTGGAGTATAATACAGGATGTAACACAGGATCAGTAGAGGATCAGTCATGTAATGTATGTACACAGTGACTGCACCAGCAGAATAGTGAGTGCAGCTCTGGAGTATAATACAGGATGTAACTCAGGATCAGTACAGGATCAGTAATGTAATGTATGTACACAGTGACTGCACCAGCAGAATAGTGAGTGCAGCTCTGGAGTATAATACAGGATGTAACTCAGGATCAGTACAGGATCAGTAATGTAATGTATGTACACAGTGACTGCACCAGCAGAATAGTGAGTGCAGCTCTGGAGTATAATACAGGATGTAACTCAGGATCAGTACAGGATCAGTAATGTAATGTATGTACACAGGGCACCAGCAGAATAGTGAGTGCAGCTCTGGAGTATAATACAGGATGTAACTCAGGATCAGTAGAGGATCAGTCATGTAATGTATATACACAGTGACTGCACCAGCAGAATAGTTAGTGCTGCTCTGGGCTATAATACAGGATGTAACTCAGGATCAGTAATGTAATGTATGTACACAGTGACTGCACTTGCAGAATAGTGAGTGCAGCTCTGGGCTATAATACAGGATATAACTCCGGTACACCGTGACTTAGAAATGTATTTTATACGTAAAGTGTCATATGGTTTCCTGGGTTTGCTTTGAGGATTGATTGGGTTTAATTTCCGGTGTTTGCCTTACAATGACTTTACCATAAAACGTTATGACCTGTATGTGGTACACAGTCTCCCTTCTGGCAGAGCCATCTGTGGTTCTCACCTGTTCTGCCTGGAATATGTAGTTCGGTTGGTCCATGATGATACATTTTCCTGTGTGGTTTTACTGCAGTTGGACCTGTCCTGGGCAGTGAATGTGTGGGGGACACATGGGGATCCCGTGATTTCTAGTGAACCTAATTCCTCTGTGTCATAACTACAAGTTCCAGCATGCCCCAGCAGGCCACTTTTTCCATGTGATTTTGCAACCATTGCACCCCTGGATCTGAATGTAGATGTTGTGAGCAGTATCTGGTCAGATTTTGTCCTCTTTGGACACTGCGGCCATGGTGTCAGTTAGAATATTGATGTGAGTTTCCTCTTCTCTGCAGCCTTTTCATTATAACATCTGGTTTTAGGAAAGCTGATACCACAAATTTGTCTTCTGAAGGTTGTCACCCAAGAATCCAGCATGTAGGGCTGTATCACAGCATGAGTGGACAGGAGAAGCTGGGTGACGAGCCCTAGAGTGGCCATACTGGTGGCCGTGTTGGTTGTCGCCTTGTCCGCTTTACCCCGTGCACCATTGCTTAATGCTGTAACATAATGCATCCACTCGGAGTTTGGCTTGTAATGTGGTTGTGTTTTTAGCTTTTGCTGCCCACAGCTCAGTCTTTCCGGAATTAATAATTTTATTGTATTTTTAATCCTTGGTCCACTCAGGTACGCCCCATCTTCTCAGCTCCGAAACCAAGATGATACCAAGGAATGGCTTCGCTCTCATTCCTCCAGTGGACTCCAGGACACGGCCAGTAGCTCACCATTCTCGCCCAGCTCCAGTATAACCTCGCCCTCTGGCACCAGATTTAACTTTTCGCAGCTCGGTGAGTCTTTGTATGGACGACTGAAGAGCGACCATAGTAATGGGATACCAAATGTACCAATCAAAGAGGCTCACTGACCTAAACCGGTATCCTCTCCCTTCAGTATCCCTTGTGCCCATCTAATCAATACTCTCAATTCTTCTATGTTTTTTGCTTTCTGCGCTAGAAAAGGTCCCATTTGGTGGACTGCCCCCCTCGATCACAACGTGCGAACCATGAGTCATGACACTTAATCATTTAAGAACTGTTCCTTTCAGATTTCAGGTCTTTTTGCGCTGTAGATAATGTAATGCTGTGAATTTCCCTGATGATATCGCTCATTGCACAATGTGATTTCTTTCCTTTATAGCAAGTCCTACAACTGCAGCTCACATGGGTTTGTCTAACGCCACCATGCTCCGGACGCACAGCCTGTCCAACACCGACGGCGATCACTACGGAGAGCCCCGCTACAGGAACAGCTCCATGTCTCTGGATGAGAAGACCAGAACCATGAGCCGCTCTGGGTCATTCCGTGATGGATTTGAGGAAGGTAAATGACTGTCAAAATAGTCAGTGACCACTGTACACAGTGACTGCACCAGCAGAATAGTGAGTGCAGCTCTGGAGTATAATACAGGATATAACTCAGGATCAGTAGTGTAATGTATGTACACAGTGACTGCACCAGCAGAATAGTGAGTGCAGCTCTGGAGTATAATACAGGATGTAACTCAGGATCAGTATTGTAATGTATGTACACAGTGACTGCACCAGCAGAATAGTGAGTGCAGCTCTGGAGTATAATACAGGATGCAACTCAGGATCAGTACAGGATCAGTAATGTAATGTATGTACACAGTGACTGCACCAGCAGAATAGTGAGTGCAGCTCTGGAGTATAATACAGGAGGTAACTCAGGATCAGTATTGTAATGTATGTACACAGTGACTGCACCAGCAGAATAGTGAGTGCAGCTCTGGAGTATAATACAGGATGTAACTCAGGATCAGTAATGTAATGTATGTACACAGTGACTGCACCAGTAGAATAGTGAGTGCAGCTCTGGAGTATAATACAGGCTGTAACTCAGGATCAGTAATGTAATGTATGTACACAGTGACTGCACCAGTAGAATAGTGAGTGCAACTCTGGAGTATAATACAGGATGTAACTCAGGATCAGTAATGTAATGTAATTACATAGTGACTCCACCAGCAGAATAGTGAGTGCAGCTCTGGAGTATAATACAGGATGTAACTCAGGATCAGTACAGGGTAAGTAATGTAATGTACAGTCATGGCCAAAAGTTTTGAGAATGACACCAAAATTATATTTTCACATGATCTGCTGGCCTCTGGTTTTTATTAGTGTTTGTCTGATGTTTATATCACCTACAGAAATATAATTGCAATCATATTATGAGTACCAATAGGTTATATTGACAGTTAGAATGAGTTAATGCAGCAAGTCAATATTTGCAGTGTTGCCCCTTCTTCTTCAAGACCTCTGTAATTCTCCCTGGCATGCTCTCAATCAACTTTTGGACCAAATCCTGACTGATAGCAGTCCATTCTTGCATAATCAATGCTTGCATTTTGCCAGAATTTGTTGGTTTTTGTTTGTCCACCCGTCTCTTGATGATTGACCACAAGTTCTCAATGGGATTAAGATCTGGGGAGTTTCCAGGCCATGGACCCAAAATCTCTGTTTTGTTCCATGAGCCATTTAGTTATCACCTTTGCTTTATGGCAAGGTGCTCCATCATGCTGGAAAAGGCATTGTTGGGCGCCAAACTGCTCTTGGACGGTTGGGAGAAGTTGCTCTTGGAGGACATTCTGGTACCATTCTTTATTCATGGCTGTGTTTTTAGGCAAGACTATGAGTGAGCCGATTCCCTTGGCTGAGAAGCAACCCCACACATGAATGGTTTCAGGATGCTTTACAGTTGGCATGAGACAAGACTGCTGGTAGCGCTCACCTCTTCTTCTCGGAATAAGCTGTTTTCTAGATGTCCCAAACAATCGAAAAGGGGATTCATCAGAGAAAATGACTTTGCCCCAGTCCTCAGCAGTCCACTCCCTGTACCTTTTGCAGAATATCAGTCTGTCCCTGATGTTTTTTCTGGAGAGAAGTGGCTTCTTTGCTGCCCTCCTTGAAACCAGCCCTTGCTCAAAGAGTCTCCGCCTCACAGTGCGTGCAGAAGCACTCACACCAGCCTGCTGCCATTCCTGAGCAAGCTCGGCACTGCTGGTAGTCCCATCCCGCAGCTGAAACAGTTTTAAGATACGGTCCTGGCGCTTGCTGGTCTTTCTTGGGCGCCCTGGAGCCTTTTGACAACAATGGAAGCTCTCTCCTTGAAGTTCTTGATGATGCGATAGATTGTTGACTGAGGTGCAATCTTTGTAGCTGCGATACTCTTCCCTGTTAGGCCATTTTTGTGCAGTGCAATGATGGCTGCACGTGTTTCTTTAGAGATAACCATGGTTAACTGAAGAGAAACAGTGATACCAAGAACCAGCCTCCTTTTAAAGTGTCCAGTGATGTCATTCTTACTTAATCATGACTGATTGATCGCCAGCCCTGTCCTCATCAACACCCACACCTGTGTTAATGGATCAATCACTAAAACGATGTTAGCTGCTCCTTTTAAGGCAGGACTGCAATGATGTTGAAATGTGTTTTGGGGGTTAAAGTTCATTTTCTGAGCAAATATTGACTTTGCAAGTACAGTAATTGCTGTTAAGCTGATCACTCTTTGACATTCAGGAGTATATGCAAATTGCCATTACAAAAAATGAAGCAGTAAACTTTGGAAAAATTACTATTTGTCTCATTCTCAATACTTTTGGCCATGACTGTATATACACAGTGACTGCAACAGCAGAATAGTGAGTGCAGCTCTAGAGTATAATACAGGATGTAACTCAGGATCAGTACAGGATCAGTAATGTAATGTATGTACACAGTGACTGCACCAGCAGAATAGTGAGTGCAGCTGTGGAGTATAATACAGGATCAGTAATGTAATGTATGTACACAGTGACTGCACCAGCAGAATAGTGAGTGCAGCTCTGGGGTATAATACAGGAGGTAACTCAGGATCAGTATTGTAATGTATGTACACAGTGAATGCACCAGCAGAATAGTGAGTGCAGCTCTGGAGTATAATACAGGATGTAACTCAGGATCAGTACAGGATAAGTAATGTAATGTATGTACACAGTGACTGCACCAGCAGAATAGTGAGTGCAGCTCTGGAGTATAATACAGGAGGTAACTCAGGATCAGTATTGTAATGTATGTACACAGTGAATGCACCAGCAGAATAGTGAGTGCAGCTCTGGAGTATAATACAGGATGTAACTCAGGATCAGTAATGTATGTACACAGTGAATGCACCAGCAGAATAGAGAGTGCAGCTCTGGAGTATAATACAGGATGTAACTCAGGATCAGTACAGGATAAGTAATGTAATGTATGTACACAGTGACTGCACCAGCAGAATAGTGAGTGCAGCTCTGGAGTATAATACAGGAGGTAACTCAGGATCAGTATTGTAATGTATGTACACAGTGAATGCACCAGCAGAATAGTGAGTGCAGCTCTGGAGTATAATACAGGATGTAACTCAGGATCAGTAATGTATGTACACAGTGAATGCACCAGCAGAATAGAGAGTGCAGCTCTGGAGTATAATACAGGATGTAACTCAGGATCAGTACAGGATAAGTAATGTAATGTATGTACACAGTGACTGCACCAGCAGAATAGTGAGTGCAGCTCTGGAGTATAATACAGGAGGTAACTCAGGATCAGTATTGTAATGTATGTACACAGTGAATGCACCAGCAGAATAGAGAGTGCAGCTCTGGAGTATAATACAGGATGTAACTCAGGATCAGTACAGGATAAGTAATGTAATGTATGTACACAGTGACTGCACCAGCAGAATAGTGAGTGCAGCTCTGGAGTATAATACAGGATGTAACTCAGGATCAGTAATGTAATGTATGTACACAGTGACTACACCAGCAGAATAGTGAGTGCAGCTCTGGAGTATAATACAGGATGTAACTCAGGATCAGTACAGGATAAGTAATGTATGTACACAGTGACTGCACCAGCAGAATAGTGAGTGCAGCTCTAGAGTATAATATAGGATGTCACTTGGGATCAGTATATACTGTACAGTGGTGGTCAGGTGTGTCATATACAGGGTCTGCACCTGTAGTAGCCTCTAGTTATGTGCATTGCTGCGTGACATAACAGTGCCTGGGAATGAACCCCACCAGCGTAGTCTCCCCACCAATGTGACGCAGCTGTAATTGTGTCTTATGTGCTGCGGGGCAAATACCTGAAGATTTCCACAGAGACTTCTGCAGGGTATTACTTTCTGATAAGAGATGATATTTCGTGTTGAGACGATGCTCTGTGTTCTGTATAATGTGACACTGGTGGGAACTCTCAATATTCACATGAGTATATGTGGTCACCCTGCTCTCCCAAACTTCTGATCACATCCCCACCCATAGTGTTTGGTGGCGTCGTTACGCAGATTTGCCATTTGGGAGTGTAGTCCGGTGGTGTCATTAGAGAGGTCACCCAGCTTTCCTAGAAACAGATGCGACCAATCCCAGATAATTCATCGTACACATGGTGTGACTGTGGTTTCCATCTGATCTGTTACCAGCCGGCAGCGGGGAGCTATAGTGTATATAGGGTTACACATGATCTGCACTGGTTGTCTGAAGCTTTCACTCTATATAAGTTTCCCTGATTTGAACCCTCAATGCTAAAATGACAGACGGCCCCATGGATTGTGATACTAGATACTACAGTAAGTGGGAAGATATGTCACCCGAGTAACACTGCGCCCTACGCTGGCCGCAGGCATCCTGACCGTGTGCTGCAGCCCAGCTGCTCCATATCTGCAGCAGGGGAGGCAATAAGGAGCAGCTGCTCGCTCGTACCTGTACCCTGGAGAGGAGCAGCGCCCGGTGTTATGACTTCTGCTTTATTAATATAAACTGCATATTAATTGTTGGATCATTCAGATAGTCATAATGACATGTGCCGACCGTCCTGGATGATCACTTAGTTTTCCCCCAATCTAATGTGATCTGACAATGAACGAGATAACAATCATAAATGCAGGGGGACAAACAAATGGCAGCCATGACAGCAGCCAGTTTCCCACACAGCCTGAATTGCTTATATATGTGTTTGCTGCAGGTATGGTGCATGACAGGGGGCTGCGGGTACAGCACATTGGAGGGGGCTACAGGTTCGGTGTGTGCAGGGGGCTCTGGGTATGGTGTTTGGCAGTCGTCCATGTTGCAGTATCCAGTTAGCGTTTTGTTTCCGCCATTGAGGTCCCCGTGACTTTCACTTTCGGTAAAGCTTGTTTTTTCAGAAATGGCCCCAATGTGCTGTCCTGTCTGGAGGGAGAGGGGCCGTGTGGCTGCACGGGGGGCCGGGCCGGCTTACCAATGTCACAGGCTCATTGGTGTGGACTGGACTTGCTAGACAAACAGATCTGGCCGTTCTGGTGTGAGGCGACGAGCTCCTCCCGTGCTGCAGACAAGACATTGCCTAGCGTTTAGCAAGTGATAAGCGGCGCCTGTAACCAGAGTGATGTTTGTGACTGATGATCTCAGTAAAGAAGTTCAAGATATAGAGAACCAGACTGAGTGTTTAGTTCCTCTTCTTGCAGTAAAGAAATTAATCTTTCATTTACATACTTCATTCTAAGTGTGTGATTTAAAAACGCAGCTAATCTGAAGAATCAGAATTGCAGTGTAAAGCATGGGGGAAACAGATCTGAGGTCATCTGAAATCCACCTGCTGCTTATCAGACTCCAGTAGCCAATGCAGATCAGCTGGACATCATGATCTTAGGGAATGAAGCAAAATAAAAAAGGCAGCGAAGCCTCGGCTACATCTAGCTATCCCGCAGCATCTGAGCCCCTATAAGGAGGTGTCTGATCTCCTGATTAAGTAATGCACACGGGAGATCTGGGGGGTTCTTATCTGTGCTCAGCTGTATGCAGGGCTCTGATCTGTGCTGAGCTGTAGGGGGGGCTCTGATCTGTGCTGAGCTGTAGGGGGGGGGCTCTGATCTGTGCTGAGCTGTAGGGGGGGCTCTAATCTGTGCTGAGCTGTATGGGAGGGCTCTGATCTGTGCTCAGCTGTAGGGGGGACTCTGATCTGTGCTGAGCTGTAGGGGGGACTCTGATCTGTGCTGAGCTGTAGGGGGGGCTCTGATCTTTGCTCAGCTGTAGGGGGGCTCTGATCTGTGCTCAGCTGTAGGGGGGGGCTCTGATCTGTGCTCAGCTGTAGGGGGGGCTCTGATCTGTGCTCAGCTGTAGGGGGGGGCTCTGATCTGTGCTGAGCTGTAGGGAGGGCTCTGATCTGTGCTGAGCTGTAGGGAGGGCTCTGATCTGTGCTGAGCTGTAGGGAGGGCTCTGATCTGTGCTGAGCTGTAGGGAGGGCTCTGATCTGTGCTGAGCTGTAGGGGGGGCTCTGATCTGTGCTCAGCTGTAGGGAGGGCTCTGATCTGTGCTCAGCTGTAGGGGGGCTCTGATCTGTGCTGAGCTGTAGGGGGGGCTCTGATCTGTGCTGAGCTGTAGGGGGGGCTCTGATCTGTGCTGAGCTGTAGGGGGGGCTCTGATCTGTGCTGAGCTGTAGGGGGGGCTCTGATCTGTGCTCAGCTGTAGGGGAGGACTCTGATCTGTGCTGAGCTGTA
Source organism: Phyllobates terribilis (assembly GCF_046119375.1). Lineage (NCBI taxonomy): Eukaryota > Metazoa > Chordata > Amphibia > Anura > Dendrobatidae > Phyllobates > Phyllobates terribilis. The sequence goes on along the minus strand of NW_027362773.1, from coordinate 97,087,847 downwards.
GGGGAGGGCTCTGATCTGTGCTCGGCTGTTTTATGGGGGGCTCTGATCTGTGCTTGGCTGTTTTATGGGGGGGCTCTGATCTGTGCTCGACTGTATTATGGGGGGGCTCTGATCTGTGCTCGGCTGTATTATGGGGGGGCTCTGATCTGTGCTCGGCTGTATTATGGGGGGGCTCTGATCTGTGCTCGGCTGTATTATGGGGGGGCTCTGATCCGTGCTCGGCTGTATTATGGGGGGGCTCTGATCTGTGCTCGGTTGTATTATGGGGGGCTCTGACCTGTGCTCGGCTGTATTATGGGGGGGCTCTGACCTGTGCTCGGCTGTATTATGGGGGGGCTCTGACCTGTGCTCGGCTGTATTATGGGGGGGCTCTGACCTGTGCTCGGCTGTATCATGGGGGGGCTCTGACCTGTGCTCGGCTGTATCATGGGGGGGCTCTGACCTGTGCTCGGCTGTATCATGGGGGGGCTCTGACCTGTGCTCGGCTGTATTATGGGGGGGCTCTGACCTGTGCTCGGCTGTATCATGGGGGGGCTCTGACCTGTGCTCGGCTGTATCATGGGGGGGCTCTGAACTGTGCTCGGCTGTATCATGGGGGGGCTCTGACCTGTGCTCGGCTTTATCATGGGGGGGCTCTGACCTGTGCTCGGCTGTATCATGGGGGGGCTCTGACCTGTGCTCGGCTGTATCATGGGGGGGCTCTGACCTGTGCTCGGCTGTATTATGGGGGGGCTCTGACCTGTGCTCGGCTGTATTATGGGGGGCTCTGCTCTGTGCTCGGCTGTATTATGGGGAGGCTCTGCTCTGTGCTCGGCTGCTGATGTCTTCCCTTTTTGTAACCCTCAGTTCACGGATCCTCGCTGTCTCTGGTATCCAGCACATCTTCTGTATATTCCACTGTAAGTATCATTGTCTTTATATATAAAACTATAGCAATTATATGGACTTTTGTTCTTTGCACATTCGGTTGCGGTGCAGATCGGCAGTGTTTGATCTGTAATCGGGAGCTTTTAGTATATAGGAATCCGCTTTATAACACTCGTCTGTATAGTTTTGTCTGCATTTATTTCTGACTATTTGCAGCATCTCGGGTCTTTGTTAATGTGACGACGTCATCTGAGTTTTAAGAGACCCATAAACGCTAAGCTTTGTATATGGGGACAGTAAAAGAGCAAAGGTGCCAAAATAGAAGTGGTAATAATGCCCCTCCAAACTAATGCAGATACTGAGCCGCCATGCTGCCGCCTTTTGTTCGGTTATATACAATTGTAGACACCTCTGGATGGAAGCATAAAGTCTTTAAAAATGTTCTACTGTTTTATGTCTGCAGCTCCTATGCATTTCTATGTGTCTCCATGGTTACCAACCACAAACAAATTCTGCGTAGTTTGATTCTGAATCATTTTGTCTCTACATACCAAATGTATATTATCAAGGAATAGCCGGATCCTATTCCATTGGGGTTTTTTTTCCGTTACGTGTCACCACATACGGAATTTCATGTTTTGTTTTTTTTCTTTATCTTTTGCAGCCAGAAGAAAAGTGCCATTCAGAGGTTTGTACCTTCTGCGTGATCTTCTCTATTAAATCCTATAGTATTCCGGATTGTGCCGGTAGTCGGCTGTGGTCTTTATAAAATGTAATGGTTCTATTTTAGATCCGCAAGTTAAGGAGAGAGTTGGATTCCTCCCAAGAAAAAGTGTCCGCCCTGACAACCCAGCTTAGTGCCAATGTAAGTTGTCGGCCTTTGTGCTCGGAGTGATCCAGGGAGCAGTGTCATTGGTTATCTTTCAAGATAGCGTACCCTTATACAATGAAATCGTACCCCTCAACAGTCATATCATTCCCTTAGAGGGTGATATTATAACCCTATACAATGATGTCATACCCAGATATGGCTATATGTACAGATACAGTAATATTATACCTCTGACATCATAGTCCTATATGCTGATCTCAAACGCCTCTACTCTGATAGTGACCTCACATCCTATACAGTCATATCTTACTCCTAAAAGTGATATTACACCCCTCTACATTGATCCCAAAATCCTCCACAATAATACCCTACTGCTCAACATGTATACGCCATGTGCTGGGATATCACACTGCTATGGAGTTATACCATACACTTATGCGCTGGCGTCCCTTGCCCTATGCGCTGGCGTCCCTTGCCCTATGCGCTGGCGTCGTCCCCCCTGTGCGCTGGCGTCGTTCCCTTATGCAGTGGCTTCCCCCTTTTGTGTACCGTGATGTCACACCCTTTTACAGTGCATGCAGTCTGTTGTTTGCTGTTATCAGCCATTTTAGGCTGGGTAGAGTCCGCACTGTAGGACAGATAAGTGCAAAGTATTCTTCCCTGTTATCAGCGTTGCAGGACACGGATTACTCCTTTATCCCTACATATCTGTATTCCCCAGTGCCACAGTAACCCCCCAGACACAATCTATTGTTCCCTGTTATCTGCCACGCTTTTAAGTATACAGACTTGCCCTAGTGGCCTTTTTTTGGCTTTCTTTTTCACCTTTGGTCGCCTTGTCTGAGCAGACGATCTGCTGTGTGAGCTTGTGCCCAGTGGGCAGATGGCAGCGTATCCCCCGGCGCCCCAGAGGTATGTGTTGTGTTAGCGCACAATGCGCAGCGCTCGCACATCCGGCTTGTCTTTGTGTCTCGCTGTTTTCTCAGTAACTGTTTGGACAGCGATTTGCTGCAGATATGTCGCGGTCTGATGAGCTTGTTTTAGGAGAATAAGCCGCATGTGACGTTCCCTGGGTGGAGATGCCGTCTCTTGTGTTTCCTACGGGTGCCGCTATACAGAGGTACCAACGCGGGGCGCACACATCATTGTTCACTGATTTTCTATTATAGTGCAGGTGGACGGATCTATACATACAGAGCGCGGCCGCATTGATTCATAGGATGGGAATCCGCCATATAATCCCCCGGCTTATTTGATGTATAGGAGATGTATGTGCTGTCTTCTATGCCTCACCGATGACTTCAGAGAAGAACGGTCATTATAAGGATCATTTGAAGTTGTTTTTTTTGTGTAAAATACTTTATAAGAATCTCCATATTGCCGTAATTAGTGACTCCAACTACATGACAGCACTGCTGTATTCTCTATGAGAAGGCCACCAGCATGCACGCCGGCCAGCGGCTCATCTCCTGGGAGATCAATGCGATCGGCTGCCCAAAATCAGACATTTCTCTCGGCCGCCCCCCCCCCCCGAACACATTAAACCGCTGGCTGAACCCTTCGATATCGACAGGTTCAGTCGACATTAATCTAATGTTTATGGGGACCTTTAGCCAACTGTTTTGTCCACCATGCTTTGCACTGCAGCTTTCTCTAGCTCAGCAGAGTATAGTAGTGATCGCAGGAGGCAAGAATGTGTTTAGACTTCTTTTTCATTTGAAGAACATTACAGTCTCCCCATCCTGAAGTGGCTGATAACAGGGAACAATAGGTTGCACTTAACCATGTTGGTTCTGGGTTCTTCCCAAATCACCCTAATCATCCATATAGTGTAAAGGACCCCCCCGGCCAGGCAGGAGCTATTGACACAGATCTGCTGATAGGGAAGGGCCATTGTTTTCTGAGAAATAACCAGCAGTCCTGTTCCAATATGGCGGCCACATGTGAGTCCCGCTCCTCGCACACATTCCACGTCCACATGTTGGGGCCTCGCGTGGTACAACCTGACACGTGCACTTCATCTGTAAAACGTTCCCCTCCGCCTGTTCTCTGTACCTTGTGACCGCTGCTCCCTGTTTAGTAAAAACTATTCACGCCCTAAATAAAAATAGAAATTTTTTAGAAATTTCTGCATTTTTCTTTGAGAATGTAACATCATCTCGCCATTCCTGTCCTGGAGGTAGATAACAAGCTTGTGTCTACGCGAAGGATCTGAGATCAGCGTCATGGACTTGCGTTACGACTGACGCTTGTCGTGTCCACGTATATTGTTAGGGGTCACTAATGGAGTGGTGGGCCGGTTTATTCTGCCATTTATTTTTTATTCTAGGCTCATCTCGTGGCCGCCTTCGAGCAAAGTTTGAGCAACATGACGATCAGGCTGCAGAGTATCACCATGTCGGCAGAACAGAAGGTCAGCACTTCTGGGAGTTGTAGTTCAGTTGTCAGTAAATGCCGCATGAATCTTTGTGACCTGGGTTTTTCTCTTTTCTTTTTTTCTTCCTTCAGGATTCAGAGCTGAATGAGTTAAGGAAAACCATAGAACAATTGAAGAAGCAGAACGCAGCGGCACAGGCAGCCATTAATGGTGTCATCAACACCCCGGAGCTCAGCTGCAAAGGTAATAATAGGCGTCCGCATCCCCCCGGGCTCTGCTGCCTCCAGGTAATTCCTGATGCAATCTGCCGATCGCTAGACAAACCTGCTTTCTGCTGAGACCAGGCTGTGTCACCATGGCTCCAGTCTAGGAGTGGGGTCACTAAAGCAAGTGAGAAAGAAGCGGGCGGCAGCCATTCTTTATAGGTTCCTCTGCGGGGTTACACTTGTGTTCTATACTAAGACATGGCTGTATCTGGATGTTAACTTACACTTGGCCTATAAGTGGCGCTATAGTACACCTATACTGAGTAGTAGATAAAGGTAGTACAGCTGTAGAGCCAGAATTATCAGTACCCCTTACAGCAAGGTGGAACAACAAGTCCCAGAAATCGATTTCTTTATTTTGTTACATGTTGTTGTTTTTTTGCATTGTAATAAGATTAGATTTATCTTCCGTCTACAGGAAATGTGACGACCCCATCAGCGGACCTGCGGATCCGGCGGCAGCACTCGTCTGATAGCGTCTCCAGCATTAACAGCGCCACAAGTCACTCCAGCGTGGGCAGCAACGTGGAAAGCGACTCGAAAAAGAAAAAGAACCGGAAGAACTGGGTGTGTAGAGCGGGCATCAGATGGGCACTGGCCTTCACACCAACACTGATGATGATGGTCTGGGACTGTGTGCTGTCAGTCGTGCACCCTCACACAGTATTCATGGGGGGCTCCGTTTATTGGAGGCTGGAGATTTTTTATCAGTCCCAAGTATAAGAGGGTTTTGATCTTAGATTTCAGCAGAAAGGTGCCTGGTCCTCGAGCAACCAACCCATCCTCACTGCCTTTATATCTGCCATTTTGTTCTTTCTCTCTGTAAATCTACTCTTGGATTACCAATTTGTGAGAATTAGCGGTTTTTTAAATGGACAGTACACCTAAACTCTGCTGTACCGCAGTACAGTTGTTCTCATCATGCTGCACATTGCCGCGGCTCCCCGCCCCAATGGTCGCTGCTATATATCACATATCTCCAGCGCTGAGAACCTACTGATAATAATCATGTGTATGGAAAACTCCAGACTCTCTCCCAGATATGAGTCACATCTTACTAAACGCTGCTGTACTGTAATAAGTTGTGACTGATATAAGCCGCTCCCATAAACTTAAAGGGGGTGTGTCTACCCAAACTGATAGTATAAGCTAAGCACATAGCCTTGTAGGGGAAATCGCCCCTATAACAATAATCGCTGCCTTAGTCCTGCAGAACCTGAACTTTAATGAAACATGCAAATTTAGATGCTTTGTGCCCCCTGGGTGTGACAGAGAGGCTCAGTGCATTGTTCCACCCACTTATTTTCCATGCTCCGCCTATCTCCTTGGTGACTGATAGCCCTGGTTAGCTGAGCATTCCCTGTTCGTGCTAGGCAAGTCAGTGCTGTCAATCACTAGTGGGGGAGGCGGGGACATGCACATCCAGTGGGTGAAGCTGTGCACCGAGCCTCTTAGCCACTCCAAGGGTGCACCTAGCACCGTAATTGGTGTACATGATTAAACCCCTACTTCTGCAGAACAGAGGCAGAGATTAGGGCAATAAAGGTGTGATTATTGTAGGGGCAACATCCCCTACAAGGCTGTGTGCTTAGTTTGTACTTTCAGTGTTGACTGACACATTTCCATTGAGTATTTAGGCTGTCTGTTTCTTTAATGCACATAGTTACTTATTACCCCGATGCTGATTTGCTTGCTTCTAACCATTTTCCGCTGCTCATACACACAGATGTGTAAGAGAAACCTTTTTTGTAGCCCACCCTGAGTCAAGGCCTCTCTGTAACGGCGGGAAGCTTGGTCAGGAAATCACAACCTTTATTGATGAGCTTTAAAGAATGACTTATGGAGAGGGGATTGTTCACTAAAGTGTATCCCCATTTGCTGTGCAGTTGATTGCAGTCTTTTGTTCCCTGTTATCAGCCATTTCAGGTCAGTGCTGGCTGCAGTACATCAGTCAGAGATTGCCCCTGGCCTCTAATGATGGATTTTGACTAGTTTAGTGTATCAGCACGTTCAGACGCGGCATGGTCCCATAGCAGATGTCTGTGTGTATGAGCAGTGCTCCCTATGTCGTAGATTTCCTAGGTTAGGACGTGCTGACTCTCCCGCCTCCTGTAATTATTTGTCCGTATTTGGTGCATTTGGCATTTTCTTGTCTGTTTAAATTGTCTTTTTTTTGTTGTTTTTTTCCCCTCCTGTTCCCTTCTGCTTGCTTGTCCCAGGTGAATGAGGTAAGGTCTGCAGCCCTCCCGTCACTCCTCCTGTCATCACATCATCTTCTCCACCACCGGCTCATTCTTCACCTTATAGTCATCATTCACCTCCGCAGCTCATCCCATCCCCCTCCTGTCATTGTCTGTTCGCTCCATCTCCCGGACTCGGGCTCCTCGTCTATTACTGACATTATACCATTTTTTCCTTACAGCTGAGAAGCTCCTTTAAACAAGCTTTTGGCAAGAAGAAGTCTCCCAAATCTGCGTCCTCCCATTCTGACATCGAGGAAATGACCGATTCCTCGCTGCCGTCATCACCGAAGCTGCCACATAACACCATGCTGTCTACTCCGCTCATGAGGAGCTCTCAGTCCAGCTCCCTGTAAGTGACCGATCACAACTGTACGAATTGGCTCCCTCACTGCCCCATACCACCAGGGATACTTGAATTAGCTCCCTCACTGCCCCATACCACCAGGGATACTCGAATTGGCTCCCTCACTGCCCCATACCACCAGGGATACTTGAATTAGCTCCCTCACTGCCCCATACCACCAGGGATACTCGAATTGGCTCCCTCACTGCCCCATACCACCAGGGATACTCGAATTAGCTCCCTCACTGCCCCATACCACCAGGGATACTCGAATTAGCTCCCTCACTGCCCCATACCACCAGGGATACTCGAATTAGCTCCCTCACTGCCCCATACCACCAGGGATACTCGAATTGGCTCCCTCACTGCCCCATACCACCAGGGATACTTGAATTAGCTCCCTCACTGCCCCATACCACCAGGGATACTCGAATTGGCTCCCTCACTGCCCCATACCACCAGGGATACTCGAATTAGCTCCCTCACTGCCCCATACCACCAGGGATACTCGAATTAGCTCCCTCACTGCCCCATACCACCAGGGATACTTGAATTAGCTCCCTCACTGCCCCATACCACCAGGGATACTTGAATTAGCTCCCTCACTGCCCCATACCACCAGGGATACTCGAATTGGCTCCCTCACTGCCCCATACCACCAGGGATACTCGAATTAGCTCCCTCACTGCCCCATACCACCAGGGATACTCGAATTAGCTCCCTCACTGCCCCATACCACCAGGGATACTTGAATTAGCTCCCTCACTGCCCCATACCACCAGGGATACTCGAATTAGCTCCCTCACTGCCCCATACCACCAGGGATACTCGAATTGGCTCCCTCACTGCCCCATACCACCAGGGATACCCAAATGAGCTCCCTCACTGCCCAAGACCAAAAGCGATACTGGCATTAGCTCCCTCACTGCCCCATACCACCAGGGATATTGGCATTAGCTCCCTCACTGCCTAAGACCACCAGCGATACTGAAATTTCATCCCTCACTTTCCAAGACCACCAGGGATACTGGAATAGTGGTCCCTCACTGTTCTAGAACACCGAGGATTCTGACATTACTCCTTCATTGCTCTAGATTACCAGGGATATTGACATTAAATCCCAGGTGGTTTAAGGTAGTGTGAGGATTAGACTATATCCCTTCCTGGCCCTAGACCACCATAAATAATGATATTAACCCTACCACCCTCCTAGACCACCAGGGATAATAGTGGGAGGTTGATGTCCACGTTAATGGACCGCAGGTGATTCCTTCCTCCTGAGCTCTGCAGCACATCCATCCCGACACTAAGCCCAGCGCCTGGCTCCGGCCTGTCCGGGTAATTGGAGTAGTTTACAATCCGTTAATCATTTAATTACCAGATAAGCCATAATTGATCAATTACAAGTTAATTATAGAAATCCACATGATCTTGTCAGGACAGGCGATGACATAGACGCTGCACCCATGAGTGTTGGAGACTGACATTTCTCTCGTACAGCGCAGCTTTGGGACCTTTCCTGGATCAGTATAGGTGTTATGTAAAGAAGCCTTCGGCTCTGTTCACACTGCCGTCACAGGCTTCATTCAGAGCCTCCGGTCAGATTTGGCAGAGGGTTTTTTTAAGCTATTAAAGTGACAGCACGATGGCTGCCGTCAATGGGTCCGTCAGGCTCTGCCCCTGTAATAAAGGGATACAATCACAAGGCGATGGTTTTCAATCTGGGAAAAGTTTCCATTCACTGACATCAAGCAAAGATGTGGAAAATGGCAGGGAATAAAAACGCAACATCGAGAATAGCAAAACTTTTCATTGCACCGTGATAAAGCTGCCTGACGGGGGCAGGAGAAGGCAGTAAGAGCTGGGGTGGGGGGGTCGCACTTTCCGCATGAATAGCCCTGATGGCTACCAAGGCATAAGATGTTTGGTGCCATTTGGGCTAATAGGAGATCGAACCTGTTGCCATAATGAGACATTGTCAGATCGATTTATCTTCATGAAACCAAATCCCCCCCCCCCCCTTGAAGCCAAACCCTGTTTTATTGGCTGCACATCACTGATCGCGGAGATTGGTGGTTAGAACATGCTTGGATCGGCCTCAGCCTGGCAGCGCCACTCTCTCTATAAATATATATTGGCTTTATAGGCTGCCAGCAGATTCTGCCTGCATTGTGTCTTTGGCTGGAAAGGCTCCATAAAGCTCACATTGTCTTTACAGGCTCTCCGACTGCTCAGTAAATGAGGCCGACAGCGTTCTGCAGCTGCGCAACGAGCTCCGCGACAAGGAGATGAAGCTGACCGACATCCGCCTGGAAGCCTTGAGCTCGGCACATCAGCTGGATACACTGCGCGACTCCATGAACAGAATGCAGGTACGGAGCCGAGACCCCCCAGACCAGCACCGTGCAGCCGCATGCAGTACCAATGCTGACCAGGTGGTGGCAGCCACCCCTACATTACAGCCCTACTACCCCCAACATCTCACCTGTAGATGAGGATGTAGCTTCTGCTCTCATGTAAATAAACATCAATAATTGTGCAATTTTCTAATATGCTTTGTGTTTTCATTACTTTTAGAGGATCTCTGCTTACTGTCAGTGACTGAAAACATCCAGAAGCTGAAACCAAATGCAGATCTATTATTCCTCACAGCTGAGTAATAATAGTCTCTACTGCCCTGAGGATTTGCTTCAATGTGTCAGCTCAGCTCCCAGAGGATTGTCTAGAATGAAACAAATCGAGACGTGTTAGTTCTTGTAGTCCTGGATGTAAACAGGAATGTTGCCGTACACTGACAGCAAGCAGAGATCTTGGGAAAAGGGAGAAATGTTATTGCAGGACTTTTGGGGTTTTTTTTCTATAAAATTTGGAACATTTCTTTTACCTTTCTTGATCCTTTTTTTTTTCTGGGAGATGAACATATAACTGCAGTAAAATGTAAAACTGCTGAGATTTGTAGTGCATCTGTAGGTTTTCTTTAGTATGTAGCAATTCCATAATAATGACTTCCTTCACTGACTGACACCACCGGCCGCATTATATGATTGGATTAATATTCTGTTCTTGTGTAAAGTCTGAAATCGAGAAGCTGAAAGCTGAGAACGATCGCTTGAAGGCTGAGAATCCAGGGAGTTGCAGCAGAACGCCTTCTCAGATCTCCATCTCCTCTTCCCCAAGACACTCCATAGGATTCCCCCAGCCTGGGATGACCATGACGGAGTCCTCCAGCCTAGGTAACTCCAGATGTAGTAGTATTATTCATGTGTGACCCCTGTGATTGCCCAGTATTCGCCATAGCTGACATTAGAGCATGTATTTAGTCTTGTCTCTCCATAGGACTCCATGGTATATAATCTGTTTTCACGTTCCCGGCTTGTTTTTTTTCCTCTTGCAGACATGTTACTGGATGACTCGGCTGATGGCACCATGCGCAGAGAGAGCCGCCATGTGAAGATCGTTGTGAGCTTCATGGAGGAGATGAAGTGGAGAGAGGTGGGTGCTGCATATACATATGTTGGTGCACTACATCCTACACCCGAGCTCATTATATTACATTATCAGGATCTCGGGTGCTCAATATCAGCCCAGTGGTCACAAGTATGTAGGATCCCAGAACAATACAGTAGAAAAATAGTTTATTTTTAGCACACAGCGCCACCCAGTGTCCACATTCTGAATGGTGAACTGTAACCTATTCCTATCAGCACAGTCGCTCTTCTTCTCCCTTCCTGCAGGAATGCCGGCCTCGTGTCTTCCTTATCGGGTGCATCGGTGTTGGCGGCAAAACCAAATGGGACGTTCTAGATGGTGTCGTCCGAAGGTTGTTCAAGGTAATGTGCGGGGCCACATCTTAGAAAAGAGGGACCACTGCTACGTTTCCCCCAGCTGCTGCGACCAAATCTGTGTATTTTGCAGGAATATTTAGTACATGTGGATCCAGTAACACAACTGGGGCTGAATTCTGACAGCGTTGTTGGTTACAACATCGGCGAGATCAAGCGGACGAACACAGCCGGGACCCCTGAGCTGCTCCCCTGCGGCTACCTTGTGGGGGAGAGCGACACCATTTCTGTCTCATTAAAAGGTATGACCATAGGAGGGGTTTCTTGGTTAGGATCCCCCTTCGTTAGCCAGAGCGGGGCACTCGGGATCCCCCTTCGTTAGCCAGAGCGGAGCACTCGGGATCCCCCTTCATTAGCCCGGGTGGAGCACTGCTGCAGAGTGTTCCTTCCTCCAGGACCTGGAAGCTTTAGTCTTGGCCTCTGTGTGGTTTTCGCGGCATTGATTTTTTTTTTTCTACATTTATGTCAGGTCTCCCGGAGAGCAGCTTGGACAGCCTGGTGTTTGAGACTTTGATACCTCGACCGATATTACAACGATACGTCTCATTATTGATGGAGCATAGAAGGATTATCCTGTCCGGTCCTAGTGGGACAGGAAAAACCTACCTGGCTAATCGTCTGTCTGAATACATGGTGCTGTGCGAGGGTCGGGAGCTGACAGACGGGGTCATCGCCACCTTCAATGTGGATCACAAGTCCAGCAAGGTACGAACTCCTCCAGGAAGGGTTAATACTGCAGCGTGGCATTACAGTTCAGCCCCATATCCCTACGTAGAGACCCTAATACAGCGTGCAATATTCTGCTACCCTCCAGGAGCTGCGCCAGTATCTTTCCAACCTTGCCGATCAGTGCAACAGTGAGAATAATGCGGTGGACATGCCCCTCGTCATCATCCTGGACAACCTCCATCATGTCAGCTCGCTGGGCGAGATTTTTAATGGACTCCTGAACTGCAAATACCACAAATGGTAAGGATGGCTCTACCCCGTTGTCCTGTATGGATTTGTTCTGTATGTTTCTATGTCCTGCTGTCGGTACAGACCCTCCAGGTAGAAGATCCAGAGGAATCAGGGGGAGGAGGATTGTTTCTTCTCTCCTCAGGAGGGATTCTGTGATTTCACATGTCTCTGATTTTTCTGCAGCGTTATAGTGAGCACTATTCCATTAATATAATTTTTTGTTTTTGTTTTTGCAGCCCATACATAATTGGCACCATGAACCAGGCCACGTCGTCCACCCCCAACCTACAGCTTCATCACAACTTCCGGTGCGTCTCATGCCATTTTTTAATATCAAGCTGATTGTGACCAGGGTAAAGGCCGTACATGGCGGCATTCTTTTGTAATTTTGCCGCAATTAACTCGCCTATTTCAAAACCAGCATGGCTTCTGGAAATTGTGACAAACTTACAGCCACGAAGCTTAAATGATTCTCAAATATACCTTATACCATTTATAATGATGAGCAAGGTTGCAATGTGCCTCTTATTAAAAATCCTCTCTGTAACACAGATTTTTTTTTTTTTTTTTTTTTTTTTTTAACCACTTGTTGCCTAGGTTACCGGCCACCTCAGTAGTCTATGAACAGTGGCTGGTTTTCTAGGCAAAGAGCGCAGAGCTTGCAATGACTTTTCTGTAGAGCTTATAAGCCCTGATCCAGCTTTAGTGCCCCCTGCTCTGCTATGATGCGGAGGAGGAAAACCAGACTTTGCAAATTTCTAGTGGGGTCATCATGCTGCTAGTCTGAACATTTCAGTCAGGACTGCATCCCCTCAAGCCTGGAGACAGGGGAGCAGTGTGCCCCTGATGATTGATCATGAGAACAACCCTTTAAAGGGGTTATCTGATATTCTTAATCTTTAAAAGTTTAAGGTATTTTTTAATTGACTATATAATTATAAAATATAAAATTTCCCACAGTTCCCTCGATGGCCTCCCTTCCGTTTTTTAGCCTCAATGTTCAATCAGTGCGCTCTGCTCCGAAGCCTCTGAACACCGGCAGGAAAGGACAACGCAATGAGCATGTGTTGTGTATTCGGATACATACAGTGCTTTCTTTAATTGCCGGCTTCGGAGCAGAGCGCACTGGCAGTACACCAGCAAAGAGCGAGGACACACGGAGAGTCAGATGAGTCCACGGAGCACGAGTCAGTGATGATGTTCTGTGTGGGACTCCATTGATCAATCTCATCGGAAGTGAATAAAGTAAATAAATCAAAAGTTAAGCTAGCAGGGGAACGGTAGGTCACGTTATACAATTAGGTAAGGGCTTGGTTTTTCAAGATTATCGGGCGACCCCTTTAAACTCCTCACCAGTGTAAGATCTCTGCTTGCTGCTGGTAAATGAACATATTCTGGTTTACCTGTAAAGGCTGGAGACCTGTGTATAGATGAGTCGCGTGGGTGATATATAAAGTGTAAAGCGGTCTGAATGACTTCCAATCACACTCGTATAACCTGTCCTTTGCCCTGTATGTGACACAGGTGGGTGCTATGTGCCAACCACACTGAACCCGTCAAAGGTTTCCTTGGGCGCTATCTCCGGAGGAAGTTGATCGAAACAGAAATGAGCAACCGAACAAGAAACGTGGAGCTGGGGAAGATAATAGACTGGATCCCCAAAGTCTGGCAACACCTGAACCGCTTCCTGGAGACCCATAGCTCCTCAGATGTCACCATCGGTGAGTGGCACATATGGACCGGGCGTTATCCAGGTGGCGGATCTCCGGCTCAGTCTAATCTATTACACTTCGCATCCAGGAGAGCTGCAGTTCTTATTAGCTGCCAGTAGATGGTGCTGTCACACATAGGAGAGGGAATTAAAGGGACAGTAGAGCCAGAGTCTGTCCTGTAAATGGGATGTCAAATATTTTCCATCATCTTCTTTATTCTAGGACCTCGTCTGTTCCTGTCTTGTCCAATGGATGTGGACGGTTCGAGGGTTTGGTTTACTGACCTCTGGAACTACTCCATCATCCCCTACCTACTGGAAGCCGTCAGAGAAGGGCTGCAGGTAAGAAACCTTAGGTCTTAGATCATTCATTTGGCAGCCATGCCGATCAAGTACAATATCCTTCTCCTTACCCTGTTCTAGTTGTATGGCAGAAGAGCCCCCTGGGAAGACCCTGCCAAGTGGGTTATGGACACCTACCCGTGGACAGCGGTTCCTCTGCAGCACGAGTGGCCTCCTCTTCTCCAGCTACGGCCAGAAGACGTTGGATTTGATGGGTATTCTGTGCCCAGGGAGGGGACATCAAGCAAGCAAGCGCCATCAGGAGATGGGGACGGAGATCCTCTGGTAAGAAGCCCTAAAAAATAAAATTATTTGTTGGAATTGAGCAAAATGTTTGCAGGACACTGTCCAGAGTATAATCTGCAGTTGGGGCACGCCTTTGCACAAAACCTGACGTTCCCTTTAAGTTTTGCCCCCTGTTACTGTCAATTTCTTGCTGTTACAGATGAACATGCTGATGAGGCTCCAAGAAGCGGCCAATTTTTCCAGCCCCCAGAGCTACGACAGCGATTCCAACAGCAACAGCCATCACGACGATATTCTGGATTCCTCCCTGGAGTCTGCGCTGTGATGATGAGAGTCGCCCATTTACAGGTGGCTGGGAGATGAGACAATTAAGGCTTTCAGACAGAAGGGGGCGCTGGTCGCTGCACCCTGTTTGATGTGACCACGTGTTAGAATCAAGGCTGCACTACTCTTTACACGCATCAGGCCGAAACGCCTGGCACACTGAAAATGTTTTTAGCTGTAGATACACAGGCAGGACAGGGGATGGCGCTCTGCCTACGCTGCTCTAACCAAACACACAGGGGTACTGGTCCTGCCAGCTTCACTAGGTGACCTCAGTGCAGATAGTCGCTGACTACGCTGCTTGCCTTGCTCTCGTTGTGTATAACCAATGCTGCTGGGGGGCCGGAGCGTCTGCTGCAAACCGTATACAGCTATGCAGGATGCTCCCCCACTCTACCCTGAGCGTGAAAGGGCTCATCACCGCCACACGGACATTGTTGTACAGGAGACGACCATTGACCGGGACTGAGACCAAACCAAAAACTGAATCGCCACCTCTGCTGTCATAGGACAGGCGACTATTGAATGAGGAGGGTTACTAGAGGGGGGGCAAACAGGCTGGTATCAGGGACCCCCAATGCATCTGTGTCCAGTCACCTCGGTGTCCGTTCCCTTCACAGGCGGCAATATATTGCACTGTGCAAGTTCCCTGATACCTAGAGGGGAGAGCGGAGCTGCCTACCCGTCCTTCCTCAGGTACCGTCTGCTCCAACATCGTTGTCTCTAAGACGCCATCTCCCCCATTTTGGTGCTAACCTTTCAATGCCTTATAATTATGATGGGTAACCTACGATTCCCCAGCTGGGTCCTATATGCCACCGTCCTGGTAAAGCTGAGACTTGTAGTACAGACACAGCTGGCAAGCTACACCTGTACCACACCACTAGCCCACCAGGGATAATATCAGTCCCCATGTATCTGCTGCATTATGAATTTTATTTGCATTTTTTCAAGGGGAGCAGTTTGCATTTATTTGCGTTTTTTTTTTTTTTTTGCATCTTACAAGGGATTAGACCCCCTGTAATATCCTTCTACATTTACCACCTGAGAAACGCCTAAATCTATCCATTATATAGATAATAGAGGAGCAGTTCTTCTATACCTCACGTGTTCTGCTACATGTTAGACCAGGTTACAATAACCCGACCCGAGCGGAAACACTTTCACAATGACGCTGCGTGGACTGGAAGGTGAAACTGCAAACAAGCGCCCAAAGTCTCCTATCATGAGAAGGGGCTGATAAAGCGAAACGCGTCGCTAGAGTTCAGAGAGTCCCCCAGCACTGAAATCCATAACTGTGAATATGGCTGGATGTTTCATATCACTGACAGGTTTCACTAATAAATATATATCTATATTTATAGCTTTGGGATTATGTATATAAATCACAAATCGTTGTCTGTGATGCCTGAAACGCATCGGGCTGTTCTAGATTACACTGTATTGTCCTTCGTTAACGTCAGGAAGCTGGTCTGCCTTGATGTATATTTTTTTTTATTTTTTTTTTGTATCTCGTCTCGACCATGATGTAGCTCATGTGCTCCACGTCTCTGCCATGTCGGTGCCGGCTCGGATACAGCTGTCTGCACGCTCAGTGTATTATACAGACTGTTATATGGCCGCTGGGCTGGACGACACTTAGAATCGCTCAACGTTCCTGAACGTTTTGATACTTCCAATCGCCTTTTACAAAGTCAATCATCAGATCTCCGCTGGATTCTATGCAACACGGTTATAAAGGAGACCGGAATAATAATAAGAGATTAATAAAACCCTCCCCCCCCCATGTTGTAAATTGTATGTGACGTGGGCGAAAAGCGTCATGTATCGCACCCGCATGTTAATACTTTGTTTTCACTTTGGACAGAAGTTTTCCTTCTGGAGATGTAAATGTTTCCTGTGTAACAAATGTAAATAGTTAACGAATCTGCTGCATTTTGATGAGATTTTTTAGCTCTTTTTGTAAAAAAAAAGAAATAAATAAAAAAAGGAAATACAAAGAGGTGGGGGAGGGGTGAGTATTTTATGTAGGATTTCCTTCTTTTTTTTTTTGCTTGGATTTATTTTTTATTTGAACTGAATTTTCGCACGGTCGGATCAGATTGTGTTTCCTGACAATACGAACAAAACTGATTGTACCAGTCTTAAATTATTACTGATTCAATAAATCGATGCTTATTTATCCTGTGTGGAGTCATTGCGTCCTGATAAGAAACTTTCTAATAGACTTTGTCCGAGATTCATCATTCACTTTGCACCTTTTTGGGTTGGTGGGTGGGAGGGGAGGGGGAGTTTTGTTGAAGTTTGGATTTTAGGAAATTTTGGATTTGGACCAGATGTTTTCGCCTAGTTCATGATTTACCACTTTTCAAAATGTTTGTACAATAATGGTTTTCTACCCAGTGCAGTGGAAAAGCTACATTTTTTTTTTGCAAAATTGAAGACCAATGTGCAACATTTTACAGCTAATTCATAGGATATTCTGTCGCTGACCATTTGCCATAGACGACCATGCAAATCTCACGCAACTCCAATTTCAATGGTTTTTTATCATTATTTTTTTTTTACAGCAAAGTTGCAGCTCTAAAATAGTTGTGCGACATCAAATTGCTGTTGCGTGACACGTTTGCCATGTAGCCCCCAGTCAAATTTACAACTTTTTCACTTCTCTCCCCCAGACAAGTGGACGACTCGGAAGTGGCCAACAATGGTCTGATAATAAATTTGGCTCAATACATTTATTATAAAGTTGGTGCATTTCCCTTATAACGATTTTCAGGTTAAGATTGGGGCATGAAACTTAAAGGGCTTGTCCATGGCTGCTTTCCTTCAGGAATAGCACCACCCCTGACCATGGCTTTTGTGTGGTATTGTGGCTCAGTTCCATTCACTTCAGTGGTGCTGGGTTGCAACAACGCAAGATGCAACCAATGGTCAGGTGTGGCTCGGGTTCTGAAAGCAGAAATGATTTGGACAATCCCTTTAAATCTACCCATTGGCCTTGAACAGGCCTCTATTAAAGTCCCCTTGGATCTCAATCATGACTACAAAGGGGTAACGTTTCTCCTTGCGGAGAGTGACATGTTAAGCATGTCAAGGTGAGGAGATTTTTAAGCCACAATGCTCCTCTGGGAAATATGCAAATTGTCTCTGCAGAGAGGAAGAGAACTAAAACTCTAGTGCCACCTATAGGAAGTAGCAATCCTAAAAGTCAAAATCTACTCTCTAACAAGCCTTGTCACATGACTTAGGATAAAAACCAGAACCAAAATCTCAATTTGCAGACACTGTGTTTCGGGGTTTGGCTTTTATCCTAAGTCATATGACAAAGGCTCGTTAGCAGGGCTGTGGAGTCGGTATAAAATGGACTGACTCCAACTCCTAAAATTTATAATAAATTGGGTACAGTAGTTCAATCCAGTTTGTGGGGAATATGTTTTCATAAGAATTTGGGAAAGTTATGAAAAGTCCTATAAATGTCTGTCCTGTTCCTGATCTAAGGGTCTAGACTTTTAGCTGAGATGAATCTGTGCTACAGTAAATTTATCACTTAAGCATGAGCCACGTATGAGGGAGTTGGAGTCGGTGTGATGGAAATTGAGGAGTCTGGGAAACCCACGGCCAGTCCGTGCATTAGCGGTCTGATCTCGGACCGATTTGCACCGATATCTCAATGAGCCTTTAGGTTGCGGTTGAAAACTATAACAGCCAGTTACTGCTGCAGTCTTTCCAATTTACCCTACATAAAGGGATTGTGAAAACAAGTGATCAATCATATATCCATGGGACTAGGTGATGATAATACGAGTATACGGTCACTGGACAACACCAACATACAGTTTCTAGATAGTGTAGTGGTATTATTTAATAACTATCATTGTATTATCCAGTGACAGTATAGCAGTATTTTTTAGTAACCCTATAGTGGTATTATCTATTGATGGTACAGTGCCATTATTTAGTAACTGTATAGTGTTATTATCCAGTGAAAATTTTAGCTGTATTATTTAGTATGGTAGTAATATTTAATTACTGTTTAGTGGTTTTATTTTGTGATAGTATAGTGGTATTATTACAAGATAAAACCACTAAACAGTAACTAAATATTACTACCATACTGAATAATAACATTTCACTGGAGAAGAACACTATGCAGTTTCTAAATAATACCACCCAACTGTTACTAAATATCTCCACCATACTAAATAATACAGCTAAAATTTTCACTGGATAATAACACTATACAGTTACTAAATAATGACACTGTACCATCACTAGATAATACCACTATAGGGTTACTAAAAAAATACTGCTATACCATCACTGGATAATACCATGATACAGTTAGTAAATAATACCGCTGTACCGTCACTGGATAATACCATGATAGGTATTAAATAATACTGCTGTACAGTTACTGGATAATACTACAATACCATTATTTCATAGTACCATCATACAGCTATAAAGTTAGTTGAAAAAAAAACTGTACAAATGCCAATAATCCCACAATTCTGAGCCTGAATATAGTAATGATACAGGGGTCAGATACTGCATAGACGCTCTACAGAACATAATCATAATGGATAAATCATTAAAATCTAATGATAGTAAAATGTATAGCGGACGAGCCCAGTGACATCAGAACTGTTCTCTGGGAGAACATGTGAACACAGAGGTCTGCACAGCCATATTGCACATATTGTACATTTCCGCAGAGAACCTGTCACTTTAAATATTTTTATTTTTTACCTGGTGTAAATGCTGCTGTTCTCCTGAATCCAGCCTTTTTTTTTTCCTTCTCCTCTCCGTTCCTGAGGTATCGCCCCTCTCCCATGTGTGTAAATTTAGCCCTTAGCTAAAGGGTGTAATATTCAGGAAAATGCCCAATAGAGACGAGTTTACCCCAGTCCCTTGGCTGACTACTTAAATTTACATAAAAGGAAGAGAGGGCCACATCTCATGAATGGAGAGACGCAATAATAATAGAGAACGCTGTTCACCCTGTCTTAGACCAGGTAAAAAATATATATTTTTGGTAAGTGACAGGTTCTCTTTTCAGACACTGCGTTACAGTAAATGGCACTGTTCACTTAGCACCATAGATAGTTCCCATACACATAGTGCCCCCAAAGTGTCTAATACTTAGCACAGATAATGCCCATACACATAGTGCTCCAAGAGAGTCTAAGGGCACATATCCATATGTGTGAAAAAAAAACGTTCCGATATCTGGAGCGAAAAAACGGATGAGTGCCATGCGAGTGCTATGCAATTTTCACGCACCCATCTCTTTAAAACCCGGCAATTCTTCAGCCGCGTACAGTTACAACAAAGCTGTACCCGATAATTTAGAATAAAAAGAATAGATCTACACACATAGAATAGATAGATAGAAAGATGTCAGTCACATATATAATTAGTACAGTGACTGATTTGGTTACTGTACTTGTCATTTATTGTAAAATGAAAGAATTTTTTTTTTTTTTAAAAATGGTGTGGGGTCCCCCGTAATTTTATATTCTAGCAAAGGTTAAGCAGACAGCTGGGGCAGATATTTGTAGCCTGGGAAGGGGGTAATACCCATGGAGCTTCCCAGGCTACTAATATCAGTCCCAACATTCCCCAACTTCTACACTACGCAGATGAATACAGATGAATAGAGACGTGCACCCACCATTAATATATAATTAGTTATTATGCAACACACCATTCCAAATATAAATTGTAATCACCACTGTGCCCCCACTAACTGTAAAAAGCCACTTTTCTCAACCCAATAAAATGTATAAATTAATTAGAACCTGTACTCTTTTCCCCCAATTCCATACCAGTCACACTCTGTCATCCTCAACACCCCCCACTCTCCCGATTCATTATATTTACATGCCCCCTCCACTCTAATTCATTATGTCATGTCCTCTCTCTCTCCCATCCTCTATTCATCATCATTTGTTCTCTCCCCCCACTCCCAATTCATCATTTGCTCCCCCACTCAGTATTCATCATTTGCTCCCCCCACTCCCAATTCATCATTTGCTCTGACCCTAACTCCCAATTCATCATTTGCTATCTCCCGCACTCCCAATTCATCATTGGCTTTCCCCCCACTCCCAATTCATAATTTGCTCTCCCCACTCCCAATTCATCATGTGCTACCCCCACTCCCAATTCATCATTTCCTTTCCCCACACTCCCAATGCACCATTTGCTGTCCCCACCCTCAATTCATCTTTTCTTCTCCCCACTCCCAATTCATCATTAGCTCTTCCCGCCCCCCATTCCCAATTCACCATGTGCGCTCCCCACTCCCAGTTCATCATGTGCTCTCCCCACTCCCAGTTCATCATGTACTGTCCCCCAAGACCATTTAATTAATTCTATTAAAAAATAAAGTTTTCATACTTACCTCTCATACGATCCCTGCAGCTTCACTTCTAGATTGGCATCCTGGCGCTCAATGCAGGCTCATACAGGATGACGTCATCGCGTACGCGCCTTCACCAGCGCATCACAGAAACGGCGGAGGGACTCCCTTGGAGCTGCACGGCCGTTCAGTTTTGACGGCTGTGAGAGCTTCAAGGCTCCCTGCGCATAGATATACGCCACCGGCGGAACTCCGTCACACGATGCCTTGTTCTTTGCATCTGGTCACCAGGCCCCATACAGCAGTAAGGGCAGTAATGCCCTGATGGCCCTGACCATAATGCTCCAGCATAAAGAGGACCTGTCACCAGGTGAAAAGTGGGCAGTTTTTGCACTTATTACATTCCCGCTTCTCCCCTGAGTATTCTGTTTATTTGTTTTTTGTTTTTGTTTTAAAGCTTCCATTTTATTTAGTGCTAAATTGTATGATCTTCACCAAGGGCTGTGGCTCACAGGATTCTATGGGGGCGCGTCTCATAGGGTTCTATGTAGGCGCGGCTCACAGGATTCTATGGTGAAGTGTCTTTAGTGTGATCTGTATAATTGCCCTACGAGAACGCCCCTTTGGTTAACACCATAAAATTAGCACTAAATGAAAAGGCCCATATCTGCCAATAGCACAGTATGGCGGATTAAAAAAAAACAAAAAGAATACTCAAAGGAGTAGCGGAAATAAAATAAGAGCAAAAGCTGGCAACTGGTGACAAATCCTCTACCAGTGCTGTCATAACTCCAGTGCCTGCAGCAGAATAGAGCCATAACTGACACTCATGGTACAGGATAATGACACAAACAGTTGAGGTACGGGATAATGAGCAACATTTTGGGTACAAGATAATGACACTGACCACTGGCAGACACAGACTGAAAAGGGCTCCTGTGCAAGAACAATATATGGGCCCTTTGCAGCCTAATAGCTCTTGAGATTACCCAATTCCATCTGCTTTGGAGATTAAACTGGGCCCCCTTACGCATTGGGCCCCTATGCGGCTGCACAGGTTGCATTAATGATATGTTCACCACTGACCATAGGCGGATTATAATGAGGGCAATCCAGGCTACCGCCCGGGGCCCCGAGCCTGCAGGGGGCCCACGGCTCCGGGCGGGGTGTCTAATGCCGGATTGCCCTCATTATATGTGCGGGCCGCCGCGGCACATACCGGTAGCAGTGGCGGGCCCCGGACCGCTCCCCCAGCAGCAGCGCACGGCTGCTACTTCTTCATCGGCTGGGCCAGCATTGCAGCAGTTAACTTCCCTGTGCTGGCCCGGCCGCGTCACTGCTAGGAGACACAGCCCTGTGCGCGGCCGTGTCTCCTAGCTGTGACGTCACGCAGTGCACGCCCGGCCTGCACTGCTGCAACGGAGAAGTCAGAGCAGGCAGGAGGAATGGAGTCGGGGGATGGTGAGTCTGTGTGTGTATGTGTGTGTATATGTGTGTGTGTGTGTGTGTGCTGGCAGATATCATTGTGTGATGTCTGTTTATATGTATTTTTGTGTTTCAAATGTGTTTATGCGTGTATGTATATGTATATGTTTGTGTGTGTGCGTGACTGCGTGTGGCCTCCTGCTGAGTATAGATGGCGCTGTGCGGCCTCCTGCTGTCTCTGGGGGGGTGCCGTGTGGCCTCCCACTATGTATAGATGGCGCTGTGCGGCCTCCCGCTGTGTATAGATGGCGCCGTGCGGCCCCCTGCTGTGTATAGATGGCGCCGTGCGGCCCTCTGCTGTGTATAGATGGCACCGTGCGGCCTCCTGCTGTGTATAGATGGCGCCGTGCGGCCCCCTGCTGTGTATAGATGGCGCCGTGCGGCCCCCTGCTGTGTATAGATGGCTACATGCGGCCTCCTGCTGTGTATAGATGGTGCCGTGCGGCCTCCTGCTGTGTATAGATGGTGCCGTGCGTCCCCCTGCTGTGTATAGATGGCGCCGTGCGGCCTCCTGCTGTGTATAGATGGCGCCGTGCGGCCCCCTGCTGTGTATAGATGGCGCCGTGCGGCCCCCTGCTGTGTATAGATGGCTACATGCGGCCTCCTGCTGTGTATATATGGCGCCGTGCGGCCTCCTGCTGTGTATAGATGGCGCCGTGCGGCCTCCTCTGTGTATAGATGGTGCCGTGCGGCCCCTGCTGTGTATAGATGGCTACGTGCGGCCCCCTGCTGTGTATAGATGGCTACATGCGGCCTCCTGCTGTGTATAGATGGCGCCGTGCGGCCTCCTGCTGTGTATAGATGGCGCCGTGCGGCCTCCTGCTGTGTATAGATGGCGCCGTGCGGCCCCCTGCTGTGTATAGATGGTGCCGTGTGGCCCCCTGCTGTGTATAGATGGCGCCGTGCGGCCCCCTGCTGTGTATAGATGGCGCCGTGCGGCCCCCTGCTGTGTATAGATGGCGCCGTGCGGCCTTCTGCTGTGTATAGATGGCGCCGTGCGGCCTCCTGCTGTGTATAGATGGCTACGAGCGGCCTGCTGTGTATAGATGGCTACGTGTGGCCTCCTGCTGTATATAGATGGTGCCGTGCGGCCTCCTGCTGTGTATAGATGGCTACGTGCGGCCCCCTGCTGTGTATAGATGGCTACATGCGGCCTCCTGCTGTGTATAGATGGCGCCGTGCGGCCTCCTGCTGTGTATAGATGGCGCCGTGCGGCCTCCTGCTGTGTATAGATGGCGCCGTGCGGCCCCCTGCTGTGTATAGATGGTGCCGTGTGGCCCCCTGCTGTGTATAGATGGCGCCGTGCGGCCCCCTGCTGTGTATAGATGGCGCCGTGCGGCCCCCTGCTGTGTATAGATGGCGCCGTGCGGCCTCCTGCTGTGTATAGATGGCGCCGTGCGGCCTCCTGCTGTGTATAGATGGCTACGAGCGGCCTGCTGTGTATAGATGGCTACGTGTGGCCTCCTGCTGTATATAGATGGCGCCGTGCGGCCTCCTGCTGTGTATAGATGGCTACGTGCGGCCTCCTGCTGAGTATAGATGGCGCCGTGCGGCCTTCTGCTGTCTCTGGGGGGGGCGCCATGCGGCCTCCCGCTGTGTATAGATGGCGCTGTGAGGCCTCCTGCTGTGTATAGATGGCTACGTGCGGCCTCCTGCTGTCTCTGGGGGGGGCGCCGTGTGGCCTCCCGCTGTATATAGATGGCGCCGTGCGGCCTCCTGCTGTGTATAGATGGCGCCGTGCGGCCTCCCGCTGTGTATAGATGGCTACGTGCGGCCTCCCGTTGTGTATAGATGGCTACGTGCGGCCTCCCACTGTGTATAGATGGCACCGTGCAGCCTCCCGCTGTGTATAGATGGCTACGTGTGCTCAATATTGAGTCATACAATTAATGTAAGGCTATGTGCCCATGATACAGAAATGTTCCGAATTTTTTTTTGAGCGTTTCTGCATCTCCCTGGCAGAAAAAACGCATGCGGATTGTACATGCGGATTTTACATGCGGGTTGTACATGCGTTTTCCTGCCAGGGACATGCGGAAGTGAAGCGTTCTTCACATGCATTTCTGCATGCGGGTTGTCAAGCGATTTCAGCATCACTTGGAAAGTGCTTGACAACTTGGTCACACTATATAAATCCATGCAACCAGCATGGATTTATATAGTGTGACCGTAAAAGAATGGTAAAAAATAAAAAATATATACTTACCTTCTGATGGCCTGCCGACATCAGCTGTCGCGTGACCCGTCACATGACTAACTGACGTCACGGCAGGTCCTTTTCAGACCATCGTGAGCTGCCGGCAAGCCAGGACGCATCGGATAAAGACACCGGGGGCCATCAGAAGGTAAGTATAATATTTATTTTATTCTTTTTTTTTACAGGTTCTATGGTACCCGGGTCCGGAGGAGAGTCTCCTGTCCTCCACACCCGGGTACCATCCGCACATTGAAACGCATGGTTTCCGCATCTACAGATGCAGTGATGCGGATTACATGCGGTCTAATGCAAGTCAATGGCGAAAACGCCGAGCTTCCGCAAAATAATTGGTAATGCTGCCGATTTTTCCGCAATGATAATCCACAGCGGAAATTTCCACAGCACATGTGGATTATCATTGGGGAACATTGCAGACCTTCTACCAAGCGTTTTTTAAACGTTTCTGCAGCGGAATTGCCGCTGCGGAAATGCTTAAAAACGCATAGTGGGCACACAGCCTAAAAAAAATATTCTAATTAATATTGTGCCAAATTAATTTCACGTGAACTATCACATGATCTATCAGAGGGGATCATGTGACATGTCACGTGATAAATCAGGTGGGGGGGGGGCGCGCCTTCTAAACTGCCCGGGGCCCTTGCTACTCTTAATCCACCCCTGCCACTGACAATTGGGGTGCAGAATAATTACAAACTGAAATTTAGGGTACAGGATAGTGATGATGACACTGACATTTGGGGTGCAGGACAATGACATTGAAACTTGGGGTACAGGAAAATGACATTTGGGGTACAGGATAATGACACTTGTACATGTACAGCTAAATATACATTGCAGTTCCCAGTTGTGAACACTAGGTGACAGCATTACCCTGGTTGATTATTCCACTCTTTCAAAATTAGAGGGAAATCCTATCATCAGATCCTTACGTCAGACATCTGAGTTCATCAATCTTATGTTAATCAACTATAATATATTTGGTGGGATCATATCCCAGCTATTGCTACAATAAAGAATTTTTATGTACATATTTTATACTCAGTATGGGGGCCATCATCAGTCCTGACTGTATCTGATACAGAATTCAAAAGAGCATATTGTAACCTGGACGCTATAATACAGAGGTATTCATAATGCTGCTTCTGGGGAAGAATACAGTGTTACCTGCAGCAACCACATCCTATTGCTCCAGAAGACCCCGGACCCGTGCGCTGCTTTACACACTCCGTCTATGATCTTACACTTTAAATGGCTTTGTCATTTCGCAGCCCTCTATTTGTGATTGCATTACTTACACTGCAGCCAGGGGTGGAGTCTGAAAACAGCTGATACGACCGGCAGCATGTATCAGATACTGGCTGTATATGTCACGCAAGGTGTGGGAAAGACTTAGTGCATCACAATGGGAAGAGGGAAAGGGAGCCCAGACTCTAGGGAAAGGGGGGAGTGGAGATCTTCTAGGCTGGTCTAGTGTCACCCTGTCTCCCCTACACGTGCCTCGCCCTGTCTTTCACTGGCATATGGCTAGGGAAGGGAGGAGATGAGAACTAGTCGATCCCCACTGAACACTAAAGACAACAAGGGAGGACAAACAGGGGGAAATTGCTTAGCTTTAGATGACTCTAGACAAATGCACACACGTCCTCAAGCTCCAGAGAGGAAGAAGTACTGCTCTTGCTAAAGCCTTCACAAGGAGTAATGAATATCGCCGGCACCTCCCTCGAACACAGCAGGTATTTCCACACCCAGGCCAGGGTGTTAATTAGCCAGAGGAAGGTAGCCACTGGGACCTAGAGAAAGCCTCTAAGAAGATGTCTGTAATGCCAAACATAGAGATCTCCTGGAACCCACTGCATGGCGACTGTCTCTCACGTCTGACACACCCGTGACAGTACCCCCCCCCTCTACGAGTGGCCTCCGGACACTCAGGATCAGGTTTCTCAGGATAAGAGGTGTAGAATGAGCGGACCAATCTGGGAGCGTTCACTACTAATGCTGAAACCCACATCCTCTCCTCTGGACCATAGCCTTTCCAGTGCACCAAGTACTGTAGAGAACGATGTTGGAGACGAGAATCTACAATCCTCGAAATCTGGAACTCCAGATTACCATCAACCATTACTGGGGGCGATGGTAGAGGTGAGGGTGTAACAGGTTCCACATACTTCTTGAGTAAGGACCTATGGAACACACTGTGGACCTTAAGGGCCTGAGGAAGTTCAAGACAAAACGCTGATGGGTTAATGACGGTGGTTATTTTATAGGGACCAATAAACCTAGGTCCTAGCTTCCAAGAAGGAACTTTCAATCTTATATTCCTGGTAGACAACCATACAAGGTCATTCACATTCAGGTCTGGACATGGCAAGCGTTTACTGTCAGCTGTACGTTTATACCTGTTTCCCATGATCTTTAAATTACTCAGCACACCCTGCCAAACCGAGGAGAGCGACGAAGCAAACCGTTCCTCCTCAGGAACTCCTGAAGCTCCCCCCCATCAAAGGTACCAAACTGTGGATGATAACCGTATGCACCGAAAAATGGTGACCTGCCAGTGGATTCTTGACGATGATTAGTAATGGCAAATTCTGCCAGCGGTAAGTAGGATCCCCAATCCTCCTGATTTTTGGAGACAACACCTGAGGTAGGTCTCCAAATTCTGATTGACATGCTCGATCTGTCCATTCGACTGAGGGTGAAAGGCAGAGGAAAAAGACAGCTGCACCCCCAGTCGAGAACAGAATGCCTTCCAGAACTTGGAAATAAACTGGGTCCCCCGATCAGACACCACATCGGAGGGAACCCCGTGAAGCTTCACGATCTCATTTATGAACACCTGAGCAAGTGTTTTGGCATTTGGAAGTGCAGGCAATGTGACAAAGTGAACCACTTTACTAAACCCATCTACTACCACCAAAACCACCGTTTTGCCTGTAGAAACCAGTAGGTCAGTAATAAAATCCATGGACAAGTGTGTCCATGACCTACTAGGAATAGGTAACGGAAGAAGTGTACCAGACGGACGGGTATGCGAAACCTTAGAACGCGCGCCAATACTACAAACAGCTACGTGTTCAATTACATCCCGATGCAACCCCGGGGACTAAAAACGATGAGAGAGGAGGTCCGCAGTTGCCTTACCACCTGGATGCCCAGCAAGCACAGAGTTGTGATGTTCCTTAATTATTTTGTGGCGCAGATCAGATGGTACAAATAACCTTCCTGAAGGGCAGGAGGAAGGGGCGTCCCCCTGAGCCTCCAACACCTCACCCTCCAGTTCAGGATACAGTGCCGAAATAACTACCCCTTTCTGTAATATCGGGGCAGGGTTCTCATGGTCACCACCACCAGGGAAGCTCCGGGACAAAGCATCAGCCTTGACATTTTTGACCCCTGGACGAAAAGTGACAACAAAATTGAACCTAGTAAAAAACAGGGACCATCTGGCTTGCCTAGGGTTGAGACGTTTAGCTGACTGGAGATATGACAGGTTCTTATGGTCAGTAATAACAGTAATAGGATGGACAGCCCCCTCCAACCAGTGACGCCATTCTTTGAACGCCAATTTGATCGCCAAAAGTTCCCTATTACCCACGTCATAATTTCTCTCAGCCAAAGACGATTTTTTTAGAAAAGAAGGCGCATGGACTGAGTATAGGTGCAGTGGC
Organism: Phyllobates terribilis; assembly: GCF_046119375.1. Classification (NCBI taxonomy): domain Eukaryota; kingdom Metazoa; phylum Chordata; class Amphibia; order Anura; family Dendrobatidae; genus Phyllobates; species Phyllobates terribilis. The sequence continues at coordinate 97,059,756 of NW_027362773.1, read as the reverse complement.
AAAATGATTCTTTAAGGAAGAATAATCCTGGAGGGAAGCATCCAACCATTTGGAAAAATCAGACCCCTTAGTCATGTCAGTAAGGGGTTTCACAATTAGAGTAATTTTGGATAAATTTACGGTAAAAATTAGTAAAACCCAGAAAACGATGAAGGGCCTTCAGGTTTTCAGGACGTCCCCAATCAAGGACTGCATGGATCTTCTTCTGATCCATCCGAAAACCCGAAGATGACAACAAGTACCCCAAAAACTGTACCTCCTGAACAGCGAAAACACATTTTTGCAGTTTGGCATAAAGTTTGTTATTCCTTAATATATGGAGCACTTGCTTAACATGCCCCCGATGTGTCTCAAAATAAGGTGAGTAAACCAAAATATCGTCCAGATAGACCACCACAAACCTCCCCACCAAATGATGGAAAATATCATTTATGAAATGCTGGAATACCGCAGGTGCATTGATCAAACCAAAAGGCATAACCAGACTCTCGAAATGTCCTTCCAGGGTATTGAACACCATTTCCATTTGTTCCCTTCTCTGATTCTAACCAGATTGTAGGGTCCCCTTAAATCCAATTTGGAGAATACCTTAGCTCTCACAACCTGGCTGAACAAATCAGGAATCAGAGGAAGAGGATATGGATCACGGATGGTAATTTGATTTAATTCCCGGAAATCTAAACAGGGAAGTAGACTGCCATCTTTTTTCTTCACAAAGAAGAACCCTGCCGCCACGGGCGAAGATGAGGGTCTGATTTTTCCCTTCTCCAGACTTTCCGCAATGAAATCCTTCATGGCTTGTCTCTCAGGCCAGAAAGATTAAACAGTCTGGACTTCGGTAGTTTAGCTCAGAAAAAACGTACTCAAAACCAGAGAGAAAAGCAGGTAATATTTCCATAGAGACAGTAGGAAGGGAAATATTTAAACAGTTCTCATGGCGGTAATCTCCCCATTCAATAATCTCCCTTGTTTGCCAATCCACCAACGGATTATGTTTAACAAGCCAAGGAATACCCAAGACAATCGGTGTGGGAAGATTGTCCAGAACATAGCAAGGGATTATTTCACAATGAACTGACCCTAACCTCAGTTTTACATTATGTACAATCTAAGTAAATGCTTTCTGTGCAAATGGCGCAGAGTCAATGACAAAGATGTAAATAGGTTCAGCTAAAGCACAGCAAGGAAGACCATGAGTCTTCACAAACTCAGCATTAGTGTTGAGCCACCCCCGTAGTGTTCGAGTTCGGTTCGGTTCGTCGAACACCCGTGTGTTCGCCGAACTGTTCGTCGAACTGTTCGTCGAACACCTTCGAACACCGTTAAAACCAATGGCAGGCAAACAAAAACACATAGAAACACATAGAAAACACCTTCAAAGGTGTCCAAAAGCTGACAAACTGCTCAGAAGACATAACTAACACATGGAAAAGTGACAAGTACATATAGTCATGCGAAAATAAAAGAGGTGGAGGAGTAAAAGGAGGGGGAGACACAGATATAGGCATGTCATGCCCTTCTAAAATCCAAAAAGTGAGAAGCCGACACGGCCAGTCCGCTCCTGCCCGTGCCACCTCCGTGTCGCCGGGTTTGTGCCAGAGCCGCGGTGAACCCTGACGGCCAGCCCCCCTCTCCCAATACTGGTGCCTGTCCACTGGTGGGTCGAGCGAGCCCCCCTGTGGTGGAGGCAGCTCTAAGCTTTTTAATTTAAATTGTCTCTCTAATTTGAATGAATACACTTTAAATCCATTTACAAGGATCTATTGGAGGGCAAGTCTCATGCCAGCAGCCGCGGTAATTCCAGCTCCAGTAGCGTCCACTAAAGCTGCTGCAGTTAAAAAGCTTTTATAAGGATCGAGCTCGGCTGTCCACCGCAAGGCATCCTACTGCCAGTCCCAGCCCCTATGCCTTGGGGTGCCTCCTGATGCTCTTCACTAAGTATCCCATGGTCCCGAAGCATTTCCTTTGAAAAAATTAAGTGTCTAAACTACAGGTGGTGCAGCTTGCTTAACAGCCGGGATAATCCGCTGACTAGCAGACACTGCTACTAGGCACAAAGTATTTCCTGGGCTAGATGCAGTTAAAAATTTGTAATTAGATACTCTCGTTGGATGCTGAGAAAGCATTCCATAGAGTCTCCTGGCACGCCATATATGATTCTCTTAAAAAGCTTGGGGTAGGGGTCTAGGGGACCCTTTTATAGCCAAAATCACGGCCCTGTATCGCAATACGTCACCTAGGCTGAAGATAAATGGAACTGTAGCACCCTGAGGGCTCGGTTGCTACAGACGTATTGCACCTCACCCAGAGGTGTGATATCTCACTCTCAGGTAAGGATGGAGTGTGGATCAGGACCCGACACCTGCATGCATTACACCACATTGCCGTGGGGCAGGGCGACCAATATGCCCCTGAGATGGGCACGACAGTCCCTGTCCCTGGCTGGAGTGGGGGGAGGGAACACTGAGGAAGGGGAACCCTGTAGTGCAGGAGCAGGGAGGAAGCAGTTCCTGGGTGCATTGAGAAGGGAGTATAAAAGGTGGGCACCATCTTAGTTCAGTGCAGAGAAGTCTGAGCAGAAGTGGCAGGGAGCAGGGGCTCTGCATGAGCTCTGCTCCGGAGGCGGGCCTAGTAACTGAGGCCCAGGCCTGGAAGAGGGAGAAGGAAGGAAGAGGAGTGGAGAAGGCTCCAGGAACGAGGAATGAAGGGATCCCAGGGGTGCGGACGGGCGAGTCGCCACCGCACGCCCGAATCCACCTGCGTGGAGGGGTCAGGCCAAAGGGGGAGACCGGTCCCCGAACTAGTGGAGGCAGGAAACGACCCTCAGCTAGAAACCGGAGGCTCTGACATTTTATGTGGCGCAGCCCCTCGCTACACCCGCTAGGAAGGCACCACATAGGGTCAGGGAAACTGGCGCCAAGTTTACCAAGAGGAGGCCCGAGGCAGCCGGACAGAAGTGTTGGTAAGAAAGGCCAGACAAAGGACACACAAAGGGGGTCCTGTGAAGTGCTCCAAAGTTATCTGGGAGTTGTCTGAGCCCCTCACCTGGTGAGCACAGTACGACGTGGGCAGCCGTTACCTGCAGACGTGGTCTGGATAATAAGAACTGTGAGTAAAGGCCCTGAACTGCATCACTGACTCCGTGTCGTTACTGCTGCTGCCCTGCACCATCACCCCCATCCTCCGCATACACTGCCCTGAGGCTATACTCCTCCCGTGGGGAGTTATGCTACGCTCTGCTGCACCCACAACACCAGCCTCAGCGGTCTGCCCTGTAGCGGCGGTTCACTCTGACCGCAATCCACGGGTGGCGTAGTCGGACATTTAAACATCAAAACCACATAAATAGTTCCGCCACTGGTTTGACCGCCCTGAGCCACGGAACCGGGTCGCCGCCACGAAGACTACAACCACCAGCATCCACCAAAAAGGGTCCGGCTCCGGGTGTCCCAAGGCCCAGGGGGTGCGTCAGAACATTTTCATCACCTTTCACAATCACCAATGGGACAAGGCAGTGATGTCCTCTGTCCCCTCTCTTATACATCCTAGTGACGGAGCACCTGCTCTCATCAATTCGCCATAACCCCAATATTAGGTGGATTGAGGTGGGAGGCACCGAGTACAAGTGCTCTCTATTTGCTGATGATGTCCTAGTATATATCACTCAATCACATATATCCATCCATGCTGTTATGGCTGAAATAGATCACTTTGTTACATGATCAAATTTTAAAATCAATGCAGCGAAGTCTGAGGCCCTCGATGTCTCCCTCCCCAAATCCATACAGGATTCCATCCAGTCCAACTTTCCCTTTGCCTGGCCCTCACAGGGTATCAAATACTTAGGAATTCCTATTCATAGAGACCTCTCCCATCTATGTTATCTTAATTTTGGGCCCTTTATTGAACAACTCCATACAGACCACGGTTGGCAAGTTAGAACTGTAAGATTCACTACGTGAACCACTGGTGTTTTGTGGAAAAGCACATGTACACTGCGTTCCAAATTATTATGCAAAAAGTGTTTAGGAGTGATAAGGGAAGAATTTGTTTGTTTGTCAGTTAAACTCATTGATGGTGATGTGTGTCAGGGCTCTTTATATCACTGTAAGCAATTGCAGACACCTGTGCTAATTAGTTTGGCAGGTGTGTCCAATGAAAGGCAAGACTACTTAAGAAGGCTCTCTCACATTATTAAGCAGCCTACATTTTCTGCCAAAATGGGAAAGAAAAAGGATGTGTCGGCTGCTGAGAAGCAACAAATTGTGGAGTGTTTAGGTCAAGGCATGACTACAATCAACATTGTGCGATGATCAGGATGAAGTGTCTTGGCAATCAAGAAGTATGTAGCTGATTCACAGTACACACGTGTGCGTGCTGATAAGGGCAAATTGAGGACTCTTTCCTACAGGCAATTACGTCAGGTTGAAAGAGCAGCGGCAAAAAAGCCTTGTCATAGCAGCAGACAAGTTTTTGAAGCTGCTTGTGCCTCCAACGTCCCCCGAACAACAAGATGCAGGGTCCTTCAGAGGTTTGCAGCTGTGCATGCGCCATCCTGTCGACCTCCTCTATCCACTTCACACAAGCAGAAACGGCTCCAGTGGGCCAAACATTACATGAAGACTGATTTCAAAACTGTTTTGTTCACGGATGAGTGCCGTGCAGCGCTCGATGGTCCAGATGGATGGAGTGGAGGATGGCTGGTTGATGGACACCCCACGCAAACACGGCTACAGCGCCAACAAGGAGGAGGTGGAGTAATGTTTTGGGCTGGAATCATGGGGAGAGAGATTGTCGGCCCCTTTAGGATCCCTGAAGGCGCTAAAGATGAACTCCATAATGTATGTGGATTTTCTCAAACAGCACTTCCTGCCATGGTTCAAGAAGAAGAACCGTGTATTTCACAGCAAGATCATTTTTCTGCATGATAATGCACCATCTCATGCTGCACATAAAACATCTGCATCTCTGGCTGATATGGGCATAAAAGGGGACAAACTTATGGTGTGACCCCCATGCTCCCCTGACCTCTACCCCATTCAGAACCTTTGGAGCATCATTAAAAGGAGTGTCTATGATGGCGGGAGGCAGTTCACATCTAAGCAACAGCTCTGGGAGGGTATTCTGTCCTCATGCAAAACAATTGAAGCAGAAACCATCCAAAACCTGACAAATTCAATGGACGAGAGAGTTCAGAAGCTCCTTTCGAACAAGGGGTCCTATGTGAAAATGTAACATCACCTAGAATAAAGTTTTGAGTTGAAAACTGTTTGATTTCAGTTTCTAACAACCTGCTAATGCTTATAATTTCAAAAATGACCATTTTTTTGGTCTTTATTAAAATGAAAAGGTTGATCGAAAAGTTTGGGGGATCTAAGAGTGTGGCAACCCAGTAGTCATGATTACTTCGAATTCTGACAATATGAGGGTCATGCTGCAGGTAGTGCAGCAAGAAGGCACTTATGTGCCTTGCGCATCTCGGAGCCCCAAAATTATTTTCCGGGCTAGATGCAGCTAAAAATTATTTTTAATTTTAAATCTGGTGAAGCTTTAGTATAGATGGCCTAATAGGATCAGTGCTGCACACTGCTACAAAGCCCAAATTATTTTCCAGTCAAGATACAGATAAACATGATTAGTAATTTGAAAGCTTAAAACGGTTGGTAGGGTGATTTTAACCAATCATCAAGCTTTTACTCTCCCCAGGATGACACAGGGGTAGAAAAGTCGTTTCGGATCCATGATTTGTTCATCTTTATGAACGTGAGTCTGTCTACATTATCAGTGGACATCCGCGTGCGCTTATCTGTCAGCACACCACCAGCAGCGCTGAACACACGTTCAGACAGAACGCTGGCTGCGGGGCATGACAAGATCTCCAAGGCGTAAGTGGCTAGCTCCGGCCATTTATCCAGATTGGAAGCCCAAAAAGAGCAAGGGTCCAGTGACACAGTCGTGGCTTCAATGTTTACTTGGAGATACTCCTGTACCATCGTCTCTAGGCGTTGACTATGTGTCAGACTTCTTGTCTCCTGTGGCCTTGCAAAGGATGGGCTAAAAAAGTGGTGAAATGATTCCGCAAAATTGATGTTACCAGCAGATACTGTGGTTCTGTTACGGTTTGAGTGCTGAACACTTGACGGTCCCACGGTTGGCAAGTTGGAACTGTGAGATTCACTACGTGCACCACTGGTATTTTGTGGAAAAGCACATGTAAGATTCTGCAACAGTCTCTGCTGATACTCCTGCATGCGTGCATCCCTTTCTATGGCAGGAATAATTTCTGCAAATTTACTTTTGTACCGGGGATCTAACAGTGTGGCAACCCAGTAGTCAGGATTATTTCTAATTCTCACAATTCGAGGGTCATGTTGCAGGTAGTGCAGCAAGAAGGCACTCATGTGTGTTGCGCATCCAGGAGCACCAAGTCCCTGTTGTGTTGGTGGCGAGGTAACAATCATGCTTCCTTCCTCTGTCCTCTCCCCCCAACCTCAGTGGAGGAACTTTGACATAAAGAGGATTGACGCACAACTCGTGGGGACGGCAAGACTTGGACAGCAGCCCCTTGTCCTGCTGTCACCATAGTTACCCAGTGCCCAGTCAGCGACATGTAACGCCCCTGTCCATGCCTACTCGTCCAAGTGTCTGTGGTGAAATGCACCCTGTCACACACAGAGTTTCTCAAAGAAGCGGTGATGTTATGTGCGACATGCTGGTGGAGCGCAGGCACACCTTTCTTTGAGAAGTAGTGCCGACTGGGCATCTGGTACTGGGGCACTGCGACGGACATAAGGTCTCGAAAATCCTCTGTGTCCACCAGGCGGAAAGGCAGCATTTCTGTAGCCAAGAGCTTGCAGATGGTGAAATTCAACCTCTTAGCTTTCTCATGGCTAGGAGGAAATGGTCTTTTACTTGTCCACATCTGAGGGACCGAGGGCTGGCTATTGTGCTTAGACGGGGTTGATAAGGGTGTCCCCGGCAAACTGCCGGTCTGTGAGGAAGATGCAGGCGGACATGTTAGGTTGCCTTGATCCAAAGGTGGTGCTATCGATGTCGGACAGCGCTCAACACCAGCTGGTGTTACCACCTCCAAAGAAAATGATGACCTGCCAATCACGCTGGCTGTTGCGGGTAAAGAGGTGGCAGGTCTGCGCCCCAAAACAGGTGTGACTGCTGTCCCCCCAGTCACAGAGGATGAAGAGGCCGCGGATGCACAAGATATGGCAGACGGTGGTTGGCCCGGCCGGCTAGGCCGCATTGTAGCACACTGAGCTTCCCACTGCAACTTATGCTTCATGTCCATGTGCCGGTTCATGCATGAAGTACTCAAACTATGTATTTTTTGGCCTCTACTTAGCTTTTGCTGACAAATGTTACAGATAACACGAGTTGGGTCATCTTTATCGATCTGAAAAAATGCCCAGGCTATGCAAGGCTTAGCACCCATGCGACCTGAAGAGCCACCACGACTTGTGGTGAGAGGCAGAGTTGTGTTTGAGGATGCAGTTGTTGACGTGCTTCCAGTACTACGTCTCTGTCCAGGAAGGCGCAACCTGACCTCGTCGTCACTAGCATCTTCCTCCACCTCCTCTGCTGACCTCATCTCTTGGCTGACTGTGGGTTGACAGTAAGTGGGATCTCCGACCTCATCATCATCACCCTGTGCGTTATCACACCCGTCGTCCTCAGAGCCAACCTGTTCCTGCCCTGACAAAAAACTAAAGTTGTCGCTCCAATCAGGTATTTGAGTCTTATCATCGTCTTCCTCATTGTCTCCACCAACAGGAGTTACAGTTTGGGAATGAGGGTCTACATTATGGTCAGAACCTTCTGCGTCTGGTCCTGGATCCGACTCATAAAGATTCTGGGCATCAGTGCAGATCATTTCCTCGTCTGGATTCACAGAAGCGCTGGAGTCGACCTCTGATTCCCAGGCTATAGTATGAGTAAACAGCTCTGCAGACTCAACCATCTGTTCTACCTCATACTCAGACGGGCAGCTGGAGATTTGGGAGCTGTGAGGAAGCAAGTGCGATTTGGGTGACACCTTTGAGGACTGGAGTATTTGTGATGTTGAAGTTGATGTGGAGGAGAGCCCACTTAAAGGAGCACTTGATATCCGTTGAAGCACCTGCTGTTTTTGTGCCTCATCTGGAATTTGTAGCGATTGGCGTGGCCGTAAGAAAGGGATCTTATCACATTGTCCGCTAAAAGAAGTAGACATTTTAGTTTGGCTGGAAGATGGTCTTTCTTCTGCAGATGTTACTGTTGCTTTAACACCTACCCCACGGACACAACCTTTTTTTCCCTTCCCAACACGCCTATTCCCCTTTCCACCAGCAGCAGGCCTTTTTCCACTCATTTTGGTGGTTAACTAATTCACAACTCTGGAGTTGTTTGCACAAAAAAACAATGGATGGTAACCGAGCAGAGCTGAGTGGCCAAACTGTGGTATTAGGCCAAAACTATTGGCTGGGTTAGATGCAGAAAAAAATTATTTTGAATTTGCAACCTGATGGAGGTCAGTATAGATGGATTAATAGAACAAGACCCACACACAACTAGAAGCCCAATATTTTTTCAGAGGTAGATGCAGAAAAAAATATATTCAGTTTGCAACCTGATGGAGGTCAGTATAGATGGACTAATACAACAAGTCCCACACACAGCTAGAAGCCCAAATATTTTTTCAGAGGTACTGTAGATGCAGATAAAAATTAGTTTTAATTTGCAACCTGATGGAGGTCAGTATAGATGGACTAATAGAGAAAGTCCGACACACTACTAGAAGGCCAAATATTTTTTCAGAGGTAGATGTGACGCGCCCCTGGGCCTGTGTCGCGCTGCGCTGCGCATGCGGGAGCTTACCCGGAGCCGGATCTGTGGAGGGTTGTAGTCTCGTGGCGGTGACCCGGTCCGTGCCCAGGGAGTCAAACTAGACGGCAGTCCATTAGTAGTAAATGGTTGATGACTACGCCACCCGTTGAGTGCAGCCAGGGGGCTGCTGCTGCAGGGCAGACCGCTGAGGCCGATGGTGGGATTGTGCAGCGTGATAGTATAACCCCCAACGGGAGGGGTATGGCCTCAGGGCAGCCGACGTGGATGATGGGGGTAGCAGGAACCACTCAGAGACGGTACGGTGTAGTTCAGGGTCTTTACTGGTAACAACAAAAGACCCTCCCGGAGTACTTGCTAGCGGATGGGGCCTGGTCAGTCCTTGAGCAGATGGGATCTCCCCTGGCCAGGCGTAGTTGTAGGCCTCCCAAACTGACTGTACTCTTCTGGCTACCTTGCTAGGAGCTGATGTAAGTAGCCCACGTCCCTGAGTGTACCGTGTGGTGCTCACCCGTATGGCCGGTGACTCGGGGCCTTCTAATGGCTTCCGCTCCACGATGGCGGTGCTGGTCCCACGCGTGTGACCGTGCCTTCGGGCTTCTGGGCCAGAGGACCTGAAATCCCCTGCCTGACGGATTCTGCTGCTGGGCAGGAATTAGTTCCCACAGCCTCGGACTCCGGGTCCGGTAAAAAGTCTTCTTAGTCAGGGCGAACTCTGCAGCTCTCAGCCCCTGACTCCTTGTAACTGCTGTTTCTTCCTATGCTGTCTCTACTTCTTCTCTTCTTCTACTCACTCACCCTGCCTCAGCCCCAGGTTTATATAGGGGAAGTTCTTCCCCTCCCAAGACTGGGCAGGAGGTGTGGCATGCACAGGATCCCTGACTAAAGGACCTCCCACCTGCTCTCAGACATAACATTACGTTACTGTGGCAACCAGACCCCTGGGGTGTCACATTCCCCCCTAGTAAAATTTAGTACTCCGGGACTAAACACATTTAGAAAACATAACAAGGCAAAACATTAATAATACAATAAGAAAACACATAAAGATGGTTACGGCGTGTCCGCAACCGGGTGCAGTCTCTGAAGAAAGCAAGGTGTCCATTTCACCAACACAGGGAGACGTAACCAGGTAGGGGTCTGTTCTACCCCGAGTCCTTGACAGTCTTTAGTCCATCCTGGGTTACGCTCCAACTATATACAAGGATTCCCGGTAAATCCACCAAGGATTCCTAAAAACAACTAGAAATACAAAATTACACACAAGCAACTATAGACAGGTAAACATTATAAAATAGCTTAAACATTTAGATCCTCCAACGTGCGGGTAACTGGCCTCTAGTGGCCCTAGTGGACCTACGGAGCTGACTGTCTGGCCCTGAACTACAGGGTGTAGGAGCTGTCAAGGGTAAACTGGGCAGCTGTCTACCGGCTCTTTGTCTCACTAGGGGTACGGCAGGCTCACTATAAGCAGAGGGTTGATTCTCCTGTTCTACTTGTGTGGAGTCTTCTGCCTCCTGGACCGGCTGTTCTTCCAGCTCTACCCGTTGCTCCGTAGGTTCTTGGGATGATGGTTGGAGGAAGGTGAGTACGGGTACCACAACTGCACCATTGACTTGAGTCCAAGACTGAGGGAAGTCCCCGAGCACGGTACTAACCATATCTTCCCTTTCTCCCACGGGTCGATGGTCTTCTTGTTCCTCTTCAGGGTTCCTCAGTTGTTCGGGACACTTCTTCAGGTGGTCCCGGGATACAATGGCTGTGGTTTCCCCTCCGTCTTTACTGATGGTACAGACCTTCGGGTTCTCATGGCTTGAGGGCAGTACGGTGTACGGGTCCTTCTCCCACTGGTCATCCAACTTGTGGAGCCGTCTTTTCCTCTTCAAGACCTGCTCTCCGGGTACCAGGGGAACAGCGGGAGCATACTGGTTGTAAGTCTTCTCTTGTCTTTCCCTAGCCTGACAGAGACTTCGCTCCACGCTCTCCTGTACTCTCCGGTACTGCTGCTGCCTCTCTGTGTCCCAGTCTGTTTCTGGTGAAGTGTCCTCAGGTGTCAGGACTCCCATTTCCAGGTCAACAGGTAACTTACCAGGTCTCGCCCTCATTAGGTAAGCCGGGGTACAGTTGGTGGAACCTACCGGGATGTGGTTGTATAGGTCCACCAGATCGGGCAACTTCTCAGGCCACAGACTGCGTTCTTCCAGGGGCAATGTTTTTAGAAGATCCATTACCACCTGGTTCATTTTTTCACAAAGTCCATTAGTTTGCGGATGGTAGGGTGTCGTCCTTATCTTCCGGCAGCCATACAGATTGCAGAATTCCTGGAAGACCTCCGCTTCAAAGGCAGGTCCCTGGTCCGTCAGCACTTGGTCCGGGTACCCGTGTGGACGGCAGAAGTGCTGCTGGAAGGCCCTAGCTGCTGTTTGAGCCGTTAAGTCCTTGACGGGGACGACAACCAAGAACCGGGAGTAATGATCCACGATGGTTAACGCGTAGACGTAGCCACTTCTGCTTGGGGTCAGTTTTACATGATCCAAGGCTACCAGTTCCAACGGTTGCCGGGTGACGATGGACTGCAGGGGAGTCTTCTGGCTGGCCCGGTCCTTCCTTCTCAGATTGCACGGGCCACAGTCTCTGCACCACTTCTCGATGGTTCCCCTCATGCCTACCCAGTGGAACCGCTCGCGCAGCAGGAACTCCAGCTTTTTCCACCCGAAGTGTCCAGCTCCGTCGTGGTATGCCTCCATCACCATGGCTGCGTCTCTTCGGGGCACCACTACTTGCCAGAGTAGTTCATGCGTCCGGGAGTTGACCATTCTGCGGCACAACTTCCCCTTGTAAAGGAATAGTCGACTCTTCTCCGCCCATAGTTGTTTGGCTTCCTCCGGAGCGTCTGGTTCAAGGCGAGCCTCCGGCCGAGTCAGCATCTCCTTCACCAGTCGGACGGCAGGGTCGCTGTCTTGCGTTTCCGCCCAGTTGTAGTGGGGTAAGGGGTTCAACGTAGCAGCCTGCTTACCCCTTACCCGGTGGGAATACTGGATAGTCCCATGACGGTGGAACGCAGGGAGTTCAACTTCTTCCAGTCCCTCCGGATCTTCTCTTTCGTCCGGCAGGTTGGGCATCCTGGACAGGGCGTCCGCGTTAGTATTGGAGCGTCCTGCCCGGTATTTGATTGTGAACTCGTAGTTGGACAGACGGGCCATCCACCTCTGCTCCAGGGCACCGAGTCTTGCCGTGTCCAGGTGTGTCAACGGGTTGTTATCCGTGTATACGGTGAACCGGGAAGAAGCGAGGTAATGCCTAAAGCGCTCGGTGACTGCCCATACCACGGCCAGGAACTCTAGCTTAAATGAGCTGTAATTTTCGGGGTTCCTTTCGGTGGGTCGCAGTTTTCGGCTGGCATAGGAGATTACTCGTTCTCTCCCCTGCTGAATCTGGGACAGTACGGCTCCTAGCCCGATGTTACTGGCGTCGGTGTAGAGGATGAAGGGCTGGCTATAGTCCGGGTACGCCAAGATTTCATCCCCCGTGAGGGCCATCTTCAGCTGGCGGAAGGACTCTTCTTCTAGCTTTTCCCATTTGAAGGGCGGCTTCTGGTTCTTGGCCTTCCGGGACTGGCCTATCAGGAGGTCCTGCATAGGTGCTGCCTTTTTGGTGAAACCGGGAATAAACCTTCGGTAGTAGCCTACCAACCCTAGGAACTGCCGCACTTCTTTTACGCTGGAGGGGCTTGGCCATCCCTTAATTGCGGTGATCTTATCGGGGTCGGGAGCCACTCCGTCAGCGCTCACCACGTGTCCCAGGTATTGCACCTTTGGTTTCAGGAGGTGACACTTGGAGGGTTTCACCTTTAGGCCGTAACTCGCCAGAGCTTCGAACACCTCCGCCAGGTGTTTCAGGTGGTCCTCATAAGTTTTGGAGTATACGATGACATCGTCCAGGTACAACAGGACCGTCTCGAAGTTTCTGTGGCCCAGACAGCACTCCATTAATCGTTGGAAGGTTCCTGGGGCGTTGCAGAGTCCGAACGGCATGCAGGTGAACTCGCTAAGTCCCATCGGGGTGGTGAATGCGGTCTTCTCCCGGTCCGCCTCTGCTACAGGAACCTGCCAGTACCCGCTAGTGAGATCCAAGGTAGAGAAGAAGTTAGCAGATCTTAAAGCAGCCAATGACTCCTCTATCCTTGGTAAGGGGTACGCATCCTTGTGTGTGATACGGTTGATTTTCCGGTAATCTACACACATCCTCATGGTGTTGTCTTTCTTTTTGACTAAAACTAGTGGGGCTGCCCAGGGGCTACAGCTATCCCGGATTACCCCAGCCTCCTTCATGTCTCTAAGCATCCCCTTGGCGTGTTGGTAATGTGCAGGGGGTATGGGTCGATACCTCTCTTTTATGGGAGGATAATCTCCCGTGGGGATGCGGTGTTCTACCCCCTTGACTCGCCCGAAGTCTAACGGGTGTTTACTAAACACTCTCTCATACTCTTGAACCACCCGATAGACTCCTTGTTTCTGATGTGAGGGAGTGGAGTCAGTACCCAGATGTAGTTGCTGACACCAGTCCTCCATGTCTTTCTTAGAGCCGTTACCTTCCTCCGGGTGAGATGGAGGCAAGGGTTCCACAGATTGTATAGAATTTTGATTAGTGGTATATAATTTGGCTAGCGTGGCATACCGGGGCAGGTACACTTCCCTCTCCCCGATATTTATTATGCGAACGGGCACCCTCCCATGGCGTACATTGACCACCCCCCGTGCTGTCAAAATGGTGGGCCTACTGTCTGAGTAAACTGGTTCTACCATTGCCTGGTAATCTCTACCTCTCAGACCAATAGCTGCCCGGCACCAAATCATCATTTCACTTTTTGGGGGCATGGCAATAGGAAAAGGGTCACACATTCTTACGCTACCAATCTCACCGCCGGAGAGTTCCACTTGTTGCCGTTGCATCAGTGCCCGGATCTCTTTCTGGAGCACCCGCTGCTCGCCGGAGCTGGCGTTCTTGGCAACCTGCTGTAAAAGGAAAATCACCTCTGCAAGACAATTTTCAATTACGTTAGTTCCTAGAGTTATTTTTGGGTGACTCTCATGTTTATCAATATCTACAATGATCAGTCCCTGTGCGGCCAGTTCGACTCTACCGATTTTGAGGGTCACCTCTTTAAATCCGATCTGTGGCACGGGCTGGCCATTGCTGGCGATGATACTCAAGTCGTCGTCAGGGTAGCGGGTAATATCCGAGTCATTCCAGTACTGCTTGAAGAGCACGTACGGGATGGTGGTGACCTGTGACCCGGTATCCAGTAGGGCACTCATGGGAATGCCATCCAGTACCACAGGCAAGACTGGACGTCCTCCCACATATCTGTCGCGCCAGTTCGATGGGCCTGGTGATCTTTTTCCTGGGGGTTGGCCCTCTACCCCAGGTTGTGCCCGTTTAAAGAACAGTACCTTTCCATATGTCCGGGTTGATTGCAGCGGCGGCAGATGGGTCGTCCGTCCTCGCTGTATCGGTCACTGGGTCTTCCTCTGGCCGGTGGGGTCCTCCTTGGTCGACGCCACGGGATGTCCTCCGGTCCGGATGCCAGCTGGATCTTCCCTGGGGTGGAAACCTGTAAAGACTGCACAGTTCGGGTTAGCGCAGCAACGCTCTTAACTAGCTCTTGGACCTGATGGTGTAGGTCTGGAGCCGGGTCATTGTCCAAAGCCTGCGCATGAGCTCCCACAGGCCCTGTCGACAAGGGCGCCGCCTCCTGGTGGTAAGTGATAGCTGGGCGCCTGTGGGTCACAACGCCACCCGGTGCTGGTTCTCGGAGCACCCGGATAGCTCTATCCTTGAACTGTGCAAAGTCCAGATGGGGATCCTGTAAGGCCATTGCCCGCAACTGGGTTCGGTGGGCATTGCAATATAAACCCTCTATAAATTGTTCAGTCAACAGCCTGCCCTCGTTTCCCACCCCATCAGGGTCGGTCTGCTTCATGGCCCTCAGGGCCTCTTGTAGGTTTAGTGCATAGTCCCTTATACTCTCATGCGCTCGCTGCTTGCACCCGTAGAATCTAAGCTTGATCTCGGCTGAGGTGCGGGTATCGAAGGTGTCCCTCAGCCGGGTTAGTATCTCTGCGACAGTCCTCCTCCCAGGTGGCCAAGATTTTACTTCTCTTTTGGCTGCCCCGGTTAGTTGGGCCACCAGGATGCTCACTTTTTGCTCTTCTGTGAGGGGGTACACCTGGAAGAGGCTATCCAGCTTTTCTCTAAAGTCATGCAGGGTATGTGACTCCCCTGAGTACTGGGGTAGCCAAGCTGCTCCCGGGATATAGGGCATGGTGAAGGGCATAACTGCAGCAGCGGTAGCGCTGGCGGGGGTTGAGGCAATGAAGCTCTCCTCCGTATCCGACATCTTCCTCCCCCCTAGTGGACCGTGGCCTACCTTGCGATGATCCTCTTCCGTAGGCCGCGGCTCCGCAGTGGATCGTCAGGGTTGAGGACCTTCCGTCGCGCTCCTGTGACGTCGGCGTCTGCTGGGCTCCTTCCAGGACCTTACGCAACGTCCGGACGTGAGGCGGGGCTTCAGTTCTCGCGCGCTTTCGGAGTCCACGCCCCTCTTCTTCCCGCGCGGCGTCCTCAAGATGGCGTCCAATGGCGGGAAAACTCCACGGATGGCGGGAAGAAGGTCAAAGATGGCACCGGATGGCGGGAAAACTTCGCGGATGGCGGGAAGAAGGTAGAAGATGGCGCCGGATGGCGGGAAACCTCCACGGATAGCGGGAATCTTCACCACTGGTAAGTTTGAACAGTCTTTGCTTTTCAGGCACGCAGTACCCGGTGGTTGCGGGCACGAAATCCTGCCGACTACGCCAAAGTTGACGCGCCCCTGGGCCTGTGTCACGCTGCGCTGCGCATGCGGGAGCTTACCCGGAGCCGGATCTGTGGAGGGTTGTAGTCTCGTGGCGGTGACCCGGTCCGTGCCCAGGGAGTCAAACTAGACGGCAGTCCATTAGTAGTAAATGGTTGATGACTACGCCACCCGTTGAGTGCAGCCAGGAGGCTGCTGCTGCAGGGCAGACCGCTGAGGCCGATGGTGGGATTGTGCAGCGTGATAGTATAACCCCCAACGGGAGGGGTATGGCCTCAGGGCAGCCGACGTGGATGATGGGGGTAGCAGGAACCACTCAGAGACGGTACGGTGTAGTTCAGGGTCTTTACTGGTAACAACAAAAGACCCTCCCGGAGTACTTGCTAGCGGATGGGGCCTGGTCAGTCCTTGAGCAGATGGGATCTCCCCTGGCCAGGCGTAGTTGTAGGCCTCCCAAACTGACTGTACTCTTCTGGCTACCTTGCTAGGAGCTGATGTAAGTAGCCCACGTCCCTGAGTGTACCGTGTGGTGCTCACCCGTATGGCCGGTGACTCGGGGCCTTCTAATGGCTTCCGCTCCACGATGGCGGTGCTGGTCCCACGCGTGTGACCGTGCCTTTGGGCTTCTGGGCCAGAGGACCTGAAATCCCCTGCCTGACGGATTCTGCTGCTGGGCAGGAATTAGTTCCCACAGCCTCGGACTCCGGGTCCGGTAAAAAGTCTTCTTAGTCAGGGCGAACTCTGCAGCTCTCAGCCCCTGACTCCTTGTAACTGCTGTTTCTTCCTATGCTGTCTCTACTTCTTCTCTTCTTCTACTCACTCACCCTGCCTCAGCCCCAGGTTTATATAGGGGAAGTTCTTCCCCTCCCAAGACTGGGCAGGAGGTGTGGCATGCACAGGATCCCTGACTAAAGGACCTCCCACCTGCTCTCAGACATAACATTACGTTACTGTGGCAACCAGACCCCTGGGGTGTCACAGATGCAGAAAAAAATATATTCAGTTTGCAACCTGATGGAGGTCAGTATAGATGGACTAATAGAGAAAGTCCGACACACTACTAGAAGGCCAAATATTTTTTCAGAGCTAGATGCAGAAAAAAATTATATTCAGTTTGCAACCTGATGGAGGTCAGTATAGATGGATTAATAGAACAAGACCCACACACAGCTAGAAGCCCAATATTTTTTCAGAGGTAGATGCAGAAAAAAATATATTCAGTTTGCAACCTGATGGAGGTCAGTATAGATGGACTAATACAACAAGTCCCACACACAGCTAGAAGCCCAATATTTTTTCAGAGGTAGATGCAGAAAAAAATATATTCAGTTTGCAACCTGATGGAGGTCAGTATAGATGGACTAATACAACAAGTCCCACACATAGCTAGAAGCCCAAATATTTTTTCAGAGGTACTGTAGATGCAGATAAAAATTAGTTTTAATTTGCAACCTGATGGAGGTCAGTATAGATGGACTAATAGAGAAAGTCCGACACACTACTAGAAGGCCAAATATTTTTTCAGAGCTAGATGCAGAAAAAAATTATATTCAGTCTGCAACCTGATGGAGGTCAGTATAGATGGACTAATAGAGAAAGTCCGACACACTACTAGAAGGCCAAATATTTTTTCAGAGCTAGATGCAGAAAAAAATTATATTCAGTTTGCAACCTGATGGAGGTCAGTATAGATGGATTAATAGAACAAGACCCACACACAGCTAGAAGCCCAATATTTTTTCAGAGGTAGATGTGTGGCACCCCAGGGGTCTGGTTTCCACAGTAACGGCAGTGTTATGTCTGAGAGCAGGTGGGAGGTCTCTTGGTCAGGGATCCTGTGCATGCCACACCTCCTGCCCAGTCCTGGGAGGGGAAGAACTTCCCCTATATAAACCTAGGGCTGAGGCAGGGTTAGTGAGTAGAGAAGAAGCAGAGACAGAGAAAAGAAGCAAATATAGGAACAGAACATCAGGAGCTCTGTGGGAGCAGTGTTACAAGGAGTCAGGGGCTGGCAGCTGCAGAGCTCGCCCTGACTGAGAAGATTTCTTACCGGACCCGGAGTCCGAGGCTGTGGGGACTAACTCCTACCCAGCAGCAGAATCCGTCAGGCAGGGGATTCCAGGTCCTCTGGCCAAGAAACCCGAAGGCACGGTCACACGCATGGGACCAGCACCGCCGTCATGGAGCGGAAGCTACTAGAAGGCCCCGAGTCACCGGCCATACGGGTGAGCACCACACGGCACACTCAGGGACGTGGGCTACTTTTACCCGCCTCTAGCAAGGTAGCCAGAAGAGTACAGTTAGTTTGGGAGGCCTACAACTCCGCCTGGCCAGGGGAGATCCCATCTGCTCAAGGACTGACCAGGCCCCAATCGCTAGCCAGTACTCCGGGAGGGTCTATCTTTGTCACCAGTAAAGACCCTGAACTACACCGCATCGTCTCTGAGTAATTCCTGCTACCCCCATCATCCACGTCGGCTGCCCTGAGGCCATACCCCTCCCGTTGGGGGTTATACCATCCACGCTGCACCATCCTTCCACCGGCCTCAGCGGTCTTCCCTGCAGCGGCAGCTCCATAGCTGCATTCAACGGGTGGCGTAGTCGTCCATCATCTACCGCTGATACAGCGCCACTTAGTCTGACTCCATGGGCACGGACCGGATCACCGCCACGAGACTACAACCCTCAAGAGATCCGGCTCCGGGTAAGCTCCCGCGTGCGCAACGCAGCGCGACACAGGCCCAGGGGCGCGTCAACTTTTGGCGTAGTCGGCAGGATTTCGTGCCCGCAACCACCGGGTACTGCGTGCCTGAAAAAGACTGTTCAAACTTACCAGTGGTGAAGTTTTCCCGCCATCCGGCGCCATCTTCGGCCTTCTTCCCGCCATCCGTGGAGGTTTCCCGCCATTGGACGCCATCTTGAGGACGCCGCGCGGGAAGAAGAGGGGCGTGGACTCCGAAAGCGCGCGAGAACTGAAGCCCCGCCTCACGTCCGGACGTTGCGTAAGGTCCTGGAAGGAGCCCAGCAGACGCCGACGTCACAGGAGCGCGACGGAAGGTCCTCAACCCTGACGATCCACTGCGGAGCCGCGGCCTATAGAAGAGGATCATCGCAAGGTAGGCCACGGTCCACTAGGGGGGAGAAGGATGTCTGATACGGAGGAGAGCTTCACCGCTTCAACCCCCGCCAGCGCCACCGCTGTTGCGGTCATGCCTTTCACCATGCCCTATATCCCGGGGGCAGCCTGGCTACCCCAGTACTCAGGGGAATCGCATACCCTGCATGACTTTAGAGAAAAGCTGGATAGCCTCTTCCAGGTGTACCCCCTTACAGAAGAGCAAAAAGTGAGCATCCTGGTGGCCCAATTAACCGGGGCAGCCCAAAGGGAGGTAAAGTCCTGGCCACCTGGGGGGAGGACTGTCGCAGGGATACTGGCCCGGCTGAGGGACACCTTTGATACCCGCACCTCAGCCGAGATCAAGCTCAGATTCTACGGGTGCAAACAGCGGGCACATGAGAGTATAAGGGACTATGCATTAAACCTACAAGAAGCCCTGAGAGCCATTAAGCAGACCGACCCTGACGGCGTGGGAGACGAGGACAGGCTGTTGACTGAACAATTTATAGAGGGTTTATATTGCAATGCCCACCGAACCCAGTTGCGGGCAATGGCCTTACAGGACCCTCATCTGGGATTTGCACAGTTCAAGGACAGAGCCATCCGGGTGCTCCGAGAACCGGCACCAGGTGGCGTTGTGACCCACAGACGCCCCACTACTACTTACCACCAGGAGGCGGCGCCCTTGTCGGCAGGGCCTGTGGGAGCTGATGCGCAGGCTTTGAGCAATGACCCGGCTCCAGACCTGCACCATCAGGTCCAAGAGCTAGCTAAAAGCGTTGCTGCGCTAACCCGAACTGTGCAGTCTTTACAGGTTTCTACTCCAGGGAAGATCCAGCTGGCATCCGGACCGGAGGACATCCCGTGGCGTCGACCACGGAGGACCCCACCGGCCAGAGGAAGACCCAGCGACCGATACAACGAGGACGGACGACCCATCTGCCGCCGCTGTAATCAACCCGGACATATGGCAAGGTACTGTCCTTTAAACTGGCACAACCTAGGGTAGAGGGCCAACCCCTAGGAAAAAGATCATCAGGCCCATCGAACTGGCGCGACAAATATGTGGGAGGACGTCCAGTCTTGCCTGTGGTACTGGATGGCATTCCTATGAGTGCCCTACTGGACACCGGGTCACAGGTCACCACCATCCCGTACGTGCTCTTCAAGCAGTACTGGAATGACTCGGATATTACCCGCTACCCTGACGACGACTTGAGTATCATCGCCAGCAATGGTCAGCCCGTGCCACAGATCGGATTTAAAGAGGTGACCATTAAAATTGGTAGAGTTGAACTGGCAGCACAGGGACTGATCATTGTAGACATTGACAAACACGAGAGTCACCCAAAGATAACTCTAGGAACTAATGTAATTGAAAATTGTCTTGCAGAGGTGATTTTCCTTTTACAGCAGGTTGCCAAGAACGCCAGCTCCGGCGAGCAGCGAGTGCTCCAAAAAGAGATCCGGGCACTGATGCGACGGCAACAGGTGGAACTCTCCGGCGGTGAGATTGGTAGCGTGAGAATGTGTGACCCTTTCCCTATTGCCATGCCCCCAAAAAGTGAAATGATGATTTGGTGCCGGGCAGCTATTGGTCTGAGAGGTAGAGATTACCAGGCAATGGTAGAACCAGTTTACTCAGACAGTAGGCCCACCATCTTGACAGCACGGGGGGTGGTTAATGTACGCCATGGGAGGGTGCCCATTCGCATAATCAATATCGGGAAGAGGGAAGTGTACCTGCCCCGGTATGCCACGCTAGCCAAATTATATACCATTAACCAAAATGCTATACAATCTGTGGAACCCTTGCCTCCATCTCACCCGGAGGAAGGTAACGGCTCTAAGAAAACAATGGAGGACTGGTGTCAGCAACTACATTTGGGTACTGACTCCACTCCCTCACACCAGAAACAGGGAGTCTATCGGGTGGTTCAAGAGTACGAGAGAGTGTTTAGTAAACACCCGTTAGACTTCGGGCGAGTCAAGGGGGTAGAACACCACATCCCCACGGGAGACCATCCTCCCATAAAAGAGAGGTATCGACCCGTACCCCCTGCACACTACCAACACGCCAAGGGGATGCTTAGAGACATGAAGGAGGCTGGGGTGATCAGGGATAGCTGTAGCCCCTGGGCAGCTCCACTAGTCTTAGTCAAAAAGAAAGACAACACCATGAGGATGTGTGTAGATTACCGGAAAATCAACCGTATCACACACAAGGATGCGTACCCCTTACCAAGGATAGAGGAGTCTTTGGCTGCTTTAAGATCTGCTAACTTCTTCTCTACCTTGGATCTCACTAGTGGGTACTGGCAGGTTCCTGTAGCAGAGGCGGACCGGGAGAAGACCGCATTCACCACCCCGATGGGACTTAGCGAGTTTACCTGTATGCCGTTCGGACTCTGCAACGCACCAGGAACCTTCCAACGATTAATGGAGTGCTGTCTGGGCCACAGAAACTTTGAGACGGTCCTGTTGTACCTGGACGATGTCATCGTATATTCTAAGACTTATGAGGACCACCTGAAACACCTGGCGGAAGTGTTCGAAGCTCTGGCAAGCTACGGCCTAAAGGTGAAACCCTCCAAGTGTCACCTCCTGAAACCAAAGGTGCAGTACCTGGGACACGTGGTGAGCGCTGACGGAGTGGCTCCCGACCCTGATAAGATCACCGCAATTAAGGAATGGCCAAGTCCCTCCAGTGTAAAGGAAGTGCGGCAGTTCCTCGGGTTGGTAGGCTACTACCGCAGGTTCATCCCCGGTTTCACCAAAAAGGCAGCTCCTATGCAGGACCTCCTGATAGGCCAGTCCCGGAAGGCCAAGAACCAGAAGCCGCCCTTCAGATGGGAGAAGTTGGAAGAAGAGTCCTTCCGCCAGCTGAAGATGGCCCTCACGGGGGATGAAATCCTGGCGTACCCGGATTACAGCCAGCCCTTTATCCTCTACACCGACGCAAGTAACATCGGGCTAGGAGCCGTGCTGTCCCAGATCCAGCAGGGGAAAGAGCGAGTAATCGCTTACGCCAGCCGAAAACTGCGACCCACCGAAAGAAACCCTGAGAATTACAGCTCATTTAAGCTAGAGTTCCTGGCAGTGGTGTGGGCAGTCACCGAACGCTTTAAGCACTACCTCGCTTCTTCCCGGTTCGTTGTGTACACGGATAACAACCCGTTGACACACCTGGACACGGCAAGACTCGGTGCCCTAGAGCAGAGATGGATGGCCCGCCTGTCCAACTACGAGTTCACCATCAAATACCGGGCAGGACGCTCCAATACCAACGCGGACGCCCTGTCCAGGATGCCAAACCTACCGGACGTAGAAGATCCAGAGGGACTGGAAGAAGTCGAACGCCCCGCGTTTCACCGTCATGGGACTATCCAGTATTCCCATCGGGTAAGGAGTAAGCAAGGCGCTACGCTTAACCCCTTACCTCACTACAACTGGGCGGAAACGCAAGACAGTGACCCTGCCGTCCGGCTGGTGAAGGAGATGCTGACTCGGCCAGAGGCTCGCCTTGACCCAGACGCTCCGGAGGAAGCCAAGCAACTGTGGGCAGAAAAGAGTAGACTGTTCCTTTACAAGGGGAAGTTGTGCCGCAGGATGGTTAACTCCCGGACGCATGAACTAATCTGGCAAGTAGTGGTGCCACGACGAGACGCAGCCATGGTGATGGAGGCATACCACGATGGAGCTGGGCATTTCGGATGGAAGAAGCTGGAGTTCCTGCTGCGCGGGCGGTTCCATTGGGTAGGCATGAGGGGAACCATCGAGAGGTGGTGCAGAGACTGTGGCCCGTGCAACCTGAGGAGGAAGGACCGTGCCAGCCAGAAGACTCCCCTGCAGTCCATCGTCACCCGGCAGCCGTTGGAACTGGTAGCCTTGGATCATGTAAAACTGACCCCAAGCAGAAGTGGCTACGTCTACGCGTTAACCATCGTGGATCATTACTCCCGGTTCTTGGTTGTCGTCCCCGTCAAGGACTTAACGGCTCAAACAGCAGCTAGAGCCTTCCAGCAGCACTTCTGCCGTCCACACGGGTACCCGGACCAAGTGCTGACGGACCAGGGACCTGCCTTTGAAGCGGAGGTCTTCCAGGAATTCTGCAATCTGTATGGCTGCCGGAAGATAAGGACGACACCCTATCATCCGCAAACTAATGGACTTTGTGAGAAAATGAACCAGGTGGTAATGGATCTTCTGAAAACGTTGCCCCTGGAAGAACGCAGTCTGTGGCCTGAGAAGCTGCCCGATCTGGTGGACCTATACAACCACATCCCGGTAGGTTCCACCAACTGTATCCCGGCTTACCTAATGAGGGCGAGACCTGGTAAGTTACCTGTTGACCTGGAAATGGGAGTCCTGACACCCGAGGACACTTCACCAGAAGCAGACTGGGACACAGAGAGGCAGCAGCAGTACCGGAAAGTACAGGAGAGCGTGGAGCGAAGTCTCTGTCAGGCTAGGGAGAGACAAGAGAAAACTTACAACCAGTATGCTCCCGCTGTTCCCCTGGTGCCCGGAGAGCAGGTCTTGAAGAGGAAAAGACGGCTCCACAAGTTGGACGACCAGTGGGAGAAGGACCCGTACACCGTACTGCCCTCAAGCCACGAGAACCCGAAGGTCTGTACCATCAGTAAAGACGGAGGGGAGACCACAGCCATTGTATCCCAGGATCACCTGAAGAAGTGTCCTGAACAGCTACGGAACCCTGAAGAGGAACAAGAAGACCATCGACCCGTAGAGGAAAGGGAAGATATGGTTAGTACTGTGCTCGGAGACTTCCCTCGGTCTTGGACTCAAGTCAATGGTGCAGTTGTGGTACCCGTACTCACCTTCCTCCAACCAACATCCCAAGCACCTACGGAGCAACAGGTAGAGCTGGAAGAACAGCCGGTCCAGGAGGCAGAAGACCCCACACCAGCAGATCAGGAGGATCAACCCTCTGCTTGCAGTGAGCCTGCCATATCCCTAGTGAGCCAAAGGGCCCGTAGACAGCTGCCCAGTTTACCCTTGACAGCTCCTACACCCTGTAGTTCAGGGCCAGACAGTCAGCTCCGTAGGTCCACTAGGGCCACTAGAGGCCAGTTACCCGCACGTTGGAGGATTTGAAGTGTATAAATTGTTTTATTTGTGGTTACCTGTTTTTCTTGTTGCTTGTGTATAATTATGTGTTTCTAGTTGTTTATAGGAGTCTTTGGTGGATTTACCGGGAATCCTTTGTGTATAGTTGGAGCGTAACCCAGGACGGACTAAAGACTGTTAAGGACTCGGGGCAGGACAGACCCCTACCTGGTTACGTCTCCCTGTTTTGGTGAAATGGACACCTTGCTTTTCTTCAAAGACTGCACCCGGTTGCGGACACGCCGTAACCATCTTTATGTGTTTTTCTTATTGTATTATTATTGTTTATACCTTGTTATGTTTTTCTAAAAATATGTTTAGTCCCGGAGTACTAAATTTCACTAGGGGGGAATGTGGCACCCCAGGGGTCTGGTTTCCACAGTAACGGCAGTGTTATGTCTGAGAGCAGGTGGGAGGTCTCTTGGTCAGGGATCCTGTGCATGCCACACCTCCTGCCCAGTCCTGGGAGGGGAAGAACTTCCCCTATATAAACCTAGGGCTGAGGCAGGGTTAGTGAGTAGAGAAGAAGTAGAGACAGAGAAAAGAAGCAAATATAGGAACAGAACATCAGGAGCTCTGTGGGAGCAGTGTTACAAGGAGTCAGGGGCTGGCAGCTGCAGAGCTCGCCCTGACTGAGAAGATTTCTTACCGGACCCGGAGTCCGAGGCTGTGGGGACTAACTCCTACCCAGCAGCAGAATCCGTCAGGCAGGGGATTCCAGGTCCTCTGGCCAAGAAACCCGAAGGCACGGTCACACGCATGGGACCAGCACCGCCGTCGTGGAGCGGAAGCTACTAGAAGGCCCCGAGTCACCGGCCATACGGGTGAGCACCACACGGCACACTCAGGGACGTGGGCTACTTTTACCCGCCTCTAGCAAGGTAGCCAGAAGAGTACAGTTAGTTTGGGAGGCCTACAACTCCGCCTGGCCAGGGGAGATCCCATCTGCTCAAGGACTGACCAGGCCCCAATCGCTAGCCAGTACTCCGGGAGGGTCTATCTTTGTCACCAGTAAAGACCCTGAACTACACCGCATCGTCTCTGAGTGGTTCCTGCTACCCCCATCATCCACGTCGGCTGCCCTGAGGCCATACCCCTCCCGTTGGGGGTTATACCATCCACGCTGCACCATCCTTCCACCGGCCTCAGCGGTCTGCCCTGCAGCGGCAGCTCCATAGCTGCATTCAACGGGTGGCGTAGTCGTCCATCATCTACCGCTGATACAGCGCCACTTAGTCTGACTCCCTGGGCACGGACCGGATCACCGCCACGAGACTACAACCCTCAAGAGATCCGGCTCCGGGTAAGCTCCCGCGTGCGCAACGCAGCGCGACACAGGCCCAGGGGCGCGTCAGATGCAGGAAAAAAATATATTCAGTTTGCAACCTGATGGAGGTCAGTATAGATGGACTAATACAACAAGTCCCACACACAGGTAGAAGCCCAAATATTTTTTCAGAGGTACTGTAGATGCAGATAAAAATTAGTTTTAATTTGCAACCTGATGGAGGTCAGTATAGATGGACTAATAGAATGATGCTATGCCCAAAAGATTTTACTTCACTAGGTGCAGTAAAAAAATTGGTATTCTATACACAGGTGGTATATCTTGCAACACAGATAGGCTACTCCACTGACTAACACACTCTGCAATAGGCCAAAAAGGATTAGCTTTGCTAGATTCAGCCAAATGCTGTGAAAAAAACTTGCACAGCACTGGCACAGACCTGCCTGGCAAAAACTGATAGGAACTGATGTAACCTAGTCCTGAAAAGGACTCCAATTACAATTAGTCTTTACTCCCACAATCTATCTATTTAAGAGCACAGACCTGCCTGATAAAAGTCGTAGGAAATGCTGTAACCTAGTCCTTAAAAGGACTGCAATCACAACTATTCCCTACTCCCAAGCTATCTGTATATTTGTGCGAAAATTGGCTTGAAATTAACAAGGTATAGCGCACACAGCAACAGCGGTGCCATCTAACACGCAGCTGCAGCAGTGAGAAAATGGTGGCGACGGGGAAAATGGCTTGGTCTTATAGGGCAAGGACATGTGACATACACTGCCAATCACACATGCCCTTGCTTGTGTGAAAAAAAGCAGTTCGCTCCGTGTGTGCGCTGCTGATAGGCTGACAGATTGCACCTCCCCACTGTAAATGCGGGAAAGAGAAAAAAAAATGGAGATCTTCATTGTTCCTGCAGAGATCCATCCCCTGCCCCTCCCCCCACCCCGCTGTACACTCAAACTGCGTATTAACATTAATTTTCATCATTACTGAGAAAAAATCCAGTTATGATTTTGGTGCACGAACAGTTATCGAACATAACCTCGAACAGCCGAATTTTTCTCAAATTGTTCGTGTTCGCCGAACGGCTCGAACACCGCCCAAAACAGCTCGAATTTGAGATTGGCGAACAGTTCGAGTAGAACAACGCTCAACTCTACTCAGCATCAACCATGCTGACTCCGGCTCCACTGTCAAACACAGAAATTTTTTCAGTTTTGCTGTCTAGCACCACCTCTGCTGACAGGACAAAGCAGGAACTGCAGGTTGGTAACAAATGAACCCTTGGTTTAGCCAACTCCAGACTATCAAGAGTTAATCGAGTCTCCTTTGTTTAGGAGTTGAAAGACAGGTGCCAACAAAATGTCCCTTTTTCCCACAAAAAAAACATACGCCTTTTTTCCTGCGAATCTCCAGGGAGATGTATGATGTAGAGACACCCCCTAACTGCATGGGCTCCTCCACCTACTCCAGTACTGGCTCAACCCCAGACCGCTCCCCTGGCAGAGGTACACAGCCCTGACAAGAAGGCCCCGGAGAAGGTGATCTCACCCCCGTCTATCCCAAAGGCATCTATCAAGAGGTATGGCCAACGACATGGCAGCCTCCAAGGACTGAGGGGTTTCATATACTGCCAAGGCATCTTTCAACCTTTCAGTAAGCCCCTCACAAAATTGACTTTTAAGGGCCGACTCATTCCATTTGGAATCCGTTGCCCATCTACGGAATTCCGAACTGTACATCTCCACTGATTGATTCCCCTGCTGAAGGCGATGTAGCCTAGACTCAGCCAAGGCGACTCGGTCAGGGTTATCATAGATAAGGGCCAGAGCCACAAAAAAAACCATCCACAGACTGGAGACAAACCGAGTCCTGCGGTAAGGAAAACGCCCACGACTGAGGATCTCCCTGCAGTAGAGAGATCACAATACCAACCCGTTGCTCCTCATTTCTGGAGGAGTAAAGGACGAAGTTTAAAATACAATTTGCAGGCCTCCTTAAATACAAAAAACTTGTCCCTACCTCCTGAAAACCTGTCCGGGAAGGCAACCTTGGGTTCAGGCTGTACAGGCCTACCTGCAGAGACCCCCACATTGGCGACCTGTAACCGCTGATGCTACTGCTGAACCCCACAGCAGAGGTTATTCACCTCCATAGACAGACAGCGGAACTGCTCTGCGAGCTCTGCAACAGTACCCATACCAAGGGAGAAAGGAAAAAAAAAAGTCCATGCCCAAAAACACACACAGAAAAAAAAAAGCAGTGTCAGTTTTTGTTTTTTTTTCCTTTCTCCCGATAATGTCAACCAAGGTGTGGGAAAGACTAAGTGCATCACAAAGGGAAGAGGGAAAGGGAGCTCAGACTCTAGGGAAAGGGGGGGGGAGTGGAGACCTCCTAGGCTGGTCTAGTGTCACCCTGTCTCCACCAACAACCCTATATTGGCTCTTCACCAATCGCAGCACGCATGCCTCGCCCTGTCTTTCCCTGGTGTATGGCTAAGGCTAGGGAAGGGAGGAGATGAGCGCTAGTCGATCCCCACTGAACACTAAAGACAACAAGGGATGACAAACAGGGGGGAATTGCTTAGCTTTAGATGACTCCAGACAAATGCACACATGGTTTCAAGCTCCAGAGAGAAAGAAGTACTGCTCTTGCTAAAGCCTTCACAAGGAGTAATGAATATCGCCGGCACTTCCTTCTGAAATACAGCAGGTATTTATACACCCAGGTCAGGGTGTTAATTAGCCAGAGAAAGATAGCCTCTGGGTCCTAGAGACAGCCTCTAAGAAGATCTCCTGAAACCCACTGCAGAGCGACTGTCTGTCACCTCTGACACACCCGTGACAGTATACAGTATAATTTCAGTCCAATTTCATGCTGCAGCATTTCAGAGAAACACATACTTTGAAAGCAGGCCAGAGACTAGTCTGCATAGGAGACTAGTTGGAAAGGCCAGTCTCCGGCAGCTTCTCCCCGCCTGCTCCCCTGGAGTGACAGGTCTCTCCCTGTGTGCTTGTATAGTGAGAGACCTGTCAGACACTAGGGAGAAGCTGCCGTGGACCCGCCTGTCCAACTATTCTCCCGTGTGGCTTGGTCCCCAGCCGATTTGAATGTATGTTTTTCTCTGAAACGCCACAGCGTGGTGCAGGCAGCACATATCAGCTGTCAGGTTCCCTTTAACTAGAGGCCATTGCCCAATATCAGAGAGTGGGTGGTGGTGCTGGTCTTTACCCCGAAAACGCCGTTTCGCCCTCTTTTGGAAGAAGCCCAAGGCGAAATGGCGTCGTCGGGGTAAAGACCAGCACCACCACCCACTCTCTGATATTATACACTTGTAAGTACACCTTTATATTCGTACCCATATAGATGTATATGTAGGAAATACTAAGGAAAGGCCCCAGTGTGACTATAGGATCATTGATTAATCCTTCATGGTTGAATAGGAGTTCAGCATTAGCACTTTTATCCACATATGGAACCATTAATTAATGGTCATTCATATATAGGGGCATAAAAGAGGTATTTAAAAACTGCATTTGCACTTTGTAGCATATTTGCACTAGAAAATTTAGCATTTTGCACTTTGAAACCTACTTGCACCTTTTGATATGGGGATAGGTGTAATAAAATATTAGAATAGCAACTGATGGAATATAAATAAATATATATATATATATAAATTATAATTGATCAGCCTGTGGCTGGTGGTGAATGTAATTTGAAAGTACCTGAATTTTATTTTTAATGTATTTTAAATTATTTCCAAATAAAAATATTCATTTTAAAATTATGTTAATTATTGTGTATCTTCCTACTCTTGAAACTGGTGCGACAGCACGCGAGTTTCTCATTGTAGTTATATGTTGATTGGGAAGCAATAATTTTGGACCATATTGGAGTGCATTAATGGTTTATTGCAAACAGCAGAAAGTTTGTAAATTTTGCTACTAAACTAAATTTCCAATGGGGGGTGTATTATATTGATTGCAATCTTTTGTTTTTCTGTTACATTCCGTAAGAAGAAATGTCACATTCCAGCGGCATTATACTATGGGGGTATAGAGGAGTACTACTAGCAGAGAAAACCTCCACAATGCTGAGCTCAGGCGAGCATACAAAGAAGCGTCCAATTTTCATTCAGAATTAAAAAAAGGGCGATTCTCCTCCATATTGTCGTCTGTGTGTCCGTTTTTTACATCAATATGGAATCCGTTTTCACACATCAACAGTGATCAAATACAGTTTCCTATGTTAAGAACTGCCATGCATCTGTAAGAATCCGATGCAATATGGATGATCTCAATGGGATCAAGTTTTTTGCTCTCCCACAGGCTCGAATAGACAAATCTTACGGAAAAGAATAGTGTGTGCTCCACGTGAAAAAACTCACCGGAGCGGCCCTATTCAATAATATTGGTCAGTGTGATATCTGATTGTAACTCAGGGCTCGTGTATTATACGTACATGTGCTCTGAGCACCATATGGCGACATACGGAGTTCTCATAGCTCTACAGTACAGCGCGGTCTATACTGTGTACAGTTCTCACAAGTATCAGACTAATGAGATTGTGCAGAGTTATTGACCTCTCACTGCTAATCCCTGACCTCGCTCCACAGATACTGACTCCGATTTTAAGAGCAAAAGAGCCACAGGTTGCCGTTTTCTGCCCTACTAGATGAGAGATAGGGCTTGTTAAGATGTCCAATTTTCATGTATGAGGGCTACCCATGTGTTTCACTGAAAGCATTCGCACCTGTAATAGTCTATGGGGCCATTCACATGTCCTTCATTTTTCGACCATGCAAGTCAATGGGTCCGTGAAAAAAATTGGCCCGCAAATGCGATCTTATTTTCACAGACTGTCAGAATGTAGAATTTTTTTTTTTTATTTCTCCACTTACGGGAAAAACGGATGACACTGACACTCTGATCAGAATAATCAGTCAGTTTTTCTCGTACGTTGAAAAATGGGAAAGTGTGAATGAGCCGATATATAAATTTGTGACAATCACCACTTCCATAAAGACACTCATTTTTTTCAGGTCACTGTGTGGCGTTTTCTTTTGTCACAAAACTTGGCTGCCAGATATTTGAGTGAACAGGAAATAATGAAAAAATCAAAAGAGGACTACCAATAGCCCAGCCAGTGTCCCATCCCCTGATGACGCTGCTAATGCTGTGAAACATGTTGGGGGGACGTGTGCTATTACAACTATTGTCCTATTCTACCACAGATGATGACACCCTATGGTGCCATCAGAACAAGTATATAAGTGATCATATAAACAAAACGCTTTGGTAGATTAGGGACAAACGTTTAATACCCTTTCTGCAATTTAATGGAAGAATTAAATAAAAGTTACATTTTATCATTTTATAGCCTTACAGTGAGAGATATTATATGTTTTTTTTTTCTCCTTCTGGTTAATAATCGAAAATAATGAAATGCACTTAAGACGGTGCTATTTTTCAGGTGGGCTTTTTTTTTTTTTTAGATTAGTTCTGTTTTTCAAAAATGCAGCTTGCTCTAGAAATGTCATCTAATAGGAAGCAAGAGTAATGCAAAACGACCGTCACCTACATATACACAAGCCAAGTTTGTGTCTAGCCCACTGAGGTTTTAGGCCACCTGAAAAAAAGTATTTATTTTCTCTCCATCTGCTACCTATCCTTCTATAATCTACTTATGTCCATCTGAATGTGTATTCGCCCCCCTGGCATACATGCACTATCCATTACAACGCCCTCATTGTCTCATTAGCGCCTATTATTTTGCGCTCACATAACGTACTGAAGAATTACATCCTCTTAAACACTTCTGTTTTTTCACGTTTTCTGTTTATCACTTGCGTATACTGCCAGCACAGACATTTTTTATGCATTTGCATTGTCTATTTCACCAGTGACTTTGTTTATTGTCTCTTTCAAAAATATTTGGACCTTTTTATCTATTTGCTCATAATATATTCTCATGGTTGGTCTTTATTTGTTATATTGTATTTTTGTCCTCTGAGACATATAGTACATTGACGGACTTGTATATGCACAGTGCGGTTATATGGTCCTTAGCCCGGCTACTGCCCCTCCTTATGGGCTGTGTGCTTTTTATTTGTGATATCATATATATTTGCCTATGTGCGACTTATTGTAGGCATATTACTATTATCCTTGGTCGACACATATTATCACTTTTCATAATCCTTACTGTCGGAGTTTCCTTTCTGTGTGGGGACGTGTGGCCTAATCATATAATCTTATAATGAGGGCAATCTGGGCTACCGCCCGGGAACCGGGTCTCCGGGGGGGCCCATGATCCAAAAAGTAATTGCCCTCATTATAATCCATATGGGGGCCCGTTGCGGCTGCAGTTCGTTTAAATGATGTTGGACCCGCCATTTGTAATTA
This sequence comes from Phyllobates terribilis, assembly GCF_046119375.1. NCBI lineage: Eukaryota > Metazoa > Chordata > Amphibia > Anura > Dendrobatidae > Phyllobates > Phyllobates terribilis. Next base: position 97,028,119 of record NW_027362773.1, on the reverse strand, counting down.
TTAAAACTTGTGGATAAAATGTGGGGGATGGGAGTGTGACTGAAACTACATGGGGCAATTGCCCCTGCACACTGTGCTCTCCACCCTGGAAATGTAGCCGCTTTGTATATACATATATCTTTTCTGCAGTCTCAGAATGACTGCAGGCTTCTCTTGTTATTCTGGAGCACCCCTTAAATTTAATATGGGGACTAGAGGAATTTCTGCAGGCAGCCCAGTATAGATTAGATGTATTTTACTGTGATCTTTTCATGTGCTATACAAATACATTATGCAAGCAACATTTCCAAGGTGGAGGGGTATTTGCCCCATGTAGTTTAAATCACACTTCCATCCCCCACATTTTATCCATAACAATAATGAACTTTAACCTTTAGATATGGCGCACCGCTGCAAATTCAACTTCTATGTATTTATACCACTGTAACTATTTCATGCTGTGCAGTCTCACATCTTAGGAAATAAGACAAACTCTTTAAAAGGGAACCTGACGAGCAAAAAAAACAAACGCTATTAACATGCAGATATTGGGTTAATCTGCAGGTTAATAATGATCTGAAGCAGTGTGGCCGCTGCACTGAGAGCCCCGCTGCCTGGAGTAAATAAACGTTATTTCTCTCTGTAGCCTCGGGCTTTCAGTCACAGAGGTGCGGCCGGCATGACTTCAGTATCCGCTCAATGCATAGTGAGCGGCGGCTGCAGCTTCATCCCTGGCGCTGAGTGACAGCCGACTCAGCTTTCAGTCAGTGCAAGGATGTGGTTACAGCGGCTGATCACTATGCATTGAGCGGATACTGAAGTCACGCCAGCCGCACCTCTATGACTGAAAGGATAGGGTCGCATGAGCGTACTTAACCCCTTCACAACATGCGCCGTATATGTACGGCGCATGTCGTGTCTTCCCCTTTGGCACGGGCTCCGGAGCTGAGCCTGTAAATTCTTGGGCACATGACAGAAATAAAATGCAATAACAGGAGATCAAAACATCCTAACTACCCCAAAATGGTATCAATAAAACTGTCAGCTCAGCAAAAAATAAGCCGTCACCCAGCCCGAGATCATGAAAAATGGAGACGCTTTGGGTTTTGGAAAAAGGCGCTTTTTTTAATAAACTTTGGATTTTTTTTCATCACTTAAATAAAAAATAACTTATACATATTTGATATTTGCGAACTCATAATGACCTGGGGAATCATGATGTTAGGTCAGTTTTAGAATTTAGTGAACATGGTAAAAAAATAAATAAAAAAAAAACAATTGTGAAATTGCACTTTGAGTTTTTTTCCCATTTTCCAATACACGATCTGGTAAAACCAATGGTGTCGCTCAAAAGTACAACTTGTCCCGCAAAAAACAAGCCCTCATACGTCCATATTGACTGAAAAATAAAAGTTATGGCTCTGGGAAGAAAGAGAGAAAAAAATGAAAAGCGCAAAAACAGAAAATGGCCGCAGCGTGAAGGGGTTAAAAAAAAAAATCGGTCCCATTCTCATCCAGAAAAGTGGGACAATTTTTTCTCACTTGTCATCCGTATACAATCCATTTTTTACTCAGCAGCTATTAATCATTTACAGGACCATTAACATTTAACAGCAGCTATTAACCATTTACAGGACAATTCTAAGTTACAGAATTGCAATGCATCCGTAAAAATAGGATGCCATTCTGATGATCTGTATGGCATCCAATTTTTTTTTTCTCGCACCCATCCGATTTCTGAGTGAAATCACAGCAGGCTGCGATTTAGTTCTCATACCAAACACAGATGAGGAAAAAAACCTCAGAACTGCACAGCCTCATTGAATAACATTGGTCCAACTGCAATACCTTTTCTATCGAATTGCGTCAGTGAGCAGCGTGTTATTGTACTTGACCCATCACATGGGGGGCCCACACAGTCTGAACTGCCCGTGCCCTGGCTACCCTTAATCCGCCCCTGGCCATAACCATTATTCTAGGTTTTGTTTGTGCCTCCTCTTTTTTGTGGGTACTTTTGCTGTACGTGGCTGAATTATATGTCCGATTCACTACCTAATGTGTGGGTCATTATTCCCGTATTATTTGGACACATGTCTTTTCGGATCAGTAGCCTTGATCAGCTTTGCTGTACCTACTCCACATCTCATGTGATATCTACAGGCTTTCTGCTCTACAACATTGTCTAGGCCTGTCCATACAGGTACACCGTCATATATCCTCTGCCATTATCTATATTACCTAGTGTCTGTGCATAAACAGGCTTTGCCTGACATGGACACTTATTGATCTGCGCCTTGGCTGTTTTGATTTGACTTGTCTTAATATAGTCTTAGATTCTGCTCCGTTCTCTGAACCATCTTGACGCTTGCGCTTTAACAAGTCTTATCTGACTTGGATGTGTATAGCTGTGTATGCACCGACATGTTTTCTGATGGTCCGAGCCTCACATGGGCTTGTGCACATGCGCCCAGCCCGCTCCTAAACACAGACGCCCTTGAGTGCTTATCCGCGCGTGCGCTATTATAGCAGGCATCGGCGCACGTGCGGTTCCAAAATTTTCTGGTTATTTCCAGATTATATCTCCCCTTACCACTTCCGGTTCGCACATGTGTACTATGGATTTCGGCCCTTCTTCATCATCTATTATACAGATGCATGCGTACTGTATTGCCTGACACGCCGAAGCAGTCTCTGTGAGATCCACAGCTGACAATAATCATATCTACTGATATTGTTATATATATGGATAGTCTGATACCCTAAGCCTTATCATATGCCCCTGAGGAAGCCACACTTTGGGGCGAAACGCGTCGGACGTCCTCTCCCCTGCCTTCCTTACTCCCCTTTATTGGGTCCATGATCATGCTGCTCACGGTTGGTGTTTATTGCCATTATTACATGTTGGCCCTCAGTATTCTCTATTTTGTAGCATATAGGATCATTATCACACATTGGGTATGATCTTTACCTCTGTATATATCAGCACTATATGCACTTTGTATTCTTCTTGGTACTATTTTGTATATTCTGTTTGGATACTGAATTCCCATAGCACACGGTGTATGCCTCGTATATGCTTTTCTTGTTTAGGATCAGCTATTTATGCAGTCTATATTTATATTTGCTCCCATTATGTTTCCCTGGGGTATAAATTATTTTATTCTACTCCATTATCTGTTATTTAGTGTGCTGGTAGTATACGCAGGTGCTTCATATGTAGCCTAGTTTTCCTGTGAACTTAGATCTATGTGCAATTATTATTTAACATCTTTATATTAGGTGGGGTTCGGATCCATTGTGGGCTGGGTGGTCTTATATTGTACCATTTTGGCCCTTTTAAGTGTTTTTGTTTGGCTTGTATCAGTTTCAATAAACTTTTATATTATTTTTAAGGTGATCCCTATTGGCATGGCATGTTTCTTTCTTGATGTCTCTTTGCGCCCCCCGAGGACACAGACACATTCACTATCCATTACAATGCCCTCATTCTCTCAATAGCGCCTATTATTTACCTCTCATATATCGTACTGAACAAATTTTGGGTACAGCGGAGGCCCCCTGGAGTGATCCCTAATTGTGACATCAGATAGCAATCACATCTACTCCTTTCACATCCATCAGTCTAATTGATATTCATCAGGGATGAGCAAGCTTTTGTAATGGACCCCTGGGCACTCGCTTCCTTCTCCATCCAAGCTCCAAACAACCACCAAAATGACTTGTTTCTGCCCAGGAGGCGACATCGCTGAGAACACCCCCAGCAATACTAGGGGGGGAGCGACAATGTGAATTTTATTCCTTCTCGACCACTTGAAGGAACCATTAGAATATTTCTTCTAAAGGATAAAGAGACATGATACAAGGACAAAGGAAAAGAGGAAAAAAAAAAGAACTACTTTTTTGAAACCAAATGGTTGTTAAACATTTTACTCGGAATCCACTCTTAAAAGGATGTAGCAGGGTTTCTCTGCATGCGGCAACGTCCTCTGAGATATGTAATTACTTGGTAATATGAGGAGCCACAAGGTGGCAGGAGAGAGCAGGGTCTATGCATTTTTATGGAGTTTGGGGGACTCTGTGACTAAATGATAAAACTTTTTTTTCTTCTCGTTTTGAACAAGAACGAGCTGCGGCTGTTTTGATAATATCTACAATTTATTCCATTTATATACATATAAAATCTGTACATCTGTGAAATACAAAATAGAAGTTTTTTTTTCTTTATAAGTTAAAAATCTAAATTTTCTTTGACATGGATAAGAAACAGACATGGAGAATTCTAGAGTCAGATATAAAATAACATTGGCATAAAATCCCCATACATCCCGTGTACAGTATAGTGTACAGTTCATAGGCAGCTGTGGAATCACAGCAATAATATAAATCAGAGCGCCCCCTATATGAAGCCTTGCTCCACAGCTCACATCATGCCACACATCCCTGACATGACGTTCAGACACTAGAAGTCCCAGCATGTCCTGACAGCTGCACAGAGTGAGCCATGCTGGGATTTATAGTTAGAAGACAGGTGCCAAGTCGACCCATGCAGCAGAAGAACTGCAAGTCCCAGGATGAGCTGACCAGCATTTGGTTTCCTGGCACAGAAGCTTGTGGAGGGAGGGGCACATATTAAAGGCATTTCTCTAATTTGTCAATAATATTAATATTATACACCAGTGCAAAGTCCTTGTCTTTAACAGTAAGGATTAGGAGACCGTAATCTCATCGTCCTCGTCCTCGATATCGGAGTCTGATAAATCGGACTGTTTGCTGTGACTGCTGGAATTGAAGGGTGAGGGGGGTAATTGTGCGTCCACCACTAGGGGGAGCTCTGTGCGCTGATAGGACATGCTGTCGTCCTCGCCTTCTAGACTCTTCTTTCCCACGTCGCTGAGGTCAGGATTGGGGTTAAACTTGGTGGGTAATGTCTGTTCTCTGCAGCCCCCTGAAGACAGCAGCTCCCTCTCTTTAGAGTTCCTCCACTTCATTCTTCTATTTTGGAACCATATTTTCACCTAAAATTGATACAGAACAATGCGTCAGTCTCTGCGGGTAGTGATTCCATTTAGTGGACAGGAAATCAAATAGTTTGACATGACTGAATGATGTGGAGTTTTCAGTATTGGTCAGAAAAGTGAAAGTGTCAAATGTAGCGGAGCCACGTATAACCTATCGCTATAGAGCGGCTCCAGGTTGGATTCACGGTCCTTACCTGCGAGTCCTTGAGAGCCAGTTTTCCGGCCAGTTTCTTACGATCAGGTTTGCTGATGTATTTTTGCTTCTGAAACATTTTCTCCAGAGCTTTCCGCTGCACATCAGAAAACACAGCTCTGCGGAGCATCCCTCTCCGGGGCTTCCCCCGAGCGGCCAGGGGCCATGCAAATGTCCCAGGCATGGGGACTACAGAGGAGGAAGCTGGGGGGAAAAAAGGGAGAATTTAGCATTATGATACCATACATCACACTGTCTATATTGGCTGAATACTATAGTTTACAGGTGAGGCACTTCTTTGAAAATTATTGCATTTATAGTCCTTTCCTTCTCCGATATAACTTTGATACATAGCTCGGTCTTTAATTCCGCCTCATTTGCCCCCTCCCTCCGCTTTGTCATAAAACATAAAGTTGTCACCAGTTTCCCTTGAAGTGCATTTAAACTCTTTGATTGTCGATGCCCCATTTTTTTCCAGAGCAGAAAGCGCTCCAGGAATGCAGCAAGAAAAAAAACTGCAGCTAATTAGCACCCTGACTGCCCCACAATGGCATCTGTATGGCGAGGAGGTAGAGCCTCTCTTCTCAGGGCTCTGTGCCGGGACATTGGCCCTAATGAAGCGTGCATGGTAATTGTCTTGTAATGAAGTAACAGAAAAAGGTTGGGACAAGCAGCTAAAGCCATATATCCCACACACAATGGCCTGTACACTTTCCAACTAAACACCAGTGTATGGAAGGCCCCTCTATGGAATACAGATGATGGACACCCCCCACTCCCACTAAACATCTCTGTATAGAAGGGAGATTCTTTCCATGGGGCAGCAATAGGATCACATCCCATTATCACTGCAGGGAAAGCAAAAAAGCCCAAAAATGCCCAGTGTTACCCATACAGGAGGTAGAAGCTTGTTGAAAAAGGTAAGATGTCACTTATTAGATAGATGTCACTTATTAGATAGATAGATAGATAGATAGATAGGTGCAAAGCCCCCAGGTACATACCAGTCCTTATTATATGGAGGCAGCACACAATATAAGTGAAAAAAGTAGATATTATTTAATAGCCCATGTGGCGACGTTTCAGTCCAGTATTGTGGACCTTTCTCAAACTTGAAAAAGGTCCACAATACTGGACCGAAACGTTGCCACATGGGCTATTAAATAATATCTACTTTTTTCACTTATATTGTGTGCTGCCTCCATATTTTTGGATAGACAGACAGACAGACAGATAGATAGATCGATAGATATAGATAGATAGATGGATAGATTCAATGAAGATAAAGGCAGAACTCCAGTTTTTCAGTAGAGATTCTTCTTTAAAAAGTTCCACACTTGGAACGAAACGTCGCCACTATGAACATGTGTCAATAAACCACAGAATTTCTACTGAAAAACTGGAGTGCTGCCTTTATCTTCATTGAATATAACTGAGGTTTGGTTATGCCTGGTAGGCTTTGCACCCGCTTTCTCTCTTAAACCTTGCTTGTGCTGCACCATTTGTATTTTTAGATAGATAGATAGATAGATATGGGATAGATAGATAGATAGATAGATAGATAGATAGATAGATAGATATGGGATAGATAGATAGATAGATGGATATGGGATAGATAGATAGATAGATAGATAGATAGATAGATAGATAGATGGATATGGGATAGATAGATGGATAGATAGATGGATAGATAGATACATGATGGATGAACGGATGGATGGATGGATAGATAGATAGATAGATAGACATCTCATTTACATCTATCCAACCATCTCACAGCTATCTATGAGATTGATAGATCATTGATGGATGGATAGAGAGATATCTATCCTATTTTCATCAATCTATACACCATATCTATTCCATAGCTTATGACAAAGCTAGGTAGATAGATCACTATTAGATAGATGGAAATCAGACTGCTGGCTACTATCCCTCTGTCTAACGCTGCTGTGTGGAGGGTTATTTGTCTTTATAATTAGATCTGATCTTCTGACCCTCTCCCTCCACTCACTGCATGAGGTCTTGTGAAAATACTTAGACACTGGGTAATGGTGCATTATCCCGGTGACTGGTGAGTGTGGGTGGCAGGGCGCAGGGGGCTCCTAAATTGGTCATGGTGCTGGCTTTATTGTTGGGACTCAGTGGTTAAGTGCACTGACTGTGTGGGAAAAGCTCCAGTGTGAGAAGGGAGGAACGCCTCAAATGTTCAGCCTGACAATTCCTGCTAATTGTGCACCAGGAGAGGTGTCAGCAGTCACTGCTCCTGATAAATAGGGGGTCAAATGAGCGAGTGACAGGCGTGCAGAACACAGGACACCCACCCCGGGACACCTACCTGGAAAATAGGAGGACCTGATGAACGGTTGGAAGGAGCCCTCAAAATATGGCAAGGAGAAAGTCTTTGGGGGGATGGAGGAGAGAATGTTCTGGGAAGAATCTGAAAGAACAAATGGTCAGAATTATAAAACATTCTTGGCATAAGAGTTACATACAAATGTGTATCTATACAAATGCACAATAAAGTATTATAACTGGTAGAAAGTTTGAGAAGTTTTCCCTTGACAATAATTTAAAGCACCTTGCATCATCTTAAAGGGTTAGAGAAGACTTGGATACAAGCATCTCCCACTGCATAGTCTTAAAGGGCCAGAGAGGACCCAGGTACATGCCTGTATCATTACAAACGTTTAATGGACAGCATAAACTCAGATACTGGCTTGTCTCATTGCATGGTCTTAAAGGGACAGAGTAGACCCAGATACAGGCTTGTCCCACCACACTAGGGTAATTTACACTATTATTAATTCTGTCTGGTAGACAAGTCACTCACCTGTTCTGGGATTAGGGGAGGACAATATGGCGTTCACTCCAAACTTGAGAAAAGTTGAGCTATTTGTGTTCTGGGCTTCACATGGTCTTCTGGAGCTCAGGAGCTCTGAGGTGTCAGCCATACTGATGGGGCTGTCTGAGATTGGCGGTGAAATGCTGGGTGGAGGGACAGCTCGGGGTAGGTAGCCTGCAGGCCTGCTGATCCTTATGAGGTCCTCCACCAAAAAACTTGAATGAGTGGTCAAGGCAGTCTGCAAGGACTGTGGTAGGGTTGGGGTTGGCCTAAGAAGATTGGGGTAGACTGCTGGGGGAGCTAGGAGGCTGGGAAACATCATCTTGCAGGCAGAATCTTCCTCAGAGTCTGTCAGGGAATATATCTGGCTTCCTCTGTAGGCTTTGAAGTCTTGGCTGAGTTGTGTGCCTGATCCCCTGCAAGTTGGGTTTTATAGTGGTCAGCTCCCTGAAGCCCTTTTAGAAGTGACAGCTCAAACAATAGGACCTCAGCAACATTCCCCACTCCAGTCCCATTCATGGATAGGGCCTGCCCCCCTGATTGGTGCAGAGGTGCAATTTATGATTGGATTAGGCCCCATAAGTAAGCGATACACTGTGACAAAGGACTTGTAGTCATCAGTTCTGCACCGTCCACCTCTTCTCTGGGCTCCCATTTATTCCGGGGAGCTCAGCAGGGGTTTTGTTCAGCTGTAACACACACAGACTCATTAAATGCCTATTTAAGAAAAGTTTCCAATGACATCTTTGGAGCCATAGAAAAGGGGGCATTATTCAAAGCAAGCACTAAATTTATTTGCTGCCCCCTGCAGAGGTCAGAAAATAAATTAATATTCATACAGGTCTCTCCAGGAAGAGGCATCTTATCTCATACATACAGACACCTTGTAATCACAGCCAATTCCAGGAGAAGAAGGGGGATTTATACACAACTACATGCAGAGCAAGGAGGAGGCTCGGAAGGACTGTGCAGCTGCACACAGAAAGTACAGGTGACTCCTCATGTGATAGATGGATAGATAGATAGATAGATAGATAGATAGATAGATAGATAGATAGATAGACACATGATTAGATAGATAGATAGATAGATATGAGATAGATAGACACATGATTATATAGATAAGTAGATAGACACATGAATGGATAGATAAATAGATACATAAATAAATAGATAGATGGAGATATACATGAATAGATAGAGATATAGTAAAAAAATTGGAACAGCACTGTATATAACCACGAGTGCAAGGCCCCCCCACCAAACAAAAATCCGTTTGTAATAGTAATAGCAATAAAAAAGCAGACAGCACTCCAAAAAATTGTGAATAAAAGTTGACTTTATTAGCCCATATGGTGTGGCAACATTTCAGTTGTGACCAACCTTTCTCAATCTAGATAGATAGAAAGATAGATAAAAGTTTGTAGCAGCACCAGCCAAATTGGTTTTATCAGGGTGCTAAGCCTCCAAGTAATTACCAACCCTCAATATAAAATGATGAAATTGAGGCAGCACATTATGTTCTTCCAAAAAGTAAAGGTGATTTAATAGCTCATAGTGTTGACGACGTTTCAGTTCAGATGTGAACCTTTTTCAAGCAGTATACAAGTGTATAAGGTACATCTTTATAGGTGCAGCAATTACAATAATGATTTAGAATTAAAGTGCAATGTGCTTTCTCTCATATGTACTAGTATCATAAAACAAACTTCTAAAGAAAAGTGATTTTCAACAGATCATGATACAGTTTAGACAATGAGAAATCACATCCTTCATAATGTATAACTCAAAAATGATTAATTATCAATCAAAAACATATGTGCATATTTATCCGAAAACATCACTCACCCGAGTATGCATTCAAAAACAGCCTAACAATCACTATTGCGCATGTCAAAGCATCCACAAGAAATAAAAGAAAATAAAGAAGAAGAAGCTCCGGTATGAGGATAGATAATAGAGATAGAGAAGATAGATAAGATTAGATAGATGACTAGACAGATAAGATGCTGATGCGCTATATAAGTGAGTAAAATAAACATCTAGATACATTATAATATAGTATACAAGAGCTAGATCGATAATACTCAGAAAGATAAATTGCTTAAAAGATAAATGGATTTATAGATAGATATGATGATTGGTCTATCTCCATCATACCCCTATATAGCTACCTAAAGATCAATCTACTTTTACACTTTTTTTCTACCAATATTTATATATCTTTTAGGCCACATTCACACGTTCAGTATTTGGTCAGTATTTTACATCAGTATTTGTAAGCCAAAATCAGGAGTCTATGACATCAAGTGATTAAAAACTGACTAGCTGAATCCTTCTAAGCTCTATGTAGAAACAGGAGGTAAATTTTCTCCATATGAGTCATCAGTCACTGCAAAAGTCCCTGGCAGGAGGGAGATGGGAGCAGCTGGGTCAGGAGTTGAAGACAGGGATGAGTCATGCAAGGACATGAGACTTCCTGTTTCCACATAGAGCAGAGAAAAGAGAAGAATTAGCTGGGTAGAAAGGCAAAATGAGCAATTGTAAGTATACAGTGCTATATAATATGATTTCAATATAGTAAGATAAAAACTTTGATGGGGGGAGGAGGAGGAGGAGGAGTGCTGCTCTAAGTGTACTTGTGGCCCTTAAAAATCGTTGAATATGACATTGTGTCCTGTGGACTAGAAAAAGTTGTGCACCTCCAGCTACATCATGAATACTATATCTATCTATATTATACATGAGCTAGAGATAGGGAGATAGATACATAGATGATAGGCAGACAGACACATGAATAGATAGATGATAGATAGAATAATAGATAGATAGGATAGATAGATGATTAATAGAAGGATCGATAGATGATAGATAGAAGGATAGATAAGATAGATAGATGATTAATAGAAGGATCGATAGATGATAGATAGATGATAAATAGATAGAAGGATCGATAGATGATAGATCGATAGATAGGATAGATAGATGATAAATAGATAGAAGGATCAATAGATGATAGATAGATGATAGACAGACATATAGATACTGAGCCATTCGTTTTGAATTAGATAGTTGTATGTCCTGTAATAACATTTCCAATTTCCTGGGGGCTCCGCTTTCTATCTTTTTACCCAGGAGAGGACTACAGATCTCCATGTGCAGAATGTATCTGCAGTTTGGGGTCTTTTCCCTGCAGGGCTCATTGTGGAGCTTGTGGGGACCCTGGATTGGGGGTCTTCCGCTTCCTCACTGGGTTCTTGATGAGTGCGGCGCAGGGTTTTCTAGCTTTGCTGTGCGCTGTGAGTTGGGTTCTTCCTAAGAGATGATTGCTTACAATGTGTTTTTTTTCCTTTTAGGTGAGGGGTGGGGATGGGGTTCCAAACTCACGAGAATCAGGGTTTTGGCAGAGGCTTTATGCTTGGACCTTGGGGCTGCCCCTGGGTGAGGTGACTGAGCATGAAGAACAATATGCTCAGATTTGGGGAGGAGGGTGGTGGTGGGGTGTTCCCTTACCTTCTGCCAGTATTGTATTTAGCTGGAATATAAGTACAGGTAGCATGACGTGGAGTTTGGGGGGCAGCCTGGGCCCCCCTTCTTGCAGTCAGAAGTGTGCAGCAGCCTGTTGCCTGCAGATCTGATCCTATTAACCATGAAGTGACTGTCACCTTCAGCTGTTTTCCCCTTTTACTCGCTCACACAATAGCTTTCTATAAAATCTTATTAAGCAGCTTTATCCTGGTGCCGGGTTTTGTTCGGGGTTTTGTGCCCCTGATCCCCATGTCGGTGCTTTAACCATTCACAGAAAGCATCTGAAATTTATATCACATTAGTGCACTTTAAATGTTGTATATGGCAGCAGGCGCACAGCCATCTGTATAATCACCTCAGTGAGCGACCCCTGCTGGCCGCCTGCGGGAGGAACAGGCCACTTGTATAAGGCAGCAGCTCAGAGGGGGAGTGAGAACTGTGGATGATTTCATCAATCTCAGTATATACAGAGGTTTCTGCAGTGCTCTGTGCTTCTGTGGGTGCAGTGTGTGGAGTCAGTACAGGGCTGGCTCCAAGTTTTCGTGGCCCCGGGCAAAGGAATCTCAGTGGGCCCCTTTAAACACATATCACGATTCATGAAGCACAGATACCGCAGAGAAATATAGATATAATACAATGCAAAGATTTCACTTCTTACATTACGAGTGATATCTATAGTAAATTCTACAATAGCTCAGAAACCAGCGAATCCTCGCAGCGCACAGTGCAGACCGGACAGTATAGTCCTCCATACAGTACAATGGGCCCCATATAATCCTCCATACAGTATTATGGGCACCATATAGTCCTCCATACAGTACAATGGGCCCCATATAATCCTCCATACAGTATTATGGGCACCATATAGTCCTCCATACAGTATCATGGGCACCACATAGTCCTCCATACAGTATCATGGGCACCACATAGTCCTCCATACAGCATCATGGGCACCACATAGTCCTCCACACAGTATTATGGGCACCACATAGTCCTCCATACAGTATTATGGACACCAAATATTCCTCCATACAGTATTATGGGCACCACATATTCCTCCATACAGTATTATGGGCACCACATAGTCCTCCATACAGTATCATGGGCACCACATAGTCCTCCACACAGTATTATGGGCACCACATAGTCCTCCACTCAGTATTATGGGCACCACATAGTCCTGTATACAGTATAATGAGCCCCATATATTGCTCCATATAGTATAATGGGCCGCGTATATTGCTACATATAGTATAATGGGCTCCATATATTGCTCCATTCAGTATAATGTACCCCATATAATGCTCCATACAGTATAATGGACCCCATATATTGCTCCATACAGTATAATGGGTCTCATAAAATGCTCCATACAGAATGGGCCCCATATATTGCTCTATACAATATGGGCCCCATATATTGCTCTATACAGTATGGGCCCCATATATTGCTTCATACAGGATGGGCCCCATATAATGTTCCATACAGAATGGGCCCCATATATAGCTCCATACAGCATGGGTCCCATGTATTGCTCCATACAGCGGGTACAGAAAGTATTCAGACCCCTTTACATTTTTTACTCTTTGTTTCATTGCAGCCATTTGGTAAATTCGAAAAAGTTAATTTTTTTTCTCATTAAAGTACACTCTGCATCCCATCTTGACTGAAAAAAAAAACAAATGTAGAAATTTTTGCAAATTTATTAAAAAATGAAAAACTGAAATATCACATGGTCATAAGTATTCAGACCCTTTGCTCAGTATTGAACAGAAGCACCCTTTTGAGCTAGTACAGCCATGAGTCTTCTTGGGAATCAAAAGCTCAAAGGAACTGCCCAAGGAGCTCAGAGACAGAATTGTGGCAAGGCACAGATCTGGCCAAGGTTGCAAAAGAATTTCTGCATTACTCAAGGTTCCGAAGAGCACAGTGGCCTCCATAATCCTTAAATGGAAGAAGTTTGGGACCACCAGAAATCTTCCTAGACCTGGCTGTCCAGCCAAACTGAGCAATCGTGGGAGAAGAGCCTTGGTGAGAGAGGTAAAGAAGAACCCCAAGATCATTGTGGCTGAGCTCCAGAGATGCAGTAGGGAGATGGGAGAAAGTTCCACAAAGTCAACTATCACTGCAGCCCTCCACCAGTCCGGCCTTTATGGCAGAGTGGCCCGACGGAAGCCTCTCCTCAGTGCAAGACATATGAAAGCCCGCATAGAGTTTGCTCAAAAACACATGAAGGACTCCCAGACTATGAGAAATAAGATTCCTTCGTCTGATGAGATGAAGATAGAACATTTGGTGATAATTCTAAGCGGTATGTGTGGAGAAAAACAGGCACTGCTCGTCACCTGCCCAATACAATCCCAACAGTGAAACATGATGGTGGCAGCATCATGCTATGGGGGTGTTTTTCATCTGCAGGGACAGGACGACTGGTTGCAATTGAAGGAAACATGAATGCAGCCAAGTACAGAGATATCCTGGATGAAAACCTCTTCCAGAGTGCTCTGGACCTCAGACTTGGCCGAAGGTTCACATTCCAACAAGACAATGACCCTAACACACAGCTAACATAACAAAGGAGTGGCTTCAGAACAACTCTGTGACCATGCTTGACTGGCCCAGCCAGAGCCATTGTAACATACCTGGCGGCGTCCTTGCATGGTGGTCCATCTCCCACTGTGCAAGAGAGCGCACTTGATCTCCTGTCCAGAGTGTCTCTCTGGCTTCCCTCCATGCTGTCTGTTTGTGTCTGTCTCTGCTGCTTAAGGGCGGCGCCCGATCACTTCCTGCTTTTTGTACCTGCTGTGGGTCACACCCCTTGTGCGTCCTCAGCCTATTGCTGTCTGACACTTGCTATATAGCTCAGCAGCTCCCTTCTATCCCTGCCTGAGCATAGTGTTTTCCTTCAGTGTGTGCTTGCACTCTGAAGGTGCCAGGTCCCGTCTTTGTTTCCTTGTCTGCCTTTCCTGGAGGCTGTATTTCCAGGCCTGTCTGAACTTAGTCCTGTATGTCTCCTGCTTTGCGGTATTAGTTCCCGTGTCTGAACTAAGTCCTGTATGTCTCCTGCTTTTCGGTATTTGTTCCCGTGTCTGAACTGAGTCCTGTATGTCTCCTGCTTTTGTATCAGTTCCCGTGTCTGAACTGAGTCCTGTATGTCTCCTGCTTTTGTATCAGTTCCCGTGTCTGAACTGAGTCCTGTATGTCTCCTGCTTTTGTATCAGTTCCCGTGTCTGAACTGAGTCCTGTATGTCTCCTGCTTTGCGGTATCAGCTCCCGTGTCTGAACTGTGTCCTGTATGTCTCCTGCTTTGCGGTATCAGCTCCCGTGTCTGAACTGAGTCCTGTATGTCTCCTGCTTTGCGGTATTAGTTCCCGTGTCTGAACTGAGTCCTTTCTGTGTATCTTGTCTGTCCTGTCTGAACACGCTCCTAGCCTGTTCCTCCCGCCTTCTAGGGGCCGATTACCTAGACCCGCTCCTGTATCTTGTCTGTCCTGTCTGAACACGCTCCTTGCCTGTTCGTCCCGCCTCTCTGGGGGCAGTATTCCCAGACCTGCTCCTGTATCCCGCTGCAGTGTCGGTCTCCTCCGTACACTCAGTTCCAGTCTGAACTCTCTCCTATCCTTTACCTGTTTTGCCTCTATGTCCGTTCCCTTCCTTTTTCTGCAGAGTCTGAACTCGTACCTAACTCCTGCCTGTTGTCTCTGTACTCCCGTTTGTGAGTTTGTGGTCCACTCGCTACTTCACTGCAAGTACCCTGTGGGTGTCTGGCTCTGTCTTTCCCTTCCTGTCTGTTCCGTGTGAACAGAGTCCTGTCCTGCCCTGCTTCTGCCCGCTGCTCTGGCAGTCCTGTCCTGCCCTGCTTCTGCCCGCTGCTCTGGCAGTCCTGTCCTGCCCTGCTTCTGCCCGCTGCTCCGGCAGTCCTGTCCTGCCCTGCTTCTGCCCGCTGCTCCGGCAGTCCTGTCCTGCCCTGCTCAGCCTTGTCTGCACTCTAGCTGTGCTTGCCTGTAACCCTCTGCCTGTATTGTTCCTGAGTCCCGGTGTGTACTGGGTCCTATCCCGCCTGTGTTCCTACCTGCTAGTGCCTCCCTGTCTGCACTCTAGCTGTGCTTGCCTTTACCCCCCTGCCTGCATACCCGCCTGCCTGCATACCAGTCGTGCCTGCCTATACCCACCAGTCTGTGTGCCAGCCTACCAGCCTGTTCCTGTATTCCCCTGTGTGGGTCAACAGCCGTGTCCGGGGTCTGTCCTGGAGTAGCACCTGGTCCCTCTGCTCGGTTCCTCCTTGGTGCACTGGCGTCGTATGCCGTCGTGCGACCCTGGTCGGATCGGGTGAATACTTAGTCACGCCCCTCCAGGCATTCACTCTCCGGCACGGTCCAGTGGAATCACTACCAATCACACGCACACGCCGCTTAGCCCGGGCGTGTGCATAACAGCCATGACCTAAATCTAATTGAGCATCTCGGGAGAGACCTGAAAATGGCTGTCCACCAACGTTCACCATCCAACCTGACGGAACTGGAGAGGATCTGCAAGGAAGAATGGCAGAGGATCTCCAAATCCAGGTGTGAAAAACTTGTTGCATCATTCCCAAGAAGACTCATGGTTGTACTAGCTCAAAAGGTGCTTCTACTCAATACTGAGCAAAGGGTCTGAATACTAATGACCATGTGATATTTCAGTTTTTCATTTTTTAATACATTTGCAAAAATTTCTACATTTCTGTTTTTTTTTCAGTCAAGATGGGGTGCAGAGTGTACTTTAATGAGAAAAAAATGAACTTTTTAGAATTTACCAAATGTCTGCAATGAAACAAAGAGTGAAAAATTTAAAGGGGTCTGAATACTTTCCGTACCCACTGTACATAAAAAAAAAACCTCTCCTCGTTCCCCGCTGGCCGCAGGTTCGGTTTCCTCAGTGTCTTCTGGCTCTGTGCACTGCTCGGAGCAGAGGGCGCTCTATAGTGACATCATAGTGCCCTCTGCCCTGAGATGTCACAGAGTCAGAAGACACCAGAGCCGCGGAGGAAGATGGAGAGGTGAGTATTGCGAACAGTTTAAAGCACAGTGGGGGGGCCCGATGCTAGCGCCCGCACCGGTCTTCCCTCCCTGACTCACAGGCCCCATAGCATACCGGTGTTCCTAGCGGTGAGTGGGCCCCACCGCTTGCTCAGGGTCCCGGCATTTGCCTGGGTGCGCCGGGTTGTGACGCCGGACCTGAGTCAGTATATATTATACAGTGGGGAAAATAAATATTTGATACACTGCTGATTTTTCTAGTTTTCTCAACTACAAAGAATGGAGAGGTCGGTCTTGTTTTACTGTAGGTACACTTCACTTGTGACAGTCAGAATCTTAAAAAAAAAAATCCAGAAAATCACATTGTATGATTTTTACATAATTAATTTGCATTTTATTGTATGAAATAAGTATTTAATACAATAGAAAAACAAAACTTAATATTTGGTACAAAAACCTTTGTTTGCAATTACAGAGTCCAGACATTTCCTGTAGTTCTTGACCTAGTTTACACACACTGCAGCAGGGATTTTGGCCCACTCTTCCATACAGATCTTCTCCAGATCTTTCAGGTTTCTGGGCGGTCGCAGGGCAACATTGAGTTTCAACTCCCTCCAAAGATTTTCTATTGGGTTCAGGTCAGGTGGCTAGGCCACCCCAGGACCTTGAAATGCTTCTTACTCCTTAGTTACCCTTGCTGTGTATTTCGGGTCATTATCATGCTAGAAGACCCAGCCACGTCCCATCTTCAATGCTCTTACTGAGGGAAGGAGGTTGTTGGCCAAAATCTCGCGATACATAACCCCATCCATTCTTCCTTCAATATGGTGCAGTTGTCCCCATTGCACAAAAGTGCCTCCAAAGTATGATGTTTCCCCCACCATGCTTCACTGTTGGGACGGTGTTCTTGGGGTTATACTCATCCTTCTTCCTCCAAACATGGCGAGTGGAGTGGATACCAAAAAGTTCAATTTTGGTCTCATCTGACCACATGACCTTCTCCCATACCTCCTCTGGATCTTCTAGATGGTCTTTGGTGAACTTCAAACGGGCCTGGACATGTGCTGGCGTGAGCAGGGAGACCTTGCATCCCCTGAGGATTTTAATCCATGACGGTGTAGTGTGTTACTAACGTAATGTTTGAGACTGTGATCCAAACTCTCTTCAGGTCATTGACCAGGTCTTCTCGTGTAGTTCTAGGCTGATGCCTGACATTTCTCAGAATCATCCTTAACCCACAAGGCGAGATCTTGCATGGAGCCCCAGACTGAGGAAAATTGACAGTCATCTTGTGTTTTTTCCATTTTCTAATAATTGTGCCAACAGTTGTTGCCTTCTCACCAAGTCGCCTGCCTGCTGTCCTGTAGCCCAACCTAGCTTTGTGCAGGTCTACAATTTTGTCCCTGGTGACAGCTGTTTGGTCTTGGCCATGATGGAGAGGTTGGAGTGTGATTGAGTGTGTGGACAGGTGTCTTTTATACAGGTAACAAGCTCAAACAGGTGCAATTAATACAGGTAATGAGTGCAGAGTAGGAGGTCTTCTTAAAGAAAAACTAACAGGTCTATGAGAGCCAGAATTCCTCCTGCTTGATAGGTGATCAAATACTTATTTCATGCAATAAAATGCAATTTAATTATTTAAAAATCATACAATGTAATTTTCTTTTTTTTTTTAGATTCTGTCTCTCACAGTTGAAGTGTACAGTACCTACGATAAAAATTACAGACCTCTCCATTCTTTGTAGGTGGAAAAATTTGCAAAATCGGCAGTGAATCAAACACTTATTTCCCCACTTTTGATGTTTCTGCAGTGCTCTGTGCTGCTGTGGGTGTAGTCACTCTATGGTGCTGGTATTTGAGGTCGGGTCACCCCCTGCTGAGACACACGTGGACCCCAGCAGTAATAATTCTTTATGAAGCATTGAATAGAGGAGGACGATCTGTACCCGGGCTCAGTGCTCAGGGTGACCTGTGATACAGAGCTTTGTCCCTCTAGTCCCAGTCACTCCTGGCACTCAGCCCCACTGAGTGAGGAGTTATGGGGGGAGTGATAGGAGATTGGAAGGAGCACCGTCCCAAATCTCCAGTGAAAGCCCCAGATGAAGAGGAGAATATAATGGGATCTATATGAATAATTTCTCTATATATATCAGCTACATAAATATACACTGGTATATAAGAGTTTAGGCACCCCCTGGTCAAAATTACTGTTATTGTGAACAGTTAAGCAAGTTGAAGATGAAATGATCTCTAAAACGTCAAAAGTTAAAGATACTATATATTATTTTTTTACTTTTTTCATCTTTTAAAATTTGAAAAATTACAAAATACGAAAATGGGCCTATGCAAAATTTTGGGCACCCTGCATGGTTAGTAACCTAGTAGCACCCCCTTTGAAAGTATCACAGCTTGTAAACGTTTTTTGTAGCCAGAAAAGAGTCTTTCAATTCTTGTTTGAGGAATTTTCATCCATTCTCCCTTGTAAAATTCTTCTAGTTCTGTGAGATTCCTGGGGCGTCATGCATCCACTGCTATTTTGAGGTCTAGCTACAGATTTTCAATGATGTTCAGATCAAGGGACTGTGAGAGCCACTGTAAAACCTTCAGCTTGTGCCTTTTGAGGTCATCTATTGTGGATTTTGACGTGTTTAGGATCATTATCCATTTGTAGAAGTCATCCTCTTTTCAACTTCAGCATTTTTTCAGATGGTGTTATGTTTGCATCAAGAATTTGTTAACATTTCAGTGAGTCCATTCTTTCCTCTA
Organism: Phyllobates terribilis; assembly: GCF_046119375.1. Lineage (NCBI taxonomy): Eukaryota > Metazoa > Chordata > Amphibia > Anura > Dendrobatidae > Phyllobates > Phyllobates terribilis. The sequence continues at coordinate 97,008,772 of NW_027362773.1, read as the reverse complement.
CCTGTGAAATGTTCCCAGCGCCCCAAAGCATGATTGATCCTCCCCCATGCTTAATGGTTGGCGAGATGTTCTTTTCCTGAAATTCTGTGCCCTTCTTTCTCCACACACACCTTTAATCATTGTGGCCAAAGAGTTCTATTTTACCTCATCGGTCCACAGGACTTGTTTCCAAAAGGCGTCAAGCTTGTTTAGATGTTCTTTTGCATACTTCTGATGCTGAATTTTATGGTGAGGACGCAGTAGAGGTTTTCTTCTGATGACTCTTCCATGAAGGCCATATTTGTGTAGGTGTCTCTGAACAGTAGAACAATGTACCACAACTCCAGAGTCTGCTACATCTTTCTGAAGGTCTTTTGCAGTCAAGCGGGGGCTCTGATTTGCCTCTTTAGCAATCCTACGAGCAGCTCTCACTGAAATTTTGCTAGGTCTTCCAGACCTTATCTTGACCTTCACTGTTCCTGGTAACTGCCATTTCTTAATTACATTTCAAACTGAGGAAAGGACAACTTGAAAACGCTTTGCTATCTTCTTATAGCCTTCTCCTGCTTTGTGGGCCTCCACCATTTTCATTTTCAGAGAGCTAGGCAGCTGCTTAGAAGAACTCATGGCTGCAGTTTTTTGGCACAAGGTTAGAGGAGCTGTTTTTTTATAAAGCTGGGAAATTTGCATCACCTGGCCTTTCCTAACGATGATGGTGAACAAGCCATAACCCTAACAGGCTAATTAAGATCTGAAACCTTGATCAAAGTTATCGGAGCACACAAATCTTCAAGGGTGGCCAAACTTTTCCATTGGCTCATTTTCCTTTTTGTAATTTTTAAAATTTAAAAAAATTATTATTCTTTGCCTAAAATACAAAGGAAATGTGTAATCTTTAACTTGAGGCCTTTTAGAGATCATTTCATCTTCAACTTGCTTAAAGGGGCATTCCCATCTCCAAGATCCTATCTTAATATGTAGTAGGTGTAATGATAATATTAGCAAATACCTCCAATTAGAAATTCAGTATAGTTTTTCTGATTCACTGTCTCTTTCCCTATCTAGGGCATTGCAGGACCTTAGGTATCCATGGTTATGACCACTAGCAACTAGCCAACTGTCACTATCAGTGGTCGTATGCAATGCCTGCACATGGGGAAAGACACATAGCAAATCAGAAAAACTATACTACATTTTTAATTAGAGGTATTTGCTAATATTATTATTATTACACCTACTACATATTGGGATGGGATCTTGGAGATGGTAATACCCCTTTAACTGTTCACAATAACAGTAATTTTGACCAGGGGCGCCCAAAAATTATATATATATATATATATATATATATATATATATATATATATATATATATATATATATATATACATATACAGTGTGTGTATATTATATATATATATATATACAGTACAGACCAAAAGTTTGGACACACCGTCTCATTTAAAGATTTTTCTGTATTTTCATGACTATGAAAATTGTACATTCACACTGAAGGCATCAAAACTATGAATTAACACATGTGGAATTATATACTTAACAAAAAAAGTGTGAAACAACTGAAAATATGTCTTATATTCTAGGTTCTTCAAAGTAGCCCCCTTTGGCTTTGATGACTGCTTTGCACACTCTTGGCATTCTCTTGATGAGCTTCAAGAGGTAGTCACCGGAAATGGTCTTCCAACAATCTTGAAGGAGTTCCCAGAGATGCTTAGCACTTGTTGGCCCTTTTGCCTTCACTCTGCGGTCCAGCTCACCCCAAACCATCTCGATTGGGTTCAGGTCTGGTGACTGTGGAGGCTAGGTCATCTGGCGTAGCACCCCATCACTCTCCTTCTTGGTCAAATAGCCCTTACACAGCCTGGAGGTGTGTTTGGGGTCATTGTCCTGTTGAAAAATAAATGATGGTCCAACTAAACGCAAACCGGATGGAATAGCATGCCGCTGCAAGATGCTGTGGTAGCCATGCTGGTTCAGTATGCCTTCAATTTTGAATAAATCCCCAACAGTGTCACCAGCAAAGCACCCCCACACCATCACACCTCCTCCTCCATGCTTCACGGTGGGAACCAGGCATGTAGAGTCCATCCGTTCACCTTTTCTGCGTCGCACAAAGACACGGTGGTTGGAACCAAAGATCTCAAATTTGGACTCATCAGAGCAAAGCACAGATTTCCACTGGTCTAATGTCCATTCCTGGTGTTCTTTAGCCCAAACAAGTCTCTTCTGCTTGTTGCCTGTCCTTAGCAGTGGTTTCCTAGCAGCTATTTTACCATGAAGGCCTGCTGCACAAAGTCTCCTCTTAACAGTTGTTGTAGAGATGTGTCTGCTGCTAGAACTCTGTGTGGCATTGACCTGGTCTCTAATCTGAGCTGCTGTTAACCTGCGATTTCTGAGGTTGGTGTCTCGGATAAACTTATCCTCAGAAGCAGAGGGGACTCTTGGTCTTCCTTTCCTGGGGCGGTCCTCATGTGAGCCAGTTTCTTTGTAGCGCTTGATGGTTTTTGCAACTGCACTTGGGGACACTTTCAAAGTTTTCCCAATTTTTCACAGACTAACCTTCATTTATTAAAGTAATGATGGCCACTCATTTTTCTTTACTTATCTGCTTTTTTCTTGCCATAATGCAAATTCTAACAGTCTATTCAGTAGGACTATCAGCTGGGTATCCACCAGACTTCTGCACAACACAACTGATGGTCCCAACCTCATTTATAAGGCAAGAAATCCCACTTATTAAACCTGACAGGGCACACCTGTGAAGTGAAAACCATTTCCGGTGACTACCTCTTGAAGCTCATCAAGAGAATGCCAAGAGTGTGGAAAGCAGTCATCAAAGCAAAAGGTGGCTACTTTGAAGAACCTAGAATATAAGACATATATTCGGTTGTTTCACACTTTTTTGTTAAGTATATAATTCCACATGTGTTAATTCATAGTTTTGATGCCTACAAAAAAATCTTTAAATGAGAAGGTGAGTCCAAACTTTTGGTCTCTACTGTATGTGTAATACCTTTTTACTAGCACTTGCTGTTTACTGTTACTTTTTTACAACAGAGTATTTTTATACGTTTGTTTTACTGTGTCCTTGTGTGTTTCAGACCTATGTGGATATTGCAATAAAAACAAGACGCTTGCCTCTCGAATAGCTATTTTCCACATTAACAATGTATAGAGTGTATTTCTGATTCATTTCATGTTAGCTTCATTGAAAAAAATGTGCTTTCCTTTCAAAAATAATGAAGTTTCAAAATGACCCCAAACTTTTGAACGGTATTGTATATACAGGGTGGTCCAAAAGTAGGTGGACAGAAAGTGTAATAAGATTATCAAGGGGGAGATTTATCAAACATGGTGTAAAGTGAAACTGGCTCAGTTGCCCTTAGCAACCAATCAGATTCCACTTTTCATTCCTCACAGACTCTTTGGAAAATGAAAGTGGAATCTGATTGGTTGCTAAGGGCAACTGAGCCAGTTTCACAGATAACTCTTCCCCAAATCTGTTTTCTTTTCAGATAATTCAGATAACACATAATGGCAAATAATTTAAATACAGATCAAAGAAAATGGATTTTAACAGAGTATTGGAAATCTCAAAATGCTGAAACTGTTAGAGCAAATTGGGTTGAAACATTTGGTACTCAAGCCCCAAAGAGACCAACTATTTACTGCATTCGTGACAAATTCAATGCCACTGGCTCAATCCTTAATGCTCCAAAAACTGGTCGACCCCAAACAGTCTGTACAGAAGATAATAAACAACTTGTTGCTGAAACATTTGTTCAGAGTTCAATAAAGTCCACATGAGAATCCTGAAATCTATTGGGTGGAAAGCTTATCGTCCACGTCTAATTCATGGTTTATTGGAGGATGAGCCAGACAGGTGGCTGCAATTTAGTGTTTGATAAATCTCCCCCTTCATAACCTTATTACACTTTCTGTCCACCTACTTTTGGACCACCCTGTATATATACATATACACACACACACCACTCAGTATGCCAGCCTCCCTCTACATCACTCTTTGTACGCCAGCCTCCCTCTACATCACTCTTTGTACGCCAGCCTCCCTCTACATCACTCTTTGTACGCCAGCCTCCCTCTACATCACTCTTTGTACGCCAGCCTCCCTCTACATCACTCTGTATGCCAGCCTCCCTCTACATCACTCTGTATGCCAGCCTCCCTCTACATCACTCTTTGTATGCCAGCCTCCCTCTACATCACTCTGTATGCCAGCCTCCCTCTCCATCACTCTCTGCTTCTTACAGTCTAACATTACTTTGAATATTTACAACCCTAGTATCAATTTGATAAGGCGGGGTTCCTGTAGCATTTGCCCCTACGTTCAGTGGCTCTATCAGGGCTGACATCTGAAGCCCCGCAAAACAGGACTTGAGCGTATGTGCTGATGGGGTCATTGACTATAATGCAGACAGACAAATTAATGCTGTACTCTGTGACGTTATAGTATGGAAACAGCTAGAAAAAAAAAAGGTAAAATGAATTTGCGCATAAATTGGCCAATTCATGTGTGCCTAACAGCCAACAACAAAGCGATCCTCTTTGCTGGGAATTTGTTAGTTACATATGGAAGTGGCTCTCTTAGCTTGCACCTGTTCACACCTATTTTTCTGCTTGGAAGTGAGTCATATTTATAATGTAGACAGTCACTGTGTGCTCTGTCGTGCATTATTTTCAGCTGTAAACACCTAGTTGAGGCAGGCAACAACACATAGTCGACCATGTCTTGCTGCCCGCCTCCAATAGGCGTATACAGATGAAAATGATGCACAAAGGAGCAGACCATGACATTATCGTCCCTGGCCCTATCAGTGCATACGCCCAACCCTGTTTTGCGGGGCTTCAGACGTCAGCCCTGATGGAGCCACTGAACTAGGGGAAAACATTGTTCTGTATGTCCATACATGTTCTGTATGTCCAGTCGGGGCCCCCCATCACTAATAATCGGGTTATAGGACTGCAGTGTTCTTAAACTACTTCTGTGGCTAACATGTAACCTCAGAATAAAAAACTTTTAATCAGAAAAATCTCATTAAAAAGCAGACAAACATATACATTAATTTGAAACCATACTAAAGGTACTGGACTCTACTGATTAATTCCAAAGAGCCCTAATTGACAAAAAAAGAAGGGGATATCTCACACAACTAGTATACCATTTATCATAATCCAATAATCCCCTCCTTTATACAGATAGAAAGGATTATATAGAATGATATAGCGAGTCTTTCAGTACCTCACAAGAATAAGTGCAACCCAGTGAACAAAGTGATTGTAGTGCATAATTAAAACAAACAGATGGGATCACTCTAGCATAGACCTCTACACTAAGAAACCACTGACCAGACCCTAAATTACCACCTATATGCTGATTCCTGCTTATCTGCGAAGGTTGGCACCCTAATTAAAGTTGGCGGTTTTGGCGGAAAATATATATCGTCGGCTATCCCTATATATCCTGGCTCGCCCTGGAATATATCCTAATTGCACCACATTCCGATGCAATCTAAGGCATATGATATAAAACACAGCGAGAAAAAAGTGAGTGATATAAATAGATGACCTATCTTGCCCATAAGGAGATGGTCCAGGATGTATAACGAAGGTTTCAGCCTTTGGTCAGTGTCCCCGTGTCTCCAATGAGAGACTTATGACCAAAAATGATTGATTTATCTTTACATCATGTATATTCTCTCTCCCGGTCCATTAGGTTTACCTTTGTGTACATCACATTTGTATATTAAATAAACCCCCAATCTAAGCTGAATTCATTTTTCAGGGCTATCAAGCCATATTGCATAGGGGGTGTATTAATTGTGTAAAAAATCTTTTTATCAACGTCTGTATCCTTCTTGGGCCCCTCCTTTTGAGTATTGTGGTTTATAGAGTGACATTTTTATATCTTCCATAAGTGATAGGTAAATTGTCTATATCTGATGGCCTGCCTGCTAATTGCGCATCTATGCGCACATACAGTGGTGGCCAAAAGTATTGGCACCCCTGCAATTCTGTCAGATAATACTCAGTTTCTTCCTGAAAATGATTGCAGTCACAAATTCTTTGGTATTATTATCTTCATTTAATTTGTCTTCAATGAAAAAACACAAAAAGAATTGTCCTAAAGCCAAATTGGAAATAATTCCACACCAAACCTAAAAAAGGGGGTGGACAAAAGTATTGGCACTGTTTGAAAAATCATGTGATGCTTCTCTAATTCGTGTAATTAACAGCACCTGTAACTTACCTGTGGCACCTAACAGGTGTTGGCAATAACTAAATCACACTTGCAGCCAGTTAACATGGATTAAAGTTGACTCAACCTCTGTCCTGGGTCCTTGTGTGTACCACATTGAGCATGGAGAAAAGAAAGAAGACCAAAGAACTGTCTGAGGACTTGAGAAACCAAATTGTGAGGAAGCATGAGCAATCTCAAGGTTACAAGTCCATCTCCAAAGACCTGAATGTTCCTGTGTCTTCCGTGCGCAGTGTCATCAAGAAGTTTAAAGCCCATGGCACTGTGGCTAACCTCCCTAGATGTGGACGGAAAAGAAAAATTGACGAGAGATTTCAACACAAGATTGTGCGGATGGTGGATAAAGAACCTCGGCTAACATCCAAACAAGTTCAAGCTGCCCTGCAGTCCGAGGGTACAACAGTGTCAACCCGTACTATCCGTCGGCGTCTGAATGAAAAGGGACTGTATGGTAGGATACCCAGGAAGACCCCACTTCTTACCCCGAGACATAAAAAAGCCAGGCTGGAGTTTGCCAAAACTTACCTGAGAAAGCCTAAAATGTTTTGGAAGAATGTTCTCTGGTCAGATGAGACAAAAGTAGAGCTTTTTGGGAAAAAGCATCAAAATAGAGTGTACAGGAAAAAAAAAGAGGCATTCAAAGAAAAGAACACGGTCCCTACAGTCAAACATGGCGGAAGTTCCCTGATATTTTGGGGTTGCTTTGCTGCCTCTGGCACTGGACTGCTTGACCGTGTGCATGGCATTATGAAGTCTGAAGACTACCAACAAATTTTGCAGCATAATGCAGGGCCCAGTGTGAGAAAGCTGGGTTTCCCTCAGAGGTCATGGGTCTTCCAGCAGGACAATGACCCAAAACACACTTCCAAAAGCACTATAAAATCGTTTGAGAGAAAGCACTGGAGACTTCTAAGGTGGCCAGCAATGAGTCCAGACCTGAATCCCATAGAACACCTGTGGAGAGATCTCAAAATGGCAGTTTGGAGAAGGCACCCTTCAAATATCAGGGACCTGGAGCAGTTTGCCAAAGAAGAATGGTCTACAATTCCAGCAGAGCATTGTAAGAAACTCATTGATGGTTACCGGAAGCAGTTGTTCGCAGTTATTTTGGCTAAAGGTTGTGCAACCAAGTATTAGGCTGAGGGTGCCAATACTTTTGTCCGGCCCATTTTTGGAGTTTTGTGTGAAATGATCAATGATTTCATTTTTGCTTCATTCTCTTTTGTGCTTTTTCCTTGTAAGCAAATTAAATGAAGATAATAATACCAAAGAATTTGTGATTGCAATCATTTTCTGGAAGAAACTGAGTATTATCTGACAGAATTGCAGGGGTGCCAATACTTTTGGCCACCACTGTATGTTGCGGCCCTTTTGGCGTGGTTATGCCCCCTTCTGATGTTTCTGGCTGCGGGAGCATCATCTTTTGCGCTGCTGCATAGTTTTGGGCACTGTGTCGCCATTCTGGGGAGCGGCGGATGTGGCGCTTTGAGTCTTGAGCAGTGGCGTACCGCCAATGGCGGCAAGCCACGCGACTGCTATGGGGCCCGTGACGCGAGGGGGCCCTATAGAAGTCCAGGGGAGGACACACCGCCGCCAGTGCAGCTGCTCCCTGCACGCGGCGGGCATGGAGCGATCACTGCAGCTCTGCCGCTGACAGGAGGAAAATGGCAGCGGAGCTGGAGGGATCCGTTCTCTGCTCCCTCCTTGACACAGATGCGCGCAGCTTGATGACATCATCATGCAGCGCTCACCTGAGTCAGGAAGAAAGTTGCCAGCAACTAGGAGGATTCTGCAGGAGAGCGTGCTGAGAGGTAAGTTTTTGTTTTTTGTTTTTTTTTTACTTAAAACGCTGAGGAGAGGAACAGGAGAATGAGGGGAAGTGGGGGAGAGCTATGGTGGGGCTGGGGAGAGCAATGAGGGGGATGGGGAGAGAAATTATGGGGATGATGGGGCTGGCGAGAGCAATGATGGGGATGGTGGGGCTGGGGAGAGCAATGATGGGGCTGATGGGGCTGGGGAGAGCAATGATGGGGCTAATGGAGCTGGGGAGAGCAATGATGGGACTAATGGAGCTGGGGAGAGCAATGATGGGGCTGAGGAGATCAATGATGTGGATGGTGGGGCTGGGGAGAGCAATGATGGGGCTGATGGAGCTGGGGAGAGCAATTATGGGGATGGTGGGGCTGGGGAGAGAAATAATGGGGCTGATGGAGCTGGAGAGAGCAATGATGGGACTGGGGAAAGCAATGATGGGGCTGATGGGGATGGTGGGGCTGGGGAAAGCAATGATGGGGCTGATGGGGATGGTGGGGCTGGGGAGAGCAATGATGGGGATGGTGGGGCTGGGGAGAGCAATAATGGGGCTGGGGAAAGCAATGATGGGGATGGTGGGACTGGGGAGAGCAATGATGGGGATGGTGGCAATGGGGAAAGCAATTATGGGGATGGTGAGGCTGGGGAGAGCAATGATGGGGCTGATGGAGCTGGGGAGAGCAATGATGGGACTGGGGAAAGCAATGATGGGGATGGTGGGACTGGGGAGAGCAATGATGGGGATGTGGCAATGGGGAGAGCAATGATGGGGCTGGAGAGAGCAATGATGGGGGTGCTGGGAGAGAGCAATGATGGGGGTTTCACTTTGCTTGTACTGCAAAGCATTGTATATTTTCCGTGTGCACATAGCCTTACAGTTAATTGGGGAGAGTCACAGAGACTGAATAATTTATATTATTGGCTGGTGGAGATTATAGTTAATGGGGGGCACAGTGCTGCTGATCACTTTGTATTTTGATTACTAAGTGGCTAATAGTATATTAATGGTGGGGTACATATCTGTATTCAGGGGTGCAGTGTGGGGGAGACACAAGTATATATACAATATATGTGACCTTGTTATTTTTAGGGCTGTACTGATCATCGTGACAAGATGAGTCGTGGCTGGGAGATGTTGACATGAAGGTCTGAACAGATGGAGAAGAAGCAGCAGAAACTGACTCTGATCAGATGAGATGTCAGTGGTAAGTTCCTGGATGTAAATATTATTCTGTATCTGCACTGTGTGACTTGGAGTGATAATGTTATCTGTAAAATCCGTTAGGCTGCATTCTCACATTTGTGTGAAATGTCCGTGTGCTGCCAGAATTTTTATCGTATGGTCCACAGACTCGTAGAGTTTTATAGATACATAACACATCCATGAAAATCACGGATCGGAGAATGAGATCTGTGAGGGTCAGAGAATGTCCTGTTCTGATCTGATTTTGAGGATTAGAATAGGACATGCTCAATGCGTCGGTAAAACTGAGCAGCACACCGACACTGCACACAGATGCAGGAATGCAGCCTTATTATGTATAGCACAGTCCCTTAGTATACAGTGTACTCACTTATTATGTATAGCGCTGTCCTTAGTTATATAGTTTCACCTTTTTTTATGTATAACACCCTCCCTTATTACGTATCATCCTCTCTAGCTCTAAGGGGTCACAGTTGGGGGATCATACTGTGTTGGGGTCACCATACTTTGCCCTGGCAGTTGAGGTGGGGTACAGTAGGGACATTATACTGCGCATGTGGAGGAATTCACCATGGGGGTATCATACTGTGTTTGGGGGACACTTTTGTTGGCATGACACTTTATGGGGCAATTAAAGAGGGATCTAGGACTACAGCAGGGGGAAAATTACTATGTAACGGATGGAAAGTTGTGAGATCTGCTCTTGTGTGACCACGACAATTATTTACTTTTTTTTTGGGGGGGGGGGGGGCCCAATTAGAACTTCTGCTATGGGGCCCCATATGATTCCTATGTACGCAGCTGGTCTTGAGCCTTGCGTTCCAGGGGCGGGAACGCACGTACATCATGTTGCTGAGCACCGGAAGAGATGTCGGCGGAAACCGGAAGCTATGCGTTCCATGATGTGGAACGCATGCCGACTTGCTACATCTAGGAGTGCTGGTGTATACCAATAATGGGGACTATGGAGCGCAAACATATGGAGCATGGGGCCTATTCATTTACAGGCTATACACCTGGTATCCATTATTGGGACTCTCTGGGACCAATGGAATCGGGGGGGCGGGGCGGATGTATTTAAACAGGATTAGTGGAGGGTTTGAGTTACCTACCCTAGTTCTGATTATCAAAATGGACTGATCCTGGACATTCCTTTGTATCAGTCTCCTGTGGAACCATACTTCGGGGAAACGCGTTGAGGCGATGGGACACTGATCATAGACCTGAGATATGAGGACACGATTTTGAGGCTTTAGACTTCTATTATCTATCTGGGACCTTTTGGCATTTTTGGTCATGATAAGTCTCTCATTGGAGACACAAGGACACTGACCAAAGGCTGAAACCTTCGTTATACATCCTGGACCATCTCCTTATGGGCAAGATAGGTCATCTATTTATATCACTCACTTTTTTCTCGGTGTTTTATATCATATGCGTTAGATTGCATCGGAATGTGGTGCAATTAGGATATATTCCAGGGCGAGCCAGGATATATAGGGATAGCCGACGTTGAGCTATCCCTATATATTTTCCGCCAAAAATGCCAACTTTAATTAGGGTGCGAACCTTCGCAGATAGGCAGGAATCAGCATATAGGTGGTAATTTAGGGTCTGGTCAGTGGTTTCTTAGTGTAGAGGTCTATGCTAGAGTGATCCCATCTGTTTGTTTTAATTATGCACTACAATCACTTTGTTCACTGGGTTGCACTTATTCTTTTGAGGTACTGAAAGACTCGCTATATCATTCTATATAATCCTTTCTATCTGTATAAAGGAGGGGATTATTGGATTATGATAAATGGTATACTAGTTGTGTGAGATATCCCCTTCTTTTTTGTCAATTAGGGCTCTTTGGAATTAATCAGTAGAGTCCAGTACCTTTAGTATGGTTTCAAATTAATGTATATGTTTGTCTGCTTTTTAATGAGATTTTTCTGATTAAATGTTTTTTATTCTGAGGTTACATGTTAGCCACGTTTTTTCCTCAGAACAGTTGTATCATATTATAAAAATTACTGTTTTAAGCAACTTCTGGAATTAATTCTTTATTATTACACAAACCCTGCAGTTCTGGATCTCTAAGACTATGAGGTGAGGGGGTAGCCAAACTTTGGGAGGACGTAGGTGGCATTGTGGCTTGAACAGATTGGAATGGTGGTGGGCATGTCAGAGACCAAAATAAGGTGCCCCCCAAATCAGGTGCGTGTGTGGTCTTATTCATCTTGCTAAGGGAAACGGTCAATATATTGTCTATATTTTATATATGTCCTTCATAGAGCATCATTCATGCCAGGTGACAATCAGTGTCAGGTGACATTAACAGTGTAAAGGTGCCATTATTAGTGGCAGAAAACATCATTAGATTCAAAAAACATCATGGACAAGGTGGACAGATGTATTATCGGAGGCATAATTGTGGCAGGAGACATTATCAGTGACAGGTGACATCAGTGGCATTATTAGTGACAGGTGACATCAGTGGTAGGCAGCACACAGGTGACATCAGTGGCATTATTAGTGATAGGTGACATCAGTGGTAGACAGCACAAAGGTTACATCAGTGGCATTATTAGTTACAGGTGACATCAGTGTTATCATTAGTGACAGGTGACGTCAGTGGTATCATTAGTGACAGGTGACATCAGTGGTAGTCAGCACACAGGTGACATCAGTGGCATTATTAGTGACAGGTGATATCAGTGGGATTATTAGGACAGGTGACACCAGTGGTAGGCAGCACACAGGTGACATCAGTGGCATTATTAGTGACAGGTGACATCAGTGGTAGGCAACACACAGGTGACATCAGTGGCATTATTAGTGACAGGTGACATCAGTTGTAGTCAGCACACCGGTGACATCAGTTTTTAGGCAGCACACAGGTGACATTAGTGGTATCATTAGTGACAGGTGACACCAGTGTTAGTCAGCACACAGGTGACATCAGTGGCATTATTAGTGACAGGTGATATCAGTGGTAGGTAGCATACAGGTGACATCAGTGGCATTATTAGTGACAGGTGACATCAGTGGTATCATTATTGACAGGTGACACCAGTGGTAGGCAGCACACAGGTGACATCAGTGGCATGATTAGTGACAGGTGACATTAGTGGTATCATTAATGACAGGTGACACCAGGGGTAGTCAGCACACAGGTGACATCAGTGGCATTATTAGTGACAGGTGACATCAGTGGTAGGCAGCACACAGGTGACATTAGTGGTATCATTAGTGACAGTTGACACCAGTGTTAGTCAGCACACAGGTGACATCAGTGGTATCATTAGTGACCGGTGACATCAGTGGTAGTCAACACACAGGTGGCATTATTAGTGACAGGTGACATCAGTGGTAGTCAGCACACAGGTGACATCAGTGGCATTATTAGAACTGATGACCTCAGTGGTATCATTAGTGACAGGTGACATCAGTGGTAGTCAGCACACAGGTGACATTAGTGGCATTATTAGTGACAGGTGACATCAGTGGCAGGCAGCACAAAGGTGACATCAGTGGTATCATTAGTGATAGGTGACATCAGTGGTAGTCAGCACACAGGTGACATCAGTGGCATTATTAGTGACAGGTGACACCAGTGGCATCATTAGTGACAGGTGACACCAGTGGCATCATTAGTGACAGGTGACATCATTGGTGACAGGTGACATCAGTGGTATCATTAGTGAGAGGTGACACCAGTGGTAGTCAGCACACAGGTGAAATCAGTGGCAATGTTAGTGACAGGTGACATCAGTGGTATCATTAGTGACAGGTGACACCAGTGGTAGTCAACACACAGGTGGCATTATTAGTGACAGGTGACATCAGTGGTATTAGTGACAGGTGACATCAGTGGTAGTCAGCACACCGGTGACATGAGTGGCATTATTTGTGACAAGTGACATTAGTGGTAATCAGCACACAGGTGGCATCAGTGGCCTCATTAGTGACAGGTGACATCAGGGGTAAGCAGCACACAGGTGACATCAGTGACGGGTGATATCAGTGGTAGGCAGCACACAGGTGACATCAGTGGTAGGCAGCACACAGGTGACATGTTCAGGCGTAGTTATCGGAGGTCGAGTGGTACAGGATTTCCACCAGGTTATAATTCCAGATACAAAGTGACTTTTGGATATAGGAGAGAGTAATGGACTTTTGAGAAAGGGAGGGGGTCACTTAGATAAACCCATATTAGAAACAGAATCTAACCATCATTCATTTTCCTTCATCTCCCCTCTTTCTTTTCTGGAAATCCTTCTATTATGCCAATCAAGCAGATGGTTAGCAGGAAATTCAGCCAGACCTTCGTGACCGCAACTAATTTTTACCAGCCTTGCAAGACTGGCACGTTTGTTTTGGGCTTAGAAAATGGCTAAAAACAGCTGGCGGGGGTGAATGAAATCCATTAAAGACACATTTATAAGAAATTATATTCACATAGCTGCCTGCATCCCCCCGCAAGGGCTAAGAAGGGAGATGGGGCCATTGAGATGAAAATGTCCCCAATACACACACTCTCTGCCTTCTTAACATATTCTCAAAGTCTCCAAACATTTTACTAAATAGATTAACTGGGCCTTTGTTTTGCTCCACATTTATCAGCTTCATTAAGTGAATGGCTGAACAAATATATTAATCATGCATGAAGGGCCCTATTCTCGCCCTATTCTTGTGCCCTCAGCTTGACAGGTGGTTGACTGTTTTAACGCACAGAGAAAGCGCACCGGACTGGTTGGGCACAAGAAGGCAACTGTCACGTCTATAATCGCTACATGTATTATCCCTTCCCCAATATTCACAGGCTCATTGAAATGATATTATCTGTGATCCCCAGTGCTATGAAAACCTCATCTATGTAACAGCCCCCACCCATAATCTCACTACAAGCCTCTGACCGACCAATGGAGAAGGCAATCTGCTCACATTGTGGGACTGTGAATTAGGGGATAGAGTCAATCACATCCATAGAAACTTCCTGCACAATCACTGAATTTCTTACCTATAGAAAGATAGATAAACTTATTGAAGATAAATAGATATGGAAAGAAGAAAACAGCACTACCCAAAACTCTACATGATGGGGGCAAGCCTAAGGCTACCGACTCGGTGCTCCTCCACATGCAGACAAAAAAAAGCAGAACTCAAAAATTAGAGTGAAAAAAAAAAGAAACAAATCAGCCCCTCAAAAAATATTGTATTATATATATATATATATATATATATATATATATATATATATATATATATATATATATATATATATATATATATTATAGGACTATACAGTACACACCAGTTGTTTCACACTCTTTTGTTAAGTATATAATTCCACATGTGTTAATTCATAGTTTTGATGCCTTCAGTGTGAATGTACAATTTTCAAAGTCATGAAAATACAGAAAAATCTTTCAACGAGAAGGTGTGTCCAAACTGGACACTTCATCACATGCAATTTCTTGAAGTACCTTTTTTTCTTGTTGTATTTGCTTATATTTTGCCATTAACAGTTTTTTTGAGACTTTTCAGCACCAAATGACACAAAAAAAAAACAAAATATCCCACAACTTAAAAAGTAGCAAAACAAAATATGAAGAATAAGGTGCGAGTATCAAAACCATTAGAAAGTAGCAAATTACTCCAGAAAATTGGAGAGACAGCAATGATGAATCAGGCCTTAGGCTCTATTGTAGGGGTATATACGGATTTTATTTCCATGATCTAGGTACCATTGAGAAGATTTGAATACTGAACACTGAAATCCTCAGATGATGTGCCCGAGTCTTGATCAGGTGTTGGAAATCCAATAGTGAGAAGTTGCATTCACCTCACACACATCTTATACAATATAACATAATATATCATATGTTAAGTCATGTTCTATTACGTCATGCTATATATGTTGTATTATGTTATATTACTTTATTATTATCATTGTTTAAATCACCTGTTTTTTATTATTATTATTATTATTATTATTATTATAAGCTTTCTCATTCGAGATTATTTTTTTCTACTAGATCTGCAATCCTTTGTGCCATTACACATTTATACTACACGTGCATTCTTTATTTAGAGGTTATGTTCGTCAGCATCTACGGCTTGCACAAGATCAGCAAAGTCCTCTCCTCTACAGCTCTGTGCTGCTCCTTCCATTATGATCTCTTATTGTCTCCATTCTCTTCCTCACGCACACGCTGTAACATGCAGTCCTATTCTCAGTAACATCATACTCGATTCATCAGGTCCCCTCCACTCAGATCACTATACCCATGAGCTGAAATACTCTGTGCTGCTGAAGAACATGCCCCTACCACAATCAGACTGTGACCTACCCATATCCCCTACTTCATGACCATTATTGCCACATGCAGGCCTTTCATCACTAATATCACTTAAGTGGACAAGTCACTTCCCTCAAGAAGCACACACACTTCCTTAAGTGCTCTGTGCTGCTGATAAGCCTGCTCCCTATATTTCTCTCCTCATATTATGGCCCATCCAACAGCTAAAGGGCAACAGTGGTCCAGGTTTTGTCAGCACTTAAGAGTATACAGTATGTGCACAGTTTTTTTGGGGGGGGCGGCCAAAAACAAAGATTTTTGTAGCAGAAATCGCTTTAGCAAATACTCTGAGGATCTTTTGGTGGAGTTTTTCGTCTACAGAAGTGTTTTTTGAAGCTTATTGAAAGTGTTTTTTTTCCTGAATAATTTTTTTTCCGCAGCCTTTTGATTGGTCAGTGCCTAGTTTGGAGCATTTTCCATCTGGAGCTGCTTCAAAGAAGTGACATGAACTTTCTTTTCTCCCACCAGGCTTTCTTCAAAACCTGAAGCGGAAATAAAATGCTCGGAAAACGGAACATAACAGCAAAGTGGTTTTATAAATTAAATGAATAGAAAGTCTTTTAAATGTTTGAGGGATTTTTCAGGTATTTTTTTTATGCACGCCAAAAAACTCGAGTGCACATTCCCCTAAGGCTAAGTGCAGAGTATTTTTTTTAAGAGTTTTTGGAGTGGATTCACTACAATAAAATGTCCCAAAATATCTCAATGAAAAAACTCTTGAAAAACTGTTCCTTTTATACTTAATATTACTCCACTTTGCTGTTTCTATATAGAGGGTTTTTTTTTTAACATTTTTTTTCCACTCAGCCCATGTGATGTGTAGTTAGGACTCATCCTATTGTAGGACATGGAGCAACTGTAGGGGTATGTATTGATTTTCTGTCTATGTTCTGGGTACCAGCTGAGAAGAATTGAAGATAAATTTACTGTGGGTGAACACTCAATCCCCAGAGAACGTGTCTGAGTCTATTGAGGGTCACTTGTTACTAAGTGTGTATTCAGATCTGTCACAATGGAGCGAGAAGCTGCACTCACCTCACATCTTAAGTTACATCTTCTTCTATTACGCTGTTCTACAGTCAAATTGGATCAGAGACAAACACAGTTGAACTTAACTAATTTTGTGGTGTTGGAAACGATTATGATATTTAAAATGTGATGATTGGCTCTAATTTTCAAGATCTAGAGGAGATTGTAGTTACTTATGACACCTTTATACAGGCTTATAGAAAAATTGCATCTTTATTATTTCCTCATCATTATTGCTTTGTTAGTAGCTCGTCTATTACATCATCTATTTAGTCTATTGACCCTTCAATGCTCTATCATATTAGGGTGACCAATCAAAAAACGCCAACTCCGCTTCGATGACGCATTGCTAATTACAGGAGCATCACCTACTTTTATAAACGCTCTGTGTGTAAGGTATACCGTTTTAGGATTTCTTAGCATATTCACATGTTTCTATATGTTTTTTCAGATATGCCCTGTTCTTGCACTAACAAAGCGAATAGTTTTTGCTACATATACGGAGAAGTCACTTTTGCATCACAAAAGCGAAACAATATCCAGCATCCAGCACTTGCTGACCCACGGAAGATTTTGTTACCACCATTGCAGATCAAGATGGGCCTAATGAAGAACTTTGTAAAGACAATGGATAAAAATGCAAAAGCATCAAGTATCTCATTGATACATTTCCAAGGCTGAATGAAGCAAAGGAAAGGAAAGAGTCTTTATTGGATCACAGATTCGTAAGGTTCTTGAAGATGAGGAGTTTGTCCATTTGTAGCAGGGCAAGGAAAAGGCTGCGTGGGTAGCATTC
Organism: Phyllobates terribilis; assembly: GCF_046119375.1. NCBI lineage: Eukaryota > Metazoa > Chordata > Amphibia > Anura > Dendrobatidae > Phyllobates > Phyllobates terribilis. Next base: position 96,991,307 of record NW_027362773.1, on the reverse strand, counting down.
ACATTTGTGGGAACTAACTCTTTGGGAAACCTCAAGCAGAAAACTATGAAAAGTTGGTGAAAAATCTCCAAACATATAAGGATCTTGGCTGTACCATGTCTTCAAAAATTAATTTCTTAAATTCGCATCTAGACTTCTTTCCACCAATCTGCGGAGCAGTGAGTGGCGAGTGCGGTGAGAGATTTCACCAAGATATTGCGGCTATGGAGAAAAGATATCAAGGAAAATGGAATCCATCAATGCTTGCAGATTACTGTGGACGATTGTAAGCCATGATTCGATGCAGGAGTACAAGAGACAAGCAAAAGAGAATGGTCACTGAATGAGGAGCAAATGTTGTAGAGCAATTTCTTTAACGGTTTAGAATTCACAATATTTTTAGTTATTTTAATTGTTGCTAAGTTTCCTCTAAATAAATATCAGAAAATTGCCATAACAAAATATTCTGCATCTGTATATTTGCAAAAATAATAATGTTTCAAAGTACTGAAACTTGTATGCATTAATTATATGCAGCAGTAAAACAAAGAAACAAGAGCCAACTAAAAATTTAAATTGTCATTGTGTATGTATACCCTTTATGTATATAGTATATTGTCTAGTGTGCCCCTAAGGCAATTAAATATATAATTTAACCTTGGGCTGCTCTTTTATCTCGATCCAGGAACTCTCACGTCCGTTTTACGGTAGAATGAACAGGCAACCGGGCTTGTTTCTAGCCCGACATAATTCCATTATATCTAATAGAAACTGGTGGCAGCTCTCCCAGGCCGACCAGGCTGTGTTTCACTGGAGCTAGTTAAGGAGCCTCTCAGCCTGTCAGGGGTGTGAGCGAGTGTAGTGCCACGTCAGTGACTGAGTGGGCCACCTCTTCTCACTACCTGGTGCCTTCCTGTACCCATGTGGACAGGGGCTGTCTGTGTAGAACTGTACCAATCTGACCTTACGTGTTCTCGAGGGGGTGCAGAACGTTATGTTGGTGCAACTGGTAGATCCGTAACACGTGATCCGTCTGACGTAATAGTGACGTCAAGCGGGTGGCGGGATGTGGATCCATCACAAGTGGTGGCAGCGGTGGGATTCTGCGGGGTCTCTCTGCTGCCATTTCCTCACATTGGTGGCAGCGGTCGGATTCTGCGGGATCTCCCTGGTGCCATTTCTTTACACCATCTTTCTCCCTGTGCACTTGACGTCTCAGCGCAGCTGGTGAGATGATCTCACTATTTCGAGCCTGCTGTTCCGAGAAGCGAAGAGTTTCAGTGCTCGCTGCTGAGACCAGAGCAGCTGGGAAACGAGGAGAAATTAGTATTTTATTTATTTATTTTTTAATGTGGAACCATTATTCGGTGTGGAGGACAATGTGGGGCCCATTATACTGTATGGAGGACTATGTGGGGCCTATTATTGTGTATGGAGGACTATGTGGAGCCTATTATTCTGTATAGAGGACTATGTGGGGCCATTATACTGTATGGAGGACTATGTGGGGCCATTATTCTGTATGGAGGACTATGTGGGGCCATTATTCTGTATGGAGGACTATGTGGGGCCCATTATACTGTATGGAGGACTATGTGGGGCCATTATTCTGTATGGAGGACTATGTGGGGCCCTTTATTCTGTATGGAGGCCTACATAGGGCATGTTATTCTATATGGAGAACTATATGGGGCCATTATACTGGTTTGAGAACTATGTGGGGCCATTTATACTGTATGGAAGTCACTGTGAGGCCCATTATACTGTATAGAGGACTATGTGGGGCCTATATATTTTAATAAATATCAAGGTTGGCCCTCGACTTTGTGAAAGTTTTTACATTTTGGCACTCTCTGTATTTCAGTTTGACATCTCTGTTCTAAACTGATTCACAAATGCTTCAGGAACAGAAAAACGCCTCCAAAACGGAGCCTTTCCTAAAGCGGTTTCCTCTTGAAAAACTCATTTTTTTAATGTCTGAAAAAACACCATCTACTCATAGCCTACACCCTACCTACTGCTCTAATAATAGGGACTAATCGTTCACAGTTGTGATTATCCACCATTTTTTCAGACGGCTCATAAAAAGGAGAAATTCTGAAAATACAACCCCCGGGAATTGTCTTTCATGCAATTGACTAATAAACACAAGCCCTGCTCACGCAGCTGAATGGCTGGCTGAAACCTCTGTTGCAAAACTGTATCCAATAAAGGTTTCTATTCATGGACAGCAAGCAGATGTCCTGAAAACCATGAACTACTGATACACAAAGTTTGTTACAGTCATTTCATTAACCAACGATTAAGCCTCATTTACATAAAACTACCTTTACATAAAGGCACCAGGATTGCAGCCATCATGGATTTGGCTCTATGTTAACAGCTTAGACTGCACCTGTTAGAAATGGCTCAGGAGCCAAGCGGCCATTGTGCCCATGTGACACTTGAGCCACCTCCTCCTGCGGAGTTTAACCATTTCCTTAACAGCAGAGAAAGGAATAAAATGGAGATAAATGGAAAAGTACAATTGTCTCAAGTGAAAGGGAACACTTGGAACGGTGGAATCAAACGCTTTTCCCATGCAAATAAAAGCAGTGTGTTTAATATTCTGAAGGTGCAACATTGTGTCCAAAAGTGACCCAAATTTCTGGTTCTTTTTTTGGGGGTGGGTGAGGGGGAAGGGTTCACAATACCGGCCTAACAAAAAAAATATTCTATTTTTTTTTCTAAAATCAGTGTAGATGTGATTCTTTAATACAAAGGGGTAAGCACCTTGTCGAATGGCAGCCATTGAGTGGGGCTGATGGGTTAAGCGTGGGTCTTGCAGGAGGCAGCGTTGCCGCTTGTTTATGGGAGAGAAGTTGTCACTTGTTAGTAGATGCAGTGAAAGGAAGGACGCCAAGCGCTGACGGCTGGAGTAGTATTGATGTTGAGGTAATGGAGTAATCCGATTGAACGTTAGTCACGGTATTTATGTCATTTCACATTTCGTCAGCTGAATAACGTGACGCAGATACGGAGCTGCGGCCTGCAGCTTTAAGAAAAGGCGCAGGTCTCTCTCATTCGATTCAAATCTATTTCTCACCAAGCATCTTACTGATGAATCTATTTGCATAATAGTAGCCCGAGGCCTTTATTTCTGCAGACAGTTCTGGCCCGAGAGGGACATTAGGACAAGAGAAGCTTCACGTTGGTTTATAAAAAAAAAAAAACTTGGCGCAGGAAGTGAGTACATAATACACTGTGACTAGTGCGGTCACCCCAGAACGTCTGAGGGGGAGAGGGGAGCAGGAAACCTATAGTAACGGACTGAACGAGGCTGTAATAGTGCACAACGTATTATAGTGTATCACCATAATCAATGGATAAAGTAAAGATATTTTACGATACAGTCAGCAGATCAATTCCTGAAGGTTTTCAAAATCTCTGCTTTCTGTCAGTCCGTAGAAGCCTTCAATGAAAACCTATCCTGGGAAGGCAGAGTTCTCAGAAACCATACGGTCCTGTAATTATCCAGCTATGTGATCATCACACAACTGAGACATTAACATCCTCTGGAAGTAAACTATGGTTGTTTTCAATCACAGTCACAGATTTTGAAGACTTTGAGAAATTGACACAATATATTAGAAAATTGCAATAAATAGGCTTTACTTTCCAAAATTGGAATATCCCTAATAAAAATAAGCTGAAAACTCTGAGGCTTCTTCTCCTTATTGAAACTCCCTGGGAAGTCAGTCATACAGAACAAGTAGTGCAGCAGTGTAAAGCATGGGGGGATTCTAAAGTAGATTTCATACTGCTTCAGAATTCAATAAGCACTATTGATAAGTGGAAGCCACTAAAATAAACAGGAAGTGATGGTTACACTTTTGTGGTGATGTTGCGATCTCCAGGAACATGACTAAATCTGTCTTATCTTGAAGTGTACGTGTCATTTCAGGTAGATGTGTGCTAGTTAACGGGCCGTTATATGACTTTTAGGGCGCACTCAGACGGCCATATAAATCGGAGATCGGAGAGCAGTGCACAGACTGGCCTGCAGCTAGGGAAGGAAGGAGATGAGCACTTGTCGATCTCCACTAAACTCTATAGACAACAAGGGTAGACAAACAGGGGGAAATTGCTTAGCTTTAGACAATTCCAAACAAATGCGCACATGGCTTCAAGCTCCAGAGAGGATGAAGTACTGCTCTTGCTAAAGCCTCACAAGTAGTAATGAATATCGCCGGCACCTCCCTCTCAGACACACCAGGTATTTATACACGCAAGCCAAGGGGCTAATTAGCCAGAGGGAAGTAGCCGCTGGGTCCTAGAGACATTAAATATTTCCTTACATTCACTTGTACTAATGATTTATGTAGCAACATTGGCTTCTTTCTACACTTACGAGACCCCACTTCTCCTATCCCTGTTTCTGAATTTATCATTCACTCTTGAAAAAAACTGCTAAAATCAATCCTGCTCAAACTAGCTAGTGTGCTAGCTCACAAAGAAACCAGATTACAGCTGCTTGTTGAAGTCTATGGAGGGGGCTGGAATTAGAGAGAGAGGCACAGACACATGCAGATCATGCCGCAGTTTTCTAGTAAGTGTTTATCTAATGGCAGTTCTCCAGGAATAACTCATGTTTGTGTGTACTGTGCAAGGGACATAGCAGATAGTCTCTATTCACAACTGGAAATTACAGCTGCAGCCTGCAGTTGGGAAAACTCGTCTAAAATGCAGGATACAAAGCATATAATGGCCAGAATTAGTGCAATGCATTCACACACAACAGTTTATTCTGAAATGACAGGCTTGCTTCAGAGATACAAACGTCAAGGGTATGTTCACCAGTGTAATGGAGAAAAATATGTGTTTGCACCTGAAGAGGTTACAGTTGCACAGTGCTATTGGTCAATCTCTGTTTTTCTTGAAGTTCACAACTCACTGAATGTTCCCTGTAAGTTGTTCTCTCTTCTCACAGACTCCATAGCATGTATATAACACATCTTCCCCCTTTTAGTTATATTTATTATATACATTTTCTTTTTCTTTTTTTTTTTTAAAAAAGGAACCTGTCCCTTGATTCACGCTGTCCAAACCATGGACAACATGATTAGCTAGCTGCACAATTGAAGCCAGGAAAAAATACAGAGAGAGATTCATCATTTTTTTTTTTTTTAGGTCACCCTTCTTAATTTTTTGGTATTTGCTGACATTTTTTATACCTAAGTAATCAAAATTGCTCACACGATTCATGAATTCTGCACCAAGTTAAAAATTATATTTTTGTTTTTAACTGTTTTTGCATTTTGTTTTGCAAAACATTGCTCAAAAATTGTCTGGTGTTCATTTGTGACAAATTGTGCGACTTTTTAAAAAATTACAAATGATTAAATCAGGCGAAAACATCTGGGAACCCTAAACTCTGCCCACAGTGGAAAACTAAGGGGAAAAAAAAGGTAAACAAAAAGTAGACCTAAAAAAGATGAAAATCGAAAGATGAATTTGGTGCAAGAAAAAAAAAAAAAAAAGACAAAACACCAGAGGCTCGAAGAAAAAAAACCCAAAACAGATGGAAATGCTATAATGAAGTGGGCCCATAATTCGGAGAGACGGCCAGAAGAGACAAGATGAATCATCTGCGGCTTCTCAACATCCCATTCCAGGCCATGGAAAAGTCTCTCCCGTACGTGCACATAAGGAGAGACTTGTCTATCACCTATAGGTGGGAAGGGAGATGCCACAGCCGATTCATCTGGTTTTTACCGGCCATCTCTTCAAATCAGATTTTCTCTGAAATGCTCTGGAGCATTTCAAAGTAAAAATACCTGGATGCAATCATGCATGGTGTGAGCAACATGAATCAAGTGATAGGTTCCCTTTAAAGGCCACAATGTCACATCAGTAGGGTGATGGTGTAAAAAGAGGAAATCCATTCTAAATATAAGTTTTACATTTAAAGATGAGATTAATTTATTAAACATCATGCAAAACTAATGAATTTGGAGCAAATAACTGGCTCAGTGGTTAGCAGTGGTCCTGGGTTCAAATCCTACCATGGACAACATCTGCAAGGAGTTTGTATGTTCTCCCCGTGTTTGCGTGGGTTTCCTCCCACACTCCAAAGACATACTGATAGGAGTTATTAAAAAATAAATGATGAAAAGATACATCACTTATTTTTTAAAAATGAATTAATGAAATTTATACTTTTTACATTATTATGAGTATCTTGTTAGTATGATTTCATATTGGGGTTTAGTGCTCCAAACTTTTATAGGCATTATATATCTAGAGAGTAAAACCCCCTTTTTTACTTCAGGGATTATGATATTAGCATATATCCATTGTGACGGTTTCGTAAACACCTAAATAAACAGATTAATTAAGAACTATGTTAAAGGTTAACTAGGTACTGAGCACAATATCCTCCGCCATGCTGGCACTTCACCGTGGAGTGGACAACCGTGCTGGCGCTTCACCGTGGAGTGGACAGCCATGCTGGCGCTTCACCGTGGAGTGGACAGCCGTGCTGGCGCTTCACCGTGGAGTGAACAACCGTGCTGGCGCTTCACCGTGGAGTGAACAACCGTGCTGGCGCTTCACCGTGGAGTGGACAACCGTGCTGGCGCTTTACCAGGGAGTGGACAATCGTGCTGGCGCTTTACCAGGGAGTGGACAACCGTGCTGGCGCTTCACCATGGAGTGAACATCCATGCTGGCGCTTCACCGTGGAATGGACAACCATGCTGGCGCTTCACCAGGGAGTGGACAACCGTGCTGGCGCTTCACCGGGGAGTGGATAACCGTGCTCTCGTCACCAATGACTGGATGACATGTTACTGCTTCACCAATAACTGGACGTTATACTACTGGTTCACCCGGGAGCTGATTGTTAGGTCACTGGTTTATCAGGGATTGTACTTTGTGCCTTACAAGGATAACAGATGCTGTGACAACCAGTAAATGCAGTCTTTAAAATGTCCATAGGCGTTGTCATTTATCTTCCCAAACATTATTGGCTGTCACGGCGGTAACTCGCATGCCTCCTCATCGTGGTCACCGCGTGGCTTCTCGAGGTGTCAAGCCATCTTGCTGAATATGCTGTTGCACATCCCTAGAATTTCTTCCCTCGCCACCATATATCTTTCCAGCATGACTCAAGGTAATGGAGACCTAATATCATCAGCATTGAACTGATGGTGCAGTGTATATGTGTTCCCACTGCACACACAGTCCATAGTCTAACTGATTAGCTTCCATGGTTTATCTATTTAGACAACAGTCTATTGTAGTATATTTATACCACTATTACTAGGTTATACATCTTTTACATGGAGAATTTTTTACATGGAGTATTTTCCTATGGTCTATTGACTGAGAGCCCTATGGTTGGGTCTGTGTCTGGATATTTGTATAACAGAACAGGTCATGATATACAGTACAAACCAAAAGTTTGGACGCACCTTCTCATTTAAAGATTTTTCTGTATTTTCATGACTATGAAAATTGTACATTCACACTGAAGGCATCAAAACTATGAATTAACACATGAGGAATTATATATTTAACAAAAAAGTGTGAAACAACTGAAAATATGTCTTATATTCTAGGTTCTTCAAAGTAGCCACCTTTTGCTTTGATGACTGCTTTGCACACTCTTGCCATTCTCTTGATGAGATTCAAGTGGTAGTCACCGGAAATGGTTTTCACTTCACAGGTGTGCCCTGTCAGGTTTAATAAGTGGGATTTCTTGCCTTATAAATGGGCTTGGGACCATCAGTTGTGTTGTGCAGAAGTCTGGTGGATACACAGCTGATAGTCCTACTGAATAGACTGCTATAATTTGTATTATGGCAAAAAAAAAGCAGCTAAGTAAAGAAAAACGAGTGGCCATCATTACTTTAAGAAATGAAGGTCAGTAAGTGCGAAAAATTGGGCAAACTTTGAATGTGTCCCCAAGTGCAGTTGCAAAAACCATCAAGCGCTACAAAGAACTGGCTCACATGAGGACTGCCCCAGGAAAGGAAGACCAAGAGTCACCTCTGCTTCTGAGGATAAGTTTATCCGAGTCACCAGCCTCAGAAATCGCAGGTTAACAGCAGCTCAGATTAGAGACCAGGTCAATGCCACACAGAGTTCTAGCAGCAGACACATCTCTACAACAACTGTTAAGAGGAGACTTTGTGCAGCAGGCCTTCATGGTAAAATAGCTGCTAGGAAACCACTGCTAAGGACAGGCAACAAGCAGAAGAGACTTGTTTGGGCTAAAGAACACAAGGAATGGACATTAGACCAGTGGAAATCTGTGCTTTGGTCTGATGAGTCCAAATTTGAGATCTTTGTTTCCAACCACCGTGTCTTTGTGCGACGCAGAAAAGGTGAACGGATGGACTCTACATGCCTGGTTCCCACCGTGAAGCATGGAGGAGGAGGTGTGATGGTGTGGGGGTGCTTTGCTGGTGACACTGTTGGGGATTTATTCAAAATTTAAGGCATACTGAACCAGCATGGCTACCACAGCATCTTGCAGCGGCATGCTATTCCATCCGGTTTGCGTTTAGTTGGACCATCATTTATTTTTCAACAGGACAATGACCCCAAACACACCTGCAGGCTGTGTAAGGGCTATTTGACCAAGAAGGAGAGTGATGGGGTGCTACGCCAGATGACCTGGCCTCCACAGTCACCAGACCTGAACCCAATCGAGATGGTTTGGGGTGAGCTGGACCTCAGAGTGAAGGCAAAAGGGCCAACAAGTGTTAAGCATCTCTGGGAACTCCTTCAAGAATGTTGGAAGACCATTTCCGGTGACTACATCTTGAAGCTCATCAGGAGAATGCCAAGAGTGTGCAAAGCAGTCATCAAAGCAAAAGGTGGCTACTTTGATGAACCTAGAATATAAGACATATTTTCAGTTGTTTCACACTTTTTTGTTAAGTATATAATTCCACATGTGTTAATTCATAGTTTTGATGCCTTCAGTGTGAATGTACAATTTTCATAGTCATGGAAATACAGAAAAATCTTTAAATGAGAAGGTGTGTCCAAACTTTTGGTCTGTACTGTATATATATATAGGGGATGCAAGTCTCTTTGCAGGGTTTACCAACCATAGCCTGCCCTTTCTTCTTTTAGCTGTTCCTCCCCCAAATCTCACCCCCATCTATATATATATAATCGTCTTATCCCGTCTGTCTGTCTGTCTGTCTGTCCAGGAAATCCCGCGTCGCTGATTGCTCCGGCCGCGGCCAATCAGCGACGCGGGATTTGAGAAAAAGATGGCGGCCGTTAGCGGCTCATCTGCAGGACGGAGGTCAGTGGCGGCTAGGGCCGCTGATCTCCTGACGGCAAGTGTCAAGAGAGGACCGGGGAGCGGCGCTGCCGGTCGGGATACTTCTGCTGCGTGCAGCCGCCCATCTCCCGGCTTCTCGCAGCTGAAGTAGCCGCACAGGCAGCGACGCTCCCCGCTCCTCACTAATACAATTCGCTGATTGGTCGCGGCCTCCTGCCGCGACCAATCAGTGATCTTGGCGCAAAATTTAAACACCGCTGTGCTGATTGGTCGTGGCCGCTGCCCACGACCAATCAGCGATTTTGGCGCCACATTTAAACAGCGGCCGCGACCAATCCGCGATCTTGGCGCCACATTTAAACACTGCTGTGCTGATTGGTCGCGGACGCTGCCCGCGACCCATCAGCGATTTTACCGCAAAATTTAAACACGCTCTGCGGTCCTCACTAACACGGTTCGCTGATTGGTTGCGGCCGACGGCCACGACCAATCAGCGATATTGCCGCAAATTTTAAACACTGCTCTGCTGATTGGTCGGGGCCGCGACCAATCAGCGATAGTGCCGCCAAATTTAAACATCGCTCTGCTGATTGGTCGCGGCCGCGACTAATCAGCGAAATTGCTGCGAAATTTAAAACCCCGCTTCTCTGACTGGTCGCGGCCGGCTGGGCGCGACCAATCAGCGACTGCCGCAGCACGGCCGCGAATTGGCGCCGGATTTTAAACACGCAGGCCACAGTCTGGAGATCAGCGGCGACGCAGCCAGGAGATGAGCGGTGCTAGCCGCTCATCTCCCGGCTACTTGCAGCAGAAGTACCCCGACCGGCGGTCTCGCTCCCCAGTCCTTCCCTCACACTTGCCGTTGGGAGATCAGCGGCCCTAGCCGCTGATCTCCCGACTGTAGCCGCATGGAGGTCAGCCGCGATGCAGCCGGGAGATGAAAGGCGCTAGCCATTCATCTCCTCGCTCAGCGACGCGGGATTTCAGAAAAACATGGCGGCCGTTAGCGGCTCATCTGCAGGACGGAGGTCAGCGGCGATGCAGCCGGGAGATGACCGGCGCGAGGTGCTCATCCTTCTGCCTCTAGCAGCAGAAGGACTCCGACCGGCGGCACCGCTGACCTCTATGCGGCTACCGTCGGGAGATCAGCGGCTAGGGCCGTTGATCTCCCGACGGCAAGTGTCAAGGGAGGACCGGGGAGCGGCGCTGAAGGTCAGGATACTTCTGCTGCGAGCAGCTGCTCATCTCCAGGCTTCTCGCAGCGGAAGTAGCCGCACAGGCAGCGCCACTCCCCGGTCCTCACTAATACAATTCGCTGATTGGTCGCGGCCTCCTGCCGCGACCAATCAGTGATCTTGGCGCAAAATGTAAACACCGCTGTGCTGATTGGTCGTGGCCGCTGCCCGCGACCAATCAGCGATTTTACTGCAAAATTTAAACAGCGGCAGCGACCAATCAGCGATATCGGCACCACATTTCAACACCGCTCTGCTGATTGGTTGCGGACGCCGCCCGCGAGCAATCAGCGATTTTCGCGCCAAATTTAAACACGCTCTCTGGCCAATTGCCGCAGGATTTCAAATAAGTACGCCACCTTCGGGAGATAGCAGGGCTGACTCCGCCCATGTGGTCATGTGACTCACCAACTGCCCATAACGTACTGAGCATGTTTTCTCAGTCACACTGTGTGAGGGACTTCAGTCAGGTTTACTGAACACGTTCTGCCAGTGACAGCGCGCTGAAGAGATACTTCTTTACGCTTCCTGTTTTATAATGGGTCGTAAGCGAAAATAAGCCACTGAGGATGACAGAAAAGCAGAAGAAGCAGCAAGAAAACGACAACGTCGAGAGCAACAGACACCACAACACACTGCCGCCAGAGAAGTTCACGATGCGGAAGCTCACCAAAAACGCCGGGAACAGGAGAAACCGCAACACACTGCTGCCAGACAAGCCCAGGATGCAGAATCTCACCAAAAACGCCGGGAACAGGAGACACCGCAACACACTGCCACCAGACAAGCCCAGGATGCGGAATCTCACCAAAAACGCCGGGAACAGGAGATACCGCAACACACTGCCGCCAGACAAGCCCAGGATGCGGAATCTCACCAAAAATGCCGGGAACAGGAGACACCACAACACACTGCTGGCAGACAAGCCCAGGATGCGGATGCTCACAGAAAACTTCGGAAGCAGGAGACGCCACGACACACTGCCGCCAGACAAGCCCAGGATGCGGAAGCTCACAGAAAAATTCGGCAACAGGAGACACCACGACACACTGCCGGCAGACAAGCCCAGGATGCGGAAGCTCACAGAAAACTTCGGGAACAGGAGACACCACAACACACTGCTGGCAGACAAGCCCAGAATGCGGAATCTCACAGAAAAAATCGGGAACAGGAGACACCACAACACACTGCCGCCAGACAAGCCCAGGATGCGGAATCTCACAGACAACGTCGGGAACAAGCGACACCACAACACACTGGCGCCAGACAAGCCCAGGATGCGGAATCTCACAGACAGCGTCGGGAACGGGAAACACCGTAACACACTGCGGCTAGACAGGAACACGATACGGAATCCCATAGACAATGTCGGCTGAATGAATCTCCAGAATCCAGGACAAACCGAGAACAACACGATTGCCAAATTAATCAAAAACGAATGCTCTACCAACTAAGGCAAACCCAGCAGAATATTCAACAACTTGCACGTTACGTAACAGACAATGAAACTATAATTATTCAACACTACTGTGGGAAAATGAATGTAGTTTGTTCTAAATGCGACTCTGAATTTCATCGAGGAAAAACCATCTGACAATCAGTTTACTCAATGCTGCCAAAAAGGAAAAGTTATGCTACCAAGACGTCACTACTCAGATCTGTTTGAGCAGTTGATGAAAGGAACGCATGAACACAGTAGAAATTTTATGGAAAATATCTGAAGTATCAACAGTTCTCATGTGTTTGCTTCATTTGGTGCCAACATTGCACCGCCCCCTGGATTCGGACCGTATTGTTTTAAAATTCATGGCCAGATCTACCACCGCACTGGAACACTTCACCCAGAACTAGGACAACCACCAAAATGTGCACAATTATACATCTTTGATCCAAATGAGGCTATAGAACAAAGGATGAACCGGAAAGAAAATGAAAAGTGTAATGCAGAACTGATGAACCTAATTGCCGTACATTTACAAACAATCAGCCCATTTGCTGCCGCATATCGCATGCTAAAAGACGCCAAAGCTCAGGAGGAACAGAGAGCTATACAAAATGGGACGGAAATGCCTTCTATTATCATGGCCATTAAACAAGAACGTCAACAAGATCCCCGATGTTACAACAAACCACGTGTAAGTGAGGTCGCAGTTGTTTTTCAAAACGATGATAGAGAGCCTCCTTTTCAAAGGGATATATTAGTCCATCTTAAGCCAGACAAAAACAACCCTTTCGTTCCTAAAACACAACGAATTAGCATTTTGCACAGCAACCTTGATGCTCTTCTGAATCCGCTATTCTTTCCAAGCGGTGATCAAGGGTGGCATGAAACCTACACCAGCAAGGAACTTCAAGAAGAATTACACAACTACAGTACTACAGTTTTCTTCTGTCTGTCCGAAATTACTTCAATCCTATTTTAAACGGTGGCAAACTGACACAACAGTACTAAGTCGACGCATACGTTAAAATTGAAGCTAATCGGCTCAATTTCATATGAATGACCCAAAAACAACTTAAAGTTGAAGACTACTGCGTTCTTCAAGAACATTTGCAAAAACAATCCATTCAAAAAGGAATTCCAATTGGAAAAACAGTAATTCTCCCGTCGTCGTTTGAAGGCAGCCCCGCAATATGCAACAGTGTTATCAAGATGCAATGGCAATAGTAACAAAGTATAGAAGACCTGACATTTTTTTAACAATGACCTGTAATCCTAAATGGCCGGAAATTACCGAAAATCTACAACCCTGGCAGCAAGTTGAACACAGGCCGGACTTAGTTGCACGAGTATTTCGACTAAAACTCAGCAGCCTTTTTAAAGACATCAAAAATGGGCTTTTTGGAACAGTCGTAGCAATGGTACACGTCATAGAGTTTCAGAAATGAGGTCTCCCACATGTGCATATACTAATTATTTTAGACGCGGACTCCAAGTTTCGCACGGAGGACGAAATTGACAACATAGTGTGGGCTGAAATTCCTAACCAAGAAAAGTATCCTGAATTGTATAATATTGTAATCTGTAATATGGTTCATGGCCCATGCGGTGTAGCAAATCCAAAAAGTCCATGCATGGAAAACGGAAAGTGTAGAAAAGGGTTTCCAAAGAAGTTGAAACAGCACACTGTTAAAGATTTGGATGGCTACCCATCCTACCAGCGACAACTGATTGATAACATTGTACACAACAAAAAGATTATAAATAACTCATGGATAGTTCCATACAACCCGTACTTATTAAAACGCTACAACTGTCACATCAACGTTGAAATCTGCGCTTCAATAAAAAGTGTAAAATATCTTTTCAAGTACATCTACAAGGGGCATGACAAAGATAACGTCGAAATACAGCAGAAAACAGTCGATCACGATGAATCATCACGTTTTGTTCACTCAAGATATGTCAGTGCTCCAGAAGCTGCTTGGAGAATATTTGCGTTTCCAATGCATTCACAGTCCCATGCCATTATACGTTTAGCTATTCATTTACCAAATCAACAGCAGCTTTATTTCTTTGAAAATGCTCAAGTCGAAGATGTCTCAAAAACTTTAAGCACAACGTCAACATTAATGGAATGGTTTTTGCTGAACCAACGTGACGAAAATGCAAGGCAGTATTTGTATTGAGAGATTCCAGAGCATTACGTTTGGAATAAAACTTGGAAGCCAAGACAACGAGGACTTAGCAGAATAATTGGATGCATGTATACTGTTAGTGTCAAGGATCAAGAAAGATATTGCCTTCGGCTGTTACTACTGCATGTCAAAGGAGGTAGAAGTTACGGAGATTTGAAAACAGTTAATGGAGTATTGCACGATACATTTAAAGCTGCAGCTTTGGCTTTAGGACTTCTATTGGATGATACTGTGTGGACACTTACTTTAGAAGACGCAGTTACCCTACATATGCCTAAGAAACTTCGTGAATTGTTTGCCTACATTTGTGTCTTTGGACCGCCTACAAATCCAGCTCAACTTTGGACAAATTTCAAAGAACATATAATTGAAGATTACTGCTTACGTCTTCACAACAAAAGTGGAAATTGTCAAAATTGAGAATCTTATGCCATGCAAGATGTCCAAAATGTCCTACTACTGCATGGAAAAACGTTTTCAGACTTTAATTTGCCACAGCCTGCAAGTCAAGTTCCACAAATTCAAGAGTATGACGAAGCTTATGAATTATTGTTGGCAACAGAGAAGAAAAACTCCTTAAATCAACAACAACGGATTGCATATGACACTATTGTGAGCACTGTAGAAAACCAAGCCGATCCAACGCCAAAATGTTTCTTTATTGACGGTCCTGGAGGCAGCGGTAAAACATACCTCTATGAAGTTTTAATGCATCACGTTAGAGGGTTGGGAAAAGTCGTATTGCCATCGGCTACAACAGGTATTGCAGCAAACCTTTTACGAGGAGGTCGCACTATGCATTCACTCTTTGGGATACCATTTCCAGTCAATGAAATCTCCGTTTCCAGAATCAAACAAGACACATTTGCAAGAAAACAGTTAAACAGGGCAAATCTTTTGATACTTGATGAGTGCACCATGGAGCCCAAATATGCTTTGAGCTTAATTGACAGACTTCTGCGTGAAGTTATGACTACAAATGTTGCAGAAAAAAATGAAATTCATTTTGGAGGTAAAGTTTTTGTCCTTGGCGGAGATTTTAGGCAATGCCTTCCAGTTGTACCAAATGGAACAAGAACAAATATTATCGAGTCTACCTTAAAAATGTCTGACCTTTGGAAACAGTTTAATCAACTCCAACTAATTAACAACATGCGATCTTCTGACCCAGAGTACAGCAACTGGTTTCTTAAACTTGGTAATGGTGAACTTAGCAATGAATATAACCTTGGAGAAGACATTATTTAAATACCAGAAGACATGTTGTGCAGTGACTGTGATGTTTTTGGACAACGCGTTGAAATAGATGTGAACGACCAAAGCAGTGTTGAGAGGGCCTCTTCCTATGCAATTCTCTGTCCCAAGAACGATGACGTAGCTCTGCTAAATTCCCGTGTGATGGATAGAATGCCTGGAGAGTATAAATTGTACAAAAGTGATGATTCGGTGGATGTAGACAATGAAGATGAACGAGAGCATTATCCAGTTGAATTTTTAAATAGTGTTACGCCATCAGGAATGCCATCCCACAGACTACAACTTAAAGTTGGAGCAATCGTAATGTTTCTGCGGAATCTAAATACAAGAAATGGTCTATGTAATGGAACTCGCCTTATTGTTACTGGACTCCATTCGCACATAATTCAATCAAGAGTGATCACTGGATCTGCAAAAGGAGACGAAGTGTTCATTCCACACATTGATTTATGTCCTTCAGACACCGGTCTTCCATTTAGGCTTCGACGTCGACAGTTTCCAGTAAAACCAGCATTTGCCATGACAATAAACAAGTCACAAGGTCAAACTCTACACCGTGTTGGCATATATTTACCGGAGCCCGTTTTTGGTCATGGACAACTCTATGTTGCATTTTAAAGAGTTAAAATGAGATCCAATGTCAAGGTGCAAGTTTTGGATACCCATTTACAAGGAAAGTTGCTTACAGATAGTCCAAAAGTATTCACCAAAAATGTTGTGTACAAAAATATTTTAGGTTGATATTGTTAAGAAATATATTCTAGGGTCGTACTTCTTTTGTCCGATGATTTATTTTAAAATATAGTTAGATATTCATGGAATAGTTTATATATTTCGATCATCTGTTTAATAATTTTGTTCAGTTGTATTAAGTTCTATAAGCAATAATATTTAATAATAAAGTATTATTTTACACAGAAAATTCTGTGTATTCATTGTATTATTCTTAAATCTTCATAGCGGCATCTGCAGCATGAGCTACTAAACTGAATGCAGATTTGTGCCTCTCCACGCACTTAGTCCCGGCGTGGAAAGGACCGAATCTACGGACAGCAGCAACTCAGGGCAGTATCTGAGAGCGCGTGCTGTGCCTCCGATCTTGCCAGGAACTGCTGAATACAGGACAGACAGCGCTGGAGCAGAGAAAAGGAAACAAGGTGAGTATTAGGGTTTAGTTTTTTAACTGTGCTGGGGGAATGGGGAAATGAGTAGGTCATACAAAACCAGGATGAGAGGGCCATACAAGCCAGGATGAGGAAGCCGTACAATCCAAGATAAGGGAGCCATACAAACCAGGATTAGGGGAATGACGGAGCCATACAAACCACAATTACAGAATAAGGGACCATACATACCAGCATATGGAAATTGAACAGTAGATGCTGCATTTCCCACCCTAGGCTTATACTCAAGTCAATAAATTGTCCCTTTTTTTTGTTCAAAAATTATGGGTTTCGGCTTCTACTCGGGTCACCGCACACAGGCAGCATGTACCCCCGGCTGCAGCTGGCTCTTGCTTCCGCTTATGTGACGACTATTTGCAGCTGCAGCCAAGCAGTCTCCTGTTTCACGTTCCACGGTGAGTGATGGACTGTGGCCGGGGTTATCCCCCATGCCGTCACACCCAGCATTCACCGCACGAACATTCATTGACAGAGCGTGCGGTGGATGCTGGATGTGACACGCTGAGAGATAACCCCGCCCACAGCCCGTCATTCACTGTGGTACACGGAACAGAAGACACCTGGCTGCAGCGGCAAATAGTCGTGATGTAAGCGGAAGCAAGAGCCGGCTGCAGGCGGGAGAATTACGTGCTGGCTGTGCGTCGTCTGCGATGTTGTCACAAGCAGTATTGACAACATGACGTAATGACAAAATTCATTAGGGGCCCTGGGGGGGGATACATTGTGAGGTTAATTTAAAGTAGTACACAACCCATTTAAACACTGCTTCTCTGCTTAGTCGCGCACGGTCGGCCGCATACATATTCTAGAATACCAGATGCATTAGAATCGGGCCACCATCTAGTTATTTATATTTGAGTAGCTTTCGTGAATAATATTTTTTCAATAAAGTGTTTATTATATATATATATATATATATATATATATATATATATATATACATATATACACTGTATATACGGCTAAATCCCTTTCTGTGTTGTTTTGGAGATATTTTGCATGCACATTAAGGAATTTACAATCAAATATATAGAGTTTCTCTCTTTGATTTATAACTTTTCTCTCCAATACTTCTTTTTGGTTGTGCCATCTTGCTGAATTTGCCTCTAGCAGCACTCCTCAGCACTTCTGCACCTGCATGTGGTTTCCATTTGGCTTTAGGGGGCGTGGCCGGTCTCTGCAGGAATTTAACCCTGCTGTGTCCGGCAGAGATTAGGTTCACTGGCCTATCCTGTGCCAGCAGAGTCAATATTAAGCAGCTCCTCCTACCACTCCTTGCCCAAACTTGGTTCCTAGCCTGCTAGCACCTGTTTATGCGTATCTGAATATTTTGTCTCCAGTTTTTGACCCGGCTTCCTTACCCGCTCAGTTTGACTTCTCCATTCCTAACTCCGGCTTTGTTTTGTGAACCGGTGCTGCCTGCCCCGACCTCGGACTGTCTGCCTACCCTTCTGTATCGCCCTCTTGTACCTCGTACCCACACGTCTTGACCCTCTGGTCAGCTGCTGCAGTCCCGTGGACTGCCCTTGAGTGGTACCTGATGTCTAACGGCAGCCCAGCCTATCCTCACCATCAGAGGCCCTAGTGAAGACCCTGTAGACACTTAGTCATGCCCCCCCAGGGTAAGCCTGGCCCGTCGCGCAGTGGGTCCTCACCTACCAGTGTTACATTGGCATTTTCAGGAATGTGCCAGTGCAGCCTCACATCATTTACAGTCTGTGAAAGTCTAGGCCAGAAGCCCTGTGGATCCTAATTATGGACTTCAGTGGTTGTCATAAACATCTATTTTTTAAGTTGAAGACAAAGATGAATATTAAAAACTATTGGCACAGTGTGAAGATTCCTGTTCTCGGAGGTCAGTATATTTGGGAGAGAAATGCCCATTAATACATTGGTAAATGGACCAGCATGAGGTTGTCATGGTGATGCCTCAATTACGGCCCTTGAGCCGAGCAGCAGAAGTAAAGTGAAGCACATTGTACATTATCTGCCCGCATTCTTCAGGCACACTTTGTTCTTAACGTCTTTATGACTTTTCGACCCCCCAAAGCCATATTGATAATAATGTCACCATCTCCATGCATGGCTTTTCCACATGTGGAGCGAGAAGAAAGCTTGTAGGATCTCAGCAAGATCTCAGCGTTCTCCGGGAGAGGACGAGCACAAAAGCTTAAAGGGTAAAATTGTTAAAAGGAAGCTCTTTTCACTTTCTGCTGAATGCATTGGGGAGATTAAAACTTTTATTTCGGATTTTTCTGTATTCATGGTGGTGAGGCTGTGAATAGGGCCGAGTCCGGGCCCACGGCGGTGGCGTGGCCTTTTATTCTTCACCACGTTTTTAGACACAGGTTGTTTTGCACTTGAAAGAAGTGAAAGAGAAGTACGTGGGGCCCTGACAGCTGATACCGGCTTCTCCTGCACCCGGTGGAGGTTTATAATTAACCCTAAAGTCCCATCAGGTGGGGAAAAAGTAAACTGGTTGTGAGCAGAAAGGGCCGGCCGCATCAGACAGATGGGGATTGTTAGATTTTGTGGGCTACTGACCTGTAGAAGTGACAGATGTGCAGTAACAGGTGATGATGAACCATTGATCAGAAAACGGGGCTGTACTCTGTATGGATTAGAGGGGAGGAAAACACTTGACTTACCATGAAAACCTGGACACCAAATAGCCAAATGATCAGTCAGCTGAAAGCCATTGCCACGCTATTAATGAGTATATTATTTCACAGGGGGATAAGCAGCGGCCAGTCATCTCTGGTGCCTCTTATCTCTGAAGTGCAAGGTCACATCTTGTGTTACTGGAAGCTACTGGGTGAAAATACAAAACAATAACAGGGATCCCACCTACCAAGTACCATTTATATTCCTGATGTTCAATGTCGTAGAGGGGCTACTGGGCCATGGATAAAGCTGCTACTGCTGCACCTCTTACACTTACACCCCTGTCTATAGTTATGTCATACAATTATTAACCACAAAGCTGTAGGGTGCAGTCATACTGCATTTACAGGGCACATCATCGGTAAATGTCACAAGGATTTAGCAATGCATCATCTTGTATAGGCCTCATGATACAAAAACATATAGGGTCATTCCATGTCAAGTGAACCAATGAATATTACTACTAGATTTTTAATTCTTTTGAGAAGGATGCAAAATGTGAAGAAAAAAAATTCTCTAAATTTTAGATTTCTTTAATTAATTTTCAAAGTTGTCGAAAAATGCAAATTTCTGTGCTGCATGCTTGCAGCAGGTGGCGCCATATTGCTGCAGTCAATTTTTTTTTCCTCCAGCAAAATGGCGCCCGCGCAGTAGCATCTATTGCTTGCTGATAGATGCTACTGTGCAAGCGCCGCTAGCAGCGCCATTTTGCTGGAGGAGAAAAAATTTGCCTGCAGCAATATAGCGCCGCCGGCCACGCTTGTGTAACACAGGTACTTTAGATACAGTGACACAAACACAGAGCAGCCAGTACAGGGTTAATAAACAAGGGGGGTTTACTGTAACAGGGTCAATCTCCACGCAGGGAGTAACAGGTGAAATATGGGGACAACAAGGGGAGTAGCATGTAACAGACTATAAACGACAATTCACAGTTTGGCTAGATGTAGCAGAGTCGACACGGTTATAATCGGCTGTTTTACGCTTAGCTTTTATTCCCAACAAGGCAGATGCTGGCTGATGCCGGTGTTTTCTTCTGGCTTCCCCGCCTAAACAATGCTCCGTCTTCTGGCTGAAGCGGGCGGTCTCCGGTTTGACCCGCTGAGCCCCTAGTCCATAACACTGCACCTCACTTGCTCGGCTCCACGTCTTCTGGCGGCAGCGGGCGGTCTCCGGTTTGACCCGATGAGCCCCTAGTCCATAACACTGCACCTCACTTTCTCGGCTCCACGGACCCTGGGTCTCCTTCTCCCTCTAGTCGGGATTGACTCCCACTGTCAACTGCCTGCTTTCCCACGCAAAACTCCTTTTTTTCCCCTCTTCCTAGTCATGCCTCCAGCTCCCCGGTCACCTGACCCCTGAGCTCTGGCTCTGGACACGCCCCCAGCTTTCCGGTCACCTGACTCCTGTGCTCGCAGTCTGTCTTCCCCCTGCAACCAGAGGCACGGCCCCGGCAGTTCAGGATCCCTTGTTCTGAAAGTACTTACACCCGGTCTTCCCCCTTACACTTGCGCAATATCATCTCTCGGCAAACAATAGATGCTACTGCGCATGCGCGGGCAGCGGGGCCATTTTGCTGCATGTAAATGTCTGGATTTGTACCACAGAATTAGATAGGCAGTATTTAAAATAGGAGGCAGGTCACTGACGGTACAGTGACCTGTCACAAGCCAGACAGGAATACATAAGAAGAGCACCAGATAGAGCGACCGTCTCCCCCACAGGCCACCCCGAACCACGAGCATTATCATTATCCTAGAAATGAAAATCAAGATTAAAAAAGAACCACTGGATGGATTTCATCAACCAAGGTATCATTTTAATCAGTGTAACGGCGCCCACCTGACCATTTATGTGGTTTACTGAGCACCATCCTGCTGACAGGTGCGCTTTAATATTGCTTCTTTTACTTTATTAAACATATGATTAGGATGAGACTGTATTTAGAAAATCACACTTAAAAATACGAGAGCCCAATTTGAATCCTTACACAAATGTAACCAAGAACTCAAGTAACACATATGCCTTTTTTGAAAATTTTATAACATTGTTTTTTCAAAATAGCACATCAAAATTTTAATTTGACTCCTCAAAAACAAAATTTCAACAAACATAATTTTATGACATATCAAATTAAAGCCTGTACCGTTCTAAACAAAACAGTGCCTCTCCCATCTCTATCTTATTTCTAACCCGAGAAATGATAAAAAATGTAAGATCATACAAGCTCAAAAAGCAAACTATTTCAAAACTTTAAAAATCTATAAAAAAAATTAACTAATGAATATAAAAATGCAAAACTTTTTTTTGTAATTCACTCAAGTAGTAGACAATCAGGTAAAAAAATATTCAGATTTGGATCACTTGACATGGAATGACCCTATACCGTACACAATACATTTATTACTGAATGCCTTTGTATAGGATAGTGTAGTTGACATTACTAAGCTAGACAGCATTAAAAAAATATATCAATGTATACCAGCTTGATGGAGGCCAAAAAAAGCTTTCTTCGTTTTGCTTAGGTGTGCAACTAAACCAAAACCTGTGCCATTGGAGATTAAAGTATATAGATAGCCGAAACAACAGCCATAGCAGCCCAGAATTGCGTGCAGAGGTGTGTGAATGAGTGCGGTGCAGAATTGTGCAATTAATACGGATGCAGCAGAGCGGGGTTAGTATTTATATACAACATGTGCCTTATACAAACAGGATCTTACTATTCACAATCACCTTCCTATTCTAACAGAGTATGAACATTAGTGGGATTGACCTATCTACTTCTTTACACCAATGAAGTTTTATTTAGCAGGAAACATATTTGTCTTATTTTCTGTTCTCTAATCCTTGGGTACGTAGGCCAGGTTCAGATGAGTATGTAAAAATCGCCTATTTTGAATTTAGAATAAGATGTTTTGTACATAATTAGAATGCCTGTTTTTACATCCATATGTTTTATAAATCAACAAATTCAAAAAAAAAATTATAATAAAATGGCCAAATACAATTTTCTTTGTTAAAGCAGTTTGCTCATCTTCCATGCTGCAGAGGCAAAACTGCGACTGCTAGCAGCATTGTGGAAAATACAGTTCAGACTAGTGGCGCAACAATGCTGCTAGTCTGAACTGTTAATCTTCAGGAGCGCACCATTTCATGGTAGGCAGAAAGCCAGAAGGCAGAGGAGCGGTGCGCTTCTGAAGACTGACAGCTCTGAACAGTGACATAGTCGAACACTGCACTCTCCAGTGCTGCTATCAGAGCTAGCTTTTCCTCTTCATCAGGGGAATTGCATTAGGACACAGAAGGTTGCCAGAGCCAGTGATCTGGCCAGTTAGAGAGCAGTGCTTGCAAGCGGTATTGCAAACCGCTTGCAAACATGTGCGCATTGCCTAGGTGGCTGGCAACTATAAGAGGACCAGTAGCATAGGCAACTTGCCATAAACTATAGAATTAAATCCCTCCATTCTTCAGAAAAAAAAGTTTTAAAGCGTAAATTGCAAAGTTGCACATTTTTACACTCACTTTGCAATTTTAACAATTAATGAACATTTATTTTAATAAATGCAATGGCTCAAGGAAAAAAAACAGAGGCTAAATGGATGGTATGGCATGCTGAAGAGTGCACGCCATCATTCTGTATACATGGACCGTGATCCTATTGGGCTATATTGTCCTGTGTGCTGTCTTTTTGGCTGGACTCCGACAAGATCATGTAAAAAATTGTCAGTTTTTAATCCAGAGGGGAAAACAACATTTTTCATCTGTACAGTCATCAGTTACATCATCTTCATGTTAGTTTTTTTACATCCATATGGCATCAGTTTTATTTACAACAATTCAAAATATAACAGTTTACATACATTTTTTATGTTGTTAATAATTGGAATTAATCTGTAAAAAATAGATGCCATACGATGGTGTGGATGGTCCGTATAGTTTATCCTTCCACATTTTTGCATGGCCCAATAATGGTTCTAGCTCCTGCCGTGTAGTTTTGGCAGCCAAATGGAGACTGTCACATGTTCCCTAAACAGCAGCAAAGGGCTGAGATTTCATGCTCATTACGCACACTGGATCCCACTCTGGTGGTCTTTAATGTCCTATTCTTAGGAATGTAAATGAGAAACAACAAAACTCATGCAGCAGTTTACAGAGCGGCCTATTCTGCCCCAGCCTGGCACTAATTTGTCCTCGGTTAACAATTACACAATTCTGCTGGAGACATTAGATTTTTTCGTATTTCCTGCATTTTTCTCACACACAGTTTCCTTTCCGTTAGTCAGACCATATGCTGCGCTGTTAAAGTGATGTCCCGGGGTAAGTACAGCAAGATCACCTAGCTGACACAAGCAGGTTACTATAAAACTGTTATAATGTTGTTGTGTTGTTTATATATACCTTTTATAAAGTCAATAAAAAGTTTGTAATTGAAACTAAAACTTCTAAAGTATAGCAGGGTGTATGCGGTCACGTGGACTGTTGTGATGTCTTAAGTAGTCGTGCTTTACCAAGGGTTAGGACACCTTATTAAAAGTCAGCATGCTCAGTAAGCAGATGAAGCCAAAGTCAGCATAAATCATTTTACTTTGCATCCGCCATATTATGCCATGGGGGTGGAAAATATATTGAACGGTACCCTTAAAAAGACAAGTACATTTTCTTTTTAATCATATAATTTGTTATTGCTAGTTTTAAAAGTAACTCTCAGATCTCTAAAGGGGTTTTTCCAAGAACAAAAGTTCATTTTAATCAATAGATCTTGGAATAATAATAATTTCCACAATTGGATGTGTTTAAATAAAATGTTCCTGTGCAGAGATAATCTTATCAATGTTCCCTGAGAGAAGCACACCGGAGAGAGAGTCCGCCCTTCGACAACAGGAAACCATCTGAAATAAAAGGGTGGCACCTCTCCCCCGCTTCAGTTGGTTACAGAGCATTGAGAGAACATCCATATAAAAGAGTTATATACAAAATCCAACACCGCATCAAATAACACCCAACAAATGTGCACACCCATATGGTGAGAAAGAAGAAGGGGGGAAATATACGGGTGCTGTCATGGGTTCTGGAAAAAACGGCTACCGGTAAGTAACCTTGGTGTTTTCCCTTCACCCATGACAGCACACCTGAGAGAATTTTGGAGAAAGAAACACCTTAGGGAGGGACCACCGCTTGCAGCACCCTTCTACCGAAGGTTAAGTCAGATACTCAGGATAGATCCAAACGGTAGTGTTTGAAAAAGGTAGATGGTGATGACCATGTAGCGGCCTTACAGATCTGATCTATCAATACCTCTGCCTTCTCTGCCCAGGAGGTAGTCACGGCTCTGACAGTAAACCTGATGAAAAACCTTTGCCCCTCAATATTGCGCTCTCAAATTCCACGCTGCTAGGTGGAAACCCTTCACTTGAGAGTGGAATATTGGTCCCTAAGCTAGAAGGTTCGGGGTCTCTGGTAGGATCCATGAGTCTGATTGTGACATCATCCTCAAAAGGGAGAACCATGGTCTCTTTGGCCAGAAGGGGGCTATGAGAATCACTCTCGCTTGATCCTTCCTGATCTTCCTCACTACCAGAGGTATCATAGCTATTGGAGGGAAGGCATAGGCCAACTTGAAGCTCCAAGGAATCTGGAGAGCATCTATTGCCAATGGGTTTCCACTTGGGTCTACTGAGCCGAACTTCTCCACTTTCCTGTTGTTTTTGTCGGCGAACAAATCTATCTCTGGTAGACCCCACAGCTGTACTATCTTATGGAATATTCTGGGATTCAGGGCCCATTCCCCTTGTCTCAACTTGTTGCGGCTTAGGAAGTCAGCTCTTGTGTTCTCTATGCCTCATATATGTAGTGCCGTAAGGGATAGAAGATCTTGCTCTGCTATTTGAAAAAGCCTGCCTACTGCTTCCAGAAGAGAATGAGATCTTGTTCCCCCCTGGTGGTTTATGTAGGCCACAGTGGTTCTGTTGTCCGACATAACCCGAACATGACGACCCTGGAGTAAAGGGAGGAAGCCTTCTAAAGCATTCCTCACTGCCCATAGCTCTTTTAGATTTGACGACCCCTTTTTCTCTAGGAATGACCAAGAGTCTTGAATTATGTGATTTTCTAGGTGTGTGCCCCACCCTGAGTTGCTTGCATCGGTTGTGATGATGTTTTGTACTGGTGTGTCCCACTGGACCCACAAAGATAAATTTGACCTGTCTGTCCACCACAAGAGGGCGTTCCTGGTTCGCAAGGAGAGATGTACCTTTCCTTCTAAATACCCTTTTAACAATCTTTGTGCTGACAAGATTTCCCACTGAAGTTTTTTTGTGGGAAATTGGACCCACTTGACCGCCAGAATGCATGATGTTAGAGTACCTAGCAGGGACATAGCCTTCCTTAAGGACATGTCTGGGGTGTGTATGGCTGCTGAGACCAAATTTGTGACTTAGTCTATTTTGCTGACACTCGGAGTTTAGAGTAAACCCCAGAAAGGCCTGGACCCTTGCGGGTTCTAGCCTTGAGTTTTGGGTATTGACCATCCAGCCTAAGTTCTGCAAGACAGCCATGACTTGATTCAGTTGTGAAATACAGTGGCTCTCTGAATTCCCCACTAAAAGGAAGTCGTCCAGATATGGTATTAGAACTGTATTTTGAATGCAAAGAAAGGCTGTCACCTCGGCTATCAGCTTAGTGAATACCCGTAAAGCAATCGACAACCCGAAGGGAAGAGCTTGGAACTCGAAGTGTCTGCAACTTCCTTGGATGTAAAGAGCAACCTTTAGATACTTTTGATGATCTGGGTGAACTGGGACATGATAATAAGTGTCTTTGAGATCACTGCCATAAAGCAATTGTGAAAAAGAAGCTATATTGTTGAATTTATCGATTCCATTTTGAATGTATGGTTGTCTACAAATTGGTTGAGGCCTTTTATATTTATAATAGTTCTGAATGAACCATCTGGTTTTTTTTTTATTAGAAAGAGAGGGGAATAAAATCCCCTTCCTTTTTGACTGACCGGAACTTCGCATAGCACTCGTTTGTTCAACAGGCTAAAGATCTCTGATTCTAGGGCCAGCTGTTTGTCTGGGGATTTTCTTACAGGAGTTATTACAAACGAGCGGCGTGGATGCTGAAGGGATTGAATCCTTAGTCCATCTCTCACTATGCTGAGGAACCAGGGACTGGAGGAAATGTTTTCCCAGGCCTGAACAAAATGAGAAAGTCTCCCTCCAACTTGTGGCCTGGCGTCATTGTGGAGGTTTTTTGGAGGCAGCGGAGGGACCTCCGAACATATATCCAGACTCTTTCTTGTTCTTGAAATCCCACTTTCTTTTTTCTCCCGGGGGGCGACCTCTACTAAATTTTCCCCTCCAAAAATAGGTCTTCCTGGCGTCCGCCGAAAACCCAGGGATCCTTCCTTTTTTGTCGCTCGCTTTCTCAAGGACATCGTCCAATTTTTTGCCAAAAAGAAATTGTCCGTCATAGGGGATAGAACACAATCTAGACTTTGATTGTAAGTCCCCAGGGCATCCCTTGAGCCACAGAGCTCGTCTAGCCAAGTTTGATAGACCAGCCGACCTAGCTGCCAGTTTTACTGAGTCAGCAGAGGTATCTGCTAGGAAGGCAGCTGCACCATGTAATAGGGGGAGGTTGGCTAGAATTTTTTCTTCCAACTGCTGTAACCATATCTGTGATGAAAGCCGGCCGGTGGGTGCAGCTCTCTGGCGCCCCCTTACCTCTCAGGTCAGTCAAGGTACTGCACCTAGAGAAAGTAGTGCCAGGTAGCTGCAACCAGCGCAGGGAACACGGTAGTGTGTTATCCCTTCAACGTCACTAAACCGTAACGTCACTACACAGCACAACTCGCTAGCGCCCTCTTAGCCTCAGGTCAGTCAAGGAACTGCACCTAGGATAAGCGGTCGCCAGGGAGACTGTCCTGTAACCTACTGGGTATCGGGGCCCTCTGTAGTGAGGGCGGTATATATATCTTCCTTGGCCGCGCCAGGAATATATATATCTGAACCTCCGACCGTCACTACCAGCCTTCCCCAATCCCCAGTTGGTATGCTGCCACCAGTCCCTATTTTAGATATACGCCCAGTCCGTGAATGGGCCTATATCGGGTCAGGAACCAACCCTGGGTAGCGTTTTTGGCTTGAGCCGAGCTCACACGGACGTGCGTTCGTTATGCAGAATAAAAGGCAGGCCCACAATTACTTGAGGTAATTGATTATAATAATACACTAGATACACGATATACAACTAAATATACACAGGTATAAGGTCAGGCTAAACTATACAACAATGGAATACAACACACAGAATCACCACAGCATATCAGTTACCGGTTTCTTGATTTTCTTGTGACGCAGGGAGAGGATTCTGCGATCGCAGGCACGGTTCTTTGTTACAGGCTGAGGCCTACCACCGCATGGTCAAACTGCTCCTCCCCTTGGTGGCCTCAGCTGGTGCTCAGATGTTCAGCACACCACTCTTGGGTCAAGACTGACTTGTCTCTTGTCTGTCCTGCTATCTTACCTGCCCCGTCCCGCCCACTGCTGGTGAGGTCAGCTGGCTCAGTCTCCACCCTCAGGTCTAACTTCGATCAGAAGCCCAAATTCTATGGAACCCAATAACTTCTTCTGGGATGGTCTCATGATACCCCCAGGGGTTCCCATGGATTCGGGCCGCCGTAACCGACCTTTTGATATCAATTATGATACCATACGGTCCTCAGGAATGGCTCAGCGCTATATCTTGGCTTCCAGAGCACGTACAAACGTCTACCGCGGAGGCTTGTGTGCGCAATGGCTCCGGGACGCCGTGATATTTTTTTATTGGCCCATCCCACGCAACATGCGTGTACTATTCATGTTTCTATATCTTATGCCTCCATGCTTGTGACAGACAAAGAAACTAGTCCTATGGGACAAATGGTCAGGTACAGATAGACGAAGCACCCCCCCCTGCTGGCTGTGTTTCCTCTCGAAGTCTTTGAAGCTCCTAGCATTCAAGTGTTAAGTAGGCTTCTTATCTTACAGGAGCCTGGATGGGGGGAAACTATCTAGTTGACGTTTTAACAGAAGGTCCCAAGGGTGGGGGCTGCTGAAGTGTGGCCATCCCTGGATATGATTTATCATTACCAAGATGGCGGCTACAGGTTCATCACACCTCCCCCTATACGAGGGCGCGAGGGGGTAGCACATTCCTGTGTTCCCCCGTGCGTCCTTCTGCACCCTCCCCTTGCCGGGATAACCCGTCAGCGTTACCGTGGTCACGGCCTCTTCTGTGGCGAATGGAGAAGTGGTACTGCTGGAGAGCGAGGCTCCAGCGTAGCAACCTGCCATTCGACCCAGAGACCGTGTGTAACCAGCTGAGGGGGTTGTGGTCCGTCTCCACGGTGAAATGGCTCCCGTACAAGTAGGGCTGCAGACGCTGCAGGGCCCATACAATTGCCAGGCATTCTTTTTCCACCGTGGAGTAAGCCACCTCCCGGGGCAGTAGCTTCCTGCTCAGGTACAAGACAGGATGTTCCTGGCCTGTCGTGTTGACCTGACTTAGCACAGCACCGAGGCCAAAGTCACTGGCGTCGGTCTGTACCACAAACGGCCGGTCGAAGTCGGCAGCTTGCAGTACAGGGGAGCTACTTAGGGCGGCCTTGAGTGCCCCGAAAGCTGTCTCGCAGGCGACTGTCCAGTCGACTGCGACGGGCAGCTTCTTCTTGGTGAGGTCCGTCAGGGGCTTGGCCAGGGTGCTATAGTGTGGGACGAACCTCCTATAGTACCCGGCGGTCCCCAAGAAGGACATCACCTGCTTTTTGGTCCTAGGAGTGGGCCAGGATGCGATGGCATCCACTTTCCCCGGTTCTGGCTTCAGAACCCCCCCGCCTACCCGGTGACCCAGGTAGAGGACCTCACTCATGCCCAGCTGGCACTTTCCCGGCTTGATGGTCAAGCCTGCCCGGTGGATCCGACCGAGCACCTGCCGCAGGTGCTCTAGGTGATCCTCCCAAGTGGGACTGAAGACTGCAATATCGTCCAAGTACGCAGCCGCGTACCCTTCAAGTCCCTCAAGCAGCGTATTGACCATCCGCTGAAAAGTGGCAGGGGCATTCTTCATGCCGAATGGCATCACTGTGGACTCGTACAGTCCAAAAGGGGTGATAAAGGCAGAGCGTTCCCTTGCCGCGGGGGTCAGAGGAATCTGCCAGTACCCCCGGCTCAGATCCATGATGGTCAGGTACTTAGCCCCGGCCATCCGATCGAGCAGGTCATCGATGCGTGGTATGGGGAACGCATCGGTGGCCGTTACAGCGTGGAGCCCCCGGTAGTCCACGCAGAACCGTGTAGTTCGGTCCTTCTTTGGTACGAGGACTACAGGCGAGGCCCACGCGCTGCTGGATGCCTGGATCACCCCCAGCTTCAGCATCTCGTCTATCTCTTGGCGCATGTTTCCCTGCACCTCGAAAGAGACCCGATATGCTGAACGCCGGATCGGCGGGTGATCGCCAGTGTCCACGTCGTGGACAGCCATCTCAGTCCTTCCGGGCAGGCTGCTGAACAGCCCCCGGAAGGGGTGCAGGGTGGTCCCCAGCTGGGACCGTTGGTCCTCCGTGAGCTGGTGGCCAACCCCCACATCCTCGATGGACCCACCCGCCTTGGCTTGGGTGAGCAGATCCAGGAGGGTTTCTACCTCTCCTTCCTCGGGAAGGTTGCACACTGGGTGGGCAGTCGCTTCCCGCTCATGATGAGCCTTCATCATGTTCACGTGGAAGGTCTTCCTCCTTCCACGGGCGTGATCCAGGGTGACCAGATAGGTGACGGCGTTGAGTTTCTGGTGCACGAAGTAGGGACCTTCCCAGGCTGCCTGAAGCTTGTTCTGTGGTACGGGGACCAGTACCCACACCTTTTGACCCACCTGGTAGGTCCTCTCACAAGCATTCTGGTCATACCACCGCTTCTGGTCGGCCTGGGCCTGGGCCATATTGTCCTGCACCAGCTTTGCCAAGGCCATCATCCTGTCCCGGTGGCGCACGACATACTCGATGACCGACACCTCGGGGGTGGCCAAATCCCCTTCCCATGCTTCCTTCACCAGAGCCAGGGGGCCCCGTACCCGTCGCCCGTACAGGAGCTCAAAGGGGGAGAACCCCGTTGAGGCCTGCGGAACCTCACGGTAAGCAAATAGGAGGTGTGGGAGGTAACGCTCCCAGTCTCTCCCGTGGGAGTCGACCAACATCTTAAGCATCTGCTTTAAGGTGCCATTGAACCGCTCACACAGGCCATTAGTCTGTGGGTGATACGGGCTGGCCACCAGATGTTGCACCTGCATTTGCTTACAGAGGGACTCCATCAGCCGCGACATGAACTGGGTCCCTCGGTCGGTGAGCATTTCCTGGGGGAAACCCACTCTGGAGAAGATCTCCAGTAAGGCGGTAGCCACCTTGTCGGCCCGAATGGACGACAAAGCTACCGCTTCCGGGTACCGGGTGGCATAGTCCACTACCGTGAGTATGAAGCATTTCCCGGAGTGGCTGGGAGTGGACAGAGGTCCAATAAGATCCACAGCGACCCTCGAGAAAGGCTCTTCGATGATTGGCAGAGTTACCAGTGGGGCTTTGGGGCGCGGCCCCGCCTTCCCCACCCTCTGACAGGTGTCACACGAACGGCAGTAGGCACCCACCGCGGCTCCCATCCCAGGCCAGTAGAAATGCTGAGCTATCCTGGCCTTGGTTTTAGCGATCCCTAGGTGTCCGGCCATCGGAATCTCGTGTGCGATCCGCAACAATTCCGCCCTGAACGGATAGGGTACCACTAACTGTCGGTCCCTGGGCCACGCCTCCGGTGAACCCTGCTGGACCGTTACCCGGTACAGCCGTCCCTGGTCCCAGACCACACGCTCGCAGTCTGAGTCCATGGGAGGCTGTGCCGCCTGTTCCTTGAGAGCTTTCAGGCTGTCGTCTGCTTCCAACGCAGCCTGAAATTCCTGACTTGATGTGGCCAGAATCGACGAAACTGCCACATCCTCCGTCAGCCCCTCCGGGCATGTCACCTGGCCGCTGTCTGACCCGGCAGACACTTGGTCAGAAGTGGGGAAGCCGTCGGACCTCTGCAAGGCTCCTTGGGCTCCGACGCTCCCACTCCTGGTGACAGCGGCTATGACCGCTGTGACCGTGGGTAGTGCCTGCTTCCCCTCTGTTTCTGACCAAGCCGCCCGATCAGGCAGGCTTCCTAGGCCTTTGGACATCTCGGATGTGGGGAACTCCTGCCCTGGGGTCTTACCTGGCGGCTCCTCTCTTGGGACACCCCCACCTCCCATGGCCTGTTCCTCCCCCTGCAGTGGGCCTATACTCAGCAGCCTGGATACCCCTGGGAGCCCTACACTGCCGGTAGCTGCCCCCCTCTCCATCCCTGAGCTTCCCTCTACAGAATCCTGCCCACCCCCTCCCTCACCGGAGGACAAGAGGTCACGGCACGCCGGCTGAGCACCTCTGCGGGCATCCCCACACTCCCCACCTGCTTTCACTAACCCTGTTTGTGTTGTGTCTGTGCAGGTGTTACCCTCAGGTTTCACTCCCTCCTCCTCAGCAGGACACACACTACATACAACATGGTTGGCATTAGCAGCAGACAAATCAATACACTCTTGGGGGGCCGAACTTGGGGGTTCAGAGGGTACATACTGCGATACTAGACGCCCCAAGTCGGTCCCTAATAAAACATTTGCGGGAATATTTGGCGTTACTCCCACCTCCCGCATCCCCCTTCCGGCACCCCAGTCCAAATACACCATGGCAACGGGAAGTGCCGGCTCCACGCCTCCAACCCCGGAGACGGAAAGAGTCTTTCCTGGTACCAAGTCCTGGGGGGACACCACCTCAGGCCGTACCAGTGTTCGTTCAGCGCCAGTGTCCCGCAGTCCCATGACCGCAGAACGGCCTATGGTGACGGGTTGGATGTTGTCCAGGGACCTACCACCACCCCCTCCCACACACAAAACATTGGGCGCTCTCTGGGACTGGGATGGGGTCTTTTGGCGCTGGGGACACTCAGCCCTAAAGTGTCCTGGTTTGTTGCATAGATGACAACGTCTTACGTCTGGTCCTTGCCTGGAGAGGGCAACAGGGGGATACACCCCTTGTGTTCTAGGGGCCGGGGAAACAGGGGCATGACTGGGCTTACCCCCTCTCCAGGTGCTGCTGGCAGACTTCTTCAGCTCAGGCGCCCTGTTATTGGCATACTCGTCTGCCAGGGCGGCTGTAGCAGAAGCCCCTGTTGGTTTTCGGTCACGGAGGAACTGTCGGAGGTCCTCTGGGCAGTTCCACAAAAACTGCTCCGTGACGAACAGTTCCTGGACCTCCTGGCGGGTAGTAAGCGCTAGACCCGAGGTCCAGTGCTCTGCGGCTCTCAACAGCGCCCGCATATGATCGGTCCAGGTGTCCTTGGGGCCACGCAGCAGGCTCCGGAACTTCTGGCGGTACGACTCGGGAGTGAGGTTGTACTGCCGGATCAGGGCCCGCTTGATGCAGTCGTAGTTCTGTACCTCCCCGGCAGGTAAGTCCCCCAAGGCATCCAGGGACTTACCCCTCAAACGGGGGGTCAGGTATCTGGCCCACTGATCCCGGGCCAGATGGTGCTGAAGACAGGTCCGTTCAAATGCCACCAGAAAGGAGTCCAGGTCCCCATCCTTCTCCAGTAGAGGGAAGTCCTCAGCTCGGACTTTGGACGACTTGGTCTCCTGATGGGTTGGTTGCTCTAGCGGAAGCCCCCGCTGGGCCAGGTCCAGTTGGTGCTGGCGCTCCGCAGCTCGCTCTGCACGCTCCGCAGCCTCCCGGCGCTCTGCAGCTTCACGCTCCGCAGCCCGCTCCGCAGCCCGTTCCGCAGCCCGCTCTGCACGCTCCTCCTCCGCTGCCTTCTCTGATGCTGCCAGGAGGGTTTTGTAGACGGCATCGCCATGAGACTGGAGACTTGCCATAGCCGCTTGTAAAAGGGCTTGTGATCTGGACAGGCTGGGCTGGGTAGGTGGTGGGCAGCCCACTGCGGGACCGTATACTGGGGACTGGCTCCCTGAGGTGCCCGGGCTGGACTCCTCCTCGCCATGAGTAACAATGTCCTCCCCTCCTGCCACACGGACCGTAGCATTAGACTCCTGCAGGGTCTTGCTCCTGGTGCCGTCTGCCATCTTGGTAACCGACACCGCTGCAACCCTGAGTTTGCACACACCTTGTTATACTTTTAGCCTGACCGTCTAACGTTGGGCTGACCTTAAGACTCCAGCAGTGGAAGTTACCACTGGCAGTCTTTAGTGCCTGGGAGTAGGGGTCCCACAACACTATTATTCTGCAATCCCACCGCTCTGCCACCAATGTGATGAAAGCCGGCCGGTGGGTGCAGCTCTCTGGCGCCCCCTTACCTCTCAGGTCAGTCAAGGTACTGCACCTAGAGAAAGTAGTGCCAGGTAGCTGCAACCAGCGCAGGGAACACGGTAGTGTGTTATCCCTTCAACGTCACTAAACCGTAACGTCACTACACAGCACAACTCGCTAGCGCCCTCTTAGCCTCAGGTCAGTCAAGGAACTGCACCTAGGATAAGCGGTCGCCAGGGAGACTGTCCTGTAACCTACTGGGTATCGGGGCCCTCTGTAGTGAGGGCGGTATATATATCTTCCTTGGCCGCGCCAGGAATATATATATCTGAACCTCCGACCGTCACTACCAGCCTTCCCCAATCCCCAGTTGGTATGCTGCCACCAGTCCCTATTTTAGATATACGCCCAGTCCGTGAATGGGCCTATATCGGGTCAGGAACCAACCCTGGGTAGCGTTTTTGGCTTGAGCCGAGCTCACACGGACGTGCGTTCGTTATGCAGAATAAAAGGCAGGCCCACAATTACTTGAGGTAATTGATTATAATAATACACTAGATACACGATATACAACTAAATATACACAGGTATAAGGTCAGGCTAAACTATACAACAATGGAATACAACACACAGAATCACCACAGCATATCAGTTACCGGTTTCTTGATTTTCTTGTGACGCAGGGAGAGGATTCTGCGATCGCAGGCACGGTTCTTTGTTACAGGCTGAGGCCTACCACCGCATGGTCAAACTGCTCCTCCCCTTGGTGGCCTCAGCTGGTGCTCAGATGTTCAGCACACCACTCTTGGGTCAAGACTGACTTGTCTCTTGTCTGTCCTGCTATCTTACCTGCCCCGTCCCGCCCACTGCTGGTGAGGTCAGCTGGCTCAGTCTCCACCCTCAGGTCTAACTTCGATCAGAAGCCCAAATTCTATGGAACCCAATAACTTCTTCTGGGATGGTCTCATGATACCCCCAGGGGTTCCCATGGATTCGGGCCGCCGTAACCGACCTTTTGATATCAATTATGATACCATACGGTCCTCAGGAATGGCTCAGCGCTATATCTTGGCTTCCAGAGCACGTACAAACGTCTACCGCGGAGGCTTGTGTGCGCAATGGCTCCGGGACGCCGTGATATTTTTTTATTGGCCCATCCCACGCAACATGCGTGTACTATTCATGTTTCTATATCTTATGCCTCCATGCTTGTGACAGACAAAGAAACTAGTCCTATGGGACAAATGGTCAGGTACAGATAGACGAAGCACCCCCCCCTGCTGGCTGTGTTTCCTCTCGAAGTCTTTGAAGCTCCTAGCATTCAAGTGTTAAGTAGGCTTCTTATCTTACAGGAGCCTGGATGGGGGGAAACTATCTAGTTGACGTTTTAACAGAAGGTCCCAAGGGTGGGGGCTGCTGAAGTGTGGCCATCCCTGGATATGATTTATCATTACCAAGATGGCGGCTACAGGTTCATCACAATATCATAAGGGAACGAGCGGTACATGTTCCTGCAATGGCTGGCTTTAGACCTCCTGCTGCGGATTCCCAAGTATGCTTTAAAAAGGTATCCGCCTTCTTGTCTAAGGGGTCTCTAAGTACCCCTGAGTCTTCAAGAGGGAGTGCCGATCTTTTTGATGATCTAGACACCGCAGCATCAATTTTTGGCACCTTATCCCAGTTTTCAGAGTCCTTTAGGTCAAAGGGATACTTCCTCTTTGAGGATGAAGGCAAGGCTCCTACTTTCTCAGGCTTCCTCCATTCTCTATTGATAAGTGCCTGGACCTTAGTGTTCACCGGGAAGGTGCATTTTTTCTTTTCTTCTAACCCTGGAAACATGATGTCTTCTAGGGACTTAACGGATTTATCTTCCTTTAACCCCATAGTGGTTCTGACAGCCTTTACCAGTCTCTGTCTTCTATAGGGAAGCATGGTCTCCCTCCTCTATCACTCTCTGAAGAGGATGAGGATGAGGCCCCACTACGACACTGTCCATCCGATAACACAGAGGAGTCAGAGTCAGAAGAAGGATCAGATATGATTTTTCTTCTTTTCCTTAAAATTGTTTTAAAGGAACCCTCTACCTCCGATCTGATGGCAGAGCTGAGGCTAGCTGCAAAATCCGGGGTACCCTCACAAATAGTTTTCTGAATGCAGTCCGAGCAGAGCTCCTTCTGCCAGTCTATCGCTAGCGGGCATTTGCATATCGCACATTCCCTGTTCCGCTTCTTGGCGGTAACTTTCCTGGGTTCCTCCTGGTGATTTAAACACACAATAGGAGTCCCATTAGCAAATATATCTAGTGACATTCACGAAGATCACTCACCCCGCCACTGCGGATACCGAAATTGAAGATTGTTTCAGGATATGCGACGGATCCTTCCTGGAGACCGTGGAGTCCTGAGAAGCTTTACCCTTCTGACTGGGACGACAGCTGCTCCTACCGCTGGAGCCTCTAGACCGGCGAGCAGATGGAGGTGGTGATGAAGGTGGTAGCGACTGTGGCCGTGGCGACAGTTGCTGCTGCTCCATGTCAGACATTATGTCAGGACTTTGAGCAGCGTTCTGACCCCAGGTGCTCCTTTATATAGGGAGATAGGCGGGGTCAGCCACCTCCAGGTCCCTGCGGTCTCCTTCCGGTGATTAGCCCCCTCCCCCTGGCCGCCGTTTCCGCAGCCGCTGACGCCGCCAGCATTTTGCCATGCCGGCTGGCATTATACAGGGTGCCGCCATCTTTTATCCGGCGCCGCCACCTGACGTCACCGAGGCACACCCTACCCAGCGTGCCCCGCTTCATGACGTTAGAGGCACATGACCGCGGTCACTTCCGGTCACATGGGCGGCAGGGGGAGGGCGGCGTGGCGGTGTACGGAAGCCCAGGACCTCTGCACCGCCTGTGCCCGCACGTGCAACAGGTCCCCGGGGAACCTGCGGACGGCGCTACCAGCACCTGAAGGCCGGTACCACGGACAAGAGCCCGCTCTTCCAGCGCCGGGACAGGCCTGGGTAAGTTTCTTCAGCACGACAGCCGCCTGATTACTTCATGAGGATTTCCATCAAGGACAGGAAACCAACTGAAGCGGGGGAGAGGTGCCGCCCTTTTATTTCAGATGGTTTCTTGTCCTCGAAGGGCGGACCCTCTCTCAGGTGTGCTGTCATGAGTGAAGGGAAAATATTAAATATTAATTTTATATTTGTTTGCAATTTTTTAAAAGATTTTTTAATACACTAAGTTAAACAAATGTTATAAAATTACCTAAATAGTTTTGGCAACGCCCCCAAGGAAACTCACGCAAAACGCGCATCGAGGCCTTAGAGTGACACCAGTCTTGATCCTAATATGGGTAAGTCATGAAGTTACTTTCACTTTTAGTGACCATTCCCTTCCCAGATACTGTCAGTACTCTCCTGATTTGTACCCTATACGAAGGACTTTGTGCACACTCTATAGAGACTTTTCTATTAGTGTTGAGCGAGTATGTTCTGTTCCGAGTATGCTCGGGCCGAGCTCCGAGTATTTACAGCTGCTCGGTGATGTGTTTGAATCGCTCCCGTGTGCTTGATTTGCAACTGTTTGACAGCTTTATTACATGTGAGGAATGTGTAAGAAATAGACATTCCTCACTGTAATAAAACTGTCAAACAGTTGCAAATCATGCACACGGGAGCGATTCAAACATATCACCGAGCAGCTGTAAATACTCGGAGCTCTGCCCGAGCATACTCGGCGAAAGGGTTAATAGAACATACTCGCTCAACACTATTTTCTATTTCTTACTTCAGTGCCACCTGTTGGCACATTTAAAATACTAACCTATTGTGCCCTCATTCCATTTTGTTAACATTTGGATTGGATCTTTGGTTACTTACCTTCATGCCCATTTACTGTGGACTAAACTGGTTGTTTCTCTGGTTATTTGTGTCCTCACCTATGACCTACTATTTTATATGTCTAAGTTTCATTCAGGAGGGTCTTTTCTGACTTCCTTTTTATATTTTTGATATTCAATAAAGTTGTTTTTTTATTGTAAATCATCATGACTTTGTTATGACTCTTTGTGGGGCTCAGTTGCTCCAACTTCTTTGTAGGCTTTATCTAATTGGGAGTGCTCGATGTTATCTTTTGAACTATGGTTTTTACATACCATCATGTTTTTTTCGGCTTATACGATTTCATCTAAAAAAAGTTTTGTATTGTTAGTATTTTATTTATAAACATGTATGCTAGGCTTCCAATTTCACATGTTTTGTTTTATACCCTTTCTTGACATCCCTCATTAAATAGTTTCTCTTCAATTTGCCCTTTAGATTTTTTTTTCATGCGTTGTAACATTTATTTCTTGTATTACGATGTATCATTGTTACAGGCTACAACATTTTGATTATATTTAGATACATATTCAGTGATTATTTAATGTGTTTTTTTTATGTATGTTACACATCGGTCCTTAAATTGTCTCTTTTTCATTTGTTTGCCCTTCAGATTTTTTTCTAATGAAATAACTGTGGTAAAATGTATCTTGTGTCTTTGTGAGGAGCAGTAATCTGCACTTTGTATTCCCTGCATTAATCTGCAGTGTAATTAGGTTTGTACAATGATTTAATAGCCGGGGTAATGCTCAGCAGCTTCAGTTCAGTCCCGGGTGATGTAAACAACACAAGAAAGTTTCTTCAACTCTGCCAGGCCTGAAATGTTTCTTGTAGAGAAAGAAGACGGATGGAGCTTTGTAAAATGCGACTTGGCAGCAGCTTGTTAAGCGTAAATCCTCCTTTGGAAGGTTTAGCTAATCTGAATAAATTCAATTTCAAAATCCTTCCTTGATCTAAGCTTGCTTAAGCTCCCATATTGGCCTGAAGACCCTCGGGGGTCACCCCCAATAACAAAAGCTCCCGGTCAAATCTACCGCTGCTACCTCAGTGCAGCAAATCTATAGGTTTAATGGAGGCACTGGCCTGAGTGCTAGGGATACCTTCTAGAAAATCAAGTTTAGTAACCACCCAAGAGACGGAGATGTCATTTTCACTTTTACTGGCCCGTCGCCCATACGTTGATGACAATTCGAATAAGCTGTCAGGGCACATAGATTTTCACATCTAATATAGGAAAGCACTGACAGTATCTGACAGCCCCTTCTGTCCTGCAGTTGAACTTGACTGCATCATGTATGGCCCGAGGAGTCCAAAATCTAAGGAATATGCAAAGTTATATTGTGGATTTCTTAAAAGGCATTTGAACCATGGTGCAGGGTTGATTTAATGAGTGATAATCTGGGCAATTGCCTATGGCCTCCATTTACTAGTGCCCCCCTCAAAGATGGCACTTCTGGAAACAACCCCTAAATACCTACTGACCCTCAGGGGCGGGTTGAGACAGAGGAGGGCCCATGTGCAAGAAGAGTTTATGGGCCTCGTTGCAGCAATCATAATACACAATTCCACCTACTTTGGAGGCGAAGGAGAATGGCGAGTAGGACGGATGTAATCAGGGGGCAGCACGTGGAAAAACCAACCAGGCCGGAGGAAGATTAACAGTTTAATGAACACATTATGCGTTTCAAGGACGGTCCGTTCCCTTCATCAGGTGAGTATAGACATTGGAACGTCACTAGAGATCTTAATATACACCAGTACCACACTAATTAATAAATTTGCATAAAACATACAATTACAACAATATGATATCATGAAACAATATATAAAATAGATGATAAAAAGGGATTCACGTCTCCTCTAATATGATCAAATCTCCACAGCTTCCTCTGTATAAAAAGGACAATTCTACATTGTTTGTCCTCAAACTTCTACCTGGTGTCAGATGAATTAATAAATATACACAGGTAGTTGAGGGAGGGGGGAATTAAACTAGGTTTATTGCACATAATGATTATCTGAGCTACATTGTAGCGTCTCCCTTATCTCTTGGGACCCCTGTGCATCTCCACAGCTTGCACCAATGGTATTTTCACCTCTGGACCCTCTTGATTGCGGTAGACCACCAGGGAATATAAAGTTAACCACAAATGCCTTAGACAACCAGGGAATTTACAATGTTTCTACTATCCAAGGATTTTAAAATTATAATAAAAACGATGATGTGTAGTCAGGCTTGGACTGGCCCACAGAACAGGAAAATCCTCCGGTGGGCCCCTGGGCAAGATTGGGCCACCACCTTTTATAGGAACAATACTTGGCACAAAATACTTGAATCACTATGTACAGACAATGTACCTAGTTCACTGTTATATATATTTGTGATTGAGGATTATGTCACATTTGCATGTTGCTGAAAAGTGGGGCCCTGGAGTTGGTTACTGGTGGGCCCTTGGCACCCCAGTCCGACACTGTATGTAGGAATAGTTATTGTGCTTCAAAGTTGCTGCCAAAGTGCAATTTTTGGTATGAAAAAATCAATTACTACAGCTGCATTCTCCGAGACTTTACCTTCCACTGAAAAGAAGGGAACCCATAGAGGAGTTTTTATTGCCAATTCTGAAGGTTTTCATTACCTGTCACAAAAATATAAACGTCATGAAGCTCCTGGGTTCTGGTGCAAAATGTCTGACCATGACCCCTAACCTACAGAAATGACATCGATAATACTGGCTTTAACTCCTTACCTTCTGAGTCATCTTTTCTTTTGTGCTTTCATTTTTCATATCAACATAGACGTATGAGGACTAGTTTTTTGCAGGACAAGTTGTCGAATGTACTGAATATTTGATACACACATTATATATTATACACATACATATATACACTTGGAATGTACTGAAAAATGTAAAAAATAAAAAAAATTGGGGTGAAATAAAATGCAATCCCCCTATTGTATTTTAGATCTTTTTTTCACAGAGTACAATGTAAGATAAAATGATTTTACAGGACGGTACAATTATGACGATATCAAACTATTTTTTATATATATATATTATATATTTTTTTTTTAAATATTTAGAACTTAGAAAAGTTTAGAACTTTAGAGAAAAAAATAATAATAATAATAATTTGGTCAGTGTTGCCATTTTCGGAGACCCATCGCTTAATGTTATCATTAATGGAGCCGAGCTTTAGTTATCAAAAATCAATACCATTTTCAGGTATATATGTCTGTTTAAATCGCTTTCTACTGTTTTGGTATTTTTAGATTGGGGGGAGGAATCAAAAACAGCAATACTGCCAATTCTATTTTTTTTTGGGGGGGGGGGCATTCACTGTCAGAGTTAATTTTATAATTTTCATAGATCTGACTTTTAGTTTTGTGGCGATACCAAACATGTGTTTTTTTTTTTTTATTATTTTCGGATTGGAAAAAAAAGCGGCAATTTAAGCGTTATTTATTTATTTTTTCATTTAAAAAAAATGAACAAATGCTCCCACCCTTTAAATGCTGCTGTCAGCGATGGACATTGGCATCTAAACGGTTAATAAGCAGAGTCCCCTCAGATTTCCGCGAGGTGCCCAGTTGTGTATTGCAGCCAGTACCCTCCTGTACGGGGCAGGGGGGTCCCGTAAACCTTATGATTGACAGGCAGAGAGGGGAGGGTGCACAAGGGAAGTGTCTGCATGTAAGTCTGTGCAGATAGGTGGCAGGATGACCACAAGGCTTAGCCCCATGAATCCAACATGGCTGACCAGACTTGCAACCTCCTGCCCTAGATCACAGTAAGCAGTGCAGCTCCGCAGCACAAAGTTCTGCTCTGCATTTACGGAATTGCTAAAGCACCGCGAGGGTTAGGAACGATAAAACGGTTTCCCTCGTGTGATTTGTACGAGATAATGGAAGAATGACGTACTTACCCGATACAGGAGAAGCTGCAAATAGTTTCCACCGGCGGTGGCAAAGTTGTGTCTTATGCTTTGGAATATGGTTTTCATACATTGCCTATTTTGTTGGCATCAGCCATAGATCCTGTATTTCGCCATTCCCACACCAAGTCTTGTGAACTACTTATTACTGGAATGGGACAGTCTGGAAATTGCCCGGCAGGATGGTCGTGCGTTTCTGTGAATGTTCCTGTGAACACGTTGGCCCACACTATCACTATAAGCCAAGTTATACCCACACAACATTACAGCCCTCCGCAGAGAAACACCCGACCGCCAGGAAGTAGATGATCGCCTCACTCATTTCTCACATTGCTGAGGTAAAATGAAAGCTGAGCTCTGATTGGGTGCCCTGGTAAAAGAAGAGTCCTGATTGGATGCTCTGCTAAAATAACAGCTGAGCTTTTTGCTCTGGTAAAATGAAAGCTGAGCTCTGAGTGGTCACTGTGGTAAAATGAAAGCTGAGCTCTGAGTGGTCACTGTGGTAAAATGAAAGCGGAGCTCTGGTTGGTTCTGGTAAAATGAAAGCTGAGCTCTGAGTGGTCGCTGTGGTAAAATGAAAGCGGAGCTCTGGTTGGTTCTGGTAAAATGAAAGCTGAGCTCTGATTGGTCGCTATGGGCAACAAACCCAACACATGTCTGATAAATGAGGCCCGATAAGCGTCATCCTGTGCAAACTACATAAGGGTACAGGGGGCTGATTATCTTGGCCCAACCTTGTATCTATGGAGCTTTTAACCATTAAAAGGGAACGACTAGAAGTAAAAAGTGGTGCCCTCAGTTTATTCTTCATTTAGTCCTATTATTTAAAAATGTTATTTCTTTGTAGCATCAAGGAAAGCCTGATGATTATGACCACACCCAGCCGACAAATTTATGTGGCCCCAGCGGGCCCTTCTTTGCTTTTGATCTTTCTTCCTCGCTTTCCATGAGCCGTTACGTTTTATTTTTTGCTCCATCAGGGCTTGTTTTTTGTAGTTTTTGTCATTACCATTTTGGGGGTCAGTACAACGACCTGATCTTTTCATTCCATTTTTTTTGGGGGGGGGGGACAGAGGACAAAGTGACCATAAACCAGTGATTCTGCCATTTCTATTTTTTCCCCTTCACTGTATTGGACAAATATTTAAATATTTGTTAGTTCGGACAGTTACGCATGCATTAATAAATAAGTTAGGGTTTTTTTTTTAGATTTGAATAGGGTTTTGAGAACAGTAGACATATTGCATTCTTTATTAGTCCCCCTAGCAGGGCCGGCGCCAGCACCCGGGCAAGTGCCGGGGCCCTGAGCAGGCAGGGGGGGCCACTTGCGGTCGGGCCCCCCTGCCGGGCTATGGGTGGAGTATAGGGGTGTCAGCGCCCGCCCTTCTCTCCCGCTTGCTCAGGGCCCCGGCAGCCGGAGACTTACCTCTCCCCGTGCCTCCGAAGATCCGCTGTCTTCCTGCTGTGCGCTCCCTGTGGCATGTCAGGTCAGAGGGCGCGGTGACGTCTTTCCACCGCGCGCTCCCCTGAGCCGTCACAGGCAGCGCAGAGCGGGAAGACGCCGGCGACGCTGGAGTCCGGACCTGAGCAGCGGCAGCAGGTGAGGAAACGTGAGGTGAGTATTTGATTTTTTTTTTTTTATGTATGGAGGCATGGGGCATAATATGGGGGGGTGACATCCTGCATGGGACATAATATGGGGGGGTGACATCCTGCATGGGGCATTATAAAGAGGGGGGTGACATCCTGCATGGGGCATTATAAAGAGGGGGGGTGACATCCTGCATGGGGCATAATATGGGGGGAGACATCCTGCATGGGGCATTATAAAGAGGGGGGGTGACATCCTGCATGGGGCATTATAAAGAGGGGGGGTGACATCCTGTGTGGCGCCCAGCTGCGCTTGGAGCCACAGATCCTAGGGGGGTGCATTAAAGGATTCCTCCACAAGAGGCCCCCATAGCATACCTACACCTCCACCTTCTACCTCAGACCACGAGAAGGAGCCCGTTAGGGATATAAATAGGGACGGTGGAGCTAGGCAGTCTAGTCTGGAGTCGGCAGAGAGTCAAGCCTGTTGAGAGAGTTCCTGCAGTAGTTAAGCCTGAGAGAGGTCAGCCTGCAGTGGAGCCCAGTCCAGACTCAGGGAGTTCAGTTAGAGCCCAAGGTGTGCCGGCGCCGTAAGATCGGTGAAGCTCGGCAAGCTGCTGCTAGTGTGTATAGCCTAGTGAGGGCCCCGAGTAGTCCGAAGGCTAGAGGAGTGAGTAGCATTGGGGGCAGAGGAGCTGTATAAGCTCACCCCAGAAAACTTATACCGGACACCGGGTCCGCGTCTACAGGGTCGTATACCCCCCTGTAGAGATAACCGGAGACCCCTGGAAGACTTTAAGTCCCAGGATCACCCCAGAGCTGATACGTAACAGAGCCAGGAGTCACGGAGGCCCCGCAATGTGGGAGCACGCACTCCAAGAGAAGGCCCTACCACAAAGTCAGCCGGTGCAGGAACCAAGTTAGGCCTAGCTCCAGGCAGGTCAGAAACTTACTACACAAAGGCAAGAAACAGGAGGCCCTATACCCGCTCATTGGGGAGGATCCTGACATGCACCCTTCACCCTACAGTGCTCCGGGATGTGCCTGAATTACCACCAGTAAAAGGTACTGAAGTGACTGTCGTGTCTGTCCCTGTTCTTGCTCTGACCCGTCTGGGTCTCGCCTGTCCTGCATCCCCCCTCTCCATAGACTGCCCTGAGGCCGAGCTCCACCTGTGGGGAGCTATACCATCGAGCTGCCTTATCACCGGCCTCAGCGGACTGCCGCAGCGCTGGTGATTCTCACCAGAAACCACAGGTGGTGTCACGAACATTTACAAACCTATTATCCCAATATACATTCCGCTATTTTCAGTTGTCCGCCCTGGGCCACGGACCGGGCTAGACACCGTGATATCCCCCAAGCATCTGAGGGCCCGGCTGCCAAGTACCCCATGGCTTTGGGGGCGCGACAACT
Source organism: Phyllobates terribilis (assembly GCF_046119375.1). Lineage (NCBI taxonomy): Eukaryota > Metazoa > Chordata > Amphibia > Anura > Dendrobatidae > Phyllobates > Phyllobates terribilis. The sequence goes on along the minus strand of NW_027362773.1, from coordinate 96,946,901 downwards.
TCTGGCGTCACGAACAGGATCCTGTGCCCGCTGCAACGACGGAGAGTTATGCCCGTTGCCACCGGGTACTGTGCACCTTTAATAAAAACTGTGTATAAAACTGTGGTGAAGATGGCCGCCATCGTCGCGTAGTAGTGCGGGAAGAAGAAGGGCGTAACCGCGGGAAACCGAGGGGCGTACCTGCAAAAGCGCGTGAAGCCCCGGACACGCCCTACGCCTTGACGTCAAACCAGGAAGCGCCAGGTCCTGAAGGGAGCCGCGGTGAGCGCTCTGACGTAGGACGCAAGCGACGCAAGGTCCTGAAGAAGACCGTCACCTGCGGAGCTGCGGCCTACCGGAAGAAAAAGAAAAGAGGGTAGGCCATGGTTCGCTAGGGGGGCGCCAGAATGTCCGAGGTACAGCAACTAGCCGGAGCACCGGTTAACGTCCCTGATAATGAACTCGCACCCGATGCCGCGCAGGGCGGAGCAGCCGCCCCATCAGCAAGCCCTGTCACTCCTGTAATCCCCATAACTCTACCGTATATTCCTGGGGCAAAGTGGCTCCCCTAGTACAGCGGCACAAAGGCAAGAAACAGGAGGCCCTATACCCGCTCATTGGGGAGGATCCTGATATGCACCCTTCACCCTACAGTGCTCCGGGATGTGCCTGAATTACCACCAGTAAAAGGTACTGAAGTGACTGTCTTGTCTGTCCCAGTTCTTGCTCTGACCCGTCTGGGTCTTGCCTGTCCTGCATCCCCCTTCTCCATAGACTGCCCTGAGGCCGAGCTCCACCTGTGGGGAGCTATACCATCGAGTTGCCTTAACACCGGCCTCAGTGGGCTGCCGCAGCGCTGGTGATTCTCACCAGAAACCACAGGTGGCGTCACGAACATTTACAAACCTATTATCCCAATATACATTCGGCTATTTTTTAGTTGTCCGCCCTGGGCCACGGACCGGGCCAGCCACCGTGATATCCCCCAAGCATCTGAGGGCCCGGCTGCCAAGTACCCCACGGCCCCGGGGGCGCGACACCTGCATGGGGCATTATAAAGAGGGGGGGTGACATCCTGCATGAGGCATTATAAAGAGGGGGGGTGACATCCTGCATGGGGCATTATAAAGAGGGGGGGTGACATCCTGCATGGGGCATTATAAAGAGGGGGGGTGACATCCTGCATGGGGCATTATAAAGAGGGGGGGTGACATCCTGCATGGGGCATAATATGGGGGGGTGACATCCTGCATGGGGCATAATATGGGGGGGTGACATCCTGCATAGGGCATTATAAAGAGGGGGGGGACAGCCTGCATGGGGCATTATAAGGGGGGGGAACAGCCTGCATAGGGCATTATATGGGGGCCAGTATCCTGTATGGAGCGTTATATGGGGCCAGTATCCTGTATGGAGCATTATATGGGGGCCAGTATCCTGTAAGGAGCATTATATGGGGGCCAGTATCCTGTATGGAGCGTTTTATGGGGGCCAGTATTCTGTATGGAGCGTTATATGGGGGCCAGTATTCTGTATGGAGCGTTATATGGGGGCCAGTATCCTGTATGGAGCATTATATGGGGGCCAGTATCCTGTATGGAACGTTATATGGGGGCCAGTATCCTGTATGGAGCATTTTATGGGGGCCAGTATTCTGTATGGAGCGTTATATGGGGGCCAGTATTCCGAATGGAGCGTTATATGGGGGCCAGTATTCTGTATGGAGCGTTATATGGGGGCCAGTATTCCGTATGGAGCGTTATATGGGAACCAGTATTCTGTATGGAGCGTTATATGGGGGCCAGTATTCTATATGGAGCATTTTATGGGGGCCAGTATCCTGTATGGAGTGTTTTATGGGGGCCAGTATTCTGTATGGAGCGTACATAGTTACATAGTTTAAAAGGCCAAAAAAAGACAAGTGTCCATCCAGTTCAGCCTATTTCTTGTGCACTGCAGCTATTCCGCAGCGTTGATCCAGGGGAAGGCAAAAAAAAAACCATGCGGTATAGGCCAATTTACATCATTGAGGAAAAATTCACTTCCCGACTCCAATCTGGCAGTCAGATTAAATCCCTGGATTAATTAACTATCACTAAGCATAAGATGTAATTTTATTGTTCTCAAGAAAGGCGTCCAGGCCTCTCTTGAACTCATTAAGTGAGTTGGACATCACCACTTCCTCTCCCAGAGAGTTCCAGAGTCTCACGGCTCTGACCGTAAAGAATCCCCTTCTATGCTGGTGCAGGAACCTCCTTTCCTCCAGACGCATAGTGTGCCCCCTCGTCTTTGTCACCATCCTTGGTATAAACAGGTCATGGGAGAGATCTCTGTACTGCCCCCTGATGTATTTATACATGTTTATGAGGTCTCCCCTAAGCCTTCTCTTTTCCAACGTAAATAGGCCTAATTTAGACAACCTCTCTGGGTATTCTAGTCCCTCCATTCCCTTTATTACCTTAGTTGCCCTCCTTTGTACCCTCTCTAGCTCCAATATGTCTTTCCTGAGCACCGGAGCCCAGAACTGTGCACAATATTCTAAGTGCGGCCTTACCAGCGCTTTATACAGAGGAAGAACAATGTTCTCATCATATGCCCGTATTCCTCTTCTGATGCATGCCATGACTCTATTTGCCTTCGCAGCTGCTGCCTGACACTGGGCACTCCAATTTAATTTGCTATTAACCAAGACGCCCAGGTCCTTCTCCATGTAAGATTTCCCCAACGGTTTCCCATTTAATATGTATGGGTGACTGCTGTTTTTCTTTCCCATGTGCATGACCTTACATTTATCGGCATTGAACCCCATTTGCCATTTTTTGGCCCAACTCCCCAATTTATCTAAATCCTCCTGTAGCTGTGCCCTATCCTCATCTGTATTAACTACTTTACAAAGTTTAGCATCATCTGCAAATATTGCTATTTTACTATGCAACCCTTCCACTAGATCATTAATAAATATATTAAATAATATAGGGCCCAAGACAGACCCTTGAGGCACCCCGCTAGTAACCCTGACACCCCCTGAGCTTACTCCATTGAAAACCACCCTCTGCTTTCTATCACTCAGCCAGCTATTTACCCACGTGCACACATTATCCCCCAGACCAAGCATTCTCATTTTATAGACCAACCTTTTGTGTGGCACGGTATCAAACGCTTTGGAGAAGTCAAGGTATACAACATGCACTGACTCTCCCCGGTCCAGCTGTGAGCTCACCTCCTCGTAGAAGGCCATCAGGTTTGTTTGGTAGGAGCGATCCCTCATGAATCCATGTTGATATGGAGTAGAGATGAGCGTTGTTCTACTCGAACTGTTCGCCAATCTCAAATTCGAGCTGTTTTGGGCGGTGTTCGAGCCGTTCGGCGAACACGAACAATTTGAGAAAAATTCGGCTGTTCGAGGTTATGTTCGATAACTGTTCGTGCACCAAAATCATAACTGGATTTTTTCTCAGTAATTATGAAAATTAATGTTAATACGCAGTTTGAGTGTACAGCGGGGTGGGGGGAGGGGCAGGGGATGTATCTCTGCAGGAACAATGAAGATCTCCATTTTTTTTTCTCTTTCCCGCATTTGCAGTGGGGAGGTGCAATCTGTCAGCCTATCAGCAGCGCACACACGGAGCGAAGTGCTTTTTTTCACACAAGCAAGGGCATGTGTGATTGGCAGTGTATGTCACATGTCCTTGCCCTATAAGACCAAGCCATTTTCCCCGTCGCCACCATTTTCTCACTGCTGCAGCTGCGTGTTAGACGGCACCGCTGTTGCTGTGTGCGCTATACCTTGTTAATTTCAAGCCAATTTTCGCACAAATATACAGATAGCTTGGGAGTAGGAAATAGTTGTGATTGCAGTCCTTTTAAGGACTAGGTTACAGCATTTCCTACGACTTTTATCAGGCAGGTCTGTGCTCTTAAATAGATAGATTGTGGGAGTAAAGACTAATTGTAATTGGAGTCCTTTTCAGGACTAGGTTACATCAGTTCCTATCAGTTTTTGCCAGGCAGGTCTGTGCCAGTGCTGTGCAAGTTTTTTTCACAGCATTTGGCTGAATCTAGCAAAGCTAATCCTTTTTGGCCTATTGCAGAGTGTGTTAGTCAGTGGAGTAGCCTATCTGTGTTGCAAGATATACCACCTGTGTATAGAATACCAATTTTTTTACTGCACCTAGTGAAGTAAAATCTTTTGGGCATAGCATCATTCTATTAGTCCATCTATACTGACCTCCATCAGGTTGCAAATTAAAACTAATTTTTATCTGCATCTACAGTACCTCTGAAAAAATATTTGGGCTTCTACCTGTGTGTGGGACTTGTTGTACTAGTCCATCTATACTGACCTCCATCAGGTTGCAAACTGAATATATTTTTTTCTGCATCTACCTCTGAAAAAATATTGGGCTTCTAGCTGTGTGTGGGACTTGTTGTATTAGTCCATCTATACTGACCTCCATCAGGTTGCAAACTGAATATATTTTTTTCTGCATCTACCTCTGAAAAAATATTGGGCTTCTACCTGTGTGTGGGACTTGTTGTATTAGTCCATCTATACTGACCTCCATCAGGTTGCAAACTGAATATATTTTTTTCTGCATCTACCTCTGAAAAAATATTGGGCTTCTAGCTGTGTGTGGGTCTTGTTCTATTAATCCATCTATACTGACCTCCATCAGGTTGCAAACTGAATATAATTTTTTTCTGCATCTAGCTCTGAAAAAATATATGGCCTTCTAGTAGTGTGTCGGACTTTCTCTATTAGTCCATCTATACTGACCTCCATCAGGTTGCAAATTAAAACTAATTTTTATCTGCATCTACAGTACCTCTGAAAAAATATTTGGGCTTCTAGCTGTGTGTGGGACTTGTTGTATTAGTCCATCTATACTGACCTCCATCAGGTTGCAAACTGAATATATTTTTTTCTGCATCTACCTCTGAAAAAATATTGGGCTTCTAGCTGTGTGTGGGACTTGTTGTATTAGTCCATCTATACTGACCTCCATCAGGTTGCAAACTGAATATATTTTTTTCTGCATCTACCTGTGAAAAAATATTGGGCTTCTAGCTGTGTGTGGGTCTTGTTCTATTAATCCATCTATACTGACCTCCATCAGGTTGCAAACTGAATATAATTTTTTTCTGCATCTAGCTCTGAAAAAATATTTGGCCTTCTAGTAGTGTGTCGGACGTTCTCTATTAGTCCATCTATACTGACATCCATCAGGTTGCAAACTGAATATATTTTTTTCTGCATCTACCTCTGAAAAAATATTGGGCTTCTAGCTGTGTGTGGGACTTGTTGTATTAGTCCATCTATACTGACCTCCATCAGGTTGCAAACTGAATATATTTTTTTCTGCATCTACCTCTGAAAAAATATTGGGCTTCTAGCTGTGTGTGGGTCTTGTTCTATTAATCCATCTATACTGACCTCCATCAGGTTGCAAACTGAATATAATTTTTTTCTGCATCTAGCTCTGAAAAAATATTTGGCCTTCTAGTAGTGTGTCGGACGTTCTCTATTAGTCCATCTATACTGACCTCCATCAGGTTGCAAACTGAATATATTTTTTTCTGCATCTACCTCTGAAAAAATATTGGGCTTCTAGCTGTGTGTGGGTCTTGTTCTATTAATCCATCTATACTGACCTCCATCAGGTTGCAAACTGAATATAATTTTTTTCTGCATCTAGCTCTGAAAAAATATTTGGCCTTCTAGTAGTGTGTCGGACTTTCTCTATTAGTCCATCTATACTGACCTCCATCAGGTTGCAAACTGAATATATTTTTTTCTGCATCTACCTCTGAAAAAATATTTGGCCTTCTAGTAGTGTGTCGGACTTTCTCTATTAGTCCATCTATACTGACCTCCATCAGGTTGCAAATTAAAACTAATTTTTATCTGCATCTACAGTACCTCTGAAAAAATATTTGGGCTTCTAGCTGTGTGTGGGACTTGTTGTATTAGTCCATCTATACTGACCTCCATCAGGTTGCAAACTGAATATATTTTTTTCCTGCATCTACCTCTGAAAAAATATTGGGCTTCTAGCTGTGTGTGGGTCTTGTTCTATTAATCCATCTATACTGACCTCCATCAGGTTGCAAATTCAAAATAATTTTTTTCTGCATCTAACCCAGCCAATAGTTTTGGCCTAATACCACAGTTTGGCCACTCAGCTCTGCTCGGTTACCATCCATTGTTTTTTTGTGCAAACAACTCCAGAGTTGTGAATTAGTTAACCACCAAAATGAGTGGAAAAGGGCCTGCTGCTGGTGGAAAGGGGAATAGGCGTGTTGGGAAGGGGAAAAAAGGTTGTGTCCGTGGGGTAGGTGTTAAAGCAACAGTAACATCTGCAGAAGAAAGACCATCTTCCAGCCAAACTAAAATGTCTACTTCTTTTAGCGGACAATGTGATAAGATCCCTTTCTTACGGCCACGCCAATCGCTACAAATTCCAGATGAGGCACAAAAACAGCAGGTGCTTCAACGGATATCAAGTGCTCCTTTAAGTGGGCTCTCCTCCACATCAACTTCAACATCACAAATACTCCAGTCCTCAAAGGTGTCACCCAAATCGCACTTGCTTCCTCACAGCTCCCAAATCTCCAGCTGCCCGTCTGAGTATGAGGTAGAACAGATGGTTGAGTCTGCAGAGCTGTTTACTCATACTATAGCCTGGGAATCAGAGGTCGACTCCAGCGCTTCTGTGAATCCAGACGAGGAAATGATCTGCACTGATGCCCAGAATCTTTATGAGTCGGATCCAGGACCAGACGCAGAAGGTTCTGACCATAATGTAGACCCTCATTCCCAAACTGTAACTCCTGTTGGTGGAGACAATGAGGAAGACGATGATAAGACACAAATACCTGATTGGAGCGACAACTTTAGTTTTTTGTCAGGGCAGGAACAGGTTGGCTCTGAGGATGACGGGTGTGATAACGCACAGGGTGATGATGATGAGGTCGGAGATCCCACTTACTGTCAACCCACAGTCAGCCAAGAGATGAGGTCAGCAGAGGAGGTGGAGGAAGATGCTAGTGACGACGAGGTCAGGTTGCGCCTTCCTGGACAGAGACGTAGTACTGGAAGCACGTCAACAACTGCATCCTCAAACACAACTCTGCCTCTCACCACAAGTCATGGTGGCTCTTCAGGTCGCATGGGTGCTAAGCCTTGCATAGCCTGGGCATTTTTTCAGATCGATAAAGATGACCCAACTCGTGTTATCTGTAACATTTGTCAGCAAAAGCTAAGTAGAGGCCAAAAAATACATAGTTTGAGTACTTCATGCATGAACCGGCACATGGACATGAAGCATAAGTTGCAGTGGGAAGCTCAGTGTGCTACAATGCGGCCTAGCCAGCCGGGCCAACCACCGTCTGCCATATCTTGTGCATCCGCGGCCTCTTCATCCTCTGTGACTGGGGGGACAGCAGTCACACCTGTTTTGGGGCGCAGACCTGCCACCTCTTTACCCGCAACAGCCAGCGTGATTGGCAGGTCATCATTTTCTTTGGAGGTGGTAACACCAGCTGGTGTTGAGCGCTGTCCGACATCGATAGCACCACCTTTGGATCAAGGCAACCTAACATGTCCGCCTGCATCTTCCTCACAGACCGGCAGTTTGCCGGGGACACCCTTATCAACCCCGTCTAAGCACAATAGCCAGCCCTCAGTCCCTCAGATGTGGACAAGTAAAAGACCATTTCCTCCTAGCCATGAGAAAGCTAAGAGGTTGAATTTCACCATCTGCAAGCTCTTGGCTACAGAAATGCTGCCTTTCCGCCTGGTGGACACAGAGGATTTTCGAGACCTTATGTCCGTCGCAGTGCCCCAGTACCAGATGCCCAGTCGGCACTACTTCTCAAAGAAAGGTGTGCCTGCGCTCCACCAGCATGTCGCACATAACATCACCGCTTCTTTGAGAAACTCTGTGTGTGACAGGGTGCATTTCACCACAGACACTTGGACGAGTAGGCATGGACAGGGGCGTTACATGTCGCTGACTGGGCACTGGGTAACTATGGTGACAGCAGGACAAGGGGCTGCTGTCCAAGTCTTGCCGTCCCCACGAGTTGTGCGTCAATCCTCTTTATGTCAAAGTTCTTCCACTGCTTCTGCCTCCTCAACCTCCTCTCGGTCTTCCACCTGCACCCAAAGCCTGTCTGGTCATGCCACAAGCTTTCTAACTGCGCAGAAGGGATCCTGCACACCTCCTTACTATGCTGGCAGTAGGGCTCAACGTCATCAGGCGGTTTTTAAATTGAAATGTCTGGGAAATGTGAGTCACACAGCTGAGGAGTTGTGGTCAGCTCTGGAGAACCAATTTCATGAATGGTTGTCTCCACTGGACCTGAAACCAGGGAAGGCCGTGTGCGACAATGCTGCAAACCTGGGTGCGGCCCTTCGCCGGGGCAATGTCACACACGTGCCTTGTATGGCTCACGTGTTGAACCTGGTTGTCCAGCAATTTTTAGCCCACTATCCCAGACTAGATGGCCTTCTGCAGAGGGCACGGTCGCTGTGTGCTCACTTCCGCCGTTCGCATCCCGCAGCTCAGCGACTTACATCTCTACAGAAGTCGTTGGGCCTGCCACTTCACCGGCTAAAATGCGATGTGCCTACCCGGTGGAATTCAACTCTGCACATGTTGCAGCGACTGTGGCAGCACCGACAAGCCCTGGTGCAATACGTTCTGACGTATAGCCTGGGCCAACGAGATTCAGAGGTGGGGCAAATCACGCTGGAGGAGTGGTCTCAGATCAGGGACCTATGCACCCTTCTGCACAGTTTTGAAATGGCGACGAAGATGTTTAGTGCTGACGATGCCATTATCAGCATGACTATTCCGGTGATTTACATGCTGGAGCACATGTTAAACAGAATTCGGAGTCAGGTGGTGGCACAAGAGGAGGTGGAGGAAGTAGAGGAGGAGGAGTTGTATGCGGAAGGGCTAACATCTGCAAGGTCCAGACGGTCGGCAGCACCAAGGCGGCAGGCATGTGAGGGTGGGGGAGATGGTTTTACCAGGGCGCATGGTAGCAGCCAAACTAGTGAGGAAGGTGCAGGAGCCCAGGAAGAAGTGGAGGACGAACTGATGGAAGACTCATCAGATGAGGGAGACCTTGATCACATTTCTGTTGTGCGAGGTTGGGGGGAGAGGACAGAGGAAGGAAGCATGATTGTTACCTCGCCACCAACACAACAGGGACTTGGTGCTCCTGGATGCGCAACACACATGAGTGCCTTCTTGCTGCACTACCTGCAACATGACCCTCGAATTGTGAGAATTAGAAATAATCCTGACTACTGGGTTGCCACACTGTTAGATTCCCGGTACAAAAGTAAATTTGCAGAAATTATTCCTGCCATAGAAAGGGATGCACGCATGCAGGAGTATCAGCAGAGACTGTTGCAGAATCTTACATGTGCTTTTCCACAAAATACCAGTGGTGCACGTAGTGAATCTCACAGTTCCAACTTGCCAACCGTGGGACCGTCAAGTGTTCAGCACTCAAACCGTAACAGAAATACAGTATCTGCTGGTAACATCAATTTTGCGGAATAATTTCACCACTTTTTTAGCCCATCCTTTGCAAGGCCACAGGAGACAAGAAGTCTGACACATAGTCAACGCCTAGAGACGATGGTACAGGAGTATCTCCAAGTAAACATTGAAGCCACGACTGTGTCACTGGACCCTTGCTCTTTTTGGGCTTCCAATCTGGATAAATGGCCGGAGCTAGCCACTTACGCCTTGGAGATCTTGTCATGGCCCGCAGCCAGCGTTCTGTTTGAACGTGTGTTCAGCGCTGCTGGTGGTGTGCTGACAGATAAGCGCACGCGGCTCTCCACTGATAATGTACAGTCATGGCCAAAAGTATTGAGAATGAGACAAATAGTAATTTTTCCAAAGTTTACTGCTTCATTTTTTGTAATGGCAATTTGCATATACTCCTGAATGTCAAAGAGTGATCAGCTTAACAGCAATTACTGTACTTGCAAAGTCAATATTTGCCCAGAAAATGAACTTTAACCCCCAAAACACATTTCAACATCATTGCAGTCCTCCCTTAAAAGGAGCAGCTAACATCGTTTTAGTGATTGATCCATTAACACAGGTGTGGGTGTTGATGAGGACAGGGCTGGCGATCAATCAGTCATGATTAAGTAAGAATGACATCACTGGACACTTTAAAAGGAGGCTGGTTCTTGGCATCATTGTTTCTCTTCAGTTAACCATGGTTAGCTCTAAAGAAACACGCGCAGCCATCATTGCACTGCACAAAAATGGCCTAACAGGGAAGAGTATCGCAGCTACAAAGATTGCACCTCAGTCAACAATCTATCGCATCATCAAGAACTTCAAGGAGAGCGCTTCCATTGTTGTCAAAAAGGCTCCAGGGCGCCCAAGAAAGACCAGCAAGCGCCAGGACCGTATCTTAAAACTGTTTCAGCTGCGGGATCGGACTACCAGCAGTGCCGAGCTTGCTCAGGAATGGCAGCAGGCTGGTGTGAGTGCTTCTGCACGCACTGTGAGGCGGAGACTCTTTGAGCAAGGGCTGGTTTCAAGGAGGGCAGCAAAGAAGCCACTTCTCTCCAGAAAAAACATCAGGGACCGACTGATATTCTGCAAAAGGTACAGGGAGTGGACTGCTGAGGACTGGGGCAAAGTCATTTTCTCTGATGAATCCCCTTTTCGATTGTTTGGGACATCTGGAAAACAGCTTATTCGGAGAAGAAGAGGTGAGCGCTACCACCAGTCTTGTCTCATGCCAACTGTAAAGCATCCTGAAACCATTCATGTGTGGGGTTGCTTCTCAGCCAAGGGAATCGGCTCACTCACAGTCTTGCCTAAAAACACAGCCATGAATAAAGAATGGTACCAGAATGTCCTCCAAGAGCAACTTCTCCCAACCGTCCAAGAGCAGTTTGGCGCCCAACAATGCCTTTTCCAGCATGATGGAGCACCTTGCCATAAAGCAAAGGTGATAACTAAATGGCTCATGGAACAAAACATAGAGATTTTGGGTCCATGGCCTGGAAACTCCCCAGATCTTAATCCCATTGAGAACTTGTGGTCAATCATCAAGAGACGGGTGAACAAACAAAAACCAACAAATTCCGGCAAAATGCAAGCATTGATTATGCAAGAATGGACTGCTATCAGTCAGGATTTGGTCCAAAAGTTGATTGAGAGCATGCCAGGGAGAATTACAGAGGTCTTGAAGAAGAAGGGGCAACACTGCAAATATTGACTTGCTGCATTAACTCATTCTAACTGTCAATATAACCTATTGGTACTCATAATATGATTGCAATTATATTTCTGTATGTGATATAAACATCAGACAAACACTAATAAAAACCAGAGGCCAGCAGATCATGTGAAAATATAATTTTGGTGTCATTCTCAAAACTTTTGGCCATGACTGTAGACAGACTCACGTTCATAAAGATGAACAAATCATGGATCCGAAACGACTTTTCTACCCCTGTGTCATCCTGGGGAGAGTAAAAGCTTGATGATTGGTTAAAATCACCCTACCAACCGTTTTAAGCTTTCAAATTACTAATCATGTTTATCTGTATCTTGACTGGAAAATAATTTGGGCTTTGTAGCAGTGTGCAGCACTGATCCTATTAGGCCATCTATACTAAAGCTTCACCAGATTTAAAATTAAAAATAATTTTTAGTTGCATCTAGCCCGGAAAATAATTTTGGGGCTCCGAGATGCGCAAGGCATATAAGTGCCTTCTTGCTGCACTACCTGCAGCATGACCCTCATATTGTCAGAATTCGAAGTAATCATGACTACTGGGTTGCCACACTCTTAGATCCCCCAAACTTTTCGATCAACCTTTTCATTTTAATAAAGACCAAAAAAATGGTCATTTTTGAAATTATAAGCATTAGCAGGTTGTTAGAAACTGAAATCAAACAGTTTTCAACTCAAAACTTTATTCTAGGTGATGTTACATTTTCACATAGGACCCCTTGTTCGAAAGGAGCTTCTGAACTCTCTCGTCCATTGAATTTGTCAGGTTTTGGATGGTTTCTGCTTCAATTGTTTTGCATGAGGACAGAATACCCTCCCAGAGCTGTTGCTTAGATGTGAACTGCCTCCCGCCATCATAGACACTCCTTTTAATGATGCTCCAAAGGTTCTGAATGGGGTAGAGGTCAGGGGAGCATGGGGGTCACACCATAAGTTTGTCCCCTTTTATGCCCATATCAGCCAGAGATGCAGATGTTTTATGTGCAGCATGAGATGGTGCATTATCATGCAGAAAAATGATCTTGCTGTGAAATACACGGTTCTTCTTCTTGAACCATGGCAGGAAGTGCTGTTTGAGAAAATCCACATACATTATGGAGTTCATCTTTAGCGCCTTCAGGGATCCTAAAGGGGCCGACAATCTCTCTCCCCATGATTCCAGCCCAAAACATTACTCCACCTCCTCCTTGTTGGCGCTGTAGCCGTGTTTGCGTGGGGTGTCCATCAACCAGCCATCCTCCACTCCATCCATCTGGACCATCGAGCGCTGCACGGCACTCATCCGTGAACAAAACAGTTTTGAAATCAGTCTTCATGTAATATTTGGCCCACTGGAGCCGTTTCTGCTTGTGTGAAGTGGATAGAGGAGGTCGACAGGATGGCGCATGCACAGCTGCAAACCTCTGAAGGACCCTGCATCTTGTTGTTCGGGGGACGTTGGAGGCACAAGCAGCTTCAAAAACTTGTCTGCTGCTATGACAAGGCTTTTTTGCCGCTGCTCTTTCAACCTGACGTAATTGCCTGTAGGAAAGAGTCCTCAATTTGCCCTTATCAGCACGCACACGTGTGTACTGTGAATCAGCTACATACTTCTTGATTGCCAAGACACTTCATCCTGATCATCGCACAATGTTGATTGTAGTCATGCCTTGACCTAAACACTCCACAATTTGTTGCTTCTCAGCAGCCGACACATCCTTTTTCTTTCCCATTTTGGCAGAAAATGTAGGCTGCTTAATAATGTGAGAGAGCCTTCTTAAGTAGTCTTGCCTTTCATTGGACACACCTGCCAAACTAATTAGCACAGGTGTCTGCAATTGCTTACAGTGATATAAAGAGCCCTGACACACATCACCATCAATGAGTTTAACTGACAAACAAACAAATTCTTCCCTTATCACTCCTAAACACTTTTTGCATAATAATTTGGAACGCAGTGTACATGTGCTTTTCCACAAAACACCAGTGGTTCACGTAGTGAATCTTACAGTTCTAACTTGCCAACCGTGGTCTGTATGGAGTTGTTCAATAAAGGGCCCAAAATTAAGATAACATAGATGGGAGAGGTCTCTATGAATAGGAATTCCTAAGTATTTGATACCCTGTGAGGGCCAGGCAAAGGGAAAGTTGGACTGGATGGAATCCTATATGGATTTGGGGAGGGAGACATCGAGGGCCTCAGACTTCGCTGCATTGATTTTAAAATTTTACCATGTAACAAAGTGATCTATTTCAGCCATAACAGCATGGATGGATATATGTGATTGAGTGATATATACTAGGACATCATCAGCAAATAGAGAGCACTTGTACTCGGTGCCTCCCACCTCAATCCACCTAATATTGGGGTTATGGCGAATTGATGAGAGCAGGTGCTCCGTCACTAGGATGTATAAGAGAGGGGACAGAGGACATCACTGCCTTGTCCCACTGGTGATTGTGAAAGGTGATGAAAATGTTCTGACGCACCCCCTGGGCCTTGGGACACCCGAAGCCGGACCCTTTTTGGTGGATGCTGGTGGTTGTAGTCTTCGTGGCGGCGACCCGGTTCCGTGGCTCAGGGCGGTCAAACCAGTGGCGGAACTATTTATGTGGTTTTGATGTTTAAATGTCCGACTACGCCACCCGTGGATTGCGGTCAGAGTGAACCGCCGCTGCAGGGCAGACCGCTGAGGCTGGTGTTGTGGGTGCAGCAGAGCGTAGCATAACTCCCCACGGGAGGAGTATAGCCTCAGGGCAGTGTATGCGGAGGATGGGGGTGATGGTGCAGGGCAGCAGCAGTAACGACACGGAGTCAGTGATGCAGTTCAGGGCCTTTACTCACAGTTCTTATTATCCAGACCACGTCTGCAGGTAACGGCTGCCCACGTCGTACTGTGCTCACCAGGTGAGGGGCTCAGACAACTCCCAGATAACTTTGGAGCACTTCACAGGACCCCCTTTGTGTGTCCTTTGTCTGGCCTTTCTTACCAACACTTCTGTCCGGCTGCCTCGGGCCTCCTCTTGGTAAACTTGGCGCCAGTTTCCCTGACCCTATGTGGTGCCTTCCTAGCGGGTGTAGCGAGGGGCTGCGCCACATAAAATGTCAGAGCCTCCGGTTTCTAGCTGAGGGTCGTTTCCTGCCTCCACTAGTTCGGGGACCGGTCTCCCCCTTTGGCCTGACCCCTCCACGCAGGTGGATTCGGGCGTGCGGTGGCGACTCGCCCGTCCGCACCCCTGGGATCCCTTCATTCCTCGTTCCTGGAGCCTTCTCCGCTCCTCTTCCTTCCTTCTCCCTCTTCCAGGCCTGGGCCTCTGTTACTAGGCCCGCCTCCGGAGCAGAGCTCATGCAGAGCCCCTGCTCCCTGCCACTTCTGCTCAGACTTCTCTGCACTGAACTAAGATGGTGCCCACCTTTTATACTCCCTTCTCAATGCACCCAGGAACTGCTTCCTCCCTGCTCCTGCACTACAGGGTTCCCTGTGATGAAAGCCGGCCGGTGGGTGCAGCTCTCTGGCGCCCCCTTACCTCTCAGGTCAGTCAAGGTACTGCACCTAGAGAAAGTAGTGCCAGGTAGCTGCAACCAGCGCAGGGAACACGGTAGTGTGTTATCCCTTCAACGTCACTAAACCGTAACGTCACTACACAGCACAACTCGCTAGCGCCCTCTTAGCCTCAGGTCAGTCAAGGAACTGCACCTAGGATAAGCGGTCGCCAGGGAGACTGTCCTGTAACCTACTGGGTATCGGGGCCCTCTGTAGTGAGGGCGGTATATATATCTTCCTTGGCCGCGCCAGGAATATATATATCTGAACCTCCGACCGTCACTACCAGCCTTCCCCAATCCCCAGTTGGTATGCTGCCACCAGTCCCTATTTTAGATATACGCCCAGTCCGTGAATGGGCCTATATCGGGTCAGGAACCAACCCTGGGTAGCGTTTTGGCTTGAGCCGAGCTCACACGGACGTGCGTTCGTTATGCAGAATAAAAGGCAGGCCCACAATTACTTGAGGTAATTGATTATAATAATACACTAGATACACGATATACAACTAAATATACACAGGTATAAGGTCAGGCTAAACTATACAACAATGGAATACAACACACAGAATCACCACAGCATATCAGTTACCGGTTTCTTGATTTTCTTGTGACGCAGGGAGAGGATTCTGCGGTCGCAGGCACGGTTCTTTGTTACAGGCTGAGGCCTACCACCGCATGGTCAAACTGCTCCTCCCCTTGGTGGCCTCAGCTGGTGCTCAGATGTTCAGCACCCCACTCTTGGGTCAAGACTGACTTATCTCTTGTCTGTCCTGCTATCTTACCTGCCCCGTCCCGCCCACTGCTGGTGAGGTCAGCTGGCTCAGTCTCCACCCTCAGGTCTAACTTCGATCAGAAGCCCAAATTCTAAGGAACCCAATAACTTCTTCTGGGATGGTCTCATGATACCCCCAGGGGTTCCCATGGATTCGGGCCGCCGTAACCGACCTTTTGATATCAATTATGATACCATACGGTCCTCAGGAATGGCTCAGCGCTATATCTTGGCTTCCAGAGCACGTACAAACGTCTACCGCGGAGGCTTGTGTGCGCAATGGCTCCGGGACGCCGTGATATTTTTTTATTGGCCCATCCCACGCAACATGCGTGTACTTTTCATGTTTCTATATCTTATGCCTCCATGCTTGTGACAGACAAAGAAACTAGTCCTATGGGACAAATGGTCAGGTACAGATAGACGAAGCACCCCCCCCTGCTGGCTGTGTTTCCTCTCGAAGTCTTTGAAGCTCCTAGCATTCAAGTGTTAAGTAGGCCCCGGGGCTTCTTATCTTACAGGAGCCTGGATGGGGGGAAACTATCTAGTTGACGTTTTAACAGAAGGTCCCAAGGGTGGGGGCTGCTGAAGTGTGGCCATCCCTGGATATGATTTATCATTACCAAGATGGCGGCTACAGGTTCATCACACCTCCCCCTATACGAGGGCGCGAGGGGGTAGCACATTCCTGTGTTCCCCCGTGCGTCCTTCTGCACCCTCCCCTTGCCGGGATAACCCGTCAGCGTTACCGTGGTCACGGCCTCTTCTGTGGCGAATGGAGAAGTGGTACTGCTGGAGAGCGAGGCTCCAGCGTAGCAACCTGCCATTCGACCCAGAGACCGTGTGTAACCAGCTGAGGGGGTTGTGGTCCGTCTCCACGGTGAAATGGCTCCCGTACAAGTAGGGCTGCAGACGCTGCAGGGCCCATACAATTGCCAGGCATTCTTTTTCCACCGTGGAGTAAGCCACCTCCCGGGGCAGTAGCTTCCTGCTCAGGTACAAGACAGGATGTTCCTGGCCTGTCGTGTTGACCTGACTTAGCACAGCACCGAGGCCAAAGTCACTGGCGTCGGTCTGTACCACAAACGGCCGGTCGAAGTCGGCAGCTTGCAGTACAGGGGAGCTACTTAGGGCGGCCTTGAGTGCCCCGAAAGCTGTCTCGCAGGCAACTGTCCAGTCGACTGCGACGGGCAGCTTCTTCTTGGTGAGGTCCGTCAGGGGCTTGGCCAGGGTGCTATAGTGTGGGACGAACCTCCTATAGTACCCGGCGGTCCCCAAGAAGGACATCACCTGCTTTTTGGTCCTAGGAGTGGGCCAGGATGCGATGGCATCCTCTTTCCCCGGTTCTGGCTTCAGAACCCCCCCGCCTACCCGGTGACCCAGGTAGAGGACCTCACTCATGCCCAGCTGGCACTTTTCCGGCTTGATGGTCAAGCCTGCCCGGTGGATCCGACCGAGCACCTGCCGCAGGTGCTCTAGGTGATCCTCCCAAGTGGGACTGAAGACTGCAATTTCGTTCAAGTACGCAGCCGCGTACCCTTCAAGTCCCTCAAGCAGCGTATTGACCATCCGCTGAAAAGTGGCAGGGGCATTCTTCATGCCGAATGGCATCACTGTGGACTCGTACAGTCCAAAAGGGGTGATAAAGGCAGAGCGTTCCCTTGCCGCGGGGGTCAGAGGAATCTGCCAGTACCCCCGGCTCAGATCCATGATGGTCAGGTACGTAGCCCCGGCCATCCGATCGAGCAGGTCATCGATGCGTGGTATGGGGAACGCATCGGTGGCCGTTACAGCGTTGAGCCCCCGGTAGTCCACGCAGAACCGTGTAGTTCGGTCCTTCTTTGGAACGAGGACTACAGGCGAGGCCCACGCGCTGCTGGATGCCTGGATCACCCCCAGCTTCAGCATCTCGTCTATCTCTTGGCGCATGTTTCCCTGCACCTCGAAAGAGACCCGATATGCTGAACGCCGGATCGGCGGGTGATCGCCAGTGTCCACGTCGTGGACAGCCATCTCAGTCCTTCCGGGCAGGCTGCTGAACAGCCCCCGGAAGGGGTGCAGGGTGGTCCCCAGCTGGGACCGTTGGTCCTCCGTGAGCTGGTGGCCAACCCCCGCATCCTCGATGGACCCACCCGCCTTGGCTTGGGTGAGCAGATCCAGGAGGGTTTCTACCTCTCCTTCCTCGGGAAGGTTGCACACTGGGTGGGCAGTCGCTTCCCGCTCATGATGAGCCTTCATCATGTTCACGTGGAAGGCCTTCCTCCTTCCACGGGCGTGATCCAGGGTGACCAGATAGGTGACGGCATTGAGTTTCTGGTGCACGAAGTAGGGACCTTCCCAGGCTGCCTGAAGCTTGTTCTGTGGTACGGGGACCAGTACCCACACCTTTTGACCCACCTGGTAGGTCCTCTCACAAGCATTCTGGTCGTACCACCGCTTCTGGTCGGCCTGGGCCTGGGCCATATTGTCCTGTCCCGGTGGCGCACGACATACTCGATGACCGACACCTCGGGGGTGGCCAAATCCCCTTCCCATGCTTCCTTCACCAGAGCCAGGGGGCCCCGTACCCGTCGCCCGTACAGGAGCTCAAAGGGGGAGAACCCCGTTGAGGCCTGCGGAACCTCCCGGTAAGCAAATAGGAGGTGTGGGAGGTAACGCTCCCAGTCTCTCCCGTGGGAGTCGACCAACATCTTAAGCATCTGCTTTAAGGTGCCATTGAACCGCTCACACAGGCCATTAGTCTGTGGGTGATACGGGCTGGCCACCAGATGTTGCACCTGCATTTGCTTACAGAGGGACTCCATCAGCCGCGACATGAACTGGGTCCCTCGGTCGGTGAGCATTTCTTGGGGGAAACCCACTCTGGAGAAGATCTCCAGTAAGGCGGTAGCCACCTTGTCGGCCCGAATGGACGACAAAGCTACCGCTTCCGGGTACCGGGTGGCATAGTCCACTACCGTGAGTATGAAGCATTTCCCGGAGTGGCTGGGAGTGGACAGAGGTCCAATAAGATCCACAGCGACCCTCGAGAAAGGCTCTTCGATGATTGGCAGAGTTACCAGTGGGGCTTTGGGGCGCGGCCCCGCCTTCCCCACCCTCTGACAGGTGTCACACGAACGGCAGTAGGCACCCACCGCGGCTCCCATCCCAGGCCAGTAGAAATGCTGAGCTATCCTGGCCTTGGTTTTAGCGATCCCTAGGTGTCCGGCCATCGGAATCTCGTGTGCGATCCGCAACAATTCCGCCCTGAACGGATAGGGTACCACTAACTGTCGGTCCCTGGGCCACGCCTCCGGTGAACCCTGCTGGACCGTTACCCGGTACAGCCGTCCCTGGTCCCAGACCACACGCTCGCAGTCTGACTCCATGGGAGGCTGTGCCGCCTGTTCCTTGAGAGCTTTCAGGCTGTCGTCTGCTTCCAACGCAGCCTGAAATTCCTGACTTGATGTGGCCAGAATCGACGAAACTGCCACATCCTCCGTCAGCCCCTCCGGGCATGTCACCTGGCCGCTGTCTGACCCGGCAGACACTTGGTCAGAAGTGGGGAAGCCGTCGGACCTCTGCAAGGCTCCTTGGGCTCCGGCGCTCCCACTCCTGGTGACAGCGGCTATGACCGCTGTGACCGTGGGTAGTGCCTGCTTCCCCTCTGTTTCTGACCAAGCCGCCCGATCAGGCAGGCTTCCTAGGCCTTTGGACATCTCGGATGTGGGGAACTCCTGCCCTGGGGTCTTACCTGGCGGCTCCTCTCTTGGGACACCCCCACCTCCCATGGCCTGTTCCTCCCCCTGCAGTGGGCCTATACTCAGTAGCCTGGATACCCCTGGGAGCCCTACACTGCCGGTAGCTGCCCCCCTCTCCATCCCTGAGCTTCCCTCTACAGAATCCTGCCCGCCCCCTCCCTCACCGGAGGACAAGAGGTCACGGCACGCCGGCTGAGCACCTCTGCGGGCATCCCCACACTCCCCACCTGCTTTCACTAACCCTGTTTGTGTTGTGTCTGTGCAGGTGTTACCCTCAGGTTTCACTCCCTCCTCCTCAGCAGGACACACACTACATACAACATGGTTGGCATTAGCAGCAGACAAATCAATACACTCTTGGGGGGCCGAACTTGGGGGTTCAGAGGGTACATACTGCGATACTAGACGCCCCAAGTCGGTCCCTAATAAAACATTTGCGGGAATATTTGGCGTTACTCCCACCTCCCGCATCCCCCTTCCGGCACCCCAGTCCAAATACACCATGGCAACGGGAAGTGCCGGCTCCACGCCTCCAACCCCGGAGACGGAAAGAGTCTTTCCTGGTACCAAGTCCTGGGGGGACACCACCTCAGGCCGTACCAGTGTTCGTTCAGCGCCCGTGTCCCGCAGTCCCATGACCGCAGAACGGCCTATGGTGACGGGTTGGATGTTGTCCAGGGACCTACCACCACCCCCTCCCACACACAAAACATTGGGCGCTCTCTGGGACTGGGATGGGGTCTTTTGGCGCTGGGGACACTCAGCCCTAAAGTGTCCTGGTTTGTTGCATAGATGACAACGTCTTACGTCTGGTCCTTGCCTGGAGAGGGCAACAGGGGGATACACCCCTTGTGTTCTAGGGGCCGGGGAAACAGGGGCATGATTGGGCTTACCCCCTCTCCAGGTGCTGCTGGCAGACTTCTTCAGCTCAGGCGCCCTGTTATTGGCATACTCGTCTGCCAGGGCGGCTGTAGCAGAAGCCCCTGTTGGTTTTCGGTCACGGAGGAACTGTCGGAGGTCCTCTGGGCAGTTCCACAAGAACTGCTCCGTGACGAACAGTTCCTGGACCTCCTGGCGGGTAGTAAGCGCTAGACCCGAGGTCCAGTGCTCTGCGGCTCTCAACAGCGCCCGCATATGATCGGTCCAGGTGTCCTTGGGGCCACGCAGCAGGCTCCGGAACTTCTGGCAGTACGACTCGGGAGTGAGGTTGTACTGCCGGATCAGGGCCCGCTTGATGCAGTCGTAGTTCTGTACCTCCCCGGCAGGTAAGTCCCCCAAGGCATCCAGGGACTTACCCCTCAAACGGGGGGTCAGGTATCTGGCCCACTGATCCCGGGCCAGATGGTGCTGAAGACAGGTCCGTTCAAATGCCACCAGAAAGGAGTCCAGGTCCCCATCCTTCTCCAGTAGAGGGAAGTCCTCAGCTCGGACTTTGGACGACTTGGTCTCCTGATGGGTTGGTTGCTCTAGCGGAAGCCCCCGCTGGGCCAGGTCCAGTTGGTGCTGGCGCTCCGCAGCTCGCTCTGCACGCTCCGCAGCCTCCCGGCGCTCTGCAGCTTCACGCTCCGCAGCCTCCCGGCGCTCCGCAGCTTCGCGCTCCTCCTCCGCTGCCTTCTCTGATGCTGCCAGGAGGGTTTTGTAGACGGCATCGCCATGAGACTGGAGACTTGCCATAGCCGCTTGTAAAAGGGCTTGTGATCTGGACAGGCTGGGCTGGGTAGGTGGTGGGCAGCCCACTGCGGGACCGTATACTGGGGACTGGCTCCCTGAGGTGCCCGGGCTGGACTCCTCCTCGCCATGAGTAACAATGTCCTCCCCTCCTGCCACACGGACCGTAGCATTAGCCTCCTGCAGGGTCTTGCTCCTGGTGCCGTCTGCCATCTTGGTAACCGACACCGCTGCAACCCTGAGTTTGCACACACCTTGTTATACTTTTAGCCTGACCGTCTAACGTTGGGCTGACCTTAAGACTCCAGCAGTGGAAGTTACCACTGGCAGTCTTTAGTGCCTGGGAGTAGGGGTCCCACAACACTATTATTCTGCAATCCCACCGCTCTGCCACCAATGTGATGAAAGCCGGCCGGTGGGTGCAGCTCTCTGGCGCCCCCTTACCTCTCAGGTCAGTCAAGGTACTGCACCTAGAGAAAGTAGTGCCAGGTAGCTGCAACCAGCGCAGGGAACACGGTAGTGTGTTATCCCTTCAACGTCACTAAACCGTAACGTCACTACACAGCACAACTCGCTAGCGCCCTCTTAGCCTCAGGTCAGTCAAGGAACTGCACCTAGGATAAGCGGTCGCCAGGGAGACTGTCCTGTAACCTACTGGGTATCGGGGCCCTCTGTAGTGAGGGCGGTATATATATCTTCCTTGGCCGCGCCAGGAATATATATATCTGAACCTCCGACCGTCACTACCAGCCTTCCCCAATCCCCAGTTGGTATGCTGCCACCAGTCCCTATTTTAGATATACGCCCAGTCCGTGAATGGGCCTATATCGGGTCAGGAACCAACCCTGGGTAGCGTTTTGGCTTGAGCCGAGCTCACACGGACGTGCGTTCGTTATGCAGAATAAAAGGCAGGCCCACAATTACTTGAGGTAATTGATTATAATAATACACTAGATACACGATATACAACTAAATATACACAGGTATAAGGTCAGGCTAAACTATACAACAATGGAATACAACACACAGAATCACCACAGCATATCAGTTACCGGTTTCTTGATTTTCTTGTGACGCAGGGAGAGGATTCTGCGGTCGCAGGCACGGTTCTTT
The DNA here is from genome assembly GCF_046119375.1 of Phyllobates terribilis. NCBI lineage: Eukaryota > Metazoa > Chordata > Amphibia > Anura > Dendrobatidae > Phyllobates > Phyllobates terribilis. Next base: position 96,924,814 of record NW_027362773.1, on the reverse strand, counting down.
GTTACAGGCTGAGGCCTACCACCGCATGGTCAAACTGCTCCTCCCCTTGGTGGCCTCAGCTGGTGCTCAGATGTTCAGCACCCCACTCTTGGGTCAAGACTGACTTATCTCTTGTCTGTCCTGCTATCTTACCTGCCCCGTCCCGCCCACTGCTGGTGAGGTCAGCTGGCTCAGTCTCCACCCTCAGGTCTAACTTCGATCAGAAGCCCAAATTCTAAGGAACCCAATAACTTCTTCTGGGATGGTCTCATGATACCCCCAGGGGTTCCCATGGATTCGGGCCGCCGTAACCGACCTTTTGATATCAATTATGATACCATACGGTCCTCAGGAATGGCTCAGCGCTATATCTTGGCTTCCAGAGCACGTACAAACGTCTACCGCGGAGGCTTGTGTGCGCAATGGCTCCGGGACGCCGTGATATTTTTTTATTGGCCCATCCCACGCAACATGCGTGTACTTTTCATGTTTCTATATCTTATGCCTCCATGCTTGTGACAGACAAAGAAACTAGTCCTATGGGACAAATGGTCAGGTACAGATAGACGAAGCACCCCCCCCTGCTGGCTGTGTTTCCTCTCGAAGTCTTTGAAGCTCCTAGCATTCAAGTGTTAAGTAGGCCCCGGGGCTTCTTATCTTACAGGAGCCTGGATGGGGGGAAACTATCTAGTTGACGTTTTAACAGAAGGTCCCAAGGGTGGGGGCTGCTGAAGTGTGGCCATCCCTGGATATGATTTATCATTACCAAGATGGCGGCTACAGGTTCATCACATTCCCCTTCCTCAGTGTTCCCTCCCCCCACTCCAGCCAGGGACAGGGACTGTCGTGCCCATCTCAGGGGCATATTGGTCGCCCTGCCCCACGGCAATGTGGTGTAATGCATGCAGGTGTCGGGTCCTGATCCACACTCCATCCTTACCTGAGAGTGAGATATCACACCTCTGGGTGAGGTGCAATACGTCTGTAGCAACCGAGCCCTCAGGGTGCTACAGTTCCATTTATCTTCAGCCTAGGTGACGTATTGCGATACAGGGCCGTGATTTTGGCTATAAAAGGGTCCCCTAGACCCCTACCCCAAGCTTTTTAAGAGAATCATATATGGCGTGCCAGGAGACTCTATGGAATGCTTTCTCAGCATCCAACGAGAGTATCTAATTACAAATTTTTAACTGCATCTAGCCCAGGAAATACTTTGTGCCTAGTAGCAGTGTCTGCTAGTCAGCGGATTATCCCGGCTGTTAAGCAAGCTGCACCACCTGTAGTTTAGACACTTAATTTTTTCAAAGGAAATGCTTCGGGACCATGGGATACTTAGTGAAGAGCATCAGGAGGCACCCCAAGGCATAGGGGCTGGGACTGGCAGTAGGATGCCTTGCGGTGGACAGCCGAGCTCGATCCTTATAAAAGCTTTTTAACTGCAGCAGCTTTAGTGGACGCTACTGGAGCTGGAATTACCGCGGCTGCTGGCATGAGACTTGCCCTCCAATAGATCCTTGTAAATGGATTTAAAGTGTATTCATTCAAATTAGAGAGACAATTTAAATTAAAAAGCTTAGAGCTGCCTCCACCACAGGGGGGCTCGCTCGACCCACCAGCGGACAGGCACCAGTATTGGGAGAGGGGGGCTGGCCGTCAGGGTTCACCGCGGCTCTGGCACAAACCCGGCGACACGGAGGTGGCACGGGCAGGAGCGGACTGGCCGTGTCGGCTTCTCACTTTTTGGATTTTAGAAGGGCATGACATGCCTATATCTGTGTCTCCCCCTCCTTTTACTCCTCCACCTCTTTTATTTTCGCATGACTATATGTACTTGTCACTTTTCCATGTGTTAGTTATGTCTTCTGAGCAGTTTGTCAGCTTTTGGACACCTTTGAAGGTGTTTTCTATGTGTTTCTATGTGTTTTTGTTTGCCTGCCATTGGTTTTAACGGTGTTCGAAGGTGTTCGACGAACAGTTCGACGAACAGTTCGGCGAACACACGGGTGTTCGACGAACCGAACCGAACTCGAACACTACGGGGGTGGCTCAACACTAATATGGAGTTAGACAGTTATTATCATTAAGATATTCTACAATAGCATCTCTAAGAAATCCTTCAAACAATTTACCCACAACAGACGTTAAGCTGACTGGTCTATAGTTCCCAGGGTCACTTTTAGACCCCTTTTTGAATATTGGTACCACATTTGCTTGGCGCCAGTCTAGTGGGACAGTCCCTGTCCATAAAGAGTGCTTGAATATAAGATACAGCGGCCTGTCTATCACATTACTTAATTCTTTTAGTACCCGGGGGTGTATCTCATCTGGGCCTGGTGACTTGTCAATTTTGATATTATTTAGGCGTTTCTGAACTTCCTCCTGGGTTAGGTGGGTGATATTTAGGGGAGGGTTTACTTTATCACTCTGCATTTCCTCCGATAAATTGTTTTCTTTTGTGAAAACAGTGGAGAAGAAGCTTTTGAGCAGGTTTGCTTTACCCTCATCGCCCTCTATGATTTTACCCAGGTTATTTTTCAATGGGCCAACTCCATCAGTTTTAATCCTTTTACTGCTTATATAGTTAAAGAACAGTTTGGGATTCATTTTACTTTCCTTGGCAATTAGTCTCTCTGTCTCCTCTTTTGCTATTCTTATTTGTTTCTTACAGATTTTGTTTTTTTCCCTATAAGATATTAGCGCTTCCTCGCTGCCTTCTTGTTTAAGTTTACCGAAAGCCCTTTTTTTGTTTTTCATTGCCCTCTTGACTTCCTTATTTAGCCACATTGGCTTCCTCCTATTCCTAGCCCTTTTATTCCCATAAGGTATGTACCTTCTACAGTGACTATGTAGGACTGTTTTGAAAATTTCCCATTTTCTATCCGTGCTCCTATTACTAAAGATACTATCCCAGTCTATAAGGTGAAGGGCATCTCTTAGCTGAAGTTCAGTGTTTTTGTGACTCCCTTGCTGGGCACCCTACTGAAGCGCATGTGGAATTGTATAATGTTGTGGTCACTATTTCCCAGGTGCCCCCCGACCTGCACCTCAGTTATTCTGTCTGGCCTGTTAGTTAATATTAAGTCTAAAAGGGCCGTCCCTCTAGTTGGTTCCTGCACAAGTTGTGACAAATAATTGTCTTTGATAATTGACAGAAACCTGTTTCCTTTCTGAGATCTACAGCTTTCGGTTTCCCAGTCTATATTGGGGTAGTTGAAGTCCCCCATAATAATCACCTCGTTATTTTTTGCTACTTCATCTATTTGTCTCATTAATAGACTTTCCATGGCTTCTGCTATATTTGGTGGTTTATAACAGACTCCTATGATAATTTTATTATTGTTTTTTGCCCCATGTATCTCCACCCATAAGGACTCGACCTCCTCATTTCCCTCCCATACATCCTCCCGTATTGTAGGCTTTAGACACGTCTTTACATATAGACAGACTCCACCCCCTTTCCGATTTCTTCGATCCCTTCTAAACAGACTGTAACCCTGTAAGTTAACTGCCCAGTCATAGCTTTCATCTAACCATGTCTCGGTTATTCCCACTATGTCATAGTTACCTGTAGATATTTCGGCTTCCAGTTCATCCATCTTGTTTTTCAGGCTCCTGGCATTTGCTAGCACACAGTTTACACGATTTTGTTTTGTTCCAATCTTCTCCCTGTGGATTGTATTAGAAATTTTCTTACCTCCCTTCCAAGTATCTTGTCTTGGACCTTCTTTGTCGCACTTCATATCTTTCATTAGTATGTTCTCTGGTTGCATGTTCGGCGTTTTTCTTCCCATCCCCTCTTCTTCTAGTTTAACGCCCTCCTGATGAGTGTTGCGAGTCTCCTGGCGAATGTGTGTTTCCCGGGTTTGTTGAGGTGTAGTCCGTCTCTGGCAAGGAGTCCGTCATAGAGGTAATTCACACCGTGGTCCAGGAATCCAAATCCTTGTTGTCTGCACCATCGTCTCAGCCAGTTGTTCACATCAAGGATCCTGTTCCATCTCCTGACGCCATGCCCGTCTACTGGAAGGATAGAAGAAAAAACTACCTGCGCATCCAGTTCTTTTACTTTCTTCCCCAATGCTTCAAAGTCCTTGCAGATTGTCAGTAGGTCCTTCCTTGCCTTGTCATTGGTGCCAACATGTATCAGAAGAAATGGGTGGACATCCTTGGAACTGATGAGCTTCGGTATCCTATCGGTAACATCCTTGATCTTCGCACCTGGGAGGCAGCATACTTCTCTTGCGGTTATGTCCGGTCTGCAGATAGCTGCTTCTGTTCCACTCAGTAGTGAGTCTCCCACCACCACCACTCTTCTTCCCTTCTTGGCTGTCCTTTTTCTTGTCGCTTCTGGGTGTTTCTGGGTGCTCTTTTCTTCTTTGCTTGCTGGTAGTGCCTCATCCTTAGGTGTGCTATCTTCGTCCTCCTCAAGCCCTTGGAATCTGTTTCTCAGTTGTGTGGTTGGTGGTGTCTCCATGGTTTTCTTGCTTCTTTTGGTCACTTGCCTCCACTTGTCTGCCTCTGGAGGTTCTCTGACACTTCCTTCACTTTCCGTGACCAGTAGTGACGCTTCTGTTCTGTCCAGGAAGTCTTCATTTTCCTTGATGAGTTTTAATGTCGCAATTCTTTCTTCCAGTCCCCGCACCTTTTCTTCTAAAAGAGCCAGTAGTCTACACTTCTGGCAGGTGAAGTTGGTTTCATCTTCTGGTCGATCTGTTAACATGTAGCACATGTTGCAGCTCACCATGTAGGTTGTCACATCTGCCATGCTGCTCCTTGTCCCTGCTGACTTGATGTCTGTCTTCTTTCTTGTGATACCCTAGGATAAACAAATTGTTTGGCGATGCTTTCCAAGCAGCTGGTCCCGGCTGTACCCAAAGATCTTCTAGCTGAGGGAGGCTCTTCGCTTTTCCCAGAAGGCACCTGGAATATGCAAATTGTCCTCTTCAAGCTTCAATCCTTGGTTTGGCGATGCTTTCCAAGCAGCTGGTCCCGGCTGTACCCAACAATCTTCAAGCTGAGGGAGACTCTTCGCTTTTCCCAGAAGGCACCTAGAATATGCAAATTGTCCTCTTCAAGCTTCAATCCCTGGGTTTTATATGGGGGCCAGTATTCCGAATGGAGCGTTATATGGGGGCCAGTATTCTGTATGGAGCGTTATATGGGGGCTAGTATTCCGTATGGAGCGTTATATGGGAACCAGTATTCTGTATGGAGCGTTATATGGGGGCCAGTATTCTATATGGAGCATTTTATGGGGGCCAGTATTCCGTATGGAGCGTTATATGGGAACCAGTATTCTGTATGGAGCGTTATATGGGGGCCAGTATTCTGTATGGAGCGTTATATGGCAGCCAGTATACTGTGTGGAGCGTTATATGGGGGCCAGTATCCTGTATGGAGCGTTATATGGGGGCCAGTATTCTGTATGGAGAGTTATATGGGGACCAGTATCCTGTATGGAGCGTTATATGGGGGCCAGTATCCTGTATGGAGCGTTATATGGGGACCAGTATCCTGTATGGGGCATTTTATGGCGGCCAGTATACTGTGTGGAGCGATTCGCCGGTTTCTGAGCTATTGTGGAAATTACAATAGATATCGCTTATGTAATGTAAGAAGTCAAATCTTTGCATTGTACTATATCTATATTTCTCTGCGGTATCTGTGCATCATGAATCGTGGTACGTGTCAAAGGGGCCCACTGAAACTCTTTCGCCCAGGGCCCACAAAAACCTGGAGCCGGCCCTGCCCCCTAGAGAACTTCATTCTACGATTGCATGTACAATACATTCCTATATTGTAATATTGCAAGTTTTGTCAAATTACCATTCTCTAATGAAGCCCAGCCACATACGAACATACAGTCATGGCTGAAAGTGTTGACACCCTTGAAATTGTTCCAGAAAATGAATTATTTTTCCCAGAATATTATTGGAATTGCACGTTTTGTTATACACATGTTTATTTCCTTTGTGTGTATTGGAACAACACAAAAAAACAGGCAAAAAAAGACAAATTGGACAGAATTTCACACAAAACCCAAGAACGATGTGCTTTACCAAAAAGCTCTATCTTGGTCTCATTTGTCCACAAACTAACAAATAAAGTAGCACTCTGAAGCGCTATAGCATGCAAACAAGAAATATATGACATTTGAATTGCATTACTGCTCTAGAAAATAAGAAATATTAAGAATACTTAGCGCATAAATTGGCCAATTCATGTATACTCGGCAGCCACAATAAGGATTTTGTTGTTTCACACGTCGTGATTTTTCCGGTACTGGAAAAACCCGTACTGGATATATCCATGTCCATGTGTGGCACACGTGTGGCAACTATGTGCTGCCCTTGTGCCACATCAGGAGCACACGTACTGGCGCCTGGGAATCAGTGTACAGTTAGCGCTGTTCCCAAGTGCCAGGTGCTGAACGCTGCCCTCTTCATTGTCCCCTACTTGCATTGTGATCAGCACGAGCAAGGGACAATGTTGGGAGTAGTAGTAGTCTGCTCCCGCAGTGTCCATGTGTAAAAATAAGAATAAAATAAAATCCTTATACCCACCTGTCCAGAGATGTCACCCGCTGTAACCCTCTGACGGCTGACACTGGGGAGAAGGAGCGGGCCCCGGAGCTGAGCAGAGCTCACTGAGTGACAGAACACCGCTTCTGAGCTCAGCGCAGCTCCGGGGCCCACTTTCTGGAGCGGCTCATTCTTCCCGGCTCCTCAGCGTCAGCAGTCAGAGGATTACAACTGTACACTGATTCCCAGAGGCCGGTACGGGTCACACTGATGACACACGGATGTCATTCATGTGTGTTCAGCGTGGGACATTTTGAGGACCGTGCAGCGTATAAAAAACGGACATGTCTAGGTGTGGAGCACATGGACCCACGGTCCATGGAAACACACTGACGTGTGCAGACCCATAGATTTGAATGGGTCTACGTGTGTCAGTGTCTCCAGTACGTGTGGAAACTGTCACCACACGTCTTGAACACACTGACGTGTGAAAGAACCCTTAGGCTGAAGCCTACATGTATATGGGAAGGTAAGATCCTGCTATAACTAAAACTGCCTGAGGCTTAGGGTTGGAGTGCTGTTGGTGACGCAGTTTAGCTCAAGCTCACAAAGTAATGCAGCCTTGGGAATACTTAATTTAATTTTCTTTGACCAGGGGACACTGCTTAGAAAACTTGAAAAATGTTGGCTTATACAACGGAAAGAAATTTGTAGAAAAAAAAAATAAAAAAATTTTGTTTTCACTGTTTCTGTTCTTGTTTGTACTATACTTACAGATGACGTTTTTTTTATCCAGAGCTGTTCTTCCTCCAAGTGATGGAAAGCTGCAGTCATAGACAACATTCCAGTGACCTCAAAATAGCTATGGTCATCAAACTACACACAACTAGTCATAGATGCTTTCAGATTCTCCTTTTCATTTCAGTCTATGTGTCTGCTAATCTTTTGTACACTACGTCTGTAAGGGCACAATCTGCCTTCTCTGCCTACTTGGAACGAAACATTCATACACTGCGATCAGAACACACAAGTAACAGCCCATGTTTGGAAAAACTTAAAATTTGTCAGTGCTCCTGCTCCTGGTTTTGTTATATGAGGAAGGGAGAAAATATCGCAGGGAGAACAGAAAAAAAACAGGCTGTTGGAAAGGATGAAAGCACATGAAAAGGAAAGAAGTTCAACATAAAATCTGGATGATCATAGAATCATAGAATCATAGAATCATAGAATGGTAGAGTTGGAAGGGACCTCCTGGGTCATCTGGTCCAACCCCCTGCTCAAAGCAGGATTCACTAGATCATCTCAGACAGATGTCTGTCCAGCCTCTGTTTGAAGACGTCCATTGAAGGGGAACTCACCACCTCTCGTGGCAGCCTGTTCCACTCATTAATCACTCTAACTGTCAAAAAGTTTTTTCTAATATCTAATCTGTGTCTCCTCCCATTTAGTTTCATCCCATTGCTTCTAGTCTTTCCTTGTGCAAATGAGAATAAAGATGATCCTTCTACAATGTGACAGCCCTTGACATATTTGTAGACAGCTATTAAGTCTCCTCTCAGTCTTCTTTTTTGCAAGCTAAACATTCCCAAATCCTGCAACCGTTCCTCATAGGACATGGTTTGCAGACCAGTCACCATTCTGGTCGCTCTTCTCTGAACTTGCTCCAGTTTGTCTATGTCTTTTTTAAAATGTGGTGCCCAAAACTGTACACAGTATTCCAGATGAGGTCTGACCAAAGAGGAGTAAAGACCAATAATGACTTCACGTGATCTAGACTGTATGCTTCTGTTAATACATCCCAGAATTGTATTTGCCTTTTTTGCTGCTGCATCACACTGTTGACTCATGTTCAGTCTATGATCTATTAGTATACCTAAGTCTTTTTCACATGTACTGTTGCTTAGCTCTATTCCTCCCATTCTGTATATGCTTTTTTCATTTTTATTGCCCAGATGTAGTACTTTGCATTTTTCCCTGTTAAAAACCATTCTGTTGGTTGCTGCCCACTGCTCCAGTTTATTTAGGTCTTTTTGAATCCTCTCTCTCTCTTCTCTAGTATTAGCTATCCCTCTTAGCTTTGTATCATCAGCAAATTTAATCAGTTTACCCTCAATTCCTTCATCTAAATCATTGATAAAGATGTTGAACAATACAGGTCCCAGGACGGAGCCCTGTGGTACCCCACTTGAGACATTCATCCAGCTGGATGTGAAGCCATTTACAACCACCCTTTGAGTCCGATCACTAAGCCAGTTATGAATCCACCTAACAGTTGCCTGGTCCATTGCATACTTGGTCATTTTTTCAATAAGGATGGTGTGAGATACTTTGTCAAATGCTTTGCTGAAGTCAAGATATACTATATCTACAGCATTTCCCTGATCCACCCAGTCAGTGATTCTGTCATAGAAGGAAATTAAGTTAGTCTGACATGACTTGTTAGTTACAAACCCATGCTGACTCTGGTTAATCACTTCATTCTTATCCATGTACTTACATACATGTTGTTTAATAATTTGTTCAAAGATCTTTCCTGGTATAGAAGTCAGACTCACCGGCCTATAGTTCCCTGGGTCCACCTTCTTCCCCTTTTTGAAGATAGGAACAACATTTGCTCTTCTCCAGTCTTCTGGGACTTCTCCTGTTCTCCAAGAATTTTCAAAGATTATGGAGAGTGGTTCTAAAATTTCTTCTACGATCTCCTTCAGTACTCTGGGGTGTAATTCATCTGGACCTGGAGACTTGAACTCATTTATGTTAGCTAAATATTCCCTCACAATCTTTCTGTTTACAGATAACTTGGATTCCTCTATTCCTTTAAAAGGACAGTGAAGATCAGTTGATGTTACATTTTCTTTCTGAGAGAAAACAGATGCAAAATAGGAATTAAAAAGTTCGGCCTTCTCAACATCCTCTCTTACCATTTCTCCATTTTCATCCTGTAAAAATCCTATAGCATCTTTGACTTTTCTTTTACTTTTGACATACCCCCAAAATCCTTTTTTATTGCTTTTGACATCTCTTGCAAGCCTTAATTCATTGTCAGCTTTAGCTAATCTGATACGTGCCCTACAGGATCTGCAGACTGCATTATAATCTTCTTTAGATATGCCTCCCTCTTTCCATTTAATAAACATTTCTTTCTTTCTTTTTAGCATGTGTTTAAGTTCTGTGTTCATCCATCCTGGTTTCCTTAAATGCTTCCCATTCTTCCTACTTTTCGGGATTGTTAACGATTGTGCTTTGAGAATCTCATTTTTAAAAATTTCCCATCCTTCCTGGACATTTTTGTCCTTAAGGACATCCAGCCATTGGATCCCTCCTATTCTCTTTCTGAGTCTCTTAAAATCTGCCTTTCTAAAATCTAACCTTGAAGTTTGAGTCTTCACATGTCTTCCTCCTCTAGTTATCCAAAATTCTATAATAGCATGATCGCTGCCTCCTAGGGTCCCAGCCACCTTTACCTCCTCAACCATTTCCTCCCTGTTTATAAGGATTAGATCCAAAGTAGCAGATCCCCTTGTTTTCTCCCCTACCTTTTGGAAGATAAAGTTGTCAGCAAGAGAGGATAAGAATTTGCTTGACCTGTTAGTTTTACTTGAGAGAGATTCCCAACAAATGTCTGGATAGTTGAAATCTCCCATGACCACTACGTCATATTTTTTGGAGAACTTGGTCATTTGATACATAAAGAGTTCATCCATATCTTCAGCTTGCCCAGGTGGCCTGTAGTAAATGCCTACAATGGTGTCCTTTCCGTTGTTCTCTCCTTGTATTCTTACCCAAACAGTTTCCACAGAACTCCCAGTCTCTGAAGCTTCAATCTCTGTGCAGATATACGCTTTTCTAACACATGATATATGAGCTTATGAAGACAGTAGCACCCTGGATACATATAAAAGCTCCTTTCCAGCCTATATTACTGTGAGGGACGCTCCCAAAATAGAAAAATTTGAAACTCGGATCAGTCTACAAACTGGGGCACACTATGCGTCTGGAGGAAAGGAGGTTCCTGCACCAGCATAGAAGGGGATTCTTTACGGTCAGAGCCGTGAGACTCTGGAACTCTCTGGGAGAGGAAGTGGTGATGTCCAACTCACTTAATGAGTTCAAGAGAGGCCTGGACGCCTTTCTTGAGAACAATAAAATTACATCTTATGCTTAGTTAATTAATCCAGGGATTTAATCTGACTGCCAGATTGGAGTTGGGAAGTGAATTTTTCCTCAATGATGTAAATTGGCCTATACCGCATGGTTTTTTGTTGCCTTCCCCTGGATCAACGCTGCGGAATAGCTGCAGTGCACAAGAAATAGGCTGAACTGGATGGACGCTTGTCTTTTTTCGGCCTTATAAACTATGTAACTATGTAACTATGTAAACTGCTGATCTGGTAGTTCATAAATGAAAGTCTGGAGACAGAATACTAATCCTAGTAACGTACCATCAAAGGAAAACCTGCAAAATTATGCAGCACTAAGAAAGTAGAAGATATATTACTTTACAACTAGAAAGTCTAGAAAGTTGGTAAAAAATGATACAGGCTGTAGGGGCAAAAATAGTTTCACTCAACTTTTTCAGAAACAGATGAAACTAAGAAACGACCAAACAGAACATGGAACAACTTAACCTGTTTTAAGGCATGTTCACACGTGGCATTTTTGCAGCATTTTTTTGTGGTGGAAAAGAAACTGTGTTTAACAGTACCAGCAAAATCAATGAGATTTTCAGAAATCTCGCGCACACGCTTTTTTTGCCCCCCCGACTCAATTTGCACACTGCAGCGTCTTTGAAAATTTGCTGCATGTCAATTCTTTCAGAGTTTAACTATTGAAAGTAAGGAGAAGCTGAAAAAAACGCAGCATAACATTTGCAATATGTTTTTGTAGCGTTTTTTGGTAAATAAAACTAACTTTATTAACATGTACTGTAGACAAATCACACAGGTTTTGATGTTGCATATTTTCTGCACACATTAATGGGGTTCACCGGTCCAAATCGATAAGTCTGCAGTTGCTTTGTGTGACTGCAGACTTATGACTCCCCCCAGAGCATGCCCTGTGCGCTGCGAGGATTCGCCGTTTTCAGAACCTGGGCCGGAGGCTATGTATGAGTTAAACATACTCCCGGCCAGGAGGCGCAGCCTCGCTTCCATACATTTGGAAGCCATGCCCATTGGACTGCCACGCCCATTTAGCAGGGTGTGGCCTTCCTCCATACAAGTGTATGGAGCGAGGCCACGCCAATTGGACGTCTTCTGCCCGGGAGTATGTATAACTCATACATACCCTCCAGTCCCGGCTCAGAAACCGGCGAACCCCCGCAGCGCACAATGTGTGTGCTGGGGGGATTCATAAGTCTGCAGTCACACAGCGTGACTGCAGACCTATCGATTTGGACTGGACAATCCCTTTAAGTAAAATATGTTGCTTGAATTTTTTCAAAAATACGCAGCGTGAAGAAAACTCACCAGAAGCTCATCGTGGGAACATAGGCTCATTCACCTGAAAAACGCAGCAAATAGCTGTATTTTATGGGCAAAGTTTTTACTGCCCAGAGTGAAGGTTTTGGCTGCAGAAAAAAAAACATTCTGCAAAAAAACACCACATGTGAACATACCCTTAGGGGGTAAATAGCCCTTTAATGACCTTGTGATTTGCTCTGACCTGACACTAGCAGTAATGGACGTAATTAGATTGTGAGCTCATTTGCCCAGTAAAGTCTTTCCTAACTGCCCCGTAACTAGATCCATAGTGCGTTACTATATACTAGCCTATAATCATGGCTTTGACCTGCCGAGTACATTGAGCAAATGGGGAAGGAGAAGCAGAAATTGAATTAGTTCAGCAATCTCTGTAGTAAAGACTCTGACAACTACAACAACACAAACTTCTGCACAGATGTCACAAACAAGAACTTCAGCAACATACACAAACAAAAAGAAAAAAATCTTGTGTAGCTGTCAGGCCAACAATTCTGTGGCATATATGGATCCAGCGCAGAGCGTGCTGTATTGGGCATGAATTAGGAGCAGGGTCTAAATGACTTTGAGATTAGCTGGAACAGATGGAGAGGTCACAGTTGAACAACTTTACACAGGCACATAAAGGCAGCGCTGAAGTTGAGTTCATTGCCTCCGACAGATACTGTCAATCAAACGGGGACATTTTCAGTTAACCAGCAGTCTCTTGTTTGCAAAGAATACCCCCCTCCCCTCCTCGCTGCATTGTGAAGCATTGACTGGAGTTTATCTGTTATATGTCAAGCAGAAACGATACTCTTAGTTAGCCGAGCGCCCAACGAGACAATTGGCGCTGAATTATTGTCTTTCTGTATGTTAATATCTTATTAACACTTAGGAAGTGGGGGAAGAGTCTTCTATACAAAACTCGCTTTTTGCAAAAAAAAAAAAAATCAAATCTGGGCCGACGGCTCCATAGAAATCATCAGGTCACCAGGCACATTCAGTTAAGCCAACTTTTGGGGGAAAATGGACTAATTTGCACCAATGAAAAAAACAAAAACTATGTTTACAAATTTCTATTTAGTGATGCATTGGGGGGGGCAAAGGTTTTTGAAAATGGCCCCAATTGTTTCCCCAAATTAGGCTTTTATAGTGGGACCCTACCAGGCATATGCTCAGACTTATTAAAAAGAAACTCAAGGAGGTTAAATTAAAGAGGTTTTCTCAAATTAGGCTTTATGTTGAATTTGGGGGAAAAGAGATTTTTTGCTGGGATTTCCTATAATTCTGAGAACGGGAATGCTTAACAATGTGAGCACATATGCAAGGTCACTTTTAATTGAAAATGTATAGGGGTTAAAAGGTATGCATATGATCATACATGTTGTTCCTTCAGCACTTTTTTTGTTTTTTTTAAAAGAAAAAATAAATATTGTTCAAAAATTTAAAAAAAAAAAATAATTATTACAGACTGGCCACATGGGAAAACACCACAATACTGATGCTTGAGATTGAAGTTTAGTTAGTTTTGATGCAGATTTTATTGAAGTCATTATTGCGTTTTTTTTCTTCTATTTGGATGAATGTCTGATATTGGCTGAGAAATTTTCTTTAAAATATACTAAGCTTATTCAAGCCTTATGATTTTTCTAAAATGCAACACTTAGGTCAGCTCTGCAGTTTCTAGAATGTTTGTTCTTCTTAATGGCGGGTGATTAGGTTTGTATGACTATCAATGGGCGGTCTCTGAGGGCGAACACGCTTTGCAGAATTCGATACATAGAGCCTATAAAGTGTCCATATGTCCTAAATGACTTGTAGTTATAAATTTAACAAATTAAAAAAAATGCCAAAAATGCATGGTGATGATGATGCAATCAAGGTATACCAAAAATAAAGTTTTGCCTCTTGTTACTTTTGCTGGACTGTAGCCAGAAAATAAATGGTTCTCAGGTATATTCACAGATTGACATCTTTCTGGACATGCTCTTGCTGACACGTCATGTCATTATATTAATCTAGGTCTATTCCATTACATACAAGTGCATCTCACTAAATTAGAATATCATCAAAAAGTTAATTTATTTCAGTTCTTCAATACAAAAAGTGAAACTCCTATATTATATAGAGTCATTACAAACAGAGTGATCTATTTCAGGTGTTTATTTCTGTTAATGTTGATGATTATGGCTTACAGCCAATGAAAACACAAAAGTCATTATCTCAGTAAATTAAAATAATTAACAAAAACACCTGCAAAGGCTTCCTAAGTGTTTATAAAGGTCCCTTAGTCTGTTTCAGTAGGCTCCACAATCATGGGGAAGACTGCTGACATGACAGATGTCCAGAAGGCAGTCATTGACATACTCCACAAGGTCCCAGAGTTCCAATTTTCATTTGGAAATCCAGGTCCCAGAGTCTGGAGGAAGAGTGGAGAGGCCACAATCCAAGCTGCTGGAGGTCTATTGTGAAGTTTCCACAATCAGTGATGGTTTGGGGGGCCATGTCATCTGCTGGTGTAGGTCCACTGTGTTTTATCAAGACCAAAGTCAGCGCAGCCGTCTACCAGGACATTTTAGAGCACTTCATGCTTCCCTCTGCCGACAAGCTTTTTGGAGATGGAAATGTCATTCTCCAGCAGGACTTGGCCCCTGTCCACACGGCCAAAAGTACCAATACCTGGTTTACACACAACAGTATCACTGTGCTTGATTGGCAGCAAACTCGCCTGACCTTAACCCCATAGAGAATTTATTATAGAGAATCTATGGGGTATTGTCAAGAGGAAGATGAGAGACCCCAGACACAACAATGCAGACGAGCTGAAGGCTGCTATCAAAGCAACCTGGGCTTCCATAACACCTCAGCAGTGCCACAGGCTGATCGCCTCCATGCCACATTGCCACATTGCTGCCAAATTTAACAGTAGGGGGAGGAGAATTGGTCGGGAATAGTTTACCTAAGACATTGGCAGAGCATTGAGTTTGTAGGACACTGTTTACTTTCACACTTTGGTTGGGCCTAGAGTTGATCAGATATTGTTCAATCTCACACCTTGGTCATCCAATGTTTACTTTACACATATCACTAATTTAATTAAACTGTACTAATCCTAACTGCCATTCTCAAGTGAGGAGAAAAAGACATTATGGTTTAAACTTGGGAATAATCACAAAAATAAATGGATTTCACATCCGGTTTGTACCTGCTTTTTTTTTCACTATACCTGATACCTGCGCTTTTTCTCTTACTCATTGCTTTCTATAGGTGAAAAAAAATTCTGAAAGAAGTGAAATGCTGCAGTTTTCCAATTCAGTCAGAATAAAAAAAAACAATGTGTGTGCATGAGATTTCTGGAATCTCATAGCTTTTGCTGGTGCTGTAAAACGCAGCTTTTAATTTGCATACAAAAAAATGCAGCAAAAACGCAACATGTGAACATAGCCTTAGACTTCATTTTACAGAACTTTTCGCTACTAGACCCTATACCCCCCACATGGGCATGTTTTATAACGCAACACGGATCTCTTGAATTTTATACAAGGTCGGCAAGTCATCAATGGGTTATTCCTTCAAACATACAACAATAGTCCCTTAGGATAAAAGAAGAGGTCTCCTTTTAAATTCAGGATCTGACCAAGTATCAGCATATGCGGATTACTCATGTGTTTAGGACGAAGCCTAAGGAAAAGTTCTTTAGTCCCCGGCACAAAGTCACAAAGATCTGACTTCACCTGCGGGTGGGGGGTGAGAATTCCAGAGAGGGATAGTCCCTCCCGGCCCATCTCTTGCTGCGGCTGTCAATCTTCTCATCAGAAACCGGGCAGCATTCAGCAGCTTCCTCTGCCTTGACTGCAAGCTGTTCACATCTCCGGAAAATCCAATGGGAGAAAGAAAAAAAAAAAAGTTTATGGAGGCGAGTAGGAGTTTATTCAACAATGTCTGAGGCCTTTCACAATCCCGAGTCAGGCCCTATAAGGGGGCAATGAAGCATAGGCTGGGAATTATCTCTGTTGGATGCCTACCTGTGACAGCCCCTCAAGAACGGCTAAGAGCCTCATTCAATAAACTAGGAACAATGCCTTAAGGGAGTCTATCATTCTGTATAGTGTTATCTTTAGCACTGAATAAAACAGAACTCCTCTCTTTCTGCCCCGTAGTCAGCACTATTTTAGGACCTAGTGGCACTTTTCAACCCTCTTTCAGCGCTTTTCAACAGGTTCACAAGGGCACGAAGAGCAGTATATAAAAAAAGCATAATAACCCCGGAGTTGAGAGCAGGAAAGAGCTGATGAAGTGAGCAGCCAAGCCTGAGCAACTAGAATAGATGAAAGTTCAGACGAAAAAAACAAAAACATCACAAACGCGGCTGCTGTTCTCTTTAAATGGAGACGGAGATGGAAAAAAAAAAACAACTTAAAGAAAAAATAAAAATTAGAAATCTGAGAGAATTGAAAGTGTTAAAGTTTTTAAGGGATGAAAAGTTTTAAAAGTAATTTTGCCTCAATTTTTTTTTCCTTTTTAAGAGTCAATAATTCCATCTCTATTGTGGTTTCCCTGAAGAGGTCCGTTCGACCTAGAAACGCGTTGAGAATAAACGACTATATATTTATATAGTCTGTCAATGGGAAAGTCTGTCTTCGGTGAATACAGATTTTAGCTCACAATTGAAAATTTTGATAATGACTGATCAATTTTGACAAAGAAGGAAGCAGATTTCTCTGATAAGATATATTACAAAGTTGCTTATTTACATGTGTACTATTGATTTATGAAATAAAAATTAAAATGACGGTTACTCTCTAAGTAATAGAGATTCTACTTAATTCTAACCAATATGGCGGCCACTTTAGCTCCCACAGGATTGCCATCTGTCTTCCTACCATACTGCCTAATTGGTAATGCAGTGTGATAGCATTATAGCCTTAAAGGGGTTGTCCCAGGGGCATAAATATAAATTATGGGGCCCCACAGCAGAAGTCCTAATTGCCCCCACCCCCTAAAATAAAAAATTGTCGAGGCCATAGAAGAGCAGATCTCACAATTTTCCAGCCTTTACATAGTCATTTTCCTCCTGTTGAAGTCCTAGATCCCTCTTTAATTGCCCTCATAAATTATGATACCCCCAAACACAGTATGATACCCCATGGTGAATTCCACCACATGCACAGTATAATGACCTTACTGTACTCCACCTCAACTTCCAAGGCAAAGTATGGTGACCGCAACACAGTATGATCCAACACCTGTAACTTCCACACAGCCTCCATGCAGTATAATGGGCCTACATACAGTATAATGGCCCCAACCTCTCCACAGTGTAGGATGGCCAGCACTAGCCCTCCAAACAGTATAATGGGCCCCACACAGCCCTCCACACAGTATGATGGACCCCCACACGAACCTTCACACTGTATAATTGCTTGCATACAGTATAATAGCCCTCCACATAGCCCTTCAAATATTATAATGGCCCCACATAGACTTCCATATAGTATAATGGGCCCCATATAGTATAATGGGCCCCATATAGTCCTCCATATAGTATAATGCACTCCCAATGGTCCTCCATAGAATATAATGCACTCCCCATGATCCTCCATAGAATATAATGCACTCCTCATAGTCCTCCATACCATAATGCACTCCCATGGTCCTGTATACAATATAATGCACCCTCCATGGTCATCCATACAATATAATGCACTCTCCATGGTCCTCTATACAATATAATGCACCCCCCATGGTCCTCCATAGAATATACAATATTCCATAGAAATACAATACCTCACCCCTCCTCGGTCCACTCAATGCTCTGGTCTCCTGAGCATGTGGCGTGAAGCGCCGCACATCTCAGTACAGCGGGTGCGCAGTAATGATGTCTACTGAAGCAATATTCATAAAGCACAGTATATATGACCAGGTTGAGAACATAACTAAAAAAAATATTTTATAATGTTCTCCCCATTTCTATTAAGTCAAGCCAATAAGAAAGGCGGAGTACTCCTAAAATGACTAAGAAACTACAAGAAATGGAGTAACCATAAACCACCAAAGGGTAGAAAATGGTAACAGAACTTTATTGTGAAAAAAACACATAAAAATACATGTAAACACAGTAGAGATAATTGAGCTCTATATAGAATGAGGAGGAGACACGGTAATGTATAGGACATGGGGGCAAAGCTGATACGGTACCAAGAGGGAATATCAAAGAAGTGTAAGTATATTAAAACATCCAATTCAATTAAGCAGCAGATCAAAAACCCCCAACCCATGGTCAAATCCATAAAAAAGTGCAATGTGCAACATATACAAGACTATTACTCACCCATAATGGTCCAAAGCCGTGGATACTTCTCTCACTACAGCCCCTGACATGCATTTCGCGTACCTGCTTTATCAAAAGGGGCGTAATGACGTCATCATGCCCGCTGCTCTGACACGTCAGACGCCGAGATAGAATTATGGGGGTGGAAGCGTCTTTTGACGCTCCCTCCTCCATCATCATTGCTCGCGCTGACCAGAGAGGGGGAACCAGTGTTGGCGCTGACACCGGGCCCCCCGGCTCACGGGTCCCATAGCAGTCGCATGGCCTGTCGTCATTGGTGTGTTGTACAGGGACCTGGTCTGATCATACCACAGCTCCTGGGCAGGGGGAGAAGCAAAAGAGTATACAGACATTACAGCAGGGGATCACAGCTGATTCTTTGAGGTAAAACATTGCTTAAAAACAGGCAGGGAAATGTTTTACCTCACAAAAGGAATCAGCTGTGATCCCGTGCTGTGCTGTCTGTATACTCTTTTGCTTCCCCCTCTGCCCAGGAGATGTGGGAGGATCAGGCCATGTTCCTGTACGGTCAGACACAGCCATTACACAGTACACAGCAGGGGTGCATGTACAAGATTATCTCTGCACAGGAACATTTTATTTAAACACATCCAATTGTGGAAATTATTATTATTTCAATATCTATTGATTAAGATGTTGATCAAAATTAACTTTGTTCGTAGTAAAAACACTTTAAGGAGCCCGGTAGGTAAGTGCCCCATGGTGAATTAAAAAACAAAAATAAAAGTTCTCCATGATGATGCTACCTTTAGCGAGATAAAGGGAGTGTTACCCCCAAAATGCCTTTTAGACTAACTTTACAGTGATATAGGGGACTTCACCCCCTATAACAATCATACTAGCACTGTACCTGTTGCTGGTACAATGCTTGTGAAAATAACTTTTAATCCATATGCAAATGAGGGGACTTTGGTGCACCCATGACGTGGCCATGAACTGGGTGCACTGTTAGTTCTTCCCAATTTGCATCTGGTCTTGGACAGCACATGCTCCTAGAGCGAATACTGCACCTTATGCGCGCATGCGCACCGATACTGGCTGTGCCGGCAGCACGCGCACAGAGTGTACCTGGGTGTGTTCTCCTACCTGGCTCTCTGCGGACGCCGCTCTTTACACTGCCAGGTGTACGAACGGCATCAGTAGAGAAGAACCAGGGAGGAGAATGCGCTCAGACACTGTGCGCACGCACAGCCGACACAGTCAGTATCAGTGCGCATGCGCAACACACAGAGCAGCGTTCGCTCTAGGAGGGAGCGCTGTCCATCACAAGCTTGGACAATCTCCAAAAATGCAAATCAATGTGGTGGGGACTTTATTTAGTCCAAATGTGACATTTCAGTCCAGGCAACTAGAACTATTTTCAAGTGTCTGAACAACAGTCCTACTAGTCTGGACTGAAATGTTGCATTTAGGTTAAAGTCCTCACTACACTGATTTTTTAGAGTGTTGCTTTTTTTTCTGGGACCAACTATCTGAATATTTAGCTGACATCTATTGATGCGATATTGAGCTTATTATTTAGTCATTGCTTTCCTAAGTAGTTTTCTGTCCGTGGAGGAGGACTAGTGTTATATCTTATTGTGTCTACAGAAGATTATATATTGATTTATTAAAAATATATTTGCTGATCACTGAGTCACACTTGTCTTTCTATTGTCCACTCCTTTATAAGCAGCCACTGATTAGCTGCAGGTCTACTGATGTAGACGAGTTTGTTTTTTCCCCCCTCCATTAATAATATATTAACGGGATTATTCCCATCTTCTATACTCCGATGGTGCTCATAAAAACAAACAATTTTGCAATTTACTGCTTATTAAAATTTTTCGCCATTCTTGAGCTATTAACATTTTTTTATTTTATTTTTTTTTACAGCTCATTGCCTTGGAAATCGACCAGCGCTGCTCAACAGCAGTGTAGTGCTTACAAGCTCTCTTTCTATCGAGCTTGTAAGCACTCTTTTGAAGCTGTCTGGGATTGTGTGAGTGTGCTTTTACCTCCTAATCCCACCCAGCTTCAGCGCAGTGCTCACGAGCTAGACAGCAGCGGTGGTCGGTCTCCTTGGCAACGAGCTGTAAACAAAATAAAAAAGTGATAATATCTCAAGAACGACTGAGAATTTTAAAAAGCAGTAAATTACAAAAGTGCTCGTTTTTCGACAATATCCATTTAAGAAGATGGGAATGACCCTTTAAATCTGAATATCTATCCCATGTCAATGAATACTTGCTAAATAGATAGATATTTAAATTTCTAATATAGAAAATACAGGAATAATAGTTTTATGCAAATCAGATATCAGGATAACATAGCATTAAATTGCAGACCACTTGGATATACGCCCCTCGCTGTCAGAGGAGACCCGTTTAGTAACAAGTTAAATGGCAGCCCTCCAGAATTCAGCCTGTGGGAAAGCGGAAGCCATGACTTATGTGAACATATGGTTAGTGAATTGAAGTTAAAATATCTGCAGCCTGTTGCATCTGGTGCCATTTTAGTTTGTCGGAGATGCCACACAAGGCTGTGACTAAAGGAGAAGAAATGGTGAAAAATACAGTTATTACACACTCAAGAGGCAGTTTTGCGGCTCATTAGCCAGTGGACTCCGTGACTAATTAGGTTTTGTCGCTCTTGCTCGGTCATTATGCCTTAATTTTTTGCACATTTATTCACCCGTCACTTGAAGAAAAAAAAAAAAATGAAGGACAAGGGATAGCTTTCTTGGGGGCTGTCTGCTCTGAATAACCGTGGGCTTAAAAAGGGAAAAAGAAAATCAAAACAAAAACAAGCCAAAAAGAGCAAAAACTACAAACAAACAACCAAAGACTAAAAAAAAAAGAGCTGAAAACTGATTAAATGATCATTTCATAACAATGGAACAAAGAAGGGTTAGTGGATTAAAGAGGTTCTTCTCTCCAACTTTCCAAAGACCTTATTGACTAGTCGAAGACACAATTCACTGGAGAAGATCATTAACTTTGAAGTCAGTCATCCAACGATAATGTCTGTTCCTTTGCTCTCTTTGTTGCAGATCTGGCCTTAGCAACCTCCGACTTGGAAAAGAGAAATTAAATAGGGAAAATGCATAGTAAAATAGAGGCCTTCGATGCTTTATCGGCCATAGTATAAGGTTCATTTTTTTTTTACTAACAGCAGAGAAAATTGGGGACATGGTGCAGAACCACAGCAGAAGCACAGTAGGTCTAGGGTCGGACCTATGCTACTGAAAAGGCTCATAGTGTGAGGGGACGCATTGGTGTCAATCAGAATTCTGGCCTCTACAAAAGGCTGTAATTGGCGTTCGTCCCACCAAGCCAGCAAGCCTAACAGGCTCCCGGGCTCAAGATTTAACAAGTAAACAATTTATCAGGGTTAGATCCCCTACAGTCACCTCCATCGCACACTTCATTCATGACCCCCTACAATTCTTCCTGCTTGCACCCCCACATACAAGATTCCCTGTTCATCATTCAGTCAGACCTCATGTCGCACTTTCAACAATTAAGCCGTGGAATTAACTCAGGTCAACGCAAGATGGAAGGAATTAGAAGAAATTCCAAATGGAAACATTTCAAAAAAGTAGTTTTAATGATCAATGGTGGAAGTGAGGGGTCAAGAAGTAAGAATTTTGGGGCGTTTCTATGAATTTCATTAGTTGGTGTATTAAGACCTTAAAACACAAGTCAATATGGAAATTTTTGAAATGCTAAGATACATTTGAGATATAGATATCTTGACCCCCCAAAAAATAAGGCAAGGGGCAAAAATTAAGATTCATTATCTGGCAATATCCGTGGGAGCACAAGTTTATATGGATCACAATGTAGATTCTTGCTCGCAACTCCAGAGAAATTTTTGATTAGAAAAGAATGAAAAATTACGAAAAATGAATAATCAATTCAAAGATTGATTTTTAGTGATCAAACATAAGAAAAAAAAATTAAAATTACATAAGGTCAAAAATTAAGATTCGTTATCTGGCAATGATACAACATGTCTCTGTGGGAGCACAACTTTATATGGCTCAAGATCACAATGTAAATTGTTACCAAACACATGATTCATATCCACAACTCCAGAGAAATGATTGATTTTTTGCAATTTTTTTTTTTTTTTTGTTATCAATTCAAAGATTTGGATTTTTAGAGATCAAACACAAGAAAAACAATAAATCAAATTCATTTTTTTTTGCAATTTTTATATATCTGTGTAAATTAGTCAAGGGAACAAGTTTTGAGAAAGAATGTTTGACTATTTTAAATTGAGTTTATATACCTTGTTAAAATGTAGATTTGGGTGTGAAGGATTTTAATAGAATTTATACAAGTAGAGAAAAACTGAAAAAAAAAAAAATAAATAGATGGCCACAACGAAAGATAGTGAATTACTTGGGTGCTCTTCATACAAGTAGCTTTACTTATTTATATTACTGTGTTTATAGAAACTTTTCTAAAGTTACTTTATTTTTTTTTATTGGCATCTGGTGCATATTGAATGTTAGAATAAAAAAGAAAAAAAAACTTTGCCCATTTTGGACATGAAATTAAATTGGGACTTTTCTCTATGAGCGGAAAGAGGCAGAAGACAGGAGAGGTGGGGGGAGCAGCCCACTGCCGGGGTCTCTGTCTCATTGTCTCTCTCTTCTATCTGATACAATGGCAGCAATTTTATGCTAATCAGTGTACATGAAATGAACATTTTTTGCAAATTTTTTTTCTTTCTGTTGGTACAAGATAAATTAGCTGACAATAGTGCACCACACATTTCACTCTAGTTGGTCCCAGCTGGTGGGATCCTTCCCTTTATAGAAGGGGTACAGAGAAGGGGGAAATCAGAAAATTAGGTATAGTTATTGAGAAAAGAGAACAGCACGCTTTGGAGTCTGTGACACTTTGTTGTGATCTTTATTATATTCCTTTGGTGGTCCAGGTTTAGTGTTTCTAATAAACAGGACTGGCAGCACACGGAAGTGTATTGTAGAAGTCAGGAGTGACGTGTCAAACTATTAATACTAGGAAAAACGCTAATGGGACAATTTTTTAAGATTGTTGCCAGCCTTAATGAATTCAGAGTACTCCAGCAAGCCCTTTATTAAGAGGCACATGTAACTGAATAAATTCAACGCATCTGCTCCAGTGGCATGCGCCTCCGTGTGCCTTGCCAGAAGTGCTTCTTCAGTCAGTGACTAGAGTAGCATTTCTGGAGTAACAAACACCAGCACTTTTGCTGAATTGATGGGCAGGTGTAGCTATGCCCCAGCCCAGCTCCTCCCCAGCTCTGCCCATTTTGGTGCAGCTGTTTTAAACTGGCATGATGGCGATAAAATTCACTACATTTTGCACAAAAATTTAACGACTTTTCAAATTGTTTCGCAACAGTTTTTTCTTTTCCACAAAAGCTTTGATGAATTGGGATGATAGTGTCTAAATATATAGTCACTAAAAAAATAAAACTTGTTAATTTTTGAATTTTGCAAGAATTTTACAACTTTTTAAAATATGGTTTCTTTAGTTTTAATATTTTAATTTTCTTGTTGCTACAATGACCCAACCCATCAACTGTAATCATTAAAAGGGGGGTTTCCACTTTTGGCAAAATGGATTCCAAACAGGTCTTGGTGTTTTGGCCGTAGTAGTATTGTCATGTCAATGTGGCGCCCCTGTGGATTCAGTCACCACAGAGGTACTGCATCTCACCCAGAGGTGTGGTATCCCACTCTCAGGTAAGGATGGAGTACTGCCCGGGACCCAAACACCTGCGTCCAACACTACACTACTCCAGACCAGCAGGAGGGGCAAGATGCATTGCTGCGCTGCTGAGCCCTGACCCGTCTGGAGTGGGGGGAACCAAGAGAGGGGGAACCATGTAGTGGGTGGAGGAAGAAGTTCAGGGGAGCACTTGAGAAGGAGGATATAAAAAGGGAAGCCATCTTGGGAGTTCAGTCAGTCAGTTCAGTGTGTGAGAACAGTCTGAGGGAACAGTGAGGAGAGAGTGTGTGGAGCAGGAGCTCAGCAGGAGCTCTGCTCAGGAGGAGGGCCTAGTGAAAGAGGCCCAGGACAGACTGAAGAGAGGAGAGGAGCAGGAAGGAAGGCTCCAGAACTGAAAGGATCCCAGGGGCATGGGCAGTGCGGATGTCACCCGTGCGCCCGAACCCACCAGGAGTGGAAGGATCAGGCCGCAGACAGGGGACCGGCCCCTAAACTAGCAGAGTTCTTCAAGTCTGAACTAGATAACCAGAGGTTGCAGCATTTCAGGTGCTGCAGCCAGCAGTCACATCTAAATTGCCAAAAAGGAGGCCATAGAGGACCCAGGGGACAGAGAAGACGCCGCCCGACAAGGTCCACGGTCACTGGCTTGGGACACTGGGTGTGAGGCACAGGGCAGGAGGGTGAGAGCCAGCGCAGGAAGACAACCAGAAAAGGCACACAGAACGGGGTCCCGTTACGTACTCAGGAGGTACCTGGGAGTTTGCTGAACCCCTCCCAGGGTAAACACAGGACGGCGTGGGGAGTTACCCTTGCCCTGGTAACTTGTAGTCTAAAAATCGTGAGTAAAACCCTGAAGACTGCACCCCACTGTCTCTGCGAATTATTACTGCGTCATAATCCCCTGCACCACCCTGCACAACAGCAACATCTATTACATCCCCACTACTCTGCCCTGGAGCTAAGCTTTACCTGTGGAGAGCTGAACCAACTCTGCTGCATTAACAACAGCTCCAGGAGACCTGCTCCGCAGCGGCGGCTCCCTTTGGCCGCATACCACAGGTGGCGTCACGAACATTTCATAAAAACTATAATCCTTTTCTTTAAAACCCCCTTTAATTGACTGCCCAGGGTCAAAGACCGGGTCACCGCCACTGTGACATCTCCCCTAGCAATGACCGGCCTGGCTACCGAGTACCCCACGGCCCTGGGGGCGCATCATCAACAGCGTGCATCACCGCTGCAGCCAGTCACTGAGCTCAGCAGCAGTGCCGAGGTAGATGGCATGAGTCACTAAACTCATTGCTTGGTGAGAGCTGTGATTGTGTGCTGTCATTGCAACATCACCGAAGAAGCCAAAACACAGATACCCGAGCATAGGCAGGGAGCTGGTGTTGGATCCGAGGAGGGAGAGCATCCGCTCTGATTGTTATTTTAAATACTTTAGAGCATATTGAAAAATACCTGCAGTCATTTCTGAAAGTCTTGGCACCCTTGAAATAGTTCCAGAAAATGAAGAATTTCTCTCAGAACTTTATTGCAATTACACATGTTTTGTTATACACGTTTATTTCCTTTTGTGTATTGGAACAACACAAAAAACAAACAAAAAGCAAATTGGACATAATTTCACACAAAACCCGAAAAATAGGCCGGATAAAATTGTTGGAACCTTTCCAAAATTGTGGGTAAACAACTTGGTTTCAAGCATGTGATGCTCGTTAAAACTCAGCTGTGGCAAGTAACAGGTGTGCGCAATATGAAAATCACACTTGAAACAAAATAAAAAGGGCAGAAGTTGACTCAATCTTTGCATTGTGTCTGTGTGTGCCACACTAAGCATGGAGAACAGAAAGAGGAGACGAGAACTGTCTGAGGACTTGTAACATTGCGATTGTTGATATTTTTCAACAATTTTGGTTCTCAAGTCTATCTCCAGAGATCTTGATGCTCCTTTGTCCATGGTGCAAGATAATCAAGAAGTTTACAACCCATAGCACTGTAAATAATCTCCCTGGACGTGGATGGCAGAGAAAGATTGATGAAAGGTTGCAACGTAGGATAGTCCGGATGGTGGATAAGCAGCCCCAATCAAATGCCAAAGAAATTCAAGCTGTCCTACAGGCTCAGGGTGTCTCAGTGACAGCATGAACTATCCGTCAACATTTGAATGAAATGAAAAACTATGGCAGGAGACCCAGGAGGACCCCACTGCTGACACAGACATAAAGCCAAAATGTACATGACATGTAAAACACATCAGTTTACCGAAAACGGAATGAGGCCTACAAAGAAAAGAACACAATACCTACAGTCAAATATGGTGGAGGTTCAAAGATGTTTTAGGGTTGTTTTGCTGCCTCTGGCACTGTGTGCCTTGACTGTGTGCAAAGCATCAGGAAATCTGAAGATTACCAATAGGTTTTGGGTGGCAACGTAGTGCCCAGTGTCAGAAAGCTGGGTTTGGACCTTAGGTCACGGGTCTTCCAACAGGAAAATGACCCCAAACATACTTCAAGAAGGACCCAGAAATGGATGGAAACAAAGTACTGGAGAGTTCTGAGGTGGCAGCAATGAGTTCAGATCTAAATCTCATTGAACACCTGTGGAGAGATCTTAAAACTGTTGTTAGGAGAAGGCATCTTCAAGTATGAGAGACCTGGAGCAGTTTGCTAAAAGAAGAGTTGTCCAAAATTCCAGTCGAGAGGTGTAAGAAGCTTGTTGATGGTTATAGGAAGCGACTGATTGCAGTTATTTATTCCAAAGGGTGTGCAACTAAATATTAAGTTGAAGGTGCCAACAATTTTGTACGGTCCATTTTGGGGGTTGTGTGTGAAATTATGTCCAATTCGCCTTTTCTCTCTTATTTTTATGTTGTTCCAATACATACAAAGGAAATAAACATGTGCATAACAAAACATGTGGAATTGTGTAACATCCCTGGCGGCGTGCTTGCATGGTGCACCACCTCCCACCATGCAAGACCGCAATCTTACCTATCAGTCCATGCTGCACTCTTTGCTCCAGTACCAGCTGTGTCCATGTCTCTTGTCTGATTGCTTAGGGCGTCAGCGCGGTTTCTGCCTGTTTTTATAGCTACTGTGTGCACAGCCCTAATGCGTCCCCAGCCTATTGCTGTGAGTCACTGGATACTTAAACCCCTCCACCCAGTAGGAGGTGCCTGAGCAACACTTTCTTACAGTGTGTTCTGTGCAACTGTGAGTTGCCAGGTCCTGTCTTGACTCTAGTCTGTTTCCGCCACCCTGGGGGCTGAGTACCCAGGCACGCTACCTGTATCTCTGACTTCTAGTCTGTTTCCGCCACCCTGGGGGCTGTGTTCCCAGGCTCGTTGCTGTATCTTGTTCCCGGTTCAGTTCCTGTCTGAACAGTGTCCTAGCCCGTTTCCTGTTTGTCTCTATGTCCGTACCTTCCCTTTTCCTGCAGTGTCTGAACCTGCACCTAACTCCAACTCGTTGTCTCTGTACTTCTGTTTGTGAGTTTTGTGTCCACTCGCTACTTCATTGTAAGTACCTTGTGTGTATCTGGTTCTGCTCGTTCTGTTTCCCTGCCTCCGTATTTATCCCCCGTGTTCTAGCTAGCTTCCTGTATTTTCCAGTCTGTTCCTTGTGAACAGAGCCCTGTCCTGTCTGCCTTCACCTTCTGCTCTGTTCTGCTCACCGCTCCGGCGGTTCCGCTCTGCTCCGCTTGTTTACCGCACCTGCGGTTTTGCTCCGCTCTGCTTGATCACCGCACCTGCGGTTTTGCTCCGCTCTGCTTGATCACCGCTCCTGCGGTTTTGCTCCGCTCTGCTTGTCTACCGCACCTGCGGTTTTGCTCCGCTCTGCTTGATCACCGCACCTGCGGTTTTGCTCCGCTCTGCTTGTTCACCGCACCTGCGGCTTTGCTCTGCTTTGCTTGTTCACCGCTCCTGCGGTTTTGCTCTGCTAGTCCACTGCACCTGTGGCTCTGTTCCTGTATCCCAGTCTGTACTGGTCCCTATCCAGCCTGCGTTCATACCAGCCAGTATCTGCCTGTCGGCATACCAGCCGTGCCTGCTAGTACCCACCTGCCGTCATACCAGCCGAGCCTGCCAGTAACCACCTGTCTGCATACCAGCTAACCCGCCTGTTCCTGCATTCCCCGGTGTGGGTCAACAGCTGTGACCGGGGTCTGACCTGGAGTAGCACCTGGTCCCTCTGCTTGGTTCCTCCCTGGTTCACAGAGTCAACTGAGCCGCCGTGCGACCTTGGTCGGACCGGGTTGATACTTAGTTACGCCCCTCCAGGCACTCCTCGGTTCATCGTCCAGTGGGATCACTAATCACGCTCACGCCAGTCAGTCCGGGCGCGAGCATAACAAATTGCAATAACTTTCTGGGAGAAATACTTCATTTTCTAGAACAATTTCAAGGGTGCCAACAATTTCGGCCATGACTGTATAATGTAAAACTAGAAAAAAAAAAAAAAAGTATAGCGAATTGAATCATGGTCTGCAATAAAGGATCATTCACATCTCGTCCTTTGATCCTTCTCCAATGGCCACGTAGGTAGGTAGTCCATGGCTGCCCAACAGAATACTGCAAACCTCTCTCTACCTGTAAAATCTCAGGCCGCCATGACATTATTACATTACATCGCATGCATGATGTTGCGCCAAGCCTACTAAGAGGCCCTATGGATCAGGAAGGAGGAGGTTCACAGTGATTTGGCGCAATGGCCACAGACTAGCAACATGGCGGATGCACCAGGGTCCTAGGAATTTTCTTTTTCAACTCTAGTACCCACTCACTAAACAACCTCCTGATGTCAGAATATACTGTCCTGTGCCTGCTAATGGGACTACAAATACCTAAAGACTAAAACCACAATGCAAAACCGATCTAGCCATAAGTCACTGCTAGCACTTACTAGTACTCTGAAAGCAAAGTACAACATGTAGTAGAGTTACAGAATTAAATCTCACTTTAACCCAACTGCTATATTATATATATATATATATATATATATATATATATATATATATATATATATATATATATATATATATACACACACACACAGAGTATAGTATATATATATATATATATATATATATATATACATACATACATACATACATACAGTACAGACCTTCTCATTTAAAGATTTTTCTGTATTTTCATGACTATGAAAATTGTACATTCACACTGAAGGCATCAATAGTATGAATTAACACATGTGGAATTATATACTTAACAAAAGAGTGTGAAACAACTGAAAATATGTCTTATATTCTAGGTTCTTCAAAGTAGCCACCTTTTGCTTTGATGACTTCTTTGCACACTCTTGGCATTCTCTTGATGAGCTTCAAGAGGTAGTCACCGGAAATGGTTTTCCAACAATCTTGAAGGAGTTCCCAGAGATGCTTAGCACTTGTTGGCCCTTTTGCCTTCACTCTGCGGTCCAGCTCACCCCAAACCATCTCGATTGGGTTCAGGTCTGGTGACTGTGGAGGCCAGGTCATCTGGCGTAGCACCGCATCACTCTCCTTCTTGGTCAAATAGCCCTTACACAGCCTGGAGGTGTGTTTGGGGTCATTGTCCTGTTGAAAAATAAATGATGGTCCAACTAAACGCAAACCGGATGGAATAGCATGCCGCTGCAAGATGCTGTGGTAGCCATGCTGGTTTAGTATGCCTTCAATTTTGAATAAATCCCCAACAGCGTCACCAGCAATGCACCCCCACACCATCACACCTCCTTCTCCATGCTTCATGGTGGGAACCAGGCATGTAGAGTACATCCGTTCACCTTTTCTGCGTCGCACAAAGACACGGTGGTTGGAACCAAAGATCTCAAATTTGGACTCATCAGACCAAAGCACAGATTTCCACTGGTCTCATGTCCATTCCTTGCGTTCTTTAGCCCAAACAAGTCTCTTCTGCTTGTTGCCTGTCCTTAGCAGTGGTTTCCTAGCAGCTATTTTACCATTAAGGCCTGCTGCACAAAGTCTCCTCTTAACCCTCCGTCATATACAATAGGCCTGACAGGCACATCTCTTTTACTTTCATTTCTCCTTCCTCACCAGATTGTGAGGAAATCCCTTCCCTCCAGGTAGTCTCCTGTCTCTAGCAGCTCTGTGAAACCTCATACCACAGTGGGATTGCAGAGCTTCAGGAGGACAGATATAACTGCGCTAATCTCTCAGGCTCATTGTATGTGAACACGTCACACTCAATAAGGTTGGTATTTTATGTTTTTATTCATCACAATTGTTTATTTAGCTTGTTTTATGAATGTATAGCACAAAGTGTGAGGATATTTCATAGAAATAAGGCAGATTAAAAAAGAAAGTGTGCTGCTCAGGCATATACAGATATACAGTAGTTCCCTAACACATATTCCTTCTCTTGCTTCAGATTATCTGCTGAAATGGAGAGGAAAATGTACAATTTATCAAAAAACCTTGATGTTGAGGAAGTAACAAACATGCTGTTAGATGATGCAGACCCCACACTGAATGAGGATTTAGGAGAGGAAAGTGAGATTGATTCTCATGATGAGGTGGAAGTATGTGAAGTGGATTCTGAAACAGAGCAAGATGGTGACAGTGATGTGGATGAAGATGTAGAATCTTATTATATGGGAAAAGATAAAAAAAAACAATGGAACAAGAAGCCACTCCAGAAAAAACGTAGGGAACCTCAAAACATTATTACTCACCTTCCTGCAGTTATAGGAACTGCAAGTAATGCAAAAACTGCAGTTGAATGCTGGAATAGTTTATTCACAGATGACATTCTGGACTCTATTGTCACATATACCAACCAATATATAGACATTATAAAGGACAAGTTCATCTGCAACAGAACCATCAAGGCCACAGATGAAATAGAACTGCGTGCTTTTTTTGGATTATTATACCTTGCAGGAGCTTATAGGGCAAATAGACAAAGTTTGGAGGAACTTTGGAGTAAAGATGGGGATGGAGTTGAAAAATTTGGCCTTGTTATGTCCATAAACAGATTCAAGCTTCTAATTCGTTGCCTTCGGTCTGACGACAGAACTACCCGAACCGAACGTAAAACACATGACCGACTTGCTCCAATTCGTGATATATTCCAAAAATTTGTTGAAAACTGTAAAAAAAAGCTATTGCCCTGGGGAGAATCTCACTACTGACGAAATGCTCCCTGGTTTTTGTGGTAAATGTGCCTTTCGTCAATATATTCCATCAAAGCCTAACAAATATGGAATAAAAATGTATGCCCTTGTTGATGCCAGTAAGACCTACACTTACAACCTGGAAGTTTATGCAGGAAAACAACCAGAAGGTCCTTACTGTGTCAGCAACAAACCCAGTGATGTTGTAAAAAGACTGGCTGAGCCCTTATTTGGATCGGGTCCAATATAACAGCTGACAATTGGTTTTCAAATTGTGATCTGATTGATTATCTGAAAATGCAGAAGCTTTCATATGTCGGAACTGTAAGAAAAAATAAAAAAGAATTGCCTACACAGTTTGTAAGTGTGAAAGGGAGACAACAGTACAGCAGTATGTTTGCATTCCATAATGGAAAGGTTTTGGTTTCCTATGTACCACAAGCAAAAAAAATTGTACTTCTTCTATCAACACTTCATGATGATGATGCCATCGATCCTGGGACTGAAGCACAAAAAAACCCGGAGATAATTACATTTTATAATGCAACCAAAGGGGGTGTTGATACAGCTGATCAGATGTGCTCAACTTTCAACGTCAGCAGAAACACCAAACGCTGGCCAATGGTCATATTTTTTGCTATGTTGAATTTGGGTGGTATAAATTCACAAGTCATTTACCTTGAAAACAAGCTTGAACCACTCCGTAGACGATTCTATCTGAAAAAATTGGCCCATGAACTAGTGCTTGGAGAGCTACGCAGGAGAAGTATGAAAACAATCGGTATCCCCTCTCGCCTTCAAGTTCAGCTCAAAAGATTCCGCCCAGAAGATGATAGTGAAAATTCACCACCTGCACCACCTCCCAAAAGAAGGATATGCACCACCTGCACCACGGAAAGCGGAATCAGAAGGCTTTCTAATTATGAATGTCATAAATGTCATAATGCAATCTGCCTGACACATGCAAAAATGATGTGTAATTCTTGCTCTTTGCTCTGCAAGTGTAATTTTTCTGGGGAAACTTCAGGATCTAATTCTGATTGAATATGTGTTTAATAGTACTTAAGGTACCTTAAAATTAAGTTTGTATCCATAAATTTTTTTTGTAGAGTTTTTTGATAGAGTCGAACTGGGGACTATTTGGCGGGAGTTTTGAAATGTTTGTATTTCAGAGTTATTCGTTTTATGTTAAGTAAATGGTTTTTTTTTTTGCACCTGATTATGTGTAGTCTCTTTTATTACATCCCTATGAAGGTCACTGATCACTTTTAGAGCACTGAAATTGCAAACATTAGATATTATAGGTATTTTTCTAGCCTGCGCCTGACAGTCACATTGTATGTGAACTCGTTAGAACCGATATTGTATGTGACGGAGGGTTAACAGTTGTTGAAGAGATGTGTCTGCTGCTAGAACTCTGTGTGGCATTGACCTGGTCTCTAATCTGAGCTGCTGTTAACCTGCGATTTCTGAGGCTGGTGACTCAGATAAACTTATCCTCAGAAGCAGAGGTGACTCTTGGTCTTCCTTTCCTGGGGCGGTCCTCATGTGAGCCAGTTTCTTTGTAGCGCTTGATGGTTTTTGCAACTGCACTTGGGGACACTTTCAAAGTTTTCCCAATTTTTCGAACTGACTGACCTTCATTTCTTAAAGTAATGATGGCCACTCGTTTTTCTTTACTCAGCTGCTTTTTCTTGCCATAATACAAATTCTAACAGCCTATTCAGTAGGACTATCAGCTGTGTATCCACCAGACTTCTGCACAACACAACTGATGGTCCCAACCCCATTTATAAGGCAAGAAATCCCACTTACTAAACCTGACAGGGCACACCTGTGAAGTGAAAACCATTTCCGGTGACTACCTCTTGAAGCTCATCAAGAGAATGCCAAGAGTGTGCAAAGCAGTCATCAAAGCAAAAGGTGGCTACTTTGAAGAACCTAGAATATAAGACATATTTTCAGTTGTTTCACACTTTTTTGTTAAGTATATAATTCCACATGTGTTAATTCATTGTTTTGATGCCTTCAGTGTGAATGTACAATTTTCATAGTCCTGAAAATACAGAAAAATCTTTAAATGAGAAGGTGTGTCCAAACTTTTGGTCTGTACTGTATATACATATACACACAGTATATATATATATATATATATATATATATATATATATATATATATATACACATACATACATATACACACACACACAGTATATATATATATATATATAGATAGATATATACCAAATACACATACACACCGGCAGTGAAGTCACTAGATATCTTTCATGTCATGCACTATGTATTAATTTGCTTCCATTATTCCAGTGCATGCTATTTAAAAAGTCACTCAGCCTCTCTGACTCGTTTCGCCTATTGGCATCATCAGGGGATAGTTGATCAAGCTGGGAGATGGAAGTAGTTTTTAAAGTCAATGTTTGTGACCTTATTTGTTCCATAAACCAATAAATTGTTACATTATTATGTTTTTTAATTGGCTGTTGCCTTATATCTCAAAGGGGTCAGTTTATCCAACTCACCAAGGTATTACATGAGCCAATTTCAGTTTTATCTTTACCATCGCCCACTGACAGTCCACAGCATCAGTCGCATCTAATGTGCGTGAACGACGTAGGCCATGCATAAATGCGACTTTTGCCATGGACCGTATACAATAAAAACTGGACTCATAATAAACGCAATAGGGTCTTATCCGGATTACAAAGGAAAAAGGTAAAATGGGATTTGATCACTTGGTGTGGTTGTGAAAGTCACAACCCCTTAATTTGCTTGTATGAAAAACGGCTGCTGCAGAACCACAAAATGATAAGATGCAGATTTGGAGATAAAGTGGATGTAAAACCAAGGCTGCAGAGGATCCAATATACGATAAGAGACCAGATATAGTAGGGATGCGGTTTTATTTGTCAAAGCGTTTCAAGGGAATCATAGCTCTTCATCAGGACAAACCACAATGATCATACACTTTACCTCCAAATCTGCACCCTATCTTTCACTGTGGACCATCATTGGCATTTATTTTGATTTCTATATAAGATATTTAATAAAATCTCATGACCTTATAAAGTATAATTTTTTTTAGATTCTATACTCCAAGGTACTGTATTTAATATAATTTTATGATCAAATACAGAATATTGAAAATACAATGAAATACCTTAAAAAAGGAAATTCCTTACAAAATATTTAATATCCATATAAAAAGGTATTTATAATTTTATATTCCACTTCTTGATTTTTACATTCTATATGAGGTATTATCTCATGAACATATAATGTTATAATCTTAGCTCACATTATACTTTGATATTGTTGGGATTGATATAATTTGACTTTAACGTTACTCCATCAATAACATATAATGACCATTAGACTCTTCAAGACGTTACAGCTCCTTAGCGGCATCTGACCCTCATTTTAGGTTTAAAGTTACTGCAGCCAATTAGCTAATTAATTTCCTGACAAATTGGTTGATGGGCAGAGGCAGAAGTCACAGTGCTGTCACCTGCACGGACATCAGCTCCTCACTTTGCACTGAAATTAGCTGCCATTGTTGAAACTTTTCGCCAGTTATGGCTCTGAATGTCATGTGTCTGTCCACTTTAAGGAACATCTGCTGCATGGAACCAGTCCATATTGTGGAAAGGTTCAAAAGGATGCAGATAATTTGTAGTGTCAGCTTTATTAAGCACAAGGTAATGGCATTAAAGTGAGGGGCTATAAGTGCAGACAATGGGGGGCTCATTAAGCAGTGATTTATCATGATGAAAAGACCTGTTTACCCTTTGGTCTTCAGCTGCTTCGCTCCGTAGACAAAGATCAGTTACCTCCACTTGTCAGAGAATAATTTGTGAGTTGTTTAAAGGGCAGATCATAAACTATACAGCCAACACTTAGGTCAATTGTTCAAACCGGCCTTTGCTGCCTCCACTATGAAATGTCTTCCTGGGCTTCTTTACTATTGAGCCTTATTTTACTCTTAGGCCACGGCCGCACTATCAGTATTTGATCAGTATTCAGTCAGTATTTTTTCTCAGGAGTGGGAGCCAAAACCAAGTGAGGAACAATCAGAGAAAAGGTATAATATAAACAAGTCACCAATTCTGCATTTATCACCCACTCCTGGTTTTGGCTCCCCACTCCTGAGAAAAAATACTGACCGAATACTGATAGTGGGGCCGAGGCTTAAGGCAGTATTCCTATTCACCAGCAAATACAAAACACCATGTGTATGGTAAAAACCGCAACAAAACCAACATGCGTGAATATACTCTGAGCTCTAAAAGTACATGTGAATACTAAAACATCATTTACAGGACATCCTTTGGGTCCATGAGCACAGCCCTAACCAGGACAACATCAGAACAAAGTTCATATCAAGTACCTAACATACAGATAAATTCTACATTGTTGAATTTTTGTATACATTACATTTATCCTGTACTGATCCTGAGTTACATCCTGTATTATACTCCAGAGCTGCACTCACTATTCTGCTGGTGCAGTCACTCTGTACATACATTACATTACTGATCCTGTACTGATCCTGAGTTACATCCTGTATTATACTCCAGAGCTGCACTCACTATTCTGCTGGTGCAGTCACTCTGTACATACATTACATTACTGATCCTGTACTGATCCTGAGTTACATCCTGTATTATACTCCAGAGCTGCACTCACTATTCTGCTGGTGCAGTCACTGTGTACATACATTACATTAGTGATCCTGAGTTACATCCTGTATTATACTCCAGAGCTGCACTCACTATTCTTCTGGTGAAGTCACTGTGTACATACATTACATTACTGATCCTGTACTGATCCTGAGTTACATCCTGTATTATACTCCAGAGCTGCACTCACTATTCTGCTGGTGCAGTCACTGTGTACATACATTACATTACTGATCCTGCACTGATCCTGAGTTACATCCTGTATTATACCCCAGAGCAGCACTCACTATTCTGCTGGTGCAGTCACTGTGTACATACATTACATTACTGATCCTGAGTTACATCCTGTATTATACTCCAGAGCTGCACTCACTATTCTGCTGGTGCAGTCACTGTGTACATACATTACATTACTGATCCTGTACTGATCCTGAGTTACATCCTGTATTATACCCCAGAGCAGCACTCACTATTCTGCTGGTGGAGTCAGTGTGTACAGTAGTGTTCAAAATAATAGCAGTATGTTCAAAAACATGAGTTAAACACAAAATCTTTATGCTAGTTTTTATTTCCATGAATTGGGAACATTGCACACCGTTTTCTAATTCAAAACATGAAGAGAAATGTATATAATTTTTAACTACTTTACAGAAAACAAAAAATTAACATTGGGCTGCTCTAAAAGATAGCAGTGTCTGCATTTGTCTTTACAAACTCACAATATATACTCTCTTTTTTTTTGAGGATTTAGCATTCCTGTGAATCACTAACCTAATATTTACTTGTAGACCCATAGTTTTTTTGAACTGCTTCACATTCATGTTGCATATAGTCAACCAACTTCTGGCACCTGTCAACTGTTATTCCAGCCCAGGATGCTTTCACTACATCCCACAACTTTATGGCATTTGTTGTCTTTGCCTCAGAAACAGCATTTTTGATGTCACCGCACAAATGTTCTATCGGATTAAGGTCCGGGGATTGGGCTGGCCCCTTTATAACCTCAATTTTGTTGGACTGGAACCAAGATTTTGCTTGTTTACTGGTGTGTTTAGGGTCGTTGTTTTGTTGAAACACCCATTTCAAGAGCATATTCTCTTCAGTATGAGGCAACATGACCTCTTCAATTATTTTAATATATGCAAACTGGTCCATGATCCCTGGTATGCGGTAAATAGGTCCGGCACCATAGTAAGAGAAACATGACCATATCATGATACTTGCACCACCATGCTTCACTGTCATAAGAGGGTACTATGGCTTGAATGCAGAGTTTGGGGGTGGTCTGACAAACTGTCTGCAGCCCTTGGACCCAAAACAACAATTTTACTTTCATCAGTCCACAAAATGTTTCTCCGTTTCTCTTTAGGCCAGTTGATGTGTTCTTTGGCAAATTGCATCGGCTTCCGTAGACGTCTTTTTTTTCGTTCTTTTGTTTTTTTAAACAGTGGGACTTTGCGGGGACTTCTTGCTAAGAGATTAGCTTCACACAGGCGTCTTCTAACTGTCAAATGTCCTCACAGGTAACTTGAGACCGTCTTTGATCATCCTAGAGCTGATCATTGGCTGAGCCTTTGCCATTCTGGCTATTCTTCCATCCATTTGAATGGTAGTCTTCCGTTTTCTTCCACATCTCTCTGGTTTTGCTTTCCATTTTAAAGCATTGAAGATCATTTTAGATGAACAGCCGATCATTGTCTGCACTTCTTTATAAGTTTTACCCTCTCCAATCAACTATTTAATCAAAGTACGCTGTTCTTCTGAACAATGTGTTGACCGACCCAAATTTCTCAGGCTTTCAAGGAGAAATGCATGTACAACATGTGCTGCCTTCACCCTGAAATAAGGGCCACCTGATTCACCCCTGTTTCTTCACAGATTGATTGACCTCACTAATTGAACTCCACACTGTTATGATTTTATACACACCCCCAACCAATTAATTATTCAAATACACAGACTCAAAAAAATGCAGATCATGAATACTGAGTCTGGTGGTTTTCTTAGAATCTACTGCACCAACTGGTAAATTGTTTGACATGTGGTGATATAATTTGTACCAAAAACAGTGAATAATCTGGTCATATCGGACTGCTATTATTTTGAACACTACTGTACATACATTACTGATCCGGATTGTAGTATCGGCGCCTCTGCCCCCTGAGAGGCAGAGACGCCGTCCCACTTACCACCGCGCTCCCTGCCCGGCATCCTCCAGCGCTCCTGCCTCTGTTGCTGCCGGCACGCGCAGCTTCCCGGGCACTGTGCTTAGGGCGCACACGCGCTCCCTCCCTCTTAAAGGGGCCGCGTGCGCCATCCTAATGAGTCCCCGGCCAATGGCCGGAGGACCTCTCATATAAAGGGCACCTCCTTCAAAATGGAGCTGCCCGTGCAAGGTTGTAGCTTTGTGTGTTATACTCTACTTCAGCCCTCAGGTCCCGCTGCTAGCCTGTCTACCAGTCCAGCCCACCAGCCTGACTACAAGTCCAGCCCGCCAGCCTGACTACCAGTCCAGTCCGCCAGCCTGACTACAAGTCCAGTCCGCCAGCCTGACTACAAGTCCAGTCCGCCAGCCTGACTACAAGTCCAGTCCGCCAGCTTGTCTACTCTCCAGCCCGATAGTCTGTCTACAGTCCAGTCCGCCGGTCTGTCTATGGGCTCTGTCTGCCTGCTTACTTGGAAGAACCTGCCTGTTACCTGCCATGCCTGCCAGCCCGCTTCCCTAGAAGCACCTGCCTGTTTCCTGCCGTGCCTACCAGCCAGCCTACCTGGAGGCTCCTGCTTGTTACCTGCCATGCCTGCCAGTCCGTCTGCCCGGATCACCCGTCAGCGTGCCTGCCGTGCTCATCTGCTGTACCGGTCAGTCCCTGCCTTCTGACCCGTGGGAGTTGCCTGCTCTCATACAAGGTCGGTCCCAGAGTAGCACCTGGTTCCTCTGCTCGGTCCTTCCCTGGTCACGGAGTCGATTGAACCGCCGTACGACCTTGGTCGGTCCGAGTTGATACCTAGTTGCACCCCTCCTTGCACCGCAGCACAGAGGTTCCACCACCCAGATCTGTAACAGTTTGCACGGGCCATGGAACCCGGTGGCCCCCAGGCCCCTTCGCTTGTACCAGGAGGTTTCTCGTCAGAGATCACAACAGGAAACCATCCTGACCTACCTGCGGTCTGTCAACTCTCGCCTGGACACGCTGTCTGTTCCACCTGTGTCCGACCCAAGTTGAGCGACACCAGCTCCGGCAGCGCCGCTGCCTACCAATCCCACTGCATCCATCCTAGGACCCAGACTTTCTGCGCCTCCTCGTTTTGGAGGTGACCCCGTCCTAAGTCGGGGCTTTCTGAACCAGTGCACGCTGCACTTTGAACTTCAGCCACATCAGTTTCCCTCCGACCGGGCCAAGGTGGCGTTCATCATGTCTCACCTGACCGGAGAAGCATTGGCATGGCTTAACCCTCTATGGGAGAGAGGGGATTCCCTGGTGTCCGATCTTCCGGCTTTCCTCACGGCCTTCCGGAAGGTCTTCAATGAACCCGAACGAAGGATGTCTACTGCCTCCTCATTGCTCCGTCTCCGCCAAGGGAGTCTCACCGTGGCCCAGTATGCCATACGGTTCCGTACCCTCACTTCTGAGCTTGCCTGGGACAACGAGGCCCTGGTGTCCACCTTCTGGGAGGGCCTTTCCGGTCGGATTAAGGACGAGTTAGCCGGCCGGGACATTCCTACCACCCTGGATGACCTGGTGTCACTAGCAACCCGGATTGACATCCGTTTCCTAGAACGTGCTAAGGAGACTACCCAGGAGAGATTTCCTCGTCTTGCTCCTGTTTTCCAGAAAC
Organism: Phyllobates terribilis; assembly: GCF_046119375.1. Taxonomy (NCBI): domain Eukaryota; kingdom Metazoa; phylum Chordata; class Amphibia; order Anura; family Dendrobatidae; genus Phyllobates; species Phyllobates terribilis. The sequence continues at coordinate 96,885,122 of NW_027362773.1, read as the reverse complement.
CGGCTTCCCAATCAGCAACTCCCCAGGCACGCTCGCCCGAACCTATGCAGATCGACCAGACCAAGATGGTCAAGTCTCGCCGAGAAACACGCCGAGGTGCTTCTACTGTGGTAGTAAGGAGCACTTGATCCATTCCTGCCCAGTGAAGCCGGGAAACTCCAGTGTGTAGGACCGCTCGGAGAGGTCGTCCTAGGCAAGAGTAAATCCTCTCCGTTCTCGACTGTCAGTCTCTATCTCCTGTGGAGAGAACCGCTTCTTTGAGACCACCCATCTGGACTCCGGAGCCGCTGGGAATCTCATTTCCCAGTCCCTTGTACAGAAATATCAGATACCTACCAAATCTCTGGCTGAACCATTGGCAGTCGCTTCCGTGGATGGAAGATTCCTTCCAGTGACCATCTTGCTCGTCACAGAGCCCGTAACCCTGCAGGTGGGAATGCTGCACTCAGAGAGGATCTCCTTCCATGTGCTTTCCGGACTCTCTCACCCTCTTTTGCTAGGTCTACCCTGGCTACAGAGACATGAACCCGTTCTGAACTGGCAATCCAGTGAGGTGCTCCGTTGGGGGCAGGATTGCCATAAGACCTGCCTGGTTCCGGTTCGCCCGGCTCGACCTCCATCTACTCCGACTAATTTACCCGGTCTACCGGCACCTTACTGGTCCTATGCTGAGGTCTTCGACAGGAAGGAGGCAGAGACACTGCCACCTCATAGGCCATATGACTGCCCTATCGATCTCATACCCGGTATCACTCCACCCCGTGGGCGTATTTACCCGTTGTCGTTGGCCGCAAACCCGGGCCATGTCGGAGTACATCGAAGAAAATCTGGCTAGGGGATTCATCCGGAAATCTTCCTCCCCGGCTGGAGACGGATTTTTCTTCGTAAAAAAGAAAGACAGTTCACTACGCCTATGTATCGATTATAGAGGTCTCAACCAAATCACTATCAAAAACAAATACCCCCTGCCGCTCATCTCTGAGCTGTTCGACCGCCTTAAAGGCGCGAGGATCTTCACCAAGCTCGATCTTCGTGGGGCGTATAACTTGGTCCGGATCTGCCAAGAAGACGAGTGGAAGACGGCATTCAATACCCGGGACGGTCACTATGAATACCGTGTGATGCCCTTCGGTCTCTGTAATGCTCCCGCCATCTTCCAAGAATTAGTTAACGACATCTTCCGTGACATCTTATACTCTTGCGTGGTGGTGTACCTGGACGACATTTTGGTCTTCTCTCCGGATCTTCCCACACACCGGAGGGATGTTCGTTAGGTCCTGCTTAGGCTCAGGCAGAATCACCTTTATGAAAATTTGAGAAGTGCCTCTTTGAGCAGACCTCCCTTCCGTTCCTGGGCTATATTATCTTTAAGACTGGTCTATGGATGGACTCCGAGAAGGTCTCTGCCGTCTTAAAATGGCCCCGTCCGGAGGGGTTGAAGGCGATTCAGCGATTCCTAGGCTTTGCCAACTATTACCGTCTCTTCATTCCACATTTCTCTTCCCGGACTGCTCCCAGCTCTGCGCTCACCCAAAAGGGAGCAAATCCTAAGGAATGGCCGTCCGAAGCGGAGGAGGCCTTCCTTTCCTTAAAACAAGCCTTCTCTTCAGCCCCTGTGCTGCACTGTCCAGATAGCAACAAACAGTTCTTTCTGGAGGTTGATGCTTCCTCTTCTGGAGCCGGAGCGGTGCTCACCCAGAAATCTCCATCCGGGAGAATGGTAACCTGCGGCTTCTTCTCCAAGCTCTTCTCCTCGTCTGAGCGCAACTACTCCATAGGAGACCGAGAACTGCTAGCCATCAAATTGGCGCTGGAGGAGTGGCATTACCTGCTCGAAGGGACTTTGTGTAACGGGTCTGGGAGGCGGAACCTCTGAGCTACTATACAAGGGGGCGGTCCTTGTAAGGGAGCGGGTGGCGACCAGGCAGGCAGTCACAGCAGGTGACCGGGACAGTCTCTGGGTGAACGGGCAGATGGTCACGGCAAGTGACCGGGACAGTCTCTGGAAGAACGGGAAGGAGATCACGGCAAGTGACTAGGGCAGTCTCTGGGTGAACGGGCAGATGATCACGGCAAGTGACCGGGACAGTCTCTGGAAGAACGGGCAGATGGTCACGGCAAGTGACCGGGGCAGTCTCTGGGTAAAGGGTTGGTACGACCTGTGGCGGCTGATGGTAGACTTGAGCTCCCAGGTGAGCAGGCGAGAGTCTCTGGATAAACGGGTGGTCACAGCATGTGACGGCGGAGCCTCCAGGAAGACCAACAGACAGGCGGCAGATGAGCGCTCCCAGATGAGCGGGCGAGAGTCTCTGGATAAGCGGGTGGTCACAGCACGTGACGGCAGAGCCTCCAGGTAGGCTAACGGACAGGCAGCAGATGAGCGCTCCCAGGTGAGCGGACAGGAGTCACTGGACAGGCAGGTGGTCACAGCACGTGACGGCGGAGCCTCCAGGTAGGCTAGCAGGCAGGTAGCAGATGTGCGCTCCCAGGCGAGCGGGCAACCTGGTCCATAGACAGACTGACAGGAGTTGGAAGGCAGACCATCGGACCTCAGGCAAGCAGGCAGGTAGCTGAAGTGCGCTCCCAGGTGAGCGGGCAAGTAGGTCCTTAGACAGACTGACAGGAGTTGTAAGGCAGACCGTCGGACCTCAGGCTAGCAGGCAGGTAGCGGAATATCAGGCAGGAAAAGACAGCAGGCTGGCAGGAATCTGGCAGGTATCTGGCAGGTAACTGGCAACGGGACCTGGGGGCTGAAGCAGAGTAGTGAACAGTGCAACAACATTGCTCGGGCACCTCCATTTTGGAGGAGGTGCTTTATATATGGTGAAGTCCTCCGGCCATTGGCCGGGGACTCCTTAGGACGGCGCGCGCGGCCCCTTTAAGAGGGAGGGAGAGAGCGCGCGCGCGCGCCCTAAGCACAGTGGCCGGGAAGGAGCGCACGCTGCCAGCAGAGCGGGAGGAGGACGCCGGGCACGGAGCAGGGAGGTGAGGGGAACAGCGTCCCTGCCTAGCAGAGGGCAGGGACGCCGGCGCTACAGTACCCCCCCCTTTAGGCCCCCCCTTTTTTAGGCCAGACAGAAATTTAGCAAGGATAAGAGGGGTATGGATGTTCTCCCGGGGCTCCCACGTTCTCTCCTCAGGACCAAACCCCTTCCAATCTACTAGAAAAAAGGTCTTTCCTCTTACCCTTTTGGTGGCAAGAATGTTCTCTACCTCAAACTCGTCCTCAGCAGAAACCGGAGCAGGAGGCGTACCTGTAGACTTGGAAAAAGAGTTAAGTACCACAGGTTTGAGGAGAGATACATGGAAGGAGTTAGGGATCCGTAAATTGGCCGGGAGTTTCAATTTATAGGCCACCGGGTAGATCTGACTGATGACCTCCAGGGGACCGATGAACCGAGGCCCTAACTTGTAAGAAGGTATCTTGAGTCGGACATATTTAGATGAGAGCCAGACTTTATCTCCGGGACGAAATTGTGGAGGATCCAGGCGTTTTTTGTCAGCGTGTCTTTTCATCCGTTCGGACGACTGAAGGAGTGCGGATCGGGTACTCTCCCAAATGGAGGAAAATTTGCTAACGAGAGATTCCGCAGCCGGGTTGTCCACAGAGGTGGAGACAGGAAAAGGAATCCGAGGATGCTGACCGAAGACTACAAAAAACGGGGATTTGGAGGAGGATTCGCTCTCGTGATTATTATAAGAGAACTCGGCCCATGGTAGGAGATCCACCCAGTCAGAATGATGGGCATTAACGAAGTGTCGGAGGTAACTGGTCAGGTTCTGATTGATCCGCTCCACTTGACCATTGGACTGTGGGTGGTAAGCGGAAGAGAAGTCCAGGGTGACATCTAGCAGTTTACAAGTGGCTCTCCAGAAGCGTGAGGTGAACTGTACCCCACGATCCGAAACGATGTGGAGGGGCAGGCCATGAAGACGAAAGATGTGATGAATAAAGTCTTTAGCTAGCTCGGGTGCAGACGGGAGGCCTGGCAGGGGAACGAAATGAGCCATCTTGGAGAAGCGGTCAGCGACCACCCAAATGACCGTACAACCGGCAGAGACTGGGAGATCTGTTATAAAGTCCATTGCTATATGCTGCCAGGGGGCAGCAGGTACTGGGAGCGGAAGGAGGCGACCGGCTGGCAGATGTCTCGGAACCTTGTTGCGGGCGCAGGACACACAGGCAGAAACAAAGTCTATTACGTCCTTGTGCAGGGTAGGCCACCAGTAGTGCCGGGTAATAAGCTGGAGGGTCTTTTTCTGACCGGCATGGCCAGCTAGTTTAGACGAGTGACCCCAGTGAAGGATCTTCTCCCGATCAGGTACTGATACGAACGTCTTTCCGGGAGGGAGACGATTTAGACTCACGGGAGCCACCTGCATTACTCTGGCGGGATCGAAGATGTGTTTCGGATCTTCCTCGAGATCAGACACCAGAAAGGATCGAGACAAGGCGTCCGCCTTGACGTTTTTGTCAGCCGGGCGAAAATGAAGAACAAAATCAAAGCAAGCAAAAAACAAGGACCACCGGGCTTGGCGCGGGTTAAGTCTCTGGGCATGCTGGAGGTAAGCCAAGTTCTTGTGGTCAGTGTAAATTATTACCGGGTGAAGAGCCCCCTCGAGCAGGTAACGCCACTCCTCCAATGCCAGTTTGATGGCCAATAACTCTCGGTCTCCTATGGAATAATTGCGTTCAGAGGAGGAGAAGAGTTTAGAGAAGAAGCCGCAAGTTACCATCCTCCCGGAAGATGATTTTTGAGTAAGTACCGCTCCGGCTCCAGAGGAGGAGGCGTCAACTTCCAGGAAGAACTGCTTGTTGCCGTCCGGGCGATGCAGCACCGGGGCGGAAGAGAAGGCCTGTTTTAAGGAAAGAAAGGCCTCCTCTGCTTCGGGCGGCCACTCTTTGGGATTAGTACCCTTACGGGTGAGCGCGGAAATTGGGGCAGTCCGGGAAGAGAAGTGTGGTATGAAGAGGCGGTAGTAGTTGGCGAAGCCCAGGAACCGCTGAATGGCCTTCAACCCCTCCGGTCGAGGCCATTTCTCGATGGCAGACAGTTTCTCTGGATCCATTCGTAGGCCGGTCTGAGAAATAATGTAGCCCAAAAACGGAAGCGAGGTCTGCTCAAAGAGGCACTTCTCGTATTTAGCGAAGAGGTGATTCTGCCTGAGCCTGAGCAGGACCTGACGAACGTCCCTCCGGTGAGTCTGGAGATCCGGAGAGAAGACCAAGATGTCGTCCAGGTACACCACTACGCAGGAGTAGAGAAGGTCCCGGAAGATGTCATTGACCAACTCTTGAAAGACGGCAGGAGCGTTACAGAGACCAAAGGGCATTACCAGATATTCATAGTGGCCGTCCCGGGTGTTGAATGCCGTCTTCCATTCATCCCCCTGACGGATACGAACCAGGTTGTATGCCCCACGGAGGTCCAGTTTGGTGAAGATTCTAGCCCCTCTCAGACGATCAAATAACTTCGGAATGAGCGGAAGGGGGTACTTATTCTTCACCGTGATCTGGTTAAGGCCTCTATAGTCTATACAGGGACGGAGAGAGCCGTCCTTCTTTTTTACGAAGAAGAAGCCTGCTCCCGCCGGGGAGGTAGATTTCCGGATGAATCCCCTGGCCAGATTCTCCTCAATATATTCGGACATCGACCGGGTCTCAGCAGCGGATAATGGATAAATACGCCCACGGGGAGGAGTAGTACCGGGTAACAAGTCGATAGGGCAGTCGTATGGTCTATGAGGGGGTAGTGTCTCTGCTTCCTTTTTATTAAAGACATCAGCATAAGACCAATAAGGAATTGGAAGTCCAGGTAGATTAGCTGGGGTAGGAGAAGGACGGACGGGATGGACGGGAACCAGACAGGTCTTATGGCAGTCCTGTCCCCAGCGAAGGACTTTTCCGGTCTGCCAGTCAAGCACGGGTGCATGTCTCTGGAGCCAAGGTAGACCAAGCAGGAGGGCGTGAGAGAGTCCAGGCAGAACATGAAAGGAGATACTCTCAGAATGCAGCATTCCCACCTGCAGAGTAATGGATTCGGTGATGAGTTGGATGGGGCGTGGTAAGAGACCCCCATCCACGGCAGCAACAGACAAGGGTACAGCCAGAGGTTTGGTGGGGATGCGGTATTTCTCTACCAGGGACTGTGAAATAAGATTCCCGGCTGCTCCAGAGTCCAGTTGGGCTAGTTCGAAATAACGGTTCTCCCCGCAGACGATTGGAACTGACAGCAGCAGAGATGGAGAGGATTTATTCTTGTCTAGGTCGACCTCTCTGAGCGAACCTAGACACAGGCGCTTCCCGACCTCTCTGGGCAGGCACGGATCCGGTGCTCCTTACTGCCACAGTAGAAGCAGCTCCCCTTGGCACGGCGTAAGTCCTGACGGGTTTTGACCATCTTCGTCTGGTCGACCTGCATAGGCTCAGGAGAGTGTACCTGGGGAGAGACGGAGGGAGTGACGGGTTTCTGAAAAGTAGGAGCTAGACGTGGAAACCTCCTCTCACGGGTGACCTCTTTGGCACGCTCCTGGAACCGTAGGTCAATCCGGGTGGCAAGAGTTATTAGGTCATCGAGAGTGGTAGGAACGTCCCGACCGGCAAGTTCATCTTTAATACGGCCGGACAGACCCTCCCAGAAGACGGATACCAGAGCGTCGTTATCCCAGGCCAGCTCCAAGGCAAGGGTACGGAACCGTATGGCATATTGGCCCACGGTGAGACTTCCCTGACGGAGGCATAGGAGAGATGATGCGGATGAGGTCTTCCGTCCGGGTTCGTCGAAGACTTTCCGGAAAGCCGTGAGGAAGGCAGGCAAGTCGGACACCAGGGGGTCTCCTCTCTCCCATAGAGGATTTAGCCAGGCCAGGGCCTCCCCGGTGAGATGGGACATGATGAAGGCAATTTTGGCCCGGTCGGAGTTAAACTGGTGGGACAATAGTTCAAAGTGCAGGGTGCACTGATTAATGAAGCTGCGAGCCTGGGCGGAGTCGCCTCCGAAGCGAGGAGGTGCAGAAAGCCGGGGTCCGGGGTAGGATACCATGATATTGGTGGGCAGTGGAGCTGCCGGGTTGCGAGTCATGGCACTGGCGGTGGTTGCTGGTGGAGCAGTCAGAGTGTCCAGGCGAGAATTGACATTCCGCAGGTGACCCAGGATGGACTCATGTAGGGACCTCTGACGGGACAGTTCATGACAGAGGTCCGAGAGCGAGGGAGCTTGGGTGCCACCGGGTTCCATGGCCCGAGCAAACTGTAACGGGTCTGGGAGGCGGAACCTCTGAGCTACTATACAAGGGGGCGGTCCTTGTAAGGGAGCGGGTGGCGACCAGGCAGGCAGTCACAGCAGGTGACCGGGACAGTCTCTGGGTGAACGGGCAGATGGTCACGGCAAGTGACCGGGACAGTCTCTGGAAGAACGGGCAGGAGATCACGGCAAGTGACTGGGGCAGTCTCTGGGTGAACGGGCAGATGATCACGGCAAGTGACCGGGACAGTCTCTGGAAGAACGGGAAGATGGTCACGGCAAGTGACCGGGGCAGTCTCTGGGTAAAGGGTTGGTACGACCTGTGGCGGCTGATGGTAGACTTGAGCTCCCAGGTGAGCAGGCGAGAGTCTCTGGATAAACGGGTGGTCACAGCATGTGACGGCGGAGCCTCCAGGAAGACCAACAGACAGGCGGCAGATGAGCGCTCCCAGATGAGCGGGCGAGAGTCTCTGGATAAGCGGGTGGTCACAGCACGTGACGGCAGAGCCTCCAGGTAGGCTAACGGACAGGCAGCAGATGAGCGCTCCCAGGTGAGCGGACAGGAGTCACTGGACAGGCAGGTGGTCACAGTACGTGACGGCGGAGCCTCCAGGTAGGCTAGCAGGCAGGTAGCAGATGTGCGCTCCCAGGCGAGCGGGCAAGCTGGTCCATAGACAGACTGACAGGAGTTGGAAGGCAGACCGTCGGACCTCAGGCAAGCAGGCAGGTAGCTGAAGTGCGCTCCCAGGTGAGCGGGCAAGCAGGTCCTTAGACAGACTGACAGGAGTTGTAAGGCAGACCGTCGGACCTCAGGCTAGCAGGCAGGTAGCGGAATATCAGGCAGGAAAAGACAGCAGGCTGGCAGGAATCTGGCAGGTATCTGGCAGGTAACTGGCAACGGGACCTGAGGGCTGAAGCAGAGTAGTGAACAGTGCAACAACATTGCTCGGGCACCTCCATTTTGGAGGAGGTGCTTTATATATGGTGAAGTCCTCCGGCCATTGGCCGGGGACTCCTTAGGACGGCGCGCGCGGCCCCTTTAAGAGGGAGGGAGAGCGCGCGCGCGCGCCCTAAGCACAGTGGCCGGGAAGGAGCGCGCGCTGCCAGCAGAGCGGGAGGAGGACGCCGAGCACGGAGCAGGGAGGTGAGGGGAACAGCGTCCCTGCCTAGCAGAGGGCAGGGACGCCGGCGCTACACTTTGCACCCGGTGGTCATCTATACTGACCATAAAAACCTGGCTTATCTACAGAATGCCCAAAGACTCAATCCAAGTCAGGCTCGGTGGTCTTTGTTCTTCGCCCGCTTCAACTTTACCCTACATTACCGCCCGGCGGATAAGAACGTTAAAGCCGATGCCTTGTCCCGATCCTTCCTGTCGTCCGATCAAGAGGAGGAGCCTATGCATATCATCGACCCCTCCAAAGTGATGAATGTGGCCCCCTTGGACCTTTCTCGTCTCCCACCCGGTAAGACGTTTGTAGCGGTCCCGAATCGTAAGAAGGTTCTTCACTGGGGTCATTCATACAAACTAGCCGGCCATGCTGGCCAGAAGAAGACCTTCCTGCTCATTACCCGGCATTACTGGTGGCCTACCCTGCGCAAGGATGTGGTAGACTTCGTCACGGCCTGTTCGTCCTGTGCTCGCAATAAAGTTCCCAGACATCTTCCAGCCAGCAGTCTCCTGCCTCTTCCCGTACCTGCTGCCCCGTGGCAACACATTGCTATGGACTTTATTACTGATCTCCCTGTTTCTGCCGGTTGTACAGTCATTTGGGTGGTCGCTGACCGCTTTTCTAAAATGGCCCACTTCATCCCTCTGCCTGGTCTCCCATCTGCATCTGTGCTGGCTAAGGATTTCATCCATCACATCTTTCGTCTCCACGGCCTACCCCTCCACATAGTGTCTGATCGAGGGGTCCAGTTCACTTCGCGCTTCTGGAGAGCTACGTGTAAACTGCTGGATGTCACCCTGGATTTCTCCTCTGCTTACCATCCGCAGTCCAATGGCCAAGTGGAATGTATCAATCAGATCCTTACCAGCTACCTCCGACACTTCGTCAACGCTTGCCATACCGATTGGGTGGAGCTCCTACCATGGGCCGAGTTCTCCTACAACAACCATGAGAGCGAATCTTCTTCCAAGTCCCCGTTCTTTGTGGTCTACGGTGAACATCCCCGGATTCCGTCTCCAATTTCAGCTGCTGTGGACAACCCTGCCGCAGAATCTCTGGTCAGCGAATTTTCTACCATTTGGGAAGACACTAGGTCCGCACTTCTTCAATCCTCCGAGCGGATGAAGAGACATGCTGATAAGACGTCTGGATCCGCCTCAATTCCGTCCGGGAGACAAGGTTTGGCTCTCCTCCAAACATGTTCGTCTCAAAATACCCTCCTATAAGTTGGGCCCACGGTTCATCGGCCCATTTGAAATCCTCCAGCGAATCAACCCAGTAGCTTACAAGTTAAAACTCCCAGCCACCTTACGGATTCCCAACTCCTTCCACGTATCTCTCCTCAAACCAGTCGTGCTTAATTCTTTTTCCGACAATCCAGGTACCTCCCCAGCTTCGGTCTCCGCTGAGGACGTCTATGAGGTGGAGAACATTCTGGCCACCAAGAGGCTAAGAGGAAAAACCTTTTTTCTGGTGGATTGGAAGGGGTTCGGCCCAGAGGAGAGAACTTGGGAACCCAGGGAGAACATCCACGTCCCGCTTCTCCTTAAATAATTTCTTTCAGGCCTAAAAAAGAGGGGGCGGCAGAGACGCCGTCCCACTTACGGCCGCGCTCCCTGCCCGGCGTCCTCCGGCGCTCCAGCCTCTGTTGCTGCCGGCACACGCAGCTTCCCGGGCACTGTGCTTAGGGCGCGCGTGCTGCCTCCCTCTTAAAGGGGCCGCGCGCGCCGTCCTAAGGAGTCCCCGGCCAATGGCCGGAGGACCTCTCATATAAAGGGCACCTCCTCCAAAATGGAGTTGCCCTTGCAAGGTTGTAGCTTTGTGTGTTATACTCTGCTTCAGCCCTCAGGTCCCGCTGCTAGCCTGTCTACCAGTCCAGTCCGCCAGCATGACTACAAGTCCAGTCGTCCGCCAACATGACTACAAGTCCAGTCCGCCAGCTTGTCTACTCTCCAGCCCGCCAGTCTGTCTATGGGCTCTGCCTGCCTGCTTACCTGGAAGCACCTGCCTGTTACCTGCCGTGTCTGCCAGCTCGCTTACCTGGAAGCACCTGCCTGTTACCTGCCATGCCTCCCAGCCCGCTTCCCTAGAAGCACCTGCCTGTTACCTGCCATGCCTACCAGCCAGCCTACCTGGAGGCTCCTGCTTGTTACCTGCCGTGCCTGCCAGTCCGTCTGCCCGGATCACCCGTCAGCCTGCCTGCCGTGCTCATCTGCTGTACCGGTCAGTCCCTGCCTTCTGACCCGTGGGAGTCGCCTGCTCTCATACAAGGTCGGTCCCAGAGTTGCACCTGGTCCCTCGGCTCGGTCCTTCCCTGGTCACGGAGTCGATTGAGCCACTGTACGACCTTGGTCGGTCCGAGTTGATACCTAGTTACGCTCCTCTGGTCCCTCCTTGCACCGCAGCACAGAGGTTCCACCACCCGGATCTGTAACACGGAGTTACATCCTGTATTATACTCCAGAGCCGCACTCACTATTCTGCTGGTGGAGTCACTGTGTACATACATTACATTACTCATCCGGAGTTAAATCCTGTATTATACTCCAGAGCTGCACTCACTATTCTGCTGGTGTAGTCACTGTGTACATACATTACATTACTGATCCTGTACTGATCCTGAGTTACATCCTGTATTATACTCCAGAGCTGCACTCGCTATTCTGCTGGGGCAGTCACTGTGTACATACATTACTTATCCTTACTGATCTTGGGTTATATCCTGTATTATACTCCAGAGCTGCACTCACTATTCTGTTGATTGTTATTAGAAATGGTAAGATCATAGATAGACATCCAGAAAATTTTAGCCTCATATAGTTACTTTGAAGCAATAAAAAATGTAAAAAGAATATTGATATTTTTTTCTCTTATGCATTCATACAATCCTATTTTTATTTAAAAAGGAATTGTCTGACTTAGAACACCCGATTTCTGAATTCTCGTTGGTTATAAATAGTGTTGAGCGAGTATGTTCTATTAACCCTTTCGCTGAGTATTTATAGCTGCTCGGTGATATGTTTGAATCGCTCCCGTGTGCATGATTTGCGACTGTTTGACAGTTTTATTACATGAGAGGTATGTCTATTCCTTACACATTCCTCACATGTAATAAAGCTGTCAAACAGTTGCAAATCATGCACACGGGAGCGATTTAACCTCATCACCGAGCAGCTGTAAATACTCGGAGCTCGGCCCGAGCATACTCGGTACAGAACATACTCGCTCAACCCTAGTTATAAACAGAATTACTCCCACTTGGTTAAGTCTACATTGTCTCCACTAGTTCTGCGTTTCGCTATAAGAAGTCCACATCATTTTCTTCTCCAATTCCTTGGTTTTGTTCATAAAGTCCAGGTCTTCTTCTCCTCCAGTATTTGCTTAAGCTCAAGTCGACAACTTCATCTTGGTTTTTTTGGATGGACACCACACCGTGTTCTTAGCTGGTCCTACAATTCTGTTTCATAAAGCTATGACTCGGCCGCCATGTGCATAAACCCTTATTGAAACGTTATACTAAATCTGATCTGGATGGATCTAAAATTCTTGCCAGTGAATTGTGGTCACTGCATCAGGATTTTAGTAGGAGCAATACCCTGTTGGGAAAAATTCTGTGCAGAACCATAGATTATGCTTTTAATGTATTTTTTTATATATATCTTTAGCATTGGTCCTATAATAAAATGATACACAATGGGATTATATCAAAGACTGACATCTAAGACTTGACTTTTCAAAATGGGAATTATATAAGTTATGGGCAAAAAAAAAACAATTTAATGAATAAAAGATGAGAAATAATGATTAAAAAATAAGGGAGACCTTTGTCATGAATGGAATAGAATTTACTAGATTAACTTATATTTTTAACATTTGTGGCTGATATTTCCATAATAAATTTCAGACATTTGCTGAATTTCATTTGCTCTTACTCTCTAAATTATAATAAAATATTTAGAGTTATCCATGCATGGATCAAAATACACCAAATCATTCCAATTTGTAAAAAAAAAAAAATCAAATAAAATAAGCAAAATATTAATTAAAAATTATTTTAAACCCATTTTAGATTAATTATAACTTTGTATTTTTTAGTTTATGACTTTTTGCTCCTTTTTATTTTCTTCCTATATTTTCTGTTTATTTATTTTTTAAGTTTAACTCTTAAAATTACTATAAGTTTGACTATTTAAATGTTTGATTTATTTTAGGATTATTTTTATTTTTTGTTCATTGGGTGACATTTTATTGGTTTCATTGTATTAGTGATCATAAAAATAGTCAAACAAAAAAAGAAATTAAACGGCAAAAAATGAAAAAAAAAAATAGATCACTGATAGAACAAAAGAACAAAAAAATAAAAACAATCAAAAGAAAGAGCTAAATTAAACTAAAAAAAAATCAAAAATAATTTTTTTTTTTTTTTCAAAGTCAATGGCTAGTTTTATTTTTTGCTCATGGTTTAACTTTATTTTTTTTTCTTCATATTATTGCTATGTTTATTTCCTGTTTAGGACTATTTTTGTTCCATACATTTCAATAATTACCTATATTGAGTTAATTTGCTTAGGATGATGTTTCTCCTTTATTGACAGATCATGCGTTTCTCCAGACCCACAAATAATAACTTGCGCGCCCCATTGTTCTATCTGTGGGAGCAGTTGTAAGTTCCTTGGAACACAATGTTGCATCTATCGGGAAGCGTCCGCTCTCCTAAATATTTATGAAATGAAGCATCTGTAGTCATATTGAATAATCTCCCATGACTAGCGTTTGCACGGCACCCATTCTCTATACATATTAAAATACACTTACTTTGAGAACCCCCCCTTTCCCCTCCTCTTCAGTCTGTTGATTAACAAAGAGGGATTGACAAAAGGAAATTCTTGCTGGTTTGTAAGGCGGTTGTGTTAAAGTCGGACTGTAGTGCCACAGTTCAGTGCTTCAATGTGGAACAGTTGGAGGGAGGAGATAGCTGGCTGGTAAGAACCGAGGTTCTCCTATTCTGTGAAGGGTCTACTTTAGTCACACCACCTGCTCCCCTTTTTTTTTTTTTACCCCCCTCCATTTCCAAGCCTAACCAGTCAGGACAATATGAACAGACGGGTGCTTGGCCTCAATACCTTGAACACACAGCACCAGACGGTGAAAAACGAGTTAAGAAAAGATAAATTGAGAGATCAATAAGGGCTGGGACCCATTTAGCTGTTCAGGGCAATGACAGATCAGACTAGTAAAAAAAAAAAGAAAAGTCAAACAGTGGTGTCATAAACTGAGCCGGGCTGGTGGGGTCGGGGGCAAGGCAAATGTTGGCATTTAGGGTGATGAAGGTGGAGAAACTATGCAATTAAAGTATGGAAGATAATCAAAAGATCTGAGGTTTCACAACAATTTTTGTAAGTATCCATCAATTTTTGGGTTCTCTGGTTTATCCATTGGCACAGAACCAAGCAGACATTAAAAGCTTCAGGATTACATACAAAAGGTTGGCATCACCAACCAAAAAATATTAGATAGGATTCATGTGGTTGAGATGACAAAGTTCTGCCAGTACATATATTGTGTATGTCTTATGTTGAAGGACAACTTTTTCGATATGGTTTCAACTCACAAGCTATAATTGCATGAGATCAGCTTCTATATTTGCATTGTGCAGGATTCAGAGTTCACAAATCCCAGCATTCCCCGCTTGCTCGGCTTCGTCACAGAGATTGCTCTGGTAAAGTACGCTCAAGACACTGTCGTTGTTACACCAAGGAACAGTATACTTATCTGTAGTAAAAACAATTTGAACCCGTGAATTTAAAGAAAAGATTTAAACTGTTGGTCCGAAACAAGAATTTATTTTAAATCTAAATGCCTATCTATTTAATGTCATAATCTACCAAATCTACTTGTGTATAAGCCGACTTTTTCAGCACATTTTTTAGGCTGAAAAAGCCCTCCTTGGCGTATACTCGAGTATATACTTATATTATAATATATTCTAGCTATGGAGGGTGGGGAGGTGTTGCGTTGGCTGAGGAGCAGTGCACATGCAGTAGTCGGCTGCTGCAGCTACCATGTGTGCCCGCTGCTAAAGAAAATGAATACTCATTCTTCTCCACGCCCATGGGAGTGGAGAGGAGTGAATATTCATTCTCCTTAATAGAGCGCAGTATCAGTCGCAGCTGCTGGCTTCCTGCTGCGGCTCAGTGATCCTCTGTGCCCGCTATTAGAGAGTATGAATATTCATTCTTCTCCACTCCCATGGGTGTGGAGAAGAGTGAATATTCATTCTCTTTAGTAGCAGGCACACAGGATCATTGAGCCGCAGCAGGAAGCCGGCTGCTGCGGCTACAGTGTGCGCTATTAAAGAAAATGCATATTCACTCCTTTCCACGCCCATAGTCCCAGCATGGAGAGGAGTGAATTTCCCGGCAGCTCACCTTAGGATCTGAGGGTGCATGGCAGTGAAGTCATGCGCTACTCAGATGCTGAGATCAGCTGCTAGCAGAACAGGACGCAGCGCTGGATCAGAGGGAAGGAAGGTGAGTAGAAGTGTTTATTTTTTCATGTGTGCAGTGATGGGGGGCCATGTGTAACAGAATTGGGGATGAGGGGACCATGCATACCAGGATTGGTGATGAGGTGGTCATGCACATCAGGATTGGGGATGAGGGGGCCATGCATACCAGGATGGGGAAATTTACCAGTAGCTGCTGCATTTCCCACCCTAGGCTTTTACTGGAGTCAATACAGTGGGTACGGAAAGTATTCAAACCCCTTTAAATTTTTCACTCTGTTTCATTGTAGCCATTTGGTAAATTCTAAAAAGTTCATTTTTTTTTTCTCATTAAAGTACACTCTGCACCCCATCTTGACTGAAAAAAAAAAACAAATATAGAAATTTTTGCAAATTTATTAAAAAAGAAAAACTGAAATATCACATGGTCATAAGTATTCAGACCCTTTGCTCAGACACTCATATTTAAGTCACATGCTGTCCATTTCCTTGTGATCCTCCTTGAGATGGTTCTACTTCTTCATTGGAGTCCAACTGTGTTTAATTAAACTGATAGGACTTGATTTGGAAAGGAACACACCTGTCTATATAAGACCTCACAGTTCACAGTGCATGTCAGACCAAATGAGATGCATGAGCTCAAAAGGAACTGCCCAAGGAGCTCAGAGACAGAATTGTGGCAAGGCACAGATCTGGCCAAGGTTATAAAAGGAACCTTGAGTAATGCAGAAATTCTAATAGCACAGTGGCCTCCATAATCCTTAAATGGAAGAAGTTTGGGGCCACCAGAAGTCTTCCTAGACCTGGCCGTCCAGCCAAACTGAGCAATCGTGGGAGAAGAGCCTTGGTGAGAGAGGTAAAGAAGAACCCCAAGGTCACTGTGGCTGAGCTCCAGAGATGCAGTAAGGAGATGGGAGAAAGTTCCACAAAGTCAACTATCACTGCAGCCCTCCACCAGTCGGGCCTTTATGGCAGAGTGGCCCGACGGAAGCCTCTCCTCAGTGCAAGACATATAAAAGCCCGCATAGAGTTTGCTCATAAACACACGAAGGACTCCCAGACTATGAGAAATAAGATTCTCTGGTCTGATGAGACGAAGATAGAACTTTTTGGTGATAATTCTAAGCGGTATGTGTGGAGAAAACCAGGCACTGCTCATCACCTGCCCAATACAATCCCAACAGTGAAACATGGTGGTGGCAGCATCATGCTATGGGGGTGTTTTTCAGCTGCAGGGACAGGACGACTGGTTGCAATTGAAGGAAACATGAATGCGGCCAAGTACAGAGATATCCTGGATGAAAACCTCTTCCAGAGTGCTCTGGACCTCAGACTTGGCCGAAGGTTCACCTTCCAACAAGACAATGACCATAAGCACACAGGTAAAATAGCAAAGGAGTGGCTTCAGAACAACTCTGCGACCATTCTTGACAGGCGCAGCCAGAGCCCTGACCTAAACCCAATTGAGCATCTCTGGAGAGACCTGAAAATGGCTGCCCACCAACGTTCACCATCCAACCTGACGGAACTGGAGAGGATCTGCAAGGAAGAATGGCAGAGAATCCCCAAATCCAGGTGTGAAAAACTTGTTGCATCATTCCCAAGAAGACTCATGGCTGCACTAGCTCAAAAGGGTGCGTCTACTCAATACTGAGCAAAGGGTATGAATATTTATGACCATGTGATATTTCAGTTTTTCTTTTTTAATACATTTGCAAAAATTTCTACATTTCTGTTTTTTTTTTCAGTCAAGATGGGGTGCAGAGTGTACTTTAATGAGAAAAAAAAATTAACTTTTTAGAATTTACTTAAAATTGTAAGAATTTATGGCTGCAATGAAACAAAGAGTGAAAAATTTAAAAGGGGTCTGAATACTTTCCGTACCCACTAAGTTTTCCCAGTTTTTTGTGGTAAAATTAGGTGCCTCGGCTTATATTCGAGTATATATGGTAATTTTCTTTCTAATATACTTTAATTAAAGAGTTCCTAACGTTCCCTCTCTACCCTAACTGCTTTATTTATTTATTTTTTTACTACTTCCTCTTTGATGACGCTTCGTTTGAGAATCCCAGTGTTGGAATAATGCTTATTATTGTGTATTCAGCACAAAATGTCTCTAATTACTTCCATCTCAGAATTAAATAATCCCTTAACAACATACATCTTTAGTATTTAATAAAAGCCCTCTGGCTGTTATGACCTGCCGCAGACACCATGCACAGCCAGACACCAGCTTCTGGCAGTGTTCTTAAGGATCTTAGCACATTCCTCATGGGCAATAGCATCCAGTTCATGAATATTCTTGAGTTTGTTGTATTCGCCTTCTTCAAATTCAACCTGAGATTTCTATGAGGTTCAAGTCAGGAACTTCCACAACTTTTTCAAAAACCAAACTTAAATGGACTATGAGGTATACATGGAATCATAGTCCTGCTGGAAGGTCTAGTAACACATCTGATTTAGCTGCTTTTCAGAAGGCACATGGTTTTATTCCTACGATTTTCTGATATATGATGGAATCCACCTTGTCCTTTATACACTACACTTTTCCAGTGATAGCAAAAACAAAGCAGAAACAGAGTTTCACTGAGCCTTGCCTTACTTAATGTAGGCATCACCAAGCCCTCACTATGCTTCACTGTAGGCATCACCGAGCCTCACTCATGCCTCAGTGTAGTCATCACCAAGCCATGAGCATGTTTCACTGTAGGCATCACCTAGCTCTCACCATGCTTTACTGTAGGCATCACCGAGCCCTCATCATGCTTTACTGTAGGCATCACCGAGCCCCCCCATGCTTCACTGTAGGCATCTCCGGGCCATGAGCAAGTTTCACTGTAGGAATCACCGAGTCCTCACAATGCTTTACTGTAGGCATTACCAAGCCCTCACAATGCTTTACTGTAGGCATCACCAAGCCCTCACCATGCTTCACTGTAGGCATCACTGAGCTCTCACCAGGTTTCACTGTAGGCATCACTGAGCTCTCACCATGTTTCACTGTAGGCATCACCAAGCCCTCACCATGCTTTACTGTAGGCATCACCAAGCCCTCACCATGCTTCACTGTAGGCATCACTGAGCTCTCACCATGTTTCACTGTAGGTATCACCAAGCCCTCACCATGCTGTACTGTAGGCATCACCAAGCCATGAGCATGCTTCACTGTAGGTGTGGCGCCCCTGCAAGTTCAGTCGCCACAGAGGTACTGCATCTCACCCAGAGGTGTGGTGCCCCACACTCAGGTAAGGATGGAGTACTGCCCGGGACCCACCCACCTGCATCCAACACTACACCATTCCAGACCAGCAGGCGGGGCAAGATGGGGGAACCATGTAGTGGGTGGAGGAAGCAGACCAGGGGAGCACTTAGAGAAGGAGTATAAAAAGGGGGGCCATCTTGGGAGAGAGAGTCAAGTCAGACAGATCAGTCTGAGGAGAAGTAGTGGGAGCAGGAGCTCTGTAGGAGCTCTGCTCAGAAGAGAGGAGAGAGGAGTGGGCCTAGATTGAGAGGCCCAAGAGGACAGGCTGGAAGAGGATGGGAGCAGAGGGAAGGCTCCAGGAGTGAGGGGATCCCAGGGACACGGCGAGTGCGGAAGCCACCCGTGCGCCCGAATCTACAGCAACATCTACCTTATTAAATCATCACTGCACCACCCTGGAGCTTAGCTCTGCCTGTGGAGAGCTGAACCAACTCTGCTGCGTCACCAACAGCTCCAGAGGATCTGCACCGCAGCGGCGACCCCATATAGCCGCATACCACAGGTGGCGTCACGAACATTATATCTAAAAACTATATTCCCCTTTTCTTTATTCCCATTTAATTGACTGCCCTGGGTCACGGAGGGGGTCACTGCCACTGTGACATCCCCAAACATTGACCGGTCCGGCTACCGACTACCCCACGGTCCAGGGAGCGCATCATAGGCATCACCAAGTTCTCACCATGCTTCACTGTAAGCATCACCTAGACCTCACTATGCTTCACTGTAGGCCTAGCTTGAAAATCCAAAAGAATTCTCTATTCCCATTTGGATTTTCAAGCTAGGCACTTTGTCCCCTGAGGGTTTAAGTGAAATAACCACGAGAACATGCCCATAATAGGACTTGTATGACTTTTGAAAAAAAAAAAAAGATATTTTTTCCCTTTTTACATTTGCTTATATATCTAGAGACTGCATAATAAACAATGCATTTCTTTTCAACATTTTGTCATCCTTGTCTTCATCGCGACAGTGCCCACCACAATGGTTTTTTTCCCCTCAATTTGCCTCACAATTGTAAGTTAGAAGTACATACCGTTCATTAATCGCTGTGTGTCTACAAAAGGGAAGACAGAATTGGTAATAAACTGCTTCTGTCTTCACCTTAGGGGCAATCAAAATAAAGTACATAAGAGGACACTGCGGTAAGAAATGAATATGCACACAGGATTGGGGTCAGACTGGATATCAGAATGTTGCTCCGCAGGACTATGCTGGTTGAGAGGAGGAGGATTATAGATTGGTGTAACCAGTAGCAAGAGGGATCATAGTCAAAGTGCAAGACATTCAGACTACCTAGGACAGTGGGGCAGCTACCTAAATCTGGGATTGTCCCTGTGTATCCAGGATGCTTGGAATCTGTGTCAATACATTATACAAGGTGCTAAGTATAAGTCTTGGTGCCTAGTGATTACTTTAATTTGTTGAGAACCCCAGCAGCATGTATTTAGTTTCCCTGCAGTGCCCCCACAGGTGAAATAAAGTATTACACAATTCACTTTGCAATTTGAAGGTCTGTCCATAAAGTAAGCATTCCTCCAAAGAGGATAATGTTCTTCATAGCTGCTCCCTCTAAAGTAGAATGTGTCATCAGAAATTACATTATTTACATCAGGTTTTTGTTCTACCTGCATTTTAATTTTTTTTTAAATAGAAAAACAAAAAATTGGCTTTTTTTTTTAATAGAACGATCTTTATTAAAAAACAAAATCAGTAATCTTGCAATTTTCACACTGGCCACTGGAGCTATTTTTTTAGGTTCTTACTACTTGTCCTTTCAGGAAGAGTTTTCAGCAGTCTCATTATCATCAGAGGCAGGATTACAATGACAGATAACACTTCTATACACAGCTGATAACACAAGATCCATCAACCAGAATAGGCAATGTCACATCTGACCCTGTGCCCCTTCCCTTCACAATGACTTTTGCACATGCTCATTAGATGCTTCAACACAAAAAGGTAGTTGTCTATTGCAGCTAATGTGAATGTTAATTTCCTGAAACAAAACAGGAAGATAGAGTTTAAAAAAGTCCAAGTGGCCAGTGGGAAAATTGCAAGATTATTTTTATTGATTATATAGAATGATATGATAAAAATTAAATAAATTGGAAAAAAAAATCTGATGATACACTTCCTTTAAGTTAAGTTAAGTGATGGAGGTTCCCCCTTATTTTAAACTGTATCAACAGGTAGAAATTGTGCATCTGAAATTGCAATTTTGGAGGAGAGGACACAATTTGCACTTTTTGTGCAAACTATGGAAACAACTTGAAAACTTTTGTCTTTGTCAATTAGCAGTACAAGAAGTGGATGACTTAGTCAACATTTAGTGCAGTTATATGCTGTAACCAGAAGTGGAAAAATGCTAAAAGGGGTCATCAATTCAAGAGCAGCTAATCATGGAGGTCGAGCTTTTGGGAACATTGGGAGCTTATAGCTGGAAGTACCAAGTCAGACTTTTTGAAGCAAGTTTGTCCTCTGGATGATCGGTGTTCACAAAGGCTTTAGAAAAATTTTTCCCAAATCGGCCACATTTCAAGGAAAAAATAGCTCTTCGTGCAGAACTAATTCTCTCGTCAAAAATATGGATGTCTTGTTAATACTTGATGGAACCAATTAGAACTCTAAGGGGTCTGTAGACAGTTGGCCAAAAAGCAATAAATTGTGTTTTTGCTTGGGGGATGTATTCTTAAAGCCCTTGGTCTGGATGACTAATTGATGTGCAGCACTGACTGGGGGCACTAGTACAGTGAGATGAACAATGGAGGTTGTAATGGCTGGATGGCATTTGGAGTAGAGCAAGAGACCCCCGGAAGCTGGAGATTAAGCAAAGGGAGACCTATAAAGCAGAGTCCACAAAATGGGGAACAGTAGGGAAAACTCTTGGTTGCAGCAGAGCAGGGTAGGTCAGAAGTCTCAGTGATGAAGAAGAGTTGAGGTGGTCAGTAGACCTTCCCTATAGTGCAGTATGGAGCATAGCAGGAGAGCCCTGCAATGTAGCAGGTCAGGAAACTCACTGTAGTGATGTAGCTGAGGCCAGTGAAGTAGCAGAGTTGAGATGGTTAGTCGGATTGCTGTAGATGTAGTAGAGCCCAGCGATGTAGCAGAGTAGAGTAGGTCAGTAGAATAAAAGTCCTACGTAATGGGTAGCACATTAAATACCAGAAAACTCAGGCAATGTGTCACCATCTATAAAGCCAGGGAGTGTGACTTCAGAGGTGATTGCACGGTTACAATGGTAACCCAAAACACAGACAAACAGAAGGAGCTGGCTGGAAAAGAAGACAAGCAGAGAAGCTATTGCTGGAGCCAGGACAGGTGAGTAACAATAAGATAGAAATATTTTATGACAACCTCTGTCCATATGCCCTACGAGAACGTATGGATGCTGTAGACCAGGGGTCTCAGTAGGAATCAGTTGATCGCCAGCAGGTGCCTATTTATAAAACAGATTTTTCAAGATGGTAGACCCCGTTTACTTTCGCCAGCTTTTGTAAAAGTTACGACATCTGTACATGTACATTTCCATTGACTGATGTGACCCTGCTGGAGTTGTAATTTCAGCCCCAACAGATACAAAAACAGCTCATCAATTTGTTTGCCCTAGTGCATACACCCCTCTCCCTCGTCCACTAATGGATGCCATTGTCAGGAAAGGATGATGCCATTATAATTAACCTTCCTTGAGGTTTCTTTCCAGGTAATCTAAATCCAGAGCCACGCATATAAAAAGACTGCAAGAATTTCCAACAAAATGGCCTGATCGGCATTGTTAAACCAACATAAGGAACAAAACCCAAGTTTCCCCCGGAGAGGCTTAACTAGCGCTCAGATTTCTGGAGGCCAATGATGACTACAGCTGCTTAAACAGTGCGGGCCGTGGGGCCGACTTATTTCTTCAGCATGAAAATAACCCATGGTGGACAATGGGTCCCGAGCCCAACAAACTTTTGCAAAGTATTCAGCCCTCCTTGTAAGTAGGCGGCGAGGTTGTTTCATGCAGGCGAATTGTTAAATCCCAATGTAGCCATCAAATAAACCTCTTGTATGAGGCACGGAGGTGTTTATGGAGACCATTCCTCATTGGCATTCTCTTCTTACCATCGGCCTAAGATGATTACTCTCATCTCAAGTGGCACTCGAGACCAGCCTGAGTGTTACATTGCTGCCCAAATCTCCTGGTTTCTTTTCTTATGTAGCAGAATCGTCTTAGCGTGCCCAAAACACAGAGGTGCTAAGGGCTCGAGGAGACAAAGCATGGATGCCAAACAAAAGCTGGGGAGCTGAGGAAACAAAATTAAGTCTGTCCTGTGCAAACACCAAACCATTGCTCCACCTATCCAATTACTGCGATCCAGTCTGGAGAATATAGCAACAACAGTTCACACAAATTCTAATCCCCTTCCACACATGCAGGTCTTGCTTTCCCCCCCATGTAAATTCATTTACTCAGCCACCCAGGCGGGCTGGGCCGGGGAATGGGCCTCGTTCAGGACTAATCAGCTAATGAGGAGTATGCAAATGATGAGATTATGGGATTACCACTTGTCTAACAGCATTGCTCTCACACTGACACATAGCTAATACAGGTGTTTGTAAAGAGACTCATTGGTGGGAGTCTCGGCTGTGATCCTTCTCCATACCCTACAAATTGGTACAGGGGACGAGGCTTTTTGTTCAAGGCAACATCTGTCAATCTACTGTCCAAACCTTTCTTGTCTTCCTGGAAGGTGAAATCAAATATTTTTACTTATACTTTTTTAAAAGTTTTTATGTTTAACCTTAGTCGATACCAAAAATATGGAATGAGCTGCAGTAAACTCAAGACCCCTCCAAAAATAATCCAGTGGTCAGAAAGGAATCATAGAGGGTACAAGGTCCAGAGAGATCTAAAAGGAGAACATGTCACATCTCAACAAGAAGTCTGAAATCATTTCTACATGGAGTCACCCCTTTCGGTCACAAACTAGAACTTTCATTCCACCATCTTAGAATTTTAGATGATTATTCCAAGGAATATGGACTTAAAAGGGGTTGTCCAGGATTAGAGAAACATGGCTGTCTTCTTCTAGAAACAGCACCACATCTAACCACTGGTTGCGTCAGGTATTGCAACTTGATAGATTGTTTAGCCTGCGTGCCCCATAGACAACCACAACTTTACTGCTCCCTACAGATGGGTGTCAATTTCTAGCTTGTTACCCACCTATTTGATAGCTCCAAGGAGAATCAGTATCCTAGTGAGATTTTTTTTTTCAGCAACTTAACATGACGGTAAGTTTGCAGAACTCTTGGTATGGTATACAGGTTGTGTATCAATACCCTGGACTCTCACTCTGCCACCAATATGTGAGCGGTAGTGTAACATAATATATTGCTAGAATTCTAGATATTGGTGCCCCTTTTTGCCACTTTGATATATTAGACACCAGCTGGGAGCCTTTTTTCAACATTAATATTGGGCAGATATATACATATAGACTCATATCCTAACATTTTGATATATTCATAGATACATTTACTATGCACAATGCGCCATAATTCCGGTTCAATTTGTGGCAAAAAAAAACTGGCATACATGCCGTGCACCAGATTTCTTTAGGGGCCTCAGACATTTTATGCGCTTTACTATATTCTAAAACTAATAGGAAAGGGTCATGGTTTAGAAGAGCCTCATAATAAGTCAAACTTGTTGCACAAAATATTGGGTCAAGCAACCAATAAATGTTCTGCGTACACTGCCTGTCTGGTCTAGTTTTCTGCAGTCTGAATTGAAGATAATATTAATAAATTTCCCAATTGCATACTATGTTAGACTTTCTTTCCATCACATTAAATTTCTAGGGTGCGATTTTAGCATTAGAGCCCGGGGCGAGGAAAGCATTTTGTGCCCCTTAACCCATGAACGGTTCGCATCCCTGTCTCCCTTCCAGCGATCTAGTATTGAACCCCCTATCCCCAAAGCACATGTATTGGATTTAATTGCTAGCCCTTGGAACAACAACTTTGTTTCTGTTTTTTGATGAAAATCAGACATAAAACATTTTAAAAAGTATGACAATGCACAACTTTATTTTTACATTTTTAATTTATTGAACAAATATTATAACCCTAGCCCTATACTGAACGACAACTCTAGCCCTAACCCTAAAAAGGGTAAAAAATGGAAAAGCAGCTCTTAGTAATGAAGACAGTAATGAATTATACACATTATTCAATACATTCATTAGCTGCTCAGCTTTTGTCATCTTTTCTTTTTTTAAATTTGTCTTTATTGATTGAATTTGTGAAAAGAATAAGTAATACAAATCACAACTGTGTCGAGATATAATAAATGAAACAATCACAGACGGGTGGGAAATTTTCAACTTGTTACTCAAATGTAGGGCAGAAACAACATGTGAGCCTTAGGAAAAAGGAAATGAAACATATAACCACAAATGCCCAAACTGATTGGAATAAGACATCCAAAGAGTATACAGAAGAGAAGGAAGAAAAAGAGTAGAACAGGAAGGAAGAAAAGCAGAAGAGTGAGAAGAAAAGAGGATGGAATAGGAAAAGGTGTTCAAATGTGGGGCCCAAAGAATACAGGTTCAACTTTCCCCGATAAGGTCCAGGTATTCAGCTGTGGATTCGAATTTCAGCCAATAATACCAGGTTTTGTGAAAACGATCATTAGTTATTAATCGTCGAAGCGCGTTCCTCCATTAACATTACACCAGAGGGAGATTGTCAGAGTGGTATATATTTTTTTCTGTATTAGAGGGATGAACGCTCTTGCAGTCACGATTAAGTGTCTTAATATTGAATGTCTGTAGGCTTTTAACCCCTTTACCCCTGAAGGCTGTTTGCACGTTAATAACCAGGACAATTTTTACAATTCTGACCACTGTCACTGATTCTGAGACTGTTTTTTTTCGTGACATATTGTACTTCATGACAGTGGTAAAATGTATTCAATATGACATGCGTTACTTTGTGAAAAAAAATCAGAAATTTGGCGATTTTGAACATTTTTTAATTTTAAAACTTTGAATTTTTATGCCCTTAAATCAGAGATATGTCACACAAAATAGTTAATAAATAACATTTCCCACATGTCTACTTTACATCAGCACAATTTTGGAACCAAATTTTTTTTTTTGTTCAGAAATTATAAGGGTTAAAATTGACCAGCGATTTCTAATTTTTCCAACAAAATTTGCAAAACCATCTTTTTAGGGACCATATCACGCTTGAAGTGACTTTGAGAGGCCTTTATGATAGAAAATACCCAAAAGTGACACCATTATAAAAACTGCACCCCTCAAGGTGCTCAAAACCACATTCAGGCTGTGTGCCCACTATGCGTTTTTTAAGCGTTTCCGCAGAGGCAATTCCGCTGCAGAAACGCTTAAAAAACGCTTGGCAGAAGGTCTGCCATGTTCCCCAATGATAATCCGCATGTGCTGTGCACATGCTGCGGAAATTTCCGCTGCGGATTATCATTGCGGAAAAATCTGCAGCACTACCAATTATTTTGTGGACTCGCTGTGTTTTCGCCGCCATTAACTTGCATTGAATCACTTAATATCCGCATGACTATATGTGCACATGCGGATATTAAGCGATTCAATGTGAGACTCTCCTCCAGACCCGGGTACCATAGTACCTGTAAAAAAAAAAGAATTAAAATAAAAAAATACATTATACTCACCTTCTGATAGCCTCCAGTCTTTTCTCCGCTGCGTCATGGCTTCCCGGCAGCTGGCGATTGTCTAAAAGGACCTTCCATGACGTCATTTAGTCAAGTGACGGGTTACGCGACCGCTGACGTCGGCGGTCGCGTTACCAGTCACATGACTAAATGACGTCATGGAAGGTCCTTTCACACCACTGCGAGCCGTACAAGAGACCGGACGCAGCAGAGAAAAGATCGGGGCCCATCAGAAGGTGAGTATAATGTTGTTTTTTTACCATTTTTAATCTTTTTTCAACTATTAACTTGGTCACACTATATAAATCCATGCCGGTTGCATGGATTTATATAGTGTGGCCAAGTTGTCAAGCACTTCAAGTGATGCTAAAATCGCTTGGAAAGCGCTTGATAACCCGCATGTGGAAATGCATGAGAAGAACACTTCACATCCGAATGTCCCTGGCAGGAAAAACGCATGTACAATCCGCATGTACAATCCGCATGCGTTTTTTCTGCCAGGGAAATGCAGAAACTCTCAGGAAAAATCCAGAGCATTTCTGCATCGTGGGCACATAGCCTCAAGAAGTTTATTAACCCTTCAGGTGCTTCACAGGGAATTTTGGAATGTGGAAGAAAACAATTAACATTTAACTTTTTTTCACAAAAATGTTACTTTGGACCCAATTTTTTTTTATTTTCGCAAGGGTAACAGCAAAAAAATTAACCCCAAAATTTGTTGTGCAATTTCTCCTGAGCATGCAGATGCCCCATGTGTGGGGGAAAACCACTATTTGTGTGCACGGCAGGGCTTGGAAGAGAAGGAGCGCCATTTGACTTTTTGAATGTAAAATTTGCTTGAATAATTAGCGGACGCCATTTCGCTCTTGGGGAGCCCTTGATGTGCCTAAATAGTGGAAACCCCCCACAAGTGACACCATTTTGGAAACTACACCCCTCAAGGATTTTATCAAGGGGTATAGTGAACATTTTGAATCCAGAGGGACGACACAAAATTTGATAACATTAGGTCATCATATTGAACATGTTGTGATTAGTCTTGAGCGCAAGTGTTCGCTACTTGAGTTTGCATCGGGAACTCGAGTATGCACCAAGTATCGCGGGTGCTCGAGTGACAGGCTCGAGTCCCCACCCAACAAGTTCCACAGTTATTAGACACCCAAAAAAAAAACATGCGGGGATTGCTCATGTATGGCAGGCAATCCCAGCGTGTTTTTTTTATGTCTGAATAACACACGCGAAACATATGGGGCGGAGACTCGAGCATGTCACTCAAGCACCCGCGATACTCGGTGCATACCAGAGCACCCGAACTAAACTCAAGTAACGAGCACTTGCGCTCATATCGTCATCATTTTTTTTTACTTTTGAAAAATCCTAACCACAACACAAACCTAACCTCAACCCTAATACAACCCTAAACCTAACCCTAACACAACTGTGACGATTAAGATTATAATCTTAATCAGCCAGACTATTAGATTTGTTAAGCAAAGAGAAATACACTATTGTGTTCATGTTGACTTGTAAATGTATGTGCATGGCTGATCAAGAAGGTCATGCTATTTGTATAAACCTGATTGTTGTCTCCTCTTGGGTCTGTGAACAATGAATGTTTGCTAAATATGTTGATTAACCATTGTGTGGACCCTGTTGCTTGTTGACTCACAAAACAGGAGGATAAACTACGTAAATTCATTAAATGCTCAAACAATGAGACCTGATCGGTGCCCTTTACCCACAACCTGTGACTGATGACCTTAGCCACATATGTAAATATAAAAAGGGTTTTTCTATCCTGCTGCAAGAAGAATTGAAAGAGACTTGACAAGGAGAATCATCAGACTCGCTCAGCCTATCAGCTTGGAAGCATAGCTTTAACCAAACAGACACAGATTTGAATTCTACATAATTCCGGCCTAAGGGTATATGGCCCTGACTGGAAAGATACTGATCTGCATCACTGACCATCAGAGAGCCCAAACACATTTGGGGAGACCAGGTTGGGACGATGAAGTCATGGATATGTTGTTTGGGGTTGCCAGGTGGGACCCTCTTGTCGCCTGGAACCTATGGAGACATTCGGAGAAGCCAGATTGAGACCGACCGGCTATCTGGCCCCATGGAAACTCTCGGAGAGGCCAGGGTGGGACCCTTGTGTCTCCTGGCCTTGTACCTCAATGGACTGCTAGCTTCCTAACCTTGCCACTACCTTCTCTCTTTGGGGGCCTGCCAGAAGCAGGGGGGAGGGGCACTGGTTGAGGTAGTTGGCCCTGGACGTCCCAAAGTTGCAGCTGTTCTATCCCAGGCGGGCCAGCGGAAGGGTGAGACTGTGTAATGTTGCACCATCTTGGGTATTTGCTGAGACTGTTCTATGTGTTTATTGTCCGCTCTGTAGTTCAATAAAGTATTGCCACACTGTTTTACCCTCACCCTGTGTTGTCTGAGTAATATTACGCCCACGGAAGACCCCGGATCTTCACAACAACCTTAACCCTAACCCTAATACAACCCTAACCCTATCCCGAGGGATCCATTCACTATAATGAGGCAGCAGAATTACTTTGGACTCCGTTTGGCCTCTGTTTAGCGGTGTCCTTTTTTTCCGAGGTTCACAAAACTGTGGCAGACGGCACTTTTATGCACATCTAATAAAAAGACAGGCACTGTGGGATCACAGGTCAGACGGCGTCCACGGTGCCTCTATCTGCCTCATTACAGGGAATCTTCCGCCGGGGGTTCCGTCTAAATCACGTATTTCAGAGATTTACACGACAACCCCGGTGTGAACGCTCAGTGCACAGCGCAGGATAAATGTGAGCCGAGCCTTACTGCTATCTTGGGAGGCAGAATGAACAAATCAGCAGCAGGTGAAGAATTGGTTTTATTTATTTTTATGCCGTTCCTCAAGCGGTATAAATGATTAGATGACTTTATTCTTCGGGTCAGTGCGATTACAGCGATACCAGATTTATATTGGGTTTTTATGACTGACAGCTGTCACACACTAAAAGACACCTTTTTTTGCATAGACTAGTTCTTGCATCGCCATATTTTGAGAGTTATAATTTTTCCATATTTCGGCCGACAGAGTGGTGTAAGGGCTTGTTTTTTGAGGGACAAGTTGACGTTTTTATTAGTACCATTTTTGGGCACGTGACATTTTTTGATCGCTTTCAATTGCGATTTTTGGGAGGCAGAATAAACAAAAAACAACAATTCTGGAATTTTTTTTTTGGTCTTTTTTTATGCCATTCCGCGTGTGGAGCTTTAATTGATAAGGCAGCTTTATTCTTC
This sequence comes from Phyllobates terribilis, assembly GCF_046119375.1. NCBI lineage: Eukaryota > Metazoa > Chordata > Amphibia > Anura > Dendrobatidae > Phyllobates > Phyllobates terribilis. The sequence goes on along the minus strand of NW_027362773.1, from coordinate 96,855,943 downwards.
AGGTCATTACGTTTACAGCGATGAAACATTTATATTTTTTTTTTATGTTTTGCCGCTTTTCCACAATAAAAACTAGTTTAAAGAAAAAATATTTTTTTTGCATCGTTTTATTCTGAGAGCTATAACTTTTTTATTTTTCGGCTGATGGAGCTGTATATTGGTTTGTTTTTTTGCGGGACAATATGCCGATTTTATTTACATTCGTCTTTTTGATCGCGTTTTATTCCACTTTTTGTTTGGTGGTATGATAAAGCACCGTTTTTTGCTTTGATTTTTATTTTTTACCATTTTCACTAAAGGGGTTAACTAGTGGGACAGTTTTATAGGTCAGGTCGTTCTGGATGCGGCTATACCAAATATGTGTACCTTTATTGTTTTTTTTTCCATAATAATATTTATTTATGGGTACAATATATTTTTATGGATTATTTTTTCATTTTTTGTTTTATATTTTTAAAAATGTTTTTCACTTTTACACTTTGTCCCACTATGGGACTTTCATTTTGTGCAGGTTGATCGCTTGTATAGCATAGGGATGCAGGAGCATCCCTATGCTATGCAGGCTGTCAGCGCTGCACTGACACAAGTTAAATAGATTATGCACTGTGCATGATCTAACTAACTTGCTGGTGCCTGGTGACCCGGATGTTGTCATGACGACATCAGGTCACCATGGCAACGATCAGGACCGCGTTATGACATTGTGGGGTCTCCGATCCAAGGTAAGAGGGGCTGTCTTACTTCTGCCTGCTCCCGAAATGCTGCAATCGACTTTGCAGCATTTTGGGGGTTAATGTGCCAGCAGCAGTGCGAGACCACGCCTGGCACCGAGTGCTGGGTGTCATAATCAGATGACACCCGGCTGCAATCGCGCCCGCACAGCCTCTGCAGAGAGAAGCCTCCAGAACAGAGAAAATGTGTAACAGATCGCCCTCCTCCTCCCCACATCTCCGACACATGGAAGAAAAACAGAGTAAGCGAGTTGGGACCCCATAGCTTTTGTCATCTTGGCCACTAGCTATGCAGAACACAACCGTCAAGAGGAGCTTGTCATCGGCAGTTGTGCTCTGCACAGGCAGTGACCGAGATGACAAAGTTAACTTCATTATACTGAACTTTGTCATCTTAGCTTCTGGCTATGAAGAGTGGAACAAGCAGTGGTTGACAAAGGCATCTCCACTTCTACATTGTGCATAGGCAGCAAAGGTCAGACGCTGTTCCAAAAAGAAGTGATACTGGCCAATGCCACTTATTTGACAGTGGGGAGTGAAGGGGAATATTTTTTCCCCCATAGACTTTGGCTGCGGAGATTACCACCCCCGTGCCCCCCCACTCCACACCACTGTATCTTAGACAAGTTTTCCTCCTTCCTGATATAGTATAAAATAATTACACTTAGTACACTGGAATCAATTTCTGCACAATGGATCAAAATATCCAGAAACTGTCCAGATCTAAGACTTCTCACAATTCTATAAAGTCCTCTGTGAGCCAAACCCATGAACAGCACAAATCTCTCTCCTGTCCTGATTGTTTGCTACAATATATTAGCAGAGGTGAAGCATTTTAGTCTAGAGAGATGTAAGAACCTATGTGGATGTAACCAAGAAAAATCCCATTCACTGACAACAAGCATATGTATTGAAAATGTTGAGGAATTGTAACAATGTCTATTGGAAATTTTCAGGTGGAAGGTCGAAGCTGCTGCATATGCGAAACTTCAAATATAGACTTTTCCGGGAAGTCCATTTTAATGTTTGGCATTCCGGGGAAAGCCAGGGAGGAGAAAAAGAGAAAAAGCGAGAGAAAAAGAGAAAAAGAGAGCGAGAAAGAGAAAAAGCGAGAGAAAGAGAGAAAGAAAAAGAGAAATAGAAAAAGAGAAAGAGAAAAAGAGAAAGATAGAAAGAGAGAAAGAAAAAGATAAGAGCGAGAGAAAAAGGAGAAAGAAAAAAAAAAAGAGAAAGCTAAAAAGAGAAAATTTTTCTCCAGTTCCAAAGTTTGATTCTCCATTGTTTTCAATTGGGTTCAGGTTCAAGTTCGCGTACAATTCTAGTACCAGAACCGAACCTAGGACTAAAGTTCAGATCGGGTACCAGAACCCGAACTTCCATGGGTCTGCTCATCCCTAATCAGCACCACTCACTTTGGATGCATCAAATGGTGTTAAATAACCCAAGTTTGGACATTAACATGTTGGCAAGTATAATAGTGATCATTAAAACAAAATATAAATTCTGAAAAAAAAAAGTCACACTGACCCCAGGATCAAGTACGTCCAGGATCTCCACCAACTGAAGACAGACCGGATGTAGGGAACCTCTAGGTTGTATCTGTACAAGGTGAAGAGACAGGATTTACACCCGGGCGGGGGTTGTCCAACTTTAGGGCCAATTTGTTTTTCTTACTTAAAATGCTTTTATTTTTTGTAATTGGGCTTTATTGATTTTGCACCTTTTGCCTTCTATAATCTCCTTGTTGCATTGTCTGTTATTGGCTGCAGAATGAGTTAACAGAGAATCCCTCAGTGAACTGGTTGTGATGGTCCAATGGAAGAGTTTGCATCCTTTTTTTTAATTTGCTTTTTTTAGCTCTGCTCAGCTGATTTAGGACCATGGACCACATTAAAGTTGAATATACAGGGAAACAAAGATTGTAAAAGCAAAACGGTGCAATTTTTTTAAAGGAACCAAAATGCAAAAGCAAGAATATTTTTTACCCCTATTATATTATTATATGACCCCCTTCAATGGAGCTCAAAGGCTTCTCTGACGCATAAGACGACACCAGTATAATAAACGGCACATGGCAGGTGGGGGGCTGGTTTCTAATTTTGCATTGGTGTCCAACTCCCTTATAGGAAGTCTGTGTGCCCTAATAGGACACCACTTTTAATCATTATTTACCTAAAACCCTTTAGCTTGTTTTGCTGGTCATTTTGGGGGGGCTCATCACATACTTTTTTCTAGTTGTGCCCCCTCTGGTCTCTTGCACGTCCACAGCCATCCCTAAGGGAAGACGTCTCCTGTCTGTGAAAATTTGTCTTCTGAACATTCACATGAGAAATGCGTCTGTCCTTAATTGTGAGGGGCCTTTAAGACGGAAGGCGTGCAGAGTATTAGCCCCTTTTGTTTAGGGGGAATCAATAGGAGATTTATATCAAACTTATTAGCCGATCCCTCCACATCAGGGACTCATAAACTTATGTATTCCTTAATTTTTTAAGAGGATTACCCGCGCCAGCTGACCCAGAGCGCGGCGATTCTGATGGAGTCCTATTCAATAGTAATAAGTATTAGGGGGAATCTAAATATGAACAGAGACACTTGCCATGCAAGAATATTGTTAATGAATCAAATCCTCGGCACCGGATCAGCTGTGCCTGGCAAATCTCACCAGAGGGGTCCCAGTGCCAGGTAGCCGGGCCCGGTGGACGCCATCAGCGGGTCTGCGCCTGGAGCACAATGAGAGACAGACTGCGGTGTCAGGCTTCATTAATGATAATCATTAGACTCCCAATTTGAAAACAGTCAGTGTTTCGTAACCTTTTATCCAGTCCCATTCTGGGGAGGGGGCTGATCTTTTGTAAAAGTCGGTTCAGCTGCTGGGTGTAAAATTGTGTCAGGGCGCAGGAGAGGACGGGCTGGGGTCAGATGATGGCTGTCACATATGCCGCTATAAGTCCGGAGCCCCGGGGACTGGCTAATGATGCAGACGGCTTTTCAATACTGTCTCCTATGCAGCTGTTTATGATTTTATTCCACTGCGCTCTGATGGTTTGCGACTCTCCGACCCTCCCCGGCCTTTTTCTATACCACGCTGGACTTTTTCGAAAGGATTTATAGCTCATGTTTGCATCAGTAGGTTACAATCTGCTCCGTGACAAGATACCAGGCTGGGTATAAGGGCGAATTCACACACAGAAGATTCACCCTGCAACTGAAAATCAGCTCCATGTCCATGGATTTCTGCAAGCCCCATCCGGAAGAACAAAAAAGTCACAGAAATTTTTGCAACAATCTGCTGTGTAAGAATTTACTCTCAGGGCTCGTTCACACATTAGTATTTTTTGCACACTCAAATAGAATTGTGAAGGCTGTAGGGACATTGTTACCAAGCAGGGGTAAAGGACCAGTGCATTAAGACTTCTCAATCCTGACAGCGCGCAATGTACACGCCCTTCAGGATTCTCTGGTGTTGCCGATGCGAGCGGGTGCTCACGTGAAATATGAAACATGCATACTTGCAGTCAAGTGCTGACTCGATGTGATCGTCCTCTCCAGTAGGAGTGCACTGATAGAGGATGAGCATGTCTAGTTGGAATGTGAGCAGAAGTGTGCCATGCGGTCACATAACCACCCACTCCTACCAGCAACTCCGGAGAATCCTGACAGCACGCTCGTTGCACGCTGTCAGGATTCAGACTTTCATCCCTGGAAAGCCCCTTTTAAGGCAACAAACAGCTCCATGTAGAGGCATAAATAGAGGCATAAAAACAACAACAAAAAAGATTATTAACCCACAAATTCTAGGAATAACACAAGCAGATGGCACCCGCCTCTTGTGCAATTCAGCTTCGAAGGCTCTTCATCATGCCCAATCTATAGCTGAAGGCGTTTTGGCTATGCCTTCATCAGCAGGGGTCCAAAAGCATCACAGAAATGCGCTCATGGTGGGAGCCACTCACCTAAGGGAGTTCCTGACACTTCATAGGTATCTACTATATCTTCCCGATGAAGGTTCATACCGAAATGAGCATCGGGGTGGGCGCCATACGTACTTACTGGACCCCACAGGTATTGTACTTGTAGTTTCCAAGTATGTTATGTTTCTTTTGGCCCCCAGATTTGATGCAGTACTCTCTTTATCTACACAGTTGCCAATAGACGCAATTTTGCTCACAACGTGGTAGTTACCATGTGGACTGCACAGATAGGATAAATCTATACTTTTTTCTTGAGGATATTTATATTTGTATGACCCGAGCCGTGTTATATATATTTTGAATGTTCAGATCCTGACACCTTCTCCCCCATTACTGCGGACTGTACTTTGTCTGCAGTGCAGTACTTTTTTTTTTTTTTTTTTTTTTTTTTACACACATGCTTTTTGTGGCAATATATTATACTGTGTTTTTGCAGATACTTACCTTATACAGTGCTGGCCAAAAGTATTGGCACCCCTGCAATTCTGTCAGATAATACTCAGTTTCTTCCTGAAAATGATTGCAATCACAAATTCTTTGGTATTATTATCTTCATTTAATTTGCTTGCAAGGAAAAAACACAAAAGAGAATGAAGCAAAAATCAAATCATTGATCATTTCACACAAAACTCCAAAAAAAGGGCCAGACAAGAGTACTGGCACCCTCAGTGTAATACTTGGTTGCACAACCTTTAGCCAAAATAACTGCGAACAACCGCTTCCGGTAACCATCAATGAGTTTCTTACAATGCTCTGCTGGAATTGTAGACCATTCTTCTTTGGCAACCTGCTCCAGGTCCCTGATATTTGAAGGGTGCCTTCTCCAAACTGCAATTTTGAGATCTCTCCACAGGTGTTCTATGGGATTCAGGTCTGGACTCATTGCTGGCCACCTTAGAAGTCTCCAGTGCTTTCTCTCAAACCATTTTATAGTGCTTTTGGAAGTGTGTTTTGGGTCATTGTCCTGCTGGAAGACCCATGACCTCTGAGAGAGACCCAGCTTTCTCACACTGGGCCCTACATTATGCTGCAAAATTTGTTGGTAGTCTTCAGACTTCATAATGCCATGCACACGGTCAAGCAGTCCAGTGCCAGAGGCAGCAAAGCAACCCCAAAACATCAGGGAACCTCCGCCATGTTTGACTGTAGGGACCGTGTTCTTTTCTTTGAATGCCTCTTTTTTTTCCTGTACAGTCTATGTTGATGCTTTTTCCCAAAAAGCTCTACTTTTGTCTCATCTGACCAGAGAACATTCTTCCAAAATGTTTTAGGCTTTCTCAGGTAAGTTTTGGCAAACTCCAGCCTGGCTTTTTTATGTCTCGGGGTAAGAAGTGGGGTCTTCCTGGGTATCCTACCATACAGTCCCTTTTCATTCAGACGCCGACGGATAGTACGGGTTGACACTGTTGTACCCTCGGACTGCAGGGCAGCTTGAACTTGTTTGGATGTTAGTCGAGGTTCTTTATCCACCATCCGCACAATCTCGCGTTGAAATCTCTCGTCAGTTTTTCTTTTCCGTCCACATCTAGGGAGGTTAGCCACAGTGCTATGGGCTTTAAACTTCTTGATGACACTGCGCACGGAAGACACAGGAACATTCAGGTCTTTGGAGATGGACTTGTAGCCTTGAGATTGCTCATGCTTCCTCACAATTTGGTTTCTCAAGTCCTCAGACAGTTCTTTGGTCTTCTTTCTTTTCTCCATGCTCAATGTGGTACACACAAGGACACAGGACAGAGGTTGAGTCAACTTTAATCCATGTTAACTGGCTGCAAGTGTGATTTAGTTATTGCCAACACCTGTTAGGTGCCACAGGTAAGTTACAGGTGCTGTTAATTACACGAATTAGAGAAGCATCACATGATTTTTCAAAGGGTGCCAATACTTTTGCCCACCCCCTTTTTTAAGGTTTGGTGTGGAATTATATCCAATTTGGCTTTAGAACAATTATTTTTGTGTTTTTTCATTGAAGACAAATTAAATGAAGATAATAATACCAAAGAATTTGTGATTGCAATCATTTTCAGGAAGAAACTGAGTATTATCTGACAGAATTGCAGGAGTGCTAATACTTTTGGCCAGCACTGTAGGTGATTACCCACTTGTTGTTGTGTCCAGTTATAATTACTTTTCAACATGTTCTTTTCATTATATTTGTACATATCTTTGTGATGTGTGTGCACCTGTCTTCCGCAGTGTCACCATTGTACCAACCATGTATTTAATAAAGAATTTTTACATTGATAATATTGGTAAGATTTATGACTAAACAGTTCGATTTTTCTTTCTTGGTAACTAGGCCATACTATGTCCAACTGATATATTACACACACACAGACTTACTTACATATGATATACATATATTGTATATATATATATATATATATATATATATATATATATATATATATATATATATATATATATATATATATATATATATATAAATCACCCTTGTGTCTGGTTGTCATGTTGGTGACAAGCAAGGTTGGTAAGCGCCGTTCTACTCACTGCGTGCACCGCTCTGCTCCTCCCAGTGTCAGACCATCTGGATGAGCTACCTCGGCCAACACTTCCAGCAAATTAACATTCTCCTGTTGCTGGCGAGGCTATAGAGAGGCGTGGCCAGACTCTGAAGGAATTTAAATACCACTGTGTGCTGCAGAGTTTTGCTTCCCTGGCCTACCCCTTCCAGCAGTGGATATATTAGGCAGCTCCTCCTTCCACATCTTGCCTGAGCTTAGGACCTAGTTTGCAGTCTGTCATTAGTTCCCTGTCAAGGTGCTTTATTGTTCTGACTCTCCTGTTACCGACCCGACTTGTTTACTCGTTTTGTCTGATCTCTCTGCTCCTGACCTCGGCTTCGTATTCTGAACAGATGCTGCCCGTGTTATGATCTGCTACAAGCACTAAGGAAAGACAGGAGATCTGTCCCTACAATAGAACTAAGCTGGATCCCTACGATGTAATGGGGAACCTGATCCTGTGATCAGACCCGCTAAAGTCCTCGGCTAGTCTGAACGAAGACCTATAGATGTGAGGAAGGGATCCCTACAAGAACTAGGGACTGGGAGAAAGATGGACACCTCCTAGCAGAAATTGTAGCAGTAAAATGACAAACAAACAACATAGAGGTCCGAAGACCTAGCAAAACTGACTGAGAAAGGTATCAGAGCACCAAGCTAGCTCAAGAGTAGAAATTACTATGAAGTCCAGCAAGGCCAGAAGGGCGGAGCAGGATTAAATAGGCAAAAAAGGTCATGTGACCAGCAAGATAGAAAAAACCTAACAGGAGAGTTCTAACAGTACCCCCTCTTCTAAGAGGATCCTCCGGACCCCTAGGCCTGGGCTTATCAGGAAACCTCCTGTGAAACGCTATGACAAGTCTGGAAGCAGAAACATCATCTGCCTTCACCCATGAGTTATCCTCGGGTCCGAAACCCTTCCAAGCGATGAGATACTGCAAACTCGCTCTATACCATCTAGAATTTAGGATGCGGGAAATGTCATATTCCCCGTCCTCCACCACCGGAGGAACAGTGGCAGAGGCGTAACCATCCAACACATCAGCTCTTTTCAACAGAGAAACATGAAACACTGGATTAATCTTCCAGGAGGTAGGAACCTTCAACCTAACAGCAGATTGGTTAACTACCTGAAGCACTTTAAAGGGCCCTACAAACTTGGGACCCAATTTTTAGAAGGAATCCTCAAAAGCAGATTCTTAGAGGACAACCAAACCATGTCACCAACGGTAAACAAAACCTCTTGACGTTTCTTGTCAAAGTACCTCTTAGATTTTTTGTTAGCCTCCTGAAGATTACCACGCACATCCGTCCAAACTCTCTCCAAATCACCAGAAAAACTCTCCTCCTCAGGCACAGCCGATACCAATTTGGAGAATGACCCAAAAGACGGATGTCTCCCAGAACAACAAAAAAAAAGGCGAACACCCAGCAGAAGAAGATGTATGGTTGTTAAGAGCAAATTCAGCAAGTGGCAGAAACTCAGACCACCCCTCTTGATTGTCTGCCACAAAGCAACGCAAGAACTGCTCAACATCCTGGTTCTTCTTTTCTGTCTGGCCATTAGACTCAGGATGATATCCGGATGAAAACGACAAATGAACTCCCAACCTGTCACAAAAGGCACGCCAAAAACGAGCCACGAACTGAGGTCCCCTATCAGAAACAATGTCAGTAGGAACGCCATGTAGTCTGACAATTTCCTTGACAAAGGCCTTAGCGAGTGTCTTAGCGCAGGGCAGTTTGATGAAGGGAACCAAGTGACACATCTTGCTAAAACGGTCCACGACCACCCAGATGACCGTGAAACCCTCAGAGGGGGGAAGGTCAGTAATAAAGTCCATAGCCAGATGTGTCCAAGGTTCACTAGGAACCTCCAGAGGGCAAAGCAACCCCGCAGCAGAAAAAAAACTATCCACTGATCTAAAGCACGGATCACTAGGTTGGAGAGAAAAGGCCCATCCCTGAGGTTCTTTGCGCAAAAGTGACATTATGAACCCTATGCGCTGTGATTCATCACCAGAAGATCTGGGTCTCAAACGAAAATACAGCAAACAAGCATTTTTAAAAGGAAAAAAAATCTTGTTGTTCACCAAAAAATAAATCAGGCAAACGTACCTTTGGCTCCACAAAATGTGCTCCAGAACAGCTACTCACGTGTTGTTGGAGCTCGGCCACCTCCAGAGAGAGTCCCTGCAGGCGTTGAGCCAAATCCTGAACCGACACCATGATGGAAACTGGAAGTCTTTCCTAAGAGAAATTTTTGGGCTGGACTTACTGTTATGATCTGCTACAAGCACTAAGGAAAGACAGGAGATCTGTCCCTACAATAGAACTAAGCTGGATCCCTACGATGTAACGGGGAACCTGATCCTGCGATCAGACCCACTAAAGTCCTCGGCTAGTCTGAACGAAGACCTATAGATGTGAGGAAGGGATCCCTACAAGAACTAGGGACTGGGAGAAAGATGGACACCTCCTAGCAGAAATTGTAGCAGTAAAAAGACAAACAAACAACATAGAACATAGAGGTCCGAAGACCTAGCAAAACTGACTGAGAAAGGTAACAGAGCACCAAGCTAGCTCAAGAGTAGAAATTACTATGAAGTCCAGCAAGGCCAGAAGGGCGGAGCAGGATTAAATAGGCAAAAATGGTCATGTGACCAGCAAGATAGAAAAAAACTAACAGGAGAGTTCTAACAGCCCGCCCTGACCTCGGACTTACTGATCACGTATCCATCTTTGACCTCTGTGCTTCATATTAGTGCCTCTGACCTGTTGGTCAGCTGCTGCAGTACCAGGGACTGCCCAAGAGTGGCACCTGGTAACTACCTTAATGGCCCAAGACTATCCTCACCATCAGAAGCTCTAGTGAAGACCAGATAGCCACTTAGTCACACCCTCCAAGGTAAGCCCAGAGAGTGGCGCAGTGGGTCCACACCCATTGCCATCACACTTGTTTTTTGTTCTTAGTTTAGACTTTAATCTACTACGTTATTGCATATCTCTTTTTTTTGTGGTCTACTGTCATACTGGCCAGAAGAAAACTCTTTGCCTTCATCTGACAATAGAGCTCTATGGAGACCTGGAGAAAACTCCTATCTGTGTCTCTACCAAGGAAATCCACCATCTGACCTCATATAAAGTTACAATCATCGTAAGTGCAACATATAGTCATGTGCAGGAAAACAAGAGCAATAATGTAAACACATGCATGATATGAAGACTATGTTCCAGGAGCTATAACCTCACATGTGCACAGAGAATAAGAAAAAACAGCAATTACTTGTCTGTTTTTGGAACCAATAGAAATAGATAATTGTAGACTGGATTGGTAAGAGACACATGTACACCTCAATAAAGTCACCAAAGGTCCAAGTGTTGTGCAAATAAACACAAATTATAAAGTTCAGCTACATTACTGGTCAGAAACCAGCTTGAACGTGAATATCCACCTTGGATCCATTTTAAATCCAAAATTGTATGCTGATTAATTTTACAATAAATCGTTATAGGGATCAGATTTACATCTTCCTAGTAATAAGCTCCAAAATCCCTGCTGTAGAGCTCATTAAAAATCAAATTTGATTGCCTACAACCACCACTAGGGGGAGCTCTTTGTATAAACATTCAAGTGGAACTGTATAAATCTGTCTGCCGTGAGCTCCCTCTAGTGGTGGCAGCAGGCAGACAGAATTTTATTATTGGGCTCTTTCTGTGAAAGGAAACTGGGGATTTGAAGGACAACTTTTGATTCAACAGTGAGCAATTGTGCACAGTCACTTTAAGGAATTATGTATTTGATTATTATTAATGAATATAAAATAAGAAATTCTGACCTTTATGTAGTATTTAATCTTGTCTGAAATTTTGCAAAATGTGATACAAAATAAAAAACATTCATATTAAATACTATCAACACTGAGTCCCATGCGACACACAACACAGATCTTCTACCTGCCTCCATGTCCTCCTGCTGCAACTACTCAGCCTTCTTCCATTACTGTCATATGTAGATGGACAGGACGGGCTCCTGAGCCGATGGAAGTCACCTTATAGTGACACAGAGATGATAACGACGTGGATTACTATGTCCACAACCTAAAAATAAAAAACAAAAAGCAAAAGAACACGTCATATAGAGTGCAAGCTCTGCAGGCTAGGAAACATTCTGATGCTGGAAAGGACCACAACTGCAACAATGTCATTAGAATAAAGGGTTACAAACATTTTTTCTGGACAAAACAGAATTTTCTGCTTTTATTAGACCACACATCCTTTGTTTTATGCAACCAGTGATTGCCTACCAGGACCAACATCCCAGGAAATCAATTATCTCCATGGAGTCTATTAATCTATATTGAGATTATTATGACCCATGTGTGCAATATTAGCAGGTTGCAATTAAAGAAGATTGGCGAATATTCTGCACAGAAGAAGGGTGGGCTAAAATAGTGATGAGTTCTAAGGAGTTGCAAAAGTCCATAAAGTAGGAACATTGCCCTCTATGGAGAATTCAGCTTTTGTCTGGATCTCTACTGCCCTCTGGTGTAGAAGAAGGTAATTACACATACAGTTCATATTCCATGTAGATCTATATTCTGCTCAGCTGTATCTGTTTCTGGGAAAGCCGGCTGATAATGTACGCAGGTGACCGGATGCAGCACACAGACTAGCACGAGGTGGAACAGAAAACAAAGTGGAACTGGGTAAGCAGTTTAACAATAGGATACAACACAAACACAAGTGGGATAAACAATGCAAAACACAGAATAAGTTTTACAATTCAACTTGAATAATCAGAGAAGTCTCTTATACTAGTGTTTCTTCAGCAGGGGGTTGTACACCCGTTCCAGGGGGAGATGATATGCTAGCTTCTCTTGGCACAATGGCCCTAGCGGGGGTCACCGGGTATTCCCGCTAGGCCGCAAGTCCTCCTAACGAAGTCAAACATGAGCTACCTTCGCGCCAGCCGTCCCCCACCCCACCTGTTGTCTTACGCCAGAACGACCCCCTGTACCGTACGTTGGTGTAGGAAGTGAAGGCCCGTCTCACTCGTGTCTCCCTCGTTTCACCACAAGTGTCCTCCCTCTGTTGAAGTCTCCTCTTGGATCTTTGCTGCTTGACCAGCGGCGGGTGTCTCCTAGGCTTAGGGGAAAGAGGGATAGGCTCCGGTTCTCGGCTGGCGTTTTATGGCCTCTGGAACTTGACCGGCGCAGCCTGGGCTTTAGGTCTTGACCGGCGTGGATCTTGTCCTCGGGTCTTGATTGGGTAGTCGGGTCTCCAGATGTCGCTGGGCGTCGTCTGGACTCCGTCTGAGAGCGGCCAATACTCTGCGGACACACGCTCTTCGCTGAGGCCTGTCACACTGGCTTCAGCGTAGTCTCTGGTCCATGTCCGCACCGCTCCTCTCATTGGTGCCAACTCTCCCTGCAGTTTGGCACGCAGGACCTTTATATACTGGAACCAGGGGCATAACTACAATAGGTGTAGGGGTTGCAATCGCACCCAGAGCCTAAGGGGCCCAAAAAGTCTCTTTAGCCTATATGAAAAGACCAATACTATTAAAGACTTGCAAAAATTGGGGGCCCCATTAGAGCTTGGGGTCCATAAGCTTCAAGTTATGCCACTGCCTGGAACTTCGCCATCTAAGGCACCTGACCAGGTCCCCCACGTGAACTCATCCCTCCTGCAACTTTTCCAATGCCAATTGGTTCAGTCTAGCCAGTAGATGGTGCCTTGGATAACGAAGGGGTTCTTCAGGTGTACTATCGCCTCCTCTTACAACAACAGGACTACTGTAAGAGTTTTCAAAGAGGCAGTCACTCAGCGCTCCCAGATGGCTAAATCTGCAGCGACGAGTATCAAGTAAATTTATCAATTTTGTAGAACTCTTAGAAAGTTTGCTTGCACACCTATGAGCGCTAAATGGTTTGAGTGATCGGTAGGGATCTCAGGACAAGGAATCCACCTGTCTACAAGAAATTTAACCCTTTGAAAATTTTGGTGGAAGAGCGCGACTGTATGGAGTGATATCAGTAGCTGAGCTTGATCCATACAACTTAGCTGCTGGCTGTGTTACACAGCGGGCACACAAAAGTAAATGCTGTAATTGGAGATAGCTCCAGACACAACAGTTTAACTTCTTAGATGCCACTGTATCATTACAGCGGCATTTAAGAGGTTGCCTTTAAATTGATGTTTGTTTTTTTCTTCTTCCCAGTTTCACTTCACTTTGAATTTTTCTTCCCATTTTTAAGTTCATAATATGGAAAAATGAACAATGTCATTCAAACTCAACCCTCAAAAACCAAGGCCTCGATATGTTGATACAATACAAAAATTACATTTTAAATGGGCTCTCCGGTATTAGAAAAGCATGGCTGCTTTCTTCCAAAAACAGCACCACCATTGAGCACAGGTTGTGCGTGGTACTACAGCTCAGTTCTAGTTTTTTTTTTTTTTTTTAACTGAAATCAAAGGTAAAAAATGATTTGTATTTTTTCTTTAATTTAGGTCACCATTTCATTCCTATCCCCAAACATAGCCCTAACTCTAGTCCTATCGCTAAGTGTAGTTCCTTGTTAGGGTTAGAAAGTGTGAAAACCATAAAAGCAGCTCTATGTGATGAACAAATGCAGCATTGTATCATGTGCACCATTCACTCGTTGGCTGCTCAGCTCGTCATCCTGCTTCCTACTAGAGATGGGAGATTCGCAGGACTCTGCTCCTACGGCCCGGTCAGTAATCTGTGACCGCTGGATCGCAGACCAGTGAATCTCCACTTACTTCCAGGCTCCTCTTCTGATTGGACAACGTTGTGCCAGAGCGGCTAATCACAAGAAGAGCCAGGATCGCCGGGAGATTCACAGGACTCCTGTCCAGCGGTCACAGATTACTGACATTATTGACCTGGCCGATGGAGCGGAGTCCTGCCAGTAGCTTCCCCCATCCCCAGCTCTAGTTGCTAATTATGCAGAGCGCTGAAGGCAATGACTAACTTATATAGTCTGCTGTGCTCTGCATAGGCAGCGCTGGGCATGTGCTCACTGTGACACTAAGAAGAAGCTGCACTTACTGGAACAATTCAATTGACTGGGGGAGCGTGTGTTGGGAGAGTAATGGTGTGCACCACCCCATGTACCGTGGCGGCATCGCTGTGTGCAATACCCCTGTACCGTGGCGGCATCGCTGTGTGCAATACCCCTGTACCTTGGCGGCATCGCTGTGTACATTATCCCTGTACCGTGGCGGCATCGCTGTGTGTGACGCGCCCCCTGGGCCAGTGTGGTTTGGGGGGGAATACCCGGAGCCGGATCAGATGGGGGTTGTAGTCTCCGAGTGGCGGTGACCCGGTCCGTGCCCAGGGTGTCAAACTCAGTGTGTGGCAGTCTTAATAGATGTTATTGGTGTTCTTTAGTGTCGACTACGCCACCCGTTGATTTGCGGTCAAAAGGCCGCCGCTGCAGCAGGGTCCGCTGAGGCTGTTGGTATGTGTGCAGCTTTGGTAGTATAACCCCCAACGGGAGGGGTATAGCCTCAGGGGGTCAGATGTAGAGGATGGTGGTTGTGAAGGTGCAGGATGAATCAGCAAGAAGACTCAGAGTCGGGCTGTGCAGTTCAGGGGTTTTTACTTACGGGTGTTCTTATGGTCACTCTGGCCTGAAGCGACCACCCGAGCCGTGCTGCGTCCACCAGGTCCTGGACTCGGCTAACCCCCAGGCAGTTCTGGAGCGTGGTCCTGAGCTCCTGTCTGACTTTCCCTCTCTTCTGGCCGTTCTCACCAGGGATCCACCTATGTCCGGCTCCCTCGGGTCTCTTGGTGGGTACACCTCCTCTGGGTTCCCTGACCCTATACTTGGTCTGCCTTCCTGGTGGATTTGGTGAGGGTCGTGGCAGATCCTGCCCACGACCTCCGGTCTCTGGCTAAGGTGTGCTTTTCTCTCTGCCAGCTTGGGATCCGGTACCCTAGGTGCCAACCCTTCACCCTGTTGTTTGTATTCTGGGGTCTTGGGGTTCCTGCTTGTTTTCTCTGGGTCCTTCTGACTCCTCTCTCTCTCTTGGCCTTGGAGCTGGGCCCAGCCGGAACCACAACTCCCTGTCAGCCCTTCTGGCTGAGCTTCTCTGCTCTGCTCCTCTGACTAAACTCTGACAGACTGACCCTGTCCTAAGATGGTGCCCACCTTATATACTCCCTCTATGTGTGAGCTCAGGTGACCAGCACCCAATGAGCTCCTAGCATTACCCAGACTGCTCCCCCTATCTGCCCCTACACTACTGGGATGTTCCACCCCCCCTCCCACTCCAGCCAGGAACAGACACTATCGTACCTGCACATATTTTGGTGGGAGTACCGTCGATCTGTCCCCCGGAAATGGGATGTATGTAGTGCATGCAGCCTACTGAGCTCAGTTCCACACTCCATCCTTACCCGGGAGTGGAATATCACACCTCTGGGTTGAGGTGCAATACCCCTGTAGCAGCCGAATCCTCAGGGTGCTACATGTGCATTATCCCTGTACCGTGGCGGCATCGCTGTGTGCATTATCCCTGTACCGTGGCGGCATAGCTGTGTGCATTATCCCTGTACCGTGGCGGCATCGCTGTGTGCATTACCCCTGTACCATGTCGGCATCGCTGTGTGCATTACCCCTGTACCATGGCGGCATCGCTGTGTGCATTACCCTTGTACCATGGCGGCATCGCTGTGTGCATTATCCCTGTACCATGGCGGCATCGCTGTGTGCATTATCCCTGTACCATGGCGGCATCGCTGTGTGCATTACCCCTGTACCATGGCGGCATCGCTGTGTGCATTACCCCTGTACCATGGCGGCATCGCTGTGTGCATTACCCCTGTACCATGGCGGCATCGCTGTGTCCATTACCCCTGTACCATGGCGGCATCGCTGTGTGCATTACCCCTGTACCATGGCGGCATCGCTGTGTGCATTACCCTTGTACCATGGCGGCATCGCTGTGTGCATTACCCTTGTACCATGGTGGCATCGCTGTGTGCATTACCCTTGTACCATGGCGGCATCGCTGTGTGCATTACCCTTGTACCATGGCGGCATCGCTGTGTGCATTATCCCTGTACCATGGCGGCATCGCTGTGTGCATTATCCCTGTACCATGGCGGCATCGCTGTGTGCATTATCCCTGTACCATGGCGGCATCGCTGTGTGCATTACCCTTGTACCATGGCAGCATCGCTGTGTGCATTACCCTTGTACCATGGCGGCATCGCTGTGTGCATTACCCTTATACCATGGCGGCATCGCTGTGTGCATTATCCCTGTACCATGGCGGCATCGCTGTGTGCATTATCCCTGTACCATGGCGGCATCGCTGTGTGCATTATCTCTGTACCATGGCGGCATCGCTGTGTGCATTATTCCTGTACCACTTGTAGATTGTAAGCTTGCGAGCAGGGACCTCACTCCTAATGTCACTGTTTAAACTATCTTACCTTGTATTGAATTTATTGTCTGTACATGTCCCCGCTTAATTGTAAAGTCCTGTAGAATATAATGGCGCTATATAAATAAAAATTATTATTATTACCATTGCGACATCACCGTGTGCATTATCCCTACACTGTGACATCAACAGGTTACAAAAAGAAGCTTTTCATGCTCCAATTTTGCAGTTGATAATGTAGATGGGGGCGTGAGTCCCCCTTCAACTGTTACTATGGGCCACTTGTTACACCCCCTGTATTGATGGCTACATACTCTAGTTCTATCACAGTATACTGGGCAAAGGCTCCTATATGTGGCTATATACGGTCAGTGATACGTCAGTGCTCCCATATATACGGTACAGGTCTGCTCTGCACGTTCAGGTGGTTACCTGCGCTATCAGGATGGAGGTGATACAATGTATCAGACGCCGAGCGGAGGCCGCGCATGCGCCGTGCTGCAGGGCAGGACAGGACAGGAAGAGACTCAGTGCTTGGGAGTTAGCCTATGCCGGGGGTGCGGGGCGCGGGCTGCTGGGTCGGAGGATCAGTCCTCGTCCTCCTGATTGCAATATCACTGTACGAGGAGCTGTCAGAGCCCGCGGAGCCGCCAAGGTATTAACCCCCGCAGCACCAGACACATCCTACACATTAACCCGATCAGCACCAGGCACATCCTACACATTAACCCTATCAGCACCAGGCACATCCTACACATTAACTCTCTCAGCACCACACCTTCCTGCTTACCCAACTGGGTCTATACTGTTATTGTCATTGCTGTACTGTTCTATATTAACCATTTCACTCTGCTGTGGAAATTTTTAACCCCTTATGCTCCAATTTTTTTAATGAACTTTTTTATAAGACCACTAATATATATTTCCCCCAAAACGCGGTAGATGCTGATCGATGGCTAAGGCAATAAAAAAATATGATGATAATAATCAATGATCCAGCGTTAAGGGTTTAAAGTCATAAAATGATGATCTATGTGTAATAAATATATATATATATATATATATATATATATATATATATATATATAGTTCTCCGATTTCCAGGACGCAGTGAGTCTGTGTTTTGGCTTAATCCAATGCCCAAGTCCCACGCACCACTGACAAATTCTGTGCTTGCTCGGTATGGCGTCCCACTTGGCCCAAAAAACAGTAGAACATCCAAGAATCCCGAGGCTTCAGAGCATGATCCTTAAAAAGTTAGACCTTTATTCCATAAGGTTAAAAAAACAAAACACGAACACTATTTCTGCCATATCTGGCCTTTACACAGCTATTTGCTATTTTCCAGGTGTATTTTGAGGTTTGAGAAAGGGCAATGTTTCAGCCATATCTGGCCTGTCTTACTACTATTGTGATCCTCTGTACTTTTTGGATATTCTGCCGGTTTAATGGCTGAAAGTGCACACATAAGGTCATTTTTAATTTAATAAATAAAAAATAAGAATTTTTAAGATGTAAATAAAGCACTTTTTGATTTTTACACCCTAAATGCTGGATGGCTTTTTTTTTTTTTTTGAACTGGCATCTACAACGGGCAAAAGTCGTGTGCAGCTTCACCTTTTCATAATATTTTATAAGACCGTGAACTGGGGATTAGATAGATAGATATCTCCCCATGTGTAAGATTAGTGCAAAGATTATGGGCTCCCTTCTGGTACCAGTTCACACCACCACAGTTCTGTCCATAGGGGCACATATTATTTAACCTCTGCATTCAAAAGGATTGGACCAACCTGGATTGCTCTGTCCCGGGCCCTTTGGCTGGAAACTAGAAGTCTATTTGCCCACGATGCAGAATTGAAGCAGAAAGTTTCCACAGCGTTTCTGCATGTCATTGGCAGTAAAAACGCTTGCAGATTTTACATGCATTATTGAAACGTTTTTGCATGCGGATTTGACTTCCGTTTTTCAAATGCATTGAGTAGTCAAATCTGCATGTGGAAACGTACAAATAATGGACATTCTGCGGATTTTTCCACGCAGAAAATCCACTGCGGAAAATTCCGCAGCATGGGCACAGAACATGCAGATTGTCATTGGGGATCATGGGGCACGGATTACCAAGCGTTTTAAAAGCATTTCCGCTGTGGAAATTCCACATCAAAACCGCATCGTGGGCACGCAGCCGAAGAAGGGAAAATTGACCCTCTCATGATGACCATGCACATTTTGCAACAGCTAAGATTTTACTCTTATCAGCTCTTAGGGTCATTCGAAAAACATCAAGTAATCGCCTATCGCCAGGAAAGGGATAATTTACTGACAGCTCAGAGTCTGACTACTGGAATAATAAATAAATGTATTTATTTATTATGACACACGATTAGGTCAAAGGCGAAGTTCAGATAAAAGCTCAAACTATCGGACTAATCCGGCTCCGTCTGCTGGCCTGCAGTGGGGTTGGGGGTAGCAAAAACCTGCTGACAGATTCCCTTTAATTGCACTGATATTAATAATGAATACATTACATAGATTAAAGAAGTGGCAGTACCCTTTCCTGCCTGCATGGGGGGCATGATTTTGGCAGATGCAACATTGATCTGTAGTCGCATCTATCCCCTATGCGGATCACCAAGGCTGTGTCAGGACTCCCTCATACACGGCTCATGTTAAATTTACTGTAGCACAGATTCATCTCAGCTAAAAGTCTAGACCCTTAGATCAGGAATAGGACAGACATTTAGGCTATGTGCCCACGATGCAGAAATGAAGCAGAAAATTTCTGCATCTCCCTGGCAGAAAAAAACGCATGCAGATTGTGCATGCGTTTTTCCTGCAGAATACATGCGGATCCACATGCGTTTCCGCATGCAGATTGACAAGCGCTTTCCAGGCGATAGCATCACTTGGAAAGTGCTTGACAACTAGGTCACACTGTATAAATCCATGCAAACGGCATGGATTTATATAGTGTGAACCGTAAAAATTAAAACAAATAAAGCTATACTCACCCCCGAGGCCCCGGCGTGGCTGCAGCGCTCGTTCCTGTCTGGTTCCCGGCTGCCGGCATATCGCGAGACATAGCGGTGAAGGGTCTGCGGTCACATGACTGTGACGTTACCGCAGGTCCTCAAGTGATGCCGGCATTCAGAGAGAAGCCGCCGGACAGGTGAATATAACTTTGTTATTTTATTCTTTTTTTACAGGTACAATGGTACCCAGGTCTGGATGAGAGTCTCCTCTCCTCCAGAACTGGGTACCATCCGCACATAGAGACGCATAGAAGCCGCTTGTACAAATGTACAGTCGCGGTTTCTATGCGTCTCAACGCAAGTCAATGGCGGGAGTTCCGCTGCGCTTCCGCAAAATTAAATGACATGCTGCGGATTTTTGTACGCAGCATAAACACTGCGGAAAAATCCGCAGCATGTGCATAGAACATGCGGAATCCCCTTGGGGACCATGGGGTGCGGATTACCTAGCGTTTCACAAGCGTTTACGCTGCGGAAATTCCGCAGCATAAACGCTTGAAAAACGCATCGTGGGCACGCAGCCTTATGGGACATTTCATAACTTTCCCAAATTCTTATGAAAAAAATATTCCCCACAAACTGCATTGTACTACTGTACCCAATTTATTATATATTTTAGGAGTCTGTCCATTTTATACCAACTCCACAACCCTGGGCTGTGTTCCCACAAGGCTTCTCCACTGCGAACCTTCTGCATTCAGCGCCATAGATATCACTGGCAAGTAGGAGCTGGGCAGTCACACGTTTAACCCTTTGTTATGCAAAAGTCTCCCCTGCATCTGCAATGTAAATTGATATGCCGCGGATCTTAAACCTGCGGTTCTTGCCACTGTACATTGTGGATACATTTCTTAAAATTTCATGCACAATACTGCAGCAGTGGGAACTTAACCGGACAGGCAGTTACTGCACCAGTCTTTATCACCCCGGCACTATGGACACCACAATGACCCTTGCACTGTGAAGATAAGTTTTATGGCCATTAATGTGGCTGACAAATTATGCCAAATAAAAATGGTACAACTGTCGGCTTAGCAGGTCACAGAACAATGGCTTCCATATCACTGGTGTCATTTTACGAACGCACATTGCAAGTTTTAGTTATTCATTTTTCACCATTAAATCCATTTCCCATCTGGTTTGGTAATGGGAAGGTGCTTCTTATTTTACTTTTTGAGGTGGATTGGAGGATCGCCCTTGATACACACACACCCGTATTAGGAGTTTACACATTGCGGAGGGTGTTACACCACTAGTTGGTTGTATTCTTACACAACTTGTCCCTCTCCGGCAGGACTGGATTTGCAGAGTCATGCTGGCGGCTGTCAGAAGCGCCCTGAGGTCAGTGCTTTGTGTCATCCAGATCAGACTCCTGGCAATATGATTAGACTGGGGCAAATCTAGTAATTCCATCTATAAACCAGGGCAATCAGGTAAAACCGCAGCAGAGCCGGGACTGCGGCACAGCAGAGCCCTGGTGCAATTTATGGAAACCTGTTCATTCTCATATCCTTCTACTTATTACAGAAAAAAAACCATGCAGCGACTAACAATAGCAATTTACACTCAGCTGCTATTAATCCATTTGCTGAGATTTCCTTGACTTGATGGGACTTTACCTCTGATACAAGGACAGGTTCCAACACCAGTTGTCAGCAGCATGCACAGAGCATAATGCTACATGGGGGAGGGTGCACAGGTGCAAATTACTGACGGACATCCATTCACACACCTAGAATTCCCGAGGAAGGTGGCTGCTAAATTATTAAACTGCGTTCACACAAAGTTTCTGGAGAGGATCCTCTCCAAAATTCTTCTCTTTAACAGCTCCAAAAAAAGTTTCTAAAACTATTCCAACTTATTTCTGTGGGAAATCTGCTAAGGAGTTTAACCCTCAACTGGTGATGTGGGGTTTCCTATACCCCAGTGTTTAGAAATCTCTTATTTTTAGAGAAAATGCAAAGATTACGTTTGTTTTAATCGTTTTCTTATTGGCGATTGATTACACGTGAGTATAACAAATTTTTGACACCCACAAATGGATGGAAGCTAGTGAGACACGTATCCTCATACCAGCATTTTTCAATGAATGGCAGCCGAACAAAAATTCCCTGGGGTGTGACAAACCCCACCTCACCAGTTGAGTCTTAAATCCGAGAGGCTACTTGGCAACTTTTATCCATCCTGCAAAAATTATATTTTAGCCAAAATATTCGCACTCACCTGCATCAAGGGACCTTATTGTCTTGTAACAACATTACAAATAACAGATAATGGAATGAAATATTCCCAAAATGACAGAAAAGGCTGTAATTACTGATACAAACCCCATGTAACACTTTATGCAGAATGCGGTCTGACGTTGCAGGGGGAGGAGGAGGTGACAGCACTTTGTGTGGTGCACTTACAGAAATGCTTGGCCGTCGGCCTGGTCTAATAGTATAGGTGTGACCAGTAAGTCAGCACGGTGCACTATGTGACGGTATAACACTCAGCAGCTACCCCCCTCCTGCATGATAGGTGTGGTACTGTTCATCACGGTTTAGCACCTGGATGACCTCCCTCACATAACATTGTGACTTGTTGTATCCTGCTGGTTTGGACCTGCGCTTGTATCAGTAAGTATGGAATGTTGCTGGTTTTGGATTTGTTTGAAATCATAGAGATGCATAGGAGCTGTGTACAAAAAAACGGGAAGCAATTTCTAATGAAGATTATTTGCAAAGTTGCTTTTTTTTTTTTTGGAGTGATGACGGGCATAGACTTTTTTTTAATAGATTTTACCATGTACTAATTGGGCCCGATTCATTATTACATTTGCGCTTTCTGTCTTATTTTTTTGGTTTTCTTTGTCTCTTTTTCATTTTCACCTTATTCTTCTTTTCATTTACTTTTCTTTATGTTAATAATGATTTGGGTTCTCCATATGTTTTTGGTCGATTCATCAATTGTGACTTTTTTTAAAAAAATTGCCAAATTTTTACCTCGCTAATATACTCGTCTCCTCCCCCAAGCGATTTTAAGTGTTCCTGAAAAATTTGTGCAAATTATGCGTCATTTTAGAGGAACATGTGACTTTTTGCGCTAAAGTCACAAAAAAGATTAAAGGCAAAAGCAAAGCGCTTTTTTTTTTTTTAATTTGGCACAAAAATCACGAACCGCGTGTGATATTTTTAAGAATTTGGTGCAAAAAAAAAAAAAAAAAGTCAATGAATATCACAAGATAAAAAATGAAAAGTGACATTAAAAAACCCAAGAATGGATGAATCAGGCCTGTTGTGTTGTGGAGACAGGTACTTCCAGATCCTAAGGGGCGGTGTTCTGCATCGTGTTTGGTGAATGCCAGGGGTGTTACCTCTAGTTTTGTTTTCTGTGAGATATTCCACTACCTCAGCTGCCAGATGTGCCCCCCCCCCCTGCCCCCACGTTGCTTTGTTTAGCAGTTGCTCAGCGTTAAGCCCATTTACGGCGCTGACTGTGGATGCTGGGTGTGGTTGTGCGAGAAAGTTGTCTGGAATTGCTCAGCCAGTGGCTGCTCTGTGAGTAAACAGTGGATTACTTTCCTCCTTAACATACAGCAGTGAACTTCTTGGTTTGCTCCTCAGATCACTTCTCTTAAAGGGACGTTCAGTGGGGAATTGGAAATTGTCAATTAGGTCTGTGTGATCATTAGTGACCCCAACTTGGCTGCATCGTATATTAAAATCTGAAACACACATCATCCTAGGCTGCTGCTCTCTCCCTCCCTCGTGCTTTATTCTGCTCTCTGCCTCGCCCTCGCGCTTTATTGTGCGGCCCTGCCTCGCCCTCGCGCTTTATTGTGCGGCCCTGCCTCGCCCTCGCGCTTTATTGTGCGGCCCTGCCTCGCCCTCGCGCTTTATTGTGCGGCCCTGCCTCGCCCTCGCGCTTTATTGTGCGGCCCTGCCTCGCCCTCGCGCTTTATTGTGCGGCCCTGCCTCGCCCTCGCGCTTTATTGTGCGGCCCTGCCTCGCCCTCGCGCTTTATTGTGCGGCCCTGCCTCGCCCTCGCGCTTTATTGTGCGGCCCTGCCTCGCCCTCGCGCTTTATTGTGCGGCCCTGCCTCGCCCTCGCGCTTTATTGTGCGGCCCTGCCTCGCCCTCGCGCTTTATTGTGCGGCCCTGCCTCGCCCTCGCGCTTTATTGTGCGGCCCTGCCTCGCCCTCGCGCTTTATTGTGCGGCCCTGCCTCGCCCTCGCGCTTTATTGTGCGGCCCTGCCTCGCCCTCGCGCTTTATTGTGCGGCCCTGCCTCGCCCTCGCGCTTTATTGTGCGGCCCTGCCTCGCCCTCGCGCTTTATTGTGCGGCCCTGCCTCGCCCTCGCGCTTTATTGTGCGGCCCTGCCTCGCCCTCGCGCTTTATTGTGCGGCCCTGCCTCGCCCTCGCGCTTTATTGTGCGGCCCTGCCTCGCCCTCGCGCTTTATTGTGCGGCCCTGCCTCGCCCTCGCGCTTTATTGTGCGGCCCTGCCTCGCCCTCGCGCTTTATTGTGCGGCCCTGCCTCGCCCTCGCGCTTTATTGTGCGGCCCTGCCTCGCCCTCGCGCTTTATTGTGCGGCCCTGCCTCGCCCTCGCGCTTTATTGTGCGGCCCTGCCTCGCCCTCGCGCTTTACTGTGCGGCCCTGCCTCGCCCTCGCGCTTTACGCTGCGGCCCTGCCTCGCCCTCGCGCTTTACGCTGCGGCCCTGCCTCGCCCTCGCGCTTTACGCTGCGGCCCTGCCTCGCCCTCGCGCTTTACGCTGCGGCCCTGCCTGTTCAGATTTGTTGTTGTGCATCAGCACAAGCTCAGCTGGAAGTCAATTCAAGGGGGCTTTATTAATTACAAAAGAGACCCCCTAGATTCTGATGTACTCTATGGCCCCATATTCTATAAATAATCCCGTACCTGGGTCGCTGACTAAATATAGACCTGAAATAAACAGATTAGATGCTGAATAGTAAAAAGCTGTTTCCTCAATTGTAAGCACAACAAGAACTTTCCACGGAAAATCTCAAAATGAGGCATCCATAGAACAATTCATGTCCTGACCCGGACCTGAGGGGCATCACTATCTCACACCATTCGTGGAAAGGCTTCTAATATATAAACCCGTCCATCCAGATTGGATGCAATTTTTTAAAGGATTGTTCACCTTTTAGGGACAAGTTTTTTTTTTTTTTTTTCCTTTTCTTAAATGCCTGAATTTTGAGTTAAAATATCCCTCTTAAGGGTTGTCCACTAGTATGATATTGAAGATCTGTCGGCTCCTATCCTCTTCAATAGCAAGTAGTGGACAACCCCTTTAACCTGTCTATTTATGAACAGGTATGTATCACTTTTGCCACCATTCTTTTTCCTTACTTCTCTAGTGTATGCACAATAAAAATTTAAAGCAACTTTGTAAATAGTTGTGACTAAAAATCTCCTACCGTTTTGTGTCTACAGCTTCAATGCGACCTATATATCTCCATGGTTACAGACTACAAAGAAACCCTGTGTAGTCGTCTCCTGCAGTTACTTCACTCGTTCTACTCTTCTACAATGTAGTTTACATTAAAAAAAAGGTGACAGTGGAGTAAGCTATGTTTCAGGATCAGAATACATAGGGTTTTTGTAGTCTGTAACTAGGGAGACACAGAAGCCTGCATAGGAGCTGCAGACACATAATACATTTTTTATTGATTTTTTTTTTTAATTTTTTTTTTTTTTTAACATTGAATACTTTCAACCTTGCCTCAGTTTTATATATTTTTATATTATACATTTGAGTTATGATAAAATGAACTATAGCTCCAAAAGCATCATTTACACTTATATCACTGTATACTAGAGTGTCGTACAATGGTGAAGATTTAAAGGGCTCTTATATTTAAAGGGGTGCTAACCTATTGATCAGTGAGGTCCAACCGCGTGGAACTGCACTGATTGGTAGAACAGGGCACTTTTATCTCCGTCAGAACAGCGCCCACTTGAACGCCTCTTCATTCATTCCCTATGTGACCTGCCGGAAAAAGCCGAGTGCAGCCCCCTAGAGAATGAATGTAGCGCAGGTCCAGTATGTCCACTGATGCTGTCATGCAAGGTGAG
Organism: Phyllobates terribilis; assembly: GCF_046119375.1. NCBI lineage: Eukaryota > Metazoa > Chordata > Amphibia > Anura > Dendrobatidae > Phyllobates > Phyllobates terribilis. The sequence goes on along the minus strand of NW_027362773.1, from coordinate 96,830,183 downwards.
GAAAAGAACAAGTGTACAACAACGGGAAGGGAGCCCAACAACTAGGGAAAGGGAGAGTGGAGACCCCTAGGCGGATCTAATATCACTCTTGTCTGCCCTATCATCCCTATATAGGTTCCGCACCTATCGCCGAGCAGTAAACCTAATCCCTGAATGTCCCTAGAGCTAGGCCCTTGGTAGGGAGGGGACGGGGTGAACACTACTCAGGCCCCACTGTAACTAAAGACAACAAGCATAGGCGGGTTATAATGAGGGCAATATGGGCTACTGCCCGGGGCCCTGAGGCTCCAGGGGGCCCATGAATTGCTCCCATTATAATGCGCATTTTTTTCGGTCACCGCCACGCTGGCCAAAGGTTTAGATGATCACCGCTGCGGGCCCGCAGCTGTAGGCGGTTTGAATCATACTGTGTCGCCCTGCCAGTGCCACATGACGCTCCCATCTGGCCGCCGCGGCTGTATATTCACTAGCACGGGCGTGCAGTTTAAATGCTGTTGGTAAAGCCCTGCCTGATTTCATGTGGCAGGGTGGTCCCAACATCATTTAAATTTCCTGCCGGCGCTAGTGCATATACAGGGCTGCGTGATGCAGTCAGCGTGTCTGTGAGTGGCTGCTTTGAACTTTGGGACCGCCCTGCCACATGACGTCAAGCAGGGCGGTCCCATAGTTCAAAGCAGCCACTCACAGACACGCTGCATCACGCAGCCGCTCCCATCCGGCCAGCTGCAGATCCACCGGGGCAGGCAGTTTGAATGATGCTGGGACCGCCCTGCCACATGACGTCAGGCAGGGCCCAGCATACACAGGGGTGCGGCATACAGGCAGACAGTGGCGGGGGGGCCCCCGGACCGCTCCCCCAGCCGCGGCGCACGGCCGCTACTTTTTCTTCGGCCGGGCATGCACTGTCAACAAGGTAAACAAACAAAGAGGATACACTTAGCTTGAGAAGACACCAGAGAGATAATGCCAACTGTCATCCAAGGGAAGTCCAAGAAGAAACTAGCCAACTACTAGTATTCCAGACATGGACAGAGAAACAGAACTATCACTGTCGACTCTCTGGAGACACTGAGAGTTTTTAACTACCAAGCAGGGGTTTGTCAATTTGTGACCTACAAATTGCACCACTATGGCATGATCTTGCAATAGTTAGGTGCCCAGTTCAGTTTTTGCTCAGGGGCTTCTCCTGCTTTATGTGCTTCCCGGCCACACATGCCAGAAAGGGGACCCCTTTTATCTGGCTGAATAGGGGTCTCTAAATTTGTTTTTTGTTTTTTTGCAGAAATCAATCCTGCTATCTGGGACCTTCCCTCTGCATCTCTTATTTGGGTAGACTCAGATTATTCCAGGATTGTATTAGCACAAAGTGCCCCTGGAATGTTCTTCACCCGCCGCAGAGTCGTGTGTTGTTCATCCATTAGTCTGTAATTTGTTACTATAGCAGCAGAAGGTTATGAGCCTGATATTCCCCGCGGGCCGCGCTTTATTTAGGAGAAACCTGACGGTTCATCATTTCCTTACTGAACACAGGATGGCGAAAGACCTGAAGACGTTGCAAGAAGATTACAGGCAGCTGAACAAGTCCTGCTTCATCCTCGGGGCGTCTGGAGAAACCGGGAAAGAACTTCTCAAGCAGATAGTCCAGAGCCGGCTCTTCAGTAAAGTCACAGTCATCGGGCGCCGGAAGCTAAACTTCGAGGACGAGGCTTATAAAAATGTGGTGGGTGATAAAACATAAAGTCTTATATTAATTCATAGAACACGCTGCAGCCAATCGGATCTTGAGATCAGCGGGAGAAGAGTGTGCTGCTCTTGTGGGAGGCAGTGACCTGTCCACTGAGCTGTCATGATGGCAGATGGAAGAGAGGGACAAGTAAGAGCTCATGAGCAGAAAGTTACATAGAGGAAGGTGCAGGGTCCCCCAGCAGCACAGAGTATTTGTGGACGGGTGTGCTGACTTTGTGTGGGAAAGTGACCTGTCCACTGTTGACAATAGTTACGACAGGGCTGCACGTGATGAGGGCATTGTCATAATGTTGGGAAGGGAATGCAGACAAGTGGGAGATCAAAGACTTGAGGATTGCATAGTGGAGGGTGCAGTCTCCCAGCAGCACAGAGTATTTCAGAAGGAGAAGACTAATCTTGTGGCAGGTGATAGACAGAGATTCCACAGTGGAAGGATTGGTTCCTAACATCAGAGGGTTAGGAGATTAGTGTACTCAGCAGTACAGAGTGTTTCAGGAGAGGAATGTACTGATCATGTGAGACTCACAGAGTCATAGCGTAGTTACATAGTGGAAGGAGCAGGGATCCGCACAGCAGCACAGAATATTTCAGGAGATATTAGTGCTGATCTTGCAGTAGCTCAGAGAAGGAGAGTAATATTGGCAAAGCATCAGAATGCCAGCAGCACAGAGCATTTCAGGAGATGCATGCACTGATCATGGGAGGGGGGGGGGGGGCAGTGAGCGGACCACTTACTGTTATGTTGCTTACTTTAGTGATCATAAATGAGGAACTCTCTCCAATGTCTCCAGTGTGTGTGTGTATACAGTACAGACCAAAAATTTGGACACACCTTCTCATTTAAAGATTTTTTCTGTATTTTCATGACTATGAAAATTGTACATTCACACTGAAGGCATCAAAACTATGAATTAACACATGTGGAATTATATACTTAGCAAAGAAGTGTGAAACAACTGAAAATATGTCTTATATTCTAGGTTCTTCAAAGTAGCCACCTTTTGCTTTGATGACTGCTTTGCACACTCTTGGCATTCTCTTGATGAGCTTCAAGAGGTAGTCACCGGTAATGGTCTTCCAACAATCTTGAAGGAGTTCCCAGAGATGCTTAGCACTTGTTGGCCCTTTTGCCTTCACTCTGCGGTCCAGCTCACCCCAAACCATCTCGATTGGGTTCAGGTCTGGTGACTGTGGAGGCCAGGTCATCTGGCGTAGCACCCCATCACTCTCCTTCTTGGTCAAATAGCCCTTACACAGCCTGGAGGTGTGTTTGGGGTCATTGTCCTGTTGAAAAATAAATGATGGTCCAACTAAACACAAACTGGATGGAATAGTATGCCGCTGCAAGATGCTGTGGTAGCCATGCTGGTTCAGTATGCCTTCAATTTTGAATAAATCCCCAACAGTGTCACCAGCAAAGCACCCCCACACCATCACACTTTCTCCTCCATGCTTCACGGTGGGAACCAGGCATGTAGAGCCCATCCGTTCACCTTTTCTGCGTCGCACAAAGATACGGTGGTTGGAACCAAAGATCTTAAATTTGGACTCATCAGAGCAAAGCACAGATTTCCACTGGTCTAATGTCCATTCCTTGTGTTCTTTAGCCCAAACAAGTCTCTTCTGCTTGTTGCCTGTCCTTAGCAGTGGTTTCCTAGCAGCTATTTTACTATGAAGGCCTGCTGCACAAAGTCTCCTCTTAACAGTTGTTGAAGAGATGTGTCTGCTGCTAGAACTCTGTGTGGCATTGACCTGGTCTCTAATCTGAGCTGCTGTTAACCTGCGATTTCTGAGGCTGGTGACTCGGATCAACTTATCCTCAGAAGCAGAGGTGACTCTTGGTCTTCTTTTCCTGGGGCGGTCCTCATGTGAGCCAGTTTCTTTGTAGCGCTTGATGGTTTTTGCAACTGCACTTGGGGACACTTTCATAGTTTTCCCAATTTTTCGCACTGACTGACCTTCATTTCTTAAAGTAATGAAGGCCACTCGTTTTTCTTTACTCAGCTGCTTTTTTCTTGCCATAATACAAATTCTAACAGTCTATTCAGTAGGACTATCAGCTGTGTATCCACCAGACTTCTGCACAACACAACTGATGGTCCCAACCCCATTTATAAGGCAAGAAATCCCACTTATTAAATCTGCCAGGGCACACCTTGAAGCTCATCAAGAGAATGCCAAGAGTGTGCAAAGCAGTCATCAAAGCAAAAGGTGGCTACTTTGAAGAACCTAGAATATAAGACATATTTTCAGTTGTTTCACACTTTTTTGTTAAGTATATAATTCCACATGTGTTAATTCATAGTTTTGATGCCTTCAGTGTGAATGTACAATTTTCATAGCCATGAAAATACAGAAAAATCTTTAAATGAGAAGGTGTGTCCAAACTGTTGGTCTGTAGTGTGTGTGTATGTATGTATATATATATGTATATATGTGTGTGTATATATAATATATATTACACCCCTGTTGCTCTCTGTGGACCCTCAGACTCTCGCTGACCCTCTTTTATCTCTCTTGGATTTCCCAGAAGCAGGAGGTAGTTGACTTTGAGAAGTTAGATGAGCATTCCTCTGCCTTTCAAGAACATGATGTGGGATTCTGCTGCCTTGGAACCACAAAAGCCAAATCTGGGGAGGTGAGTGCCGAAATCCAGAATTATTCTCCAGCCTGTTCTTATCTGAGGGGAGAAGTCGTGTCCATACAGTCTACAGCTGGCCATAGACCTTATTTAGTAGGGACGCATGGGCACGATGCAGACGTTCAGCTTGTGCCCCTTCAGAGAAACTTCTCTCCTACATACTGCAGCCCTCCTGTAACTTTCAGTGCAGCCCATTCAGCGTTAGTGTGGTGGGGGCAATGTTTTCTCTAAGTCTTCCTTGATAATGAGCAGTGAAATTAGGTATCCCTTCATTTCTTCTAAATTTGGTCCTGCCCTCCTTCTGACACAGACTGCTTCCCCGCCGTCCTCCCCTTTCTCTTGGGCGCCGACTGCTCCCCCTTCCGTCCTCCCCTCTCTCTTGGGCACCGACTGCCCACCTTCCGTCCTCCCCTCTCTCTTGGGCGCCAACTGCCTCCCCCGCCGTCCTCCCCTCTTTCTTGGGCGCCGAATGCCTCCCTTCCGTCCTCCCCTCTCTCTTGGGTGCCGACTGCCCCCCCCCCTTCCGTCCTCCCCTCTCCCTTGGGTGCCGACTGCCCCCCCCCCCCTTCCATCCTCCCCTCTCTCTTGGGCGCCGACTGCTCCCCCGCCGTCCTCCCCTCTCTCTTGGGCGCCGACTGCCCCCCTTCCATCCTCCCCTCTCTTGGGCGCCGACTGCCTCCCCCGCCGTCCTCCACTCTCTCTTGGGCGCCGACTTCTCCTCCGCCGTCCTCCCCTCTCTCTTGGGCGCCGACTGCCCCCCTTCCATCCTCCCCTCTCTCTTGGGCGCCGACTGCCCCCCTTCCATCCTCCCCTCTCTCTTGGGCGCCGACTGCCTCCCCCGCCGTCCTCCCCTCTCTCTTGGGCGCCGACTTCTCCCCCGCCGTCCTCCCCTCTCTCTTGGGCGCCGACTGCCCCCCTTCCATCCTCCCCTTTCTCTTGGGCGCCGACTGCCTCCCCCGCCGTCCTCCCCTCCTTATGTGTCGGACGCACCCGCTCACCACTGGTGTTATATCTGGACATGACGTTTGTACTCCGCTTTTTCGCTATTAGAATTTGATTCCAGATAAAAAGTAACCTTTGATGTGCGCTATTATCACGTCTTCCTATCTGTCACATACAAAGTCCGCTGACATAAAACCCTGCAGCACCGAATACCAAGATATAAGCCAGCACAGAATATATGAAGAATAGTAAATGACATTATATAGGATATACTTATGAGCCACTTTGTTACACATTTTAATTAAATTGTGTGAGTCCATCTGCACCGACACTATCTGTACGAGGACAGCTTATGGGGACCTATAGATATGTATGAGGACAGAAGCGTTCCATAACGAGATTGTGACCACAGAGGTAACATCGATATCTAAACCTAAAGTGATCACTGGCATCTTGTAGGGCCCTTGTTCATCCAGTTCCTTCTGTTTCATGAATCGAATACTTGATCTAAAATGATCACTGACATCTCGCAGGGCACTTGTTCATCCTGGTTCATGAATATAAAGCTAGATCTAAAGTGACTGGCATCTTACAGACATCTATCTTTGTATTCATGAACCAGGAGGAACTGGATGCACAGATTTAAAGTGATGATTGGAATTTTGCAGTCCCCTGTTCATTCAGTTCCTCCTGCTATATTATTAGTTTGCTAGATATGCAGTGGACATTGAAATATAGCAGGTCAGGAAAGGTCACTGTTGCTAATGCAGGCTCCAGATATCTCACCAACGGCCTTAAAGGGACACTCAGCGATTTTGGGGAAACTCTTTGTGCTGAATGCAGATGTCATGGATCTGTATGGCCTCGTCCTGTTTTGCATTCTCTACCATGGAAATGCTGCAAGGCGTAATTATAGGTTAAATACTGGATAATAGGGGGCTTACTCACCGTCCGCTTGGGGTCTCAGAGGATTTGGGAAAGTGTATCGGATTAAGGGGACGCGATGGCTCAGGCGTCAATATATCAACTTTTGCAAGGCAACAAGAGAAACAAAGGTGTGGGCATTTTGTCAGGCGGTGCTCATTGAGGTGGAATGATGGGTTGCAGCCGAGAGGGGCTCCCAAGCACTCACTGGGCCGATCTTCAAGGAGAATGTGTCACTTGTAAGTCCGGGACAATGGATGTGGGTGGGGGGGACGCTAGCCTGTGATAGCTGGGGGTAGGATTGAAATGACTGACTAATCAGGGGGGAATGAAAGCGGCCGGTATTTGTGTCACTCTAATTTCCTGCGGACAATTGAAGATGGCAGGACTCTATTAAGTGGCGTTTAGCGCAGAACGAAAGGCAGGGAAATTAGAGGCTCGCTTTAATCAAGGCCAAGGATTTGTCGGCGTGGGTAGCAGCGCCGGCCATTGGGCGACGCTCGAAAGCTCCATAGGAATGTGAGAGTCGGACGCTACCGCTCGTCTCCACGCTTCGGAGGTAATAAAATAATCATCGGGCATTATGATGGCACAATGCCCCCAGCACGGGTGTTACTGCAGACAAAGTGGGCACTGTTCTACCGTAATATACCGCAATATCGACAGCCACAATAAACGCCATTAAATATTTTAAAGGAAAACAAATCGGCATTGTATCTTTAATTCCGTGCTGTAATACAGTCAAATAATTGTCAAAGTGCTTGACTCCTTAAGGACATGAGCCGGCAGATAAAACCTGGTGCCACATTTTATCTGACGGTGAATTTAAAGTGCATTCACCATAAAATAAAAAAATAGATAAAATAAAACTGTAAATCAGTCGTGTCTCTATATGGCGACACACAGAGGCCCTACATATCTTTATGGCACCCTATTCTCCTATAGAAGGTGTACAGACTCTGGGCTCTGCTCTACATGTACTCCGCTGTCCCATAAGCAATAAATGGATCAGTGGTGCACGTGCTCGACCCAATGTAAAATCTCCAACAGGGCCCCCAACTATCACAGGTCTTTAATGGGTTATTTCCATTCTCATAAACAAGCTTTGTTTTCCATTTACTGCTTACCAAAAATCTGCAGCCGTTCTTGAGATACTAAAGTTTTTCTTGTTGCCTAGGAGATCGACCACTGCTGCGGTCTAGCTTGTGAGCACCACGCTGAAGCTGGCCAGGCTTTGTAAGTAACGGCGCACTCCAGCAATCCTGGCCGGCTGCAGTACAGTAATTATAGGTTCAATTAATCAGAGCTTGTAAACGCTGCGCATGTTCTGATGTCTAACAGCGGTGGTCGGTCTCCAAGGCAATGAGCTATAAACAAAAACAAAAAGTGTTATCTGCTGAAAATTTTAAATGCTAAATTGCTTGTATTTCTAAACACTGTGATAATATCCATGTATGTGGATGGGGATAAACCTTTAATATTAATCATCGTAATTGGGCTCCCCCTAAGATCCTTTCTCCGGGATGGGACCCCAGTGAACAATTATTTATTCTGACTCCTGGGGGATAAGTTACCATCTTGCTACAAACTTTTAAACGACTCTTCTGACTTTTCTATTCAATGCTCCTTACAAAACAAAAATCTGCTACATTGTAACAAGCCCTGCAGCTGTGAGCGGCACATTTCCAGGATGGATTTTATTTTGTTTCCATTCACAGAAGGTGAAGCACAGAGAATCCACTAATTACTAACGTAACGCCATGTGTTGTGTGCTGCAGGCTGGATTTATCAGAGTGGATCACGACTACGTCCTCCAGTCGGCGCAGCTGGCGAAAGCGGGCGGCTGCCAACACTTTAATCTGGAATCTTCGAAAGGCGCCAACAAGGGGAGCAGCTTCCTCTATCTCAGGGTTAAGGTCAGTCCGGAGAACTGTTTTATCAAATTCATTATCTGACAAATCTATTTATTGGATGGGGACTGAGCACAGGACACCCACCGATTCTGAGACGGGGGCTCTTAATTAATTGTCTTGACTTTCTCCAGCAGAGGTGGAATGTGCTCTAAAGAGCCCCACTCTCAGGATCGCTAGGGGTCTCAGCTGTTGGAAACCCCCCCCCCCCCACAGCGATTAGTAAGTCATCCCCAATTCATAGGGAATCACTTGCTGTATTGGGAATAATCCTTCAAATTTTTGATTATCTTCAGAATTTCTGCTGCAAAACTACAACTCCCAGCATGCTTTACAATAGCGGAGCAGCCATTTGTTGAGCAATTCTGAAGATAATCGGGAATGTTTCCATCCATTGACATCCAGCATCTTATGGGCTGTGTAAAAGCAGATGCAGAGACCCCTATAGTCTGCATGGAGCGGCTGAACCTCCACAATGGCGGCCAATCCCGGAAATTCCTAATATGATCTATTCTGTATATTTTAGGGTGAAGTGGAAGCAGAGGTAGAAGATCTTGGATTTGACCGGTTTTCCATCTTCAGACCCGCGTAAGTAGTAATTATTTGATTTCTCCATTATTCTGGTAATTGTAGAATATACCTACAAATCACTGTAATGACCGCCGTCACCATTCATATCGGATCATAATTGATGGAATGTGCCGGGATCAATGATCAATAAAACTCCCATTATTGCATTATATATTAAGCAATGAATTAACTATTGGACTTGCCGGTCTCGGTGCTGATCACATCACCCGATTGTGTTACAGAGTTCTCCTGTGTGATCGTCAGGAATCCCGTCCTGCAGAATGGATCACGAGGAAGGCGATGGTCCCGATTGCTCACTTCTTCCCCACTGCCTATTCCGTTCCCATCACTACGCTGGTGAAGGCAATGCTGAATAACGCTGTGCTGCAGAGCGACAAGAAGGTGGATCTGCTGGAAAACAAAGCCATCCATGCGCTGGGGAAAATGGAGGAGGAGAAGAGCTAGTGGGAGCGAGGGCAGAGATGCCGCCGATGCTGAATGTCAAACATTTTAATATATTTTACATGTGCTCTCCGGCTCCGTCCAGAGCCACTCACCTCCGCGGGTGTGTAAGCTCATCGGCCCCCGTGCAGAAGTGAGCGGCTCTGAATGGCGCCAGACAACTCCATGAATGCAAAAAAGGGAGAATGAGCTTCATATTTAATGAATAAGAAAAACATGGCTGCTTTCTTCAGGCTACAGTGTCGCATCTGTCCATGGATTGTGTCTGGTATTGACACGGCGCTCCGCTGAAGTGAATGGGGCCGAGGTGCAATACCCCACACAAACTGAAGGCAGGGGTGGTGCTATTTTCAGAAGGAATACTCCGTGATTTACTATTCCTGGAAAAACTGGCTCCACAGCTGCTTTTGGTTGTGTGACATTTCTGGTTAAAATCATAAGTAAAATGAGTGAAGACTGCGACAGCCGGACTGATCGGAGGTCGCACAGGTAGGTTTCTCACAGGCTATTGCGTTAAGGCCAGGAGACTCATGTGGTCTGGATGTTGCAATCCGTGCACGTGACTCTTTGGTCCAGACACTGTGGTCTGTGTCGTGCAGTCCGTGCTCTCTACACATGACGCCGTGCTCCGTGTGGTGCAGTCCGTGCTCTCTACACATGACGCTGCGCTCCGTGTCTTGCTGTCCGTGCTCTCTACACATGACGCTGCGCTCCGTGTGGTGCAGTTCTCGCTCTCTTTACATGAACTTGCGCTCCGTGTGGTGTGGTCCGTGCTCTCTGCACCCGACGCCGCGGTCCGTGCTCAGACTGTGTCGGACGTGTGAAAGCAGGATTACTGTTTCGCTCTGGAGCTCTGATCTAATTAATGCAACTGCATACACTATATATAGATTATTGCTCAGGTAATGGATACATATGTAGTGGCATGTACTGTTTTTTTTGTGAGCATGCCCCTGGCCCTTGGAGGGATCAACTGCTATACAACATCTATTAAAAGAAGTGGGCATCCCCTATGCAACCATTTCTTATTTTTCAGGCATATGGAAATGAGTTGCCCAAAGAGGATTAGGTCATAGGTCTTTCTCATGGCTTCCATTATGATCTGTGTGTGATATGTCCGCGTATAGGTGTATTGGGCTGAGCTGCATTACCAGACATGACCCAAGAGTGGCGCGATTTCTGGAAGAAAGCAGCCATGTTTTTTAATTATTTTATATAATAATACTATGTTTGTGTCAAGATGCAAATACTTGTGATATGATATACACACATATATTCTACAGAACGCTGATTTATTTTTATTTTTTTATTTTTAATTTGCGTGCTTAATAAAAAAAATAAACATAAAAATGATGATTATGACTATTGATTCCTGCTATTTTAGTACTGTTCTTAATGTTTTAATGAAAGACTTGGTGGGGGTTAACCCTGCAAAAAAAAACCACAGATGTGTGAACAGTGCTATAGTTTATAACAGGCACGTTTTCTATACAGGAGCGCGCGGATAGAGGTAAAAAAATTAACAATGGAAAAGGAGTTGGAGCAGGTGCCCCTAATAACACGTAATAGCAAGGCCACCGGAAACCATAGATCTACATGAATATCACCGAACAATTATTGGAATAGACGAAGATCATTATAAGAAGTAGTAACTACAGAATTAAAAAATATTGTTAAGACCCCTCTATGGAAGGGTATTGTCACAGGTTATCCATTGTTCAGAACGGTCCTGGAACAATACATTTTAGAGTTAAAGGGGTATTCCCATCTCCAAGATCCTATCCCAATATGTGGTAGGTGTAGTAATACTATTAGCAAATACCTCCAATTAGAACTGTAATATAGATTTCTGATTTGCTATGGCCCTCTCCTCATGTGCAGGCATTGCAGGACCTTAGGTATCCATGGTTACGACCACTAACAACTAGCTGACTCACTAAATCAGAGGTATCCATGGTTACGACCACTGATATGGTGACAGCTAGTTGTTAGTGGTCGTAACCATGGATACCTAAGGTCTAGAATGCCTGCACATGAGGAAAGAGACATGGCGAATCAGAAGAACTATACTACATTTCTAATTAGAGGTATTTGCTATTATTATTATTATTTATTACACCTACTACAGATTGGGATAGGATATTGGAGATGGGAATACCCCTTTAACTGTTTTTACATAGATTCTTTGAACATATCTGACTACAGAATGAGTTAATAGGGAATTTGTCAGTGAGCTTCTCTTTGGACTTCTCTAAACTAAAAGTTCAACTTTTTGATTTGGTCGTTCGGAGCTAATTGATTGATTTGACTGGCAGCGTGCGATGTGGGGGATGTGCCTGCATCTCATTCTGCAGTTTGCTATGTGCTGTGATACATAGAGGCTGTAGAAGCCAAACTTTTATTAAAACTGAACTACAAAGAACTTTTAGCGAAAAATGGTGATAAATCGTCTCAGAAGGTTGGTGGTAGATAGGATTAAGATCGGGAATGCTGGGATTTATTATTCAGATTATACAATCGCTGGGATACCATAATTCATATAAGGAGATCGCTGAGAGTTGTAATTCACATCTGGCAAACCGGAAGAGAGTCAAAATTTACATCAGGGGATCGTAACAGATCATAGTAGTGCTGGGGGGTTGTAATACATATTGGTAATACAGTGTCGTAATCTACATCAGGGGATCGCTGGGAGTCATAATTCCGATCAAGAGATCACTGCTGGTTGTAATTCACATCATGGGATTGCTAGCGATCATGATGTCACTTAAAGGGCCAGGGCAGGAATTTGCTGATGGATGCAGTCCAGTTCAGTAGATTGCTGCTATCTGATCTGCAGCATCGTTCTCCATCTCTTTTTCTCTTCATCGGCATTAATATGTTTCTCTCTATCACATTTTGTGTCCAAACTCCCAAGCTCTTGGAAACAAATTCTCAGTCCAAAATTGTAGTGTAGTCACTAGTTTTGAGGCTGTGAACACAGAGATACTTGGGACGCTGCACATTCTGTGATGTTGTCAGTAACTAGGAGATATCCGACATCAGATAGAGAAGTGTGATCCGTCACTGCACAGAACACGTCTCCTCCAGTGTCCAGTGGTGGCGGCTTTACACCACTCCATCAGACGGCATTGTGCTTGGTGATGTACGGCTGCATGCAGCTGCTCGGCCATGAAGCTCCCGATGAAGGCGAGAGTATAATATAGAGATTGCTTGGATAGATTAAGGTTGGAGACAATTTTTAAAGGGCTCCTGACATGACGACACTTGCAAAGGTCTTCTTGGCGTCCGTGCCAGGGAGTGGTAGAAGGCTCGGAATATTTTATAGCGTACATGAATTGAGAGAGATTGTAATTGCCCCCTCTCCAAGATATAAAACCATCCTGCTCCTGGGCCTCTGAGGTTTGGTAGAAGTATATTAATCCTTGCAGCTATCATCTATTTTAATGGCAGCATGTAATATTTCATTTTCCCTTATTTACTCCAAATCAGTTAGTTTAAAAGCGTCATCTTACATCCCAATTAGAAATGCATTAGGGTCAAGGTACATGATTGATTCACTTTCTCCGGTGCTTGTTTCTGGCCATCACCTGTGTGCAGCCACACTTCTGAGCAGTTTGTCTTGAGTCATTACAATGGCAGAGTAGAAACCAACTGTACATTATACATTTGTACTGACCCTGTCTTATACAATTGAAAATAAAAAAGTGAAATTGGATTGTAAGCAAATTTATTATTACATTGTTGCAGCTTTTGAATGCATTACTATAAAATAGACGCCAGGGGGCGATCTAACTGCAGGGCAGATGTCATAGTGAGATGTAACCACAAGGGGGCACCTGCCACATGATGAGCTGGAGGTGATTGCTTAAGTCTTCTCCATTGCAGCCGAAGTTATTTTTTATTTTATTTCCCAGTTCATTTCTTTTCTTTATTGGTTCTTTAACGCCATAAACATATGGCTAATTGTCATTTTTGAGCTTTTGTTTATTCCTTCACTTTTTTTCAAAAGCAAAAACTTTATTTTTCTGTCAACATAGTCGTTTGAAGTAGAGATGAGCAAATAAATTTGCATGATCCTGGTCTAGTGGCCACGTCAGTGACCCATGGCCGCTGAATGGTAGCACTGTGAACCCCATTTTACCAACCACCATCCCTGGCACCGCCTTTCTCTGCTCTGAAGTAGTTTAGGAGCGTAGATGTACAATGATGCCATCGCATCATCAAGAAGGAAAAGTCATGGAATGATGGAAATCACCAGATGGAAATGTTACTGATATGCAAATAATGAAAAAATGGAAACAAAATTTACAAAACATCTGGATTTATTTAGTCTGGAGCAGGGGTCCCCAGCCTGCAGATTGGAAACCACATGTGGCTCGCGGTCCCATGAATTATGGTTCACAGGTGTCTGCCAACTCGGTGCATTAGCTCCAGGTCTAGCAAGCAGGTATGAAGAGCACATGAATAGTGAATTTTGTGAGTAGCCCTGCACAGAAGAGCAGATCTGGATGCACATATACTGGTCTGAGGGGTTTAGAGATAATTGTCTACAGTGAAGCATGGCGGGGACTCGGTGATGTCTGCAATGAAGCATGGCGGGGACTCTGTGATGTCTACCGTGAAGCATGGTGGGGACTCGGTGATGTCTACAGTGAAGCATGGCGGGACTCAGTGATGTCTACAGTGAAGCATTGTGGTGGCTCAGTGCAGTCTACAGTGGAGCGAGGTGTGGGCTCCATTATGTCTATAGTGAAGCATGGCGGGGACTCGGTGATGTTTACAGTGAAGCATGGCGGGGACTCGATGTTTACAATGAAGCATGGCGGGGACTCGGTGATGTCTACAGTGAAGCATGGAAGGGGTTCGGTGATGTCTAGAGTGAAGCAAGATGGGGGCTTGAAGATGTCTACATGTTTATGTTGGGGACAGGATGATGCCAACTGTCAGGGGAGGTGCTTGAAGCTGGATGTGACAGTGTGGTAGGAGTGATTGACGGGAGAATACTGAATGGAGGTATAGTGGGAACTCCTGGATCTTGGTATACTGCTTCAGGGTGATTTCTGTGGAAAAGCTTTGACTGTCATTATACCCGTAATGAAGGCTTTGGTTGCCATTACTGTGAGGGTGGCAGGAGCTGGATGTGGCTCGCGACATTCTCTCCGAGCTGAATGTTGCTGAATGAAGGTTATTAATGGTCGTCTGAGGAAGGTTCTGCCGCTGAATGCACTTGGGCAAATCATCAAGATCCTCTGCTGGCAGCTCCTGTGTAATCACTGACCAATGACATCTTATAATGTGCTCGATGGGAGACAAGTCGGGAGACAAGTCTGGAGACGCTGCAGGCAAATGTCAGCATGTTTAGGCCACGCAGACTGTTCATAGTAGCACTAGCAACATGCGGCCTGTGGTTGTAGTGTTTAAAAATGGCTCCTGGGACACTTAAAAGAAATAGCCGCACCACTGGTTCCACCAAACCAGTGTAACGCCGAGCAGTTAGAGACCTAGAATGGAGACTAGAGACTCCAGCTACTGCACATTATCAGAGCCCACCATAATCCTGGGATGAGGACCGGTGAGATGTTGCCCATATTGTCCCCAGACCAATCTGCGAACATAATTGCATCCAAAAGTGGGCCTCATTGCTGAAGAGGACAGACCTCCATTCCCGTCTTGTTCTGCACAATGACTGCCTATGAGAGTGGTGATGTGAGGTCAGTGGAGGCCTTCACGAGGGATTGTCACACCTCTCCTACTCCTGGGATTATGGTGCGGGGTGACATGATGTACGGTGACCCGGCCCTTCTAGGCTTCATTCAAGGTCGCTAACAGCTCATTGTAACATTCATTTGGCGGAAATAGAAATTTGATGTTTTTTTTTTTATGTCGTTTATCTTAACCTTTAATTAGTCGTGAGGCGTTTATTGGGCCCCAAGTGAGTCTATTTTCATCATATTTCCGAAATCATGGAAGGCAGGCAATCGTCCGTTTCAGTAGCTTCCTAGCTCGGACGACTACACGTGCTGCAACGAGGAGCGCGACTGATAGTGGAAGGATTTTGGCGATACTAACTTTTGCTGCCGTTTTATATTTTAGTGGATTGAACATTTCTGAATACTCCATATGCTTTTCTAAAAAAAATTATTTTTAAATACAGAAATCGTTGGTGATTCAAGTATTTTTCTACAATTTTTAAAAACGTCAGTTTTCACTGAACGTTTTAATCTCCATAAGGGACTGACTCTCACGGCTCGGTGTTATATACACTGTGGTACTTCAGTGTGGCAATTTATCAGTTTGAGGTCGAGCTCCACAGGAGCACCAAGATGGCGCCGTACAGCAGGCCCTGGCTGCCATGACAACCCATAGCGTTGCAAAGCGGGGCCTCTGACTGACTGATGCCTGGTGTACACGACCGTTAGTCAGCGCAGTGAGCCCTGAGTGCACGGGGCAGCGCTGTGTGTGCAGAGGTGAATCAGGAGCCCATTACATCAGAATCAGAGCCTCAACCTACAGCAACACCGCCCCATCACATGACCGGTCACACGCCAGTGACGTCATCACATGTCCTTTACAGCGCCTGTCATAACAAATCTGACGCTGGTGGGCGGGGCATCTATTTGCCAGAACCCAAGATGGCGCAGCACAGAGCACCATGTGAGTATCCGGGATGTCACTGTGTTATCGGGGGAGACAGGAGGCTGTGCTGAGACTTGTTGTTCTACAGTACATGGAGATTCAGTAACTAAGGCCACAGCCCCACTATCAGTATTCGGTCAGTATTTTTTCTCAGGAGTGGGAACCAAAACCAGGAGTGGGTGATAAATGCAGAATTGGTGACTTGTTTCTATTATACCTTTTCTCTGATTGTTCCTCACCTGGTTTTGGCTCCCACTCCTGAGAAAAAATACTGACCGAATACTGACCAAATACTGATAGTGGGGCCATGGCCTCTGATATTATATATATATATATATATATATATATATATATATATATACAGTACAGTCCAAAAGTTTGGATACACCTTCTCATTTAAAGATTTTTCTATATTTTCATGACTATGAAAATTGTACATTCACACTGAAGGCATCAAAACTATGAATTAACACATGTGGAATTATATACTTAACAAAAAAGTGTGAAACAACTGAAAATATGTCTTATATTCTAGGTTCTTCAAAGTAGCCACCTTTTGCTTTGATGACTGCTTTGCACACTCTTGGCATTCTCTTGATGAGCTTCAAGAGGTAGTCACCGGAAATGGTCTTCTAACAATCTTGAAGGAGTTCCCAGAGATGCTTAGCACTTGTTGGCCCTTTTGCCTTCACTCTGCGGTCCAGCTCACCCCAAACCATCTCGATTGGGTTCAGGTCTGGTGACTGTGGAGGCCAGGTCATCAGGCGTAGCATCCCATCACTCTCCTTCTTGGTCAGCTAGCCCTTACACAGTCTGGAGGTGTGTTTGGGGTCATTGTCCTGTTGAAAAATAAATGATGGTCCAACTAAACGCAAACCGGATAGAATAGCATGCCGCTGCAAGATGCTGTGGTAGCCATGCTGGTTCAGTATGCCTTCAATTTAGAATAAATCCCCAACAGTGTCAGCAGCAAAGCACCATCACACCTCCTCCTCCATGCTTCACGGTGGGAACCAGGCATGTAGAGTCCATCCGTTCACCTTTTCTGCGTCGCACAAAGACACGGTGGTTGGAACCAAAGATCTCAAATGTGGACTCATCAGACCAAGACACAGATTTCCACTGGTCTAATGTCCATTCCTTGTGTTCTTTAGCCCAAACAAGTCTCTTCTGCTTGTTGCCTGTCCTTAGCAGTGGTTTCCTAGCAGCTATTTTACCATGAAGGCCTGCTGCACAAAGTCTCCTCTTAACAGTTGTTGTAGAGATGTGTCTGCTGCTAGAACTCTGTGTGGCATTGACCTGGTCTCTAATCTGAGCTGCTGTTAACCTGCGATTTCTGAGGCTGGTGACTCGGATAAACTTATCCTCAGAAGCAGAGGTGACTCTTGGTCTTCCTTTCCTGGGGCGGTCCTCATGTGAGCCAATTTCTTTGTAGCGCTTGATGGTTTTTGCAACTACACTTGGGGACACTTTCAACGTTTTCCCAATTATTCGCACTGACTGACCTTCATTTCTTAAAGTAATGATGGCCACTCGTTTTTCTTTACTTAGCTGCTTTTTTCTTGCCATAATACAAATTCTAACCGTCTATTCAGTAGGACTATCAGCTGTGTATCCACCAGACTTCTGCACAACACAACTGATGGTCCCAACCCCATTTATAAGGCAAGAAATCCCACTTATTAAACCTGACAGGGCACACCTATGAAGTGAAAACCATTTCCGGTGACTACCTCTTGAAGCTCATCAAGAGAATGGCAAGAGTGTGCAAAGCAGTCATCAAAGCAAAAGGTGGCTACTTTGAAGAACCTAGAATATAAGACATATATTCGGTTGTTTCACACTTTTTTGTTAAGTATATAATTCCACATGTGTTAATTCATAGTTTTGATGCCTTCAGTGTGAATGTACAATTTTCAAAGTTATGAAAATACAGAAAAATCTTTAAATGAGAAGGTGTGTCCAAACTTTTGGTCTGTACTGTTTATGTGTGTGTGTGCGTGCGTGCGTGCGTGTGTATATATATATATATATATATATATATATATATATATATATATATATATATATATATATATATATATATATATACATACACATATGTTACTGTAAAAGTCAGAAGGCCGGTAAAACCTAGGATTTACCGGTCAATCTGGACATTTACCGAGGCCGTCGGTAAAAGCTCAAAATGAAAAGTAAAATTGGACTTTTACCTGTGAAGTCTTGGTAAATGTTAACATTTACCGTCGAGCGTGGTAAAAGTCAGAAATATCAGGTGTGAAGATGGAACATCTGACTTTAACCAAGCGCAGTTGGTAAATGTGCACATTTACCACGGCTTCTTGGTAAATGTAGCTGAGAAGGGTGTAATAAAAAGTGTAAGCCACCGCGGGAAAGGTGTCTGATTACGCAGATACGGCGAGGAAATGGAGGACACAGTGTTCAAAGTTTTTATAAATGTAATAAGAGTAAATGGGGAAAATATGGTAATAACAATGAACAAAATCTGCTACCCTGTAAGGTATCTGCTACCCTGTAACGTATGTACTTTCTATAAGAGTCAGAATTCTGTGACTCAAAGTTACTTTTACCAACACATGCTGGTAAATGTAAAGATTTACCAATTCGCCCAGGTAAAAGTCCAAAATCGTTCGTTTATATGGAATACATCTGACTTTTACCAACGCTGTTGAGAAATGTTAAGATTTACCAAGACTTCACCGGTAAAAGTCCAATTTTACTTTTCATTTTGAGCTTTTACCGACGGCCTCGGTAAATGTCCAGATTGACCGGTAAATCCTAGGTTTTACCGGCCTTCTGACTTTTACAGTAACATATATATATAGCCGGGGTTGTCTGCGCCCAGGGGAGGTCCGGTCCCGCGCCGGGGTTGTCTGCGCCCAGGGGAGATTTGGCTCCTGATGTATAGTTTCCTGTGTTTCAGGTGTGAATGATATGGAGTTCGATGACCTCCCCAATCTGTCGGACGGTGATGATGGCGCCTGGGATGATGAGGATGATGGGGGTGCTGGTATAGAGGTCCGGTGTCTGTTCTGCGACAGGTACGTACAGTACAGAGGTCGCCTTTGTGTTCCCTCATGCCCGATATTTGGGGAGATCATCGGCTCTTCTTCTCCTCAGGAGACACTCGTCCCCAGAAGAGACCTTCTCCCACTGCCGCTCCCAGCATCAGTTTGACATCCAGCAGATGGTCTCCTTGCATGGTACGTAGCCTGTGCTCCGCTGTTAATGTCCACAAGGGGGCGTCTTTTCTGACAATTTCTGAGAAACCACAGTGATGTGAAACCATTAAACCATAAACTCCTCTACAGCAAATTTGTATTCTGTGCTGTTACAATGTGAATTATAAATACGATTATATAAATTTGGCATTACTTCCTGTAAACACTGCAAAAACGAAACCTCAAAAAACTATAATTTATTAGTTTTTTTTTTTTTATTTTATACATTTTTTTTTTTCTCAATACATAATACTCCTGCGAAAAAAAAAAAAAAACAATTGCTCATATGACTACATCAACAGAAAAATAAGTTTTGGCTCTTTCAAGAGGAGGATTAAAGAAACCTAAACTGCACGGGCAAAAAATGATGGCCTGTTGCGAGGGTATTCCATCATTTTGTGGGGGATGATCCATAGGACCTGCACTGAACCTGTCCCTGGTGTAGTTCTGCATCCCCTCTAGTGTTTTCCCCTTCTAAATAGCCCCTAAGTTGTACAGGGACCTGAATCTAGTCACGTTCCCATGAATCGAGGTACAGCTGGGCTACAACCTCCTCAGTATCAGAATTAGTGAGGGTCCTAGAGGGTGCAGCCCCCAGCGAACAGTGGTAGAAAAATAAAGGGTTTTCTCTATTGCTTCATTTGGGGGGGGGGACACAGGAGACCATGGGTGTATGCTAGTGCCGCTCAGAGGCTGACACTAGGCAGATAAAGCTATCTCCTCCTCAGCAGTGTACACCCACCGACTGGCATGAAGCCATCAGCTTTAGCTTTGTGTCAGTAGGAAGCAGACACGGCTCAGCTTCCAGTCCCTTTTCTACGTTTGGTTTTCTTGTTGTGTTTTTATTAATCTTTTTCCCTTGTTTTTCAGATTCTTCTACTTCAGGGTAACAGGGTGTAACTTTTCACCCTGTCATCCCACCTAAGAGACCGAGAGAACAGTGTGGTCTGATCCACATCGTACCCTCTGGTCTGCGAGGCGGAACCCTACACCATCTCGGGATGACCGTGGTGGACTGTCCTTGCTACCCCCTCCAGCCCTCTCATCCAGCGAGATGGTGACAGGAGGAAGACTGACATTGCTTCTCAGTGACCCCCCACCCCCCCTATCCCAGGGCTTCTGATGCCGTCTTCTGCGCAGTTCTGGACTGGACAGCTGGACAGTCCCGCTGAGTTAGGTCCTGGAAGGCAGACGGACGTAACTCAGCTATCCCTTCACCTGGGGCACCTTGATGATGTCTTCTGGACTGTGAAGTAGTCCGGATCAGGTATCCCTTCCTTCTACAATTTCTTCATGGCTGCGGGGGCTCAAAGACAGGAATCTTCAGGGGGTGTACCTGTTCGGCACACATACCTCTCCCGCCTCAAGCCCTCCCAGAGCATTCCCCCTCTCAAGCTTAGCCCCTGGCTGACCACACCCCACCGTGCACCCCAGCCAATCAGCGTCGCAAGGGCTCCTCCACCCTCTTCTCCTTTCGGAGCGCCCCTTGTTTATTCTTCAGTGTGGGTCCTCTGCATGCTTTTCTCTGGCGCCTTTTCTCTGCCGGCATCTTGGTCATCGCAGCTCCTAACCGTGGCTCCACAATGATACACAGACTTCCTGCGCAAACCGGGGACATCCTCTCAGTACCGGGTAGGCTCTGTCCAGGCTTTTGTTTTCTTTTTGCTCAGGCTCAGCACTCCTCAGCAGCCCACCTCTGACTCCAGGCTATCTCCCTATGCATAATTCCAGGGAGTTTTGCTTCCACTCTACCCCCATTAGCCTTTTCTTCCCCTGTTCTTGCAGGAAAAAATTGCCCACAGGTCAGGTTTCGACCCTCTGCTCTGACTGCAGCCCCACCATGCAGGCCTCACAGATGCCATCTGGGATGAAAGTGCACACCTTCCCCATTAGTGGGCTGCTGTTATATCACAATCAGTGGCGGGCCTTCTTCTCTTCCGGGTTGTGTGGCTCTCTGTAGTCGATAATGCCTGGGTCAGGGAGATTATACCCACTGGTTACAAAATAGAATTTTCTTTTCTCCCTGCTGGCGCTTCTTGGAGTCCCCTTCCTTCCTCCCCCAAGGGTCCTACCCCAAGTTCCTGGTCTCTGTTAGGGTATCTCTTCCCTCCTCCGGGCAGGCGTCATCGTAGCCATCCCAACTTGGGAGCACTTCTCAGGTTTCTATTCATACCTTTTCATGGTCCCAAAGAGGAACGGCTCAGTCCGCCCGATCCTGGTCCTCAAGCTCTTATATTGGCGCTTTTATCTCTGTTACTTCAGAATGGAGTCCATCTGTTCTGTGATTGCCTCTCTGGAACCCGAGGAATTCCTCTGCTCGGTGGACGTTCAAGATGCCGACCTTCAAATTCCAATTTTCGTGGCTCATCAAATGTTTCACGGTCCGGTGTTCCCAATACCAGTTCACAGCTCTTCCTTTCGGTCTAGCCTCAGCGCCCAGTGTTCACGAAGGTCATGGTGACCTTCATGGCCGTTCTACGCCCCAAAGGGATAGTAGTCATTCCCTATCTCAAAGACCTACTGATAAAGGGTCCATCCTACCTGGTCTATGGCAAGAGCCTTCAGATCACTCTCGATAGACTTGCACTCCTAGGCTGGCTCGTCAACACAGAAGTCATCTCTGATCCCGGTCTAGCACCTAGTCTTCTGAGGCATGCTATTCGACACTGCTCACGCCAGGGTCCATCTTCTCGGAGAAAAGATCTCTGCACTCCTCCTTGGAATTCGCTCACTCAGGCATCCTTCACCCTGCCCCCTTCACCTTTGCTTGAGTGTGCTAGGCAAGATGGTTGCCGCAGTGGAAGCCATCCCCTTTGCACAGTTCCACACTCGCCCACCCCTCCCCAGGTGGCCCTCTTGTCAGCTTGGGACAAGAGGATCTCCTCCCTGAACTGTCCCATTCTTCTTCCTCTTCGAGTAAGACAGTCTCCTTCCTGGTGGAGTCTCCCTTCTTCCATTCGGCACTGGATATCATTCCTCCCTCTCTATGGGCAGATTGTCACGACGGATGCCAGCCTCCTCGGATGGGGGTCTGTTTTCCTCTTGCACACAGTTCAAGGCCGCTGGAACTCCAGGGAGACCTCTCTCCCCATCAACATTTTGGAACTCTGAGCCATCTACTCCTCTCTCATTCACTGGCAGGACCTGCTAGTGGAACTTCCAGGACGCATTCAATCCAACAATTCCATCGTCGTGTCATACATCAACCATCAGGGCAGAACACTGAGCAAGTCCTTCATGTCAGAAGTCTCACGGATTCTGTCTTGGGCTGAACTGCGTGTTCCGTTAATCTCAGCAATGCACATTCCAGGCATAGACAACTGGGCCGCCGACTTTCTAAGTCGTCAGGGCCTCTCCTCAAGCGAGTGGTCCCTCAACACATCCATGTTCAACCAAATCTGTCGGAGGTGGGGCACCCTGACCTGACTGATTCCCGGATGAATTGTCCATGTCTCGCGACCCTCTGGCAGTCGGATCCGACCCCCTGGTCCTTCCCTGGTCTCCGTTCCACCTTCCATACCTGATACCACTGCTCCCACTGATTCCCACACTCCTCAAGAAGATCAAGGCAGAAGTGGTACAGATCATCCTCGTGGCTCCAGACTGGCCCAAAAAAGCCTGGTACACAGAGTTGGTCAACCTGCTCGCAGACGTCCCCTGGGAACTCCCGTATTTCTCAGACCTGCTTTCTCAGGATCCCCTCTTCCACCAGAATTCTCAGCCTCTCAATTTAACGGCATGTCTGTTGAAGCCACAGTCTTGAGGGAGGCAGGTTTCTCTTCTCAGGTCATCCAGACCATGATTAAGGCAAGAAAGCCATACTCCTCTCACATTTATCATCGGACATGGAAAGCCTTCCTTCGCTGGTGCGAGGACAGTCAGACAGTGCCCATGTCTTTTTCTCTACTTTCTCTCATGGCCTTCCTACTGTTTTGGCCTGGAGTCCGGGTTGTCTCTCAGTAACCTCAAGGGTCAGGTCTCCGCACTCCCAAACCTGTTCCAATTGAGCTTGGCCTCCTCCATATGGTTCCCTTGTGGACCCGTGGGACCTTAACCTGGTCTTGAGTGTCCTTCAGGGACCTCTATTCGAACCCATTCGAGACATCGCCCGCTCTCATCTACTGGAAAGTTTTATTCCTGGTTGCGATCACCTCTAACAGGTGGATCTCTGAACTAGCGGCCCTCACATGCCTCTCTCCCTTTGTTTCCGCCACCAGGAGAAGATGGTTCTACTACCAGTGCCTTCCTTCCTCCCCACGGTGGTTTCTCCATTCCATTTCAACATCGTCCTTCTGTCCGTTCCCATCCTCTGGAACAGTCCTTCTACAAGCTGGATCTTGTCAGGGCCTTTTGTCTGATCCTCTCAAGAACAGCATCCTTCAGACGCTCCGGTTCCTTGTTTGTGATTTCCAAAGGTCGCTGCAAGAGACTTCCTGCCTCCAGGTCCGCTATCGCTTGCTGGATCCGCTCTAACATACTGGAGGAATATCGAGTCAAGAAGAGACCACCCCTACTGGGAGTGAGGGCTCACTCCACCTGCACAGTGGGGGCTTCCTGGGTCATTCGCCATCAGGCCTCTCTGACCCAGATCTGCAAGGCTGCTACATGGTCTTCCTTTCATACCTTTTCCCTATCCTACAGGGTGCATACATACGCCTCGGCTGATGTGAGCCTGGGCAGGAAGATTCTGCAGGCGGCGGGTGTCCGCCACCCAACCTAATCTGGGCATGTTCTTCTGTTCCCGCCCTTGGGACGGCTTTTGGACATCCCATGGTTACCTGTGACATCTGATGAAGAGATGGAAAAAAGAGGATTTTAGGTACTCACTGTAGAATCTCTTTTTTGGAGCCTATATTGGGGGACACAACACCCTCCCTTGTTTGTGCCTCTGTTGGGCCTGTTTAAGGTTGTTTAATTGTTGCTTCTCCTACTGCTTTTTCACTAACTGATTACAGCTTAGTGCCAGTTGGTGGGTGTACTCTGCTGAGGAGGAGAGCACTTTTTTTGCCTAGTGTCAGCCTTTTAGCGACAACAGCATACACCCCTGGTCTCCTGTGTCCCCCAATGAAGGCTATGAGAAAGATTTTACAGTGAGCACCCAAAACTCTCTTATCCTGATTTTGAAAACTTTTCTTCCCCCAAGTGCTTTACTTGCCCTTCCTGGGTCCAGTGCTGTAGCCAGTAATTGAGCTCATCATATCTTCCTGAGACACTGAGTTCACTGATTGGCTGCAGTGCTATCGACGTGACCTCAGCGCTGCAGACAATAACAGACCTCAGCGGCAGCAGCGATGGAGGATGGGTTAAGCACAGTTTGCTTTTTTGTAATTGGGGATAGGAGCTTTCCAAAATCATTTCCTTTAAGCTGAGAGGATGGTTTAGCAGCAAATTGTAAATTGATTGACCGCAAGCGGAGCTCCTAAAAGGTCAAAATTGACATTCGAAGTATATGTTATAAAGTTACAGAACCTACTTAATAAAACGTTATAAAATTGGGTGCATTTGTGTTATGACATAAGGATGTTGCAGACCCCCTCTATACTTTCCTTATGCTCTAACATTACATGTGTGGATGACCCCCTGGCTTCAGTTTTATCACTCCATTGTCTCTTCTGCTGTTTTAGGTCTTGACTTCTATGGATTCGTGAAACTCATCAACTTCATCAGATCGACAGTAAGTGTTGCCTCCAGCTTCCCTGGGCTATGATGGTCTTTCTAGATGAACCCATTTCATCCCTTTTACGAGCACCTGTTGAATTTCCCCCATTTTCTGGCCAGTTTTCAAGGTCCGACAGGTACTACTGATGGGAACAGAACAGTCGCTAATACGATTGCTATGTCCCCATTCAGTGTGCTGTAATCGGCAGCACGTCTCCTGATTACATCAGCAATGTGCTGCCGATAATGATTATCTTTATGATGGCATAAATGATCCTGTCTATATCTATATAGATAGATATATGATCTGTTTGTCTAAATGGTTTTTAAAGGGACTCTGTCTATACAGAATGACTGACTGTTCAAACCAAGCACAGATGCTCAGTGCACCCTTGGTGTGGCTAAACATTTAAGTGTACCTTCCTACCTGCTTGTTTTCCATCTATCTCCACTCTCTTCTTCTTTGATTGACAGCTTTGCCTTTGTAGAGCCAGAGAGGGGAGAGATGACTGAAAAACAAGTAGATGGGAAGGTGCACTTAAATACACTGCTCAAAAAAATAAAGGGAACAGTTAAACAACAGAATATAACTCCAAGCAAATCAAACTTCTGTGAAATCAAACTGTCCACTTAGGAAGCAACACTGATTGACAATCAATTTCACATGCTGTTGTGCAAATGGAATAGACAATAGATGGATATTATTCGCAATGATCAAGACACCCTCAATAAAGGAGTGGTTCTGCAGGTGGGGACCACAGACCAAATCTCAGTACCAATGCTTTCTGGCTGATGTTTTGGTCACTTTTGAATGTTGGTTGTGCTTTCACACTCGTGGTAGCATGAGACGGACTCTACAACCCACAGAAGTTGCTCAGGTAGTGCAGCTCATCCAGGATGGCACATCAATGCGAGCTGTGGCAAGAAGGTTTGCTGTGTCTGTCAGCGTAGTGTCCAGAGGCTGGAGGCGCTACTAGGAGACAGGCCAGTACACCAGGAGACGTGGAGGGGGCCGTAGGAGGGCAACAACCCAGCAGCAGGACCGCTACCTCCGCCTTTGTGCTAGGAGGAACAGGAGGAGCCCTGCCGCAGCCCTGCAAAATGACCTCCAGCAGGCCATAAATGTGCATGTGTCTGCACAAATGGTTAGAAACCGACTCCATGAGGGGTGGTAAGAGGGCCCGACGTCCACAGATGGGGGTTGTGCTCACAGCCCAACACCGTGCAGGACGCTTGGCGTTTGCCACAGAACATCAGGGTTTGCAAAGTCGCCACTGGCGCCCTGTGCTCTTCACAGATGAAAGCAGGTTCACACTGAGCACATGTGACAGACGTCACAGAGTCTGGAGACGCCGTGGAGAGCGATCTGCTGCCTACAACATCCTTCAGCATGACCTGTTTGGCAGTGGGTCAGTAATGGTGTGGGGTGGCATTTCTCTATCGCTTCATTGGGGGACACAGGACCATGGGTGTATGCTGCTGTTGCTACCAGGTTGACACTATGCAAAAAAAGGAAAATAGCTCCTCCTCCGCAGTATGCACCCGCCTACAGGCACCAAGCTCACCAGTTTAAGCTTAGTGTCTGTAGGAGGTAGACCTGGATCCTAACAGATCCAACCCTGTTGTGTTTTATTAATGTTTGTTTTTTCTCTTTCAGATACAGCTCTTCAGGCTAACAGGGAACACTGCGTCCCCTGTTAACCCACTAGCGACCGAGAGAGCAATGTGGCTACCCCCACATCGCCCACTCTCGGACCCGCTGGGCAGGACTTATCCCCTGTCACCTTAGGGTGTCTCAGGGTGATGTCGGTGGCCAGTCCTAGCCTGTTCCCCACCCCAGCCCCCTCTTCGGAGCGGCCTGGGAGGGAGACGGTGGTCCCTGCGGGTGACCTTCCCCCAGTTTTCTGGGGTTGACACCGTCTCCTGCACTGTCTAGGACCGGACAGTGCGAGAAGGAGGAAAAGCCAGGATCCCCCCCTATTCAGGAAGGCATCCTGAGACCATCCTCAGAAGGAGAAAAAGAAGAGATAATTCCCGGACCCGCTAAGACATGTACTTCCCTGCCTTTCAGCTGTAGGTCCCAGTCCCCCGGCGTTACCTGCCCCCCCCCCCCCCCCTCTCACCAAACATGGCGCTTAATAGCGCTTCCCTGGGCCACTTCCTCCTTCTTCTCTCTTATGCGCGCCAAATCTGCCGCCCTTTTCTCCGACGGAGGGGCTTGTCCTGTAGGCGGTCACTCTCCGACGTCTATACGCCCCCTCCTATTTAACCAATCAGGGCCGAGGAGCATAGTGACTCTTCCGTCACGCCCTCGAGCCTTCCGCGGACCTATCAACGGGGGGCCTTTCAGGCCCGCCCCCCTTCCCATCCGCCTATCGGATCCTCGCGCGCTCCGTCATCAACGCAGCGTCCTCTGCTCCTCCCCCTACACCGACGCCATCACTCTGCCGCACGCAGCTCCCTACTCCGTCGGCTCCTACTGTGACCCGCTCCAGCCTCCCCTTCGGAGCCTTTCAGGGGGACACTGGACCGCTTCTCTGCAGGATCGGGTAGGCTCTGTCCTGACACCGACCCCCACCCCTCCCTGCCCACAGCACCCTCCTCTGCAGTATCCCTGGTCAGGCATATACTCCCAAACCCAGGGAGCTCTCAGTCCGTCCCTCCCACATTGTCACATACTACGCCTGTGCTCTTTGCGGTACGAAGTGGCCCGCAGGTCTCACTACGGCCTTCTGCTCGACCTGCAAACCTCCCGCCATGCTGGCACCCCAAGACCCCCCTGCCGCTCAGGACGTGGTAACCCCCTCCCCCCCGGAGTGGGCTGTTGCTATGTCACAGTCAGTCTCTGACCTCACCAAGGTTTCTCAATCTCTGGTGCAGGTCTTAGAACGCTTGCCAGAACGTTTGCCTATGTTATCCACGGCCACCAGCGCTCCGAACGTCCCCACAGACGATTCGCAGGCACCCCTGCCCCCTCCTCACAGGGGCAGACCGATGGCTCGTTCTCAGAAATGGACTCACACAAGCTCATCCTCCAGCTCTCCAGACTCCAAGATGCTCCCTGCGTCTCACACCTCTTCCCCAGAGGTCGCCCCGGGATCTAACTCTGCTTCAGATTCAGACTCTGGTTCCGACACAGACCAGTACTCCAAGATCCAGGACATGATAAACAGCCTGATAATGGCTGTCAATCAGACTCTGCATGTTACAGAAGACGAGAGCCCTTCCCGGGACTACTCAGTTTCCTTCAAAAAGATTAAGCGTCCTGCACGCACTTTTTCTAACCATGCAGAATTTGACAGTATTTTCCAAAAGCAGTGGGAGCATCCAGAAAGGCACTTTACAGGAAAGAAATAGTTAACTTCCTATACCCCTTTAACCGTGACCTTGTCAGCTAATGGACGGAGTCCCCATCAGTGGACCCTCTTGTCTCTCGCCTTTCCGCCAAGATGGTACTGTCTCTTCCGGATGGTTCCTCCCTTAGGGATACCACGGATAGACAAGTTGAGGCCCTCACTAAGTCAGCCTTTGAAGCCGCGGGCACCTCCCTTTGCCCTTCCTTCGCCTCAACTTGGGTATCAAAAGCGGTGTCCGCATGGGCCAAACAGCTCAGACAGGGCATCCTAGCAGGGGCCTCCCCGGACAATCTGGCCGACTTAGCTGATCAAATCGGCCACGCTGGAAAATATCTACTTACGGCGTCCCTCGACTCCGCTGCGTGCTCAGCCCGGGTTTCCAGTAATCTCGTTGCCTTACGTAGAATTCTTTGGCTTAAAGCCTGGAACGCCGACCTGGCTTCCAAAAGATCTCTAACTAATCTTCCTTTTCAAGGTTCCAGGCTGTTTGGATCTAAGCTAGACCAGATCATCTCTGATGCTACCGGGGGTAAGAGCACCTCTCTTCCCCAGCCCAGACCCTAACGCCCTTTTCCTAGGAGACGCCCCCTTCAGTTCCGGTCCTTTCGTCAGTTCGCTCAACCAAACCCTTCCTCTCAACAGGACCGTAATCCAGCATGGCGGGACAGTCGTAAGCCCTCCTTTAGGCCCACGCCTAACTGGCGCCCAAAGAGTCGCTCCTCCAAGTCCTCTGGATCACGATCTCGATCCAACAGGTTTTCCTCAGCATGACGGGTCACTCCCACCTGGGACTTCTCCCAGGGTGGGCGGCCGTCTCCTTCTGTTCACAGATTCTTGGCTCCTGGCAATAGAAGATGCCTGGGTCAAAGAAATTGTGACTTCAGGCTACAAAATCGAGTTCGACTCCAGCCCACGATCACGTTTTCTCAGGTCCCGCCCCCCACAACCCTCTCTGCTTCCCGGTTTTCTTCAAGCCATCTCCTCCCTTCTGCGCTCAGGAGTCATAGTCCCGGTTCCCCTTCAGGAAAGGTTTTCCGGTTTTTACTCAAATCTCTTCGTCGTCCCAAAAAAGGACGGCTCACTGCGTCCGATTCTGGACCTCAAACAGCTAAACCGACATGTACGCATCCGACAGTTCAGGATGGAGTCCCTCAGGTCGGTAATCGCCTCGATGGAGGCCGGGGAATATCTATGTTCAGTGGACATTCAGGATGCATACCTTCACATCCCAATCTGAAGTCAGAAGTTCCTTCGCTTTTCCTTCAAGAGCGCGCATTACCCGTTCACTGCCCTCCCCTTCGGCCTCGCCACAGCCCCGAGGGTTTTCACGAAGATGATGGCGACAGTTATGGCCATTCTTCGAACAAGGGGAATTGTAATCATCCCCTACCTCGACGACCTCTTAATCAAAGGCCCCACGTTCAGGGACTGTCTCCACAGTCTCCAGATCACCTTGAACACACTCTCCCGCTTAGGCTGGCTCATCAACACAGACAAATCCGCCCTGGTCCCATCCCAACGCTTAACCTTCCTAGGGATGCAGTTCGACATGATCCGTGCCCGGGTCCTCCTTCTGAGGGAAAAGAAACTCTCTACGACAAGGAATCCACATCCTCTCCGACCCAAGTCCACACTCTTCGCCTATGCATGAGTGTCCTAGGGAAGATGGAAGCAGCCATGGAGGCAGTTCCGTTTGCCCAGTTCCATACCCGGTCTCTTCAACTAGCCCTTCTCTCAGCTTGGGACAAGAATCTGTCATCTCTAGATCGACGCATCAAGTTACCTCGTCAAGTAAGACGATCACTAACCTGGTGGTCCCACCCTTCTTCCTTCAGACCCGGGAGATCATTCCTCCCGCTTCGCTGGCAGGTGGTCACGACCGATGCCAGTCTCATCGCTTGGGTGGCAGTTTTTCTTCAACACACGGTCCAGGGCCGGTGGAGTCCCCACGAAGTCTCCCTTCCCATTAACATTCCGGAGATAAGGGCGATTTACCTGGCGTTGCGTCACTGGCAGAAGATCCTGGCAGGGTTCCCAGTCCGTGTACAATCGGACAATGCCACGGCCGTGGCATACATAAACCATCAGGGAGGAACGCACAGCAAGCCCGTTTTAAAAGAGGTAGCAAGAGTGCTACTTTGGGCCGAGAAGACGGTTCCAGCAATCTCAGCAGTCCACATTCCAGGGGTCGACAATTGGGCGGCCGACTTCCTCAGTCGGCAGGGACTCGCCTCAGGAGAATGGTCTCTCCATCCTGAGGTGTTTCACCAAATCTGCTTACGGTGGGGCACGCCGGACGTCGACCTCATGGCGTCCCGGTTAAACCACAAGGTTCCGTCCTTTTGTAGCTCGGTCCCGTGATCCGCTAGCAATCGCCCAGGATGCTCTAGTCATATCATGGTCACAGTTCCAACTGCCCTATCTCTTTCCACCTCTACCTTTGATCCCTCGAGTCATCAAAAAGGTCAAGACAGAGGGAGTACCAGTTCTCCTAGTAGCCCCAGACTGGCCCAGACGCGTCTGGTACGCAGATCTGGTAAATCTGTTTGTCGACTCCCCCTGGAGACTACCAGACCGTCCGGACCTCCTCTCCCAGGGTCCTATTCTTCATCAGAGTTCTCGTTCTCTGAATTTAATGGTATGGCCGTTGAGGCCGCGGTGTTAAAGACGGCGGGCTTTACTGACAATGTCATTCAGACCCTAATTAGCGCCACAAAACCTGCTACCTCGCGCATATACCACAGAACTTGGAGAGCCTTTTTTCGTCACTGCGAACAGGATCATCTGACTCCTATGTCTTTTTCTTTGCCAGTCATTTTGGCTTTCCTTCAGTCTGGCCTAGAGGCGGGACTCTCTCTCAAGGGCCAAGTTTCGGCCTTGTCCATTCTATTCCAACGTAACTTAGCTAGCCGTCCTCAGGTCAGGACGTTTCTACAAGGAGTAGCCCACCTGGCGCCCCCCTATCGCCCTCCAGTAGAACCATGGGACCTTAATATGGTCCTAAGCGTCCTACAACAGCCTCCGTTTGAACCCATTCAGGACATTCCAGCCTCTCTCCTTTCCCGGAATGTGGCTTTTCTGGTGGCTGTTACCTCTATTAGAAGGGTCGCAGAACTCGCAACCCTCTCTTGTCGGTCGCCTTTTTAGGTATTCCATCAAGACAAAGTAGTGCTCAGGCCGGTGCCTTCCTTTTTGCCTAAGGTGGTTTCCACCTTTCACATTAATGAGGACATCGTTTTGCCTTCCTTTTGCCCAGCTCCAGTGCATCCACGGGAGAAGTCCCTGCACAAACTGGACCTGGTCAGAGCTCTACATGTGTACCTTTCTAGAACGGCCTCCCTTCGGCGCTCGGATGCCCTTTTTGTCATCCCTGAGGGGCATCGCAAGGGTCTCCCTGCTTCCAAGTCAACCATCGCTCTTTGGATACGTTCGACCATCTTGGAGGCACATCGCATCTCGGGCAAACCTCCCCCTCCCGGGGTAAGGGCTCACTCCACCAGGGCGGTGGGAACCTCTTGGGCGGTCCGCCATCAGGCTTCGGCCTCTCAAATCTGTAAGTCCGCAACGTGGTCTTCTCTTCACACCTTTTCAAGGTTTTACAAGGTCCACACCTATTCTTCGGCTGATGCCAATCTTGGACAGAAGGTCCTGCAGGCGGCAGTTGCCGAAGTCTGCCCTAGTCTGTGACTATCTTCTGTTCTCCCACCCAGGGGACTGCTTTGGGACGTTCCATGGTCCTGTGTCCCCCAATGAAGCGATAGAGAAAGAGGGATTTTTAGTACTCACCGTAAAATCTCTTTCTTGGAGCTTTCATTGGGGGACACAGCCCCCTCCCTGTTTTTGAACATATGTCCAGTTGGCCCTGTTGGGCATCTCATTTAGTTTTTCACTGTTGTGTCCTGTTGGGCATTACATAGTTGGTTATTTTGTGCTTCTCCTACTGCTCTAGCCACTAACTGGTGAGCTTGGTGCCTGTAGGTGGGTGTATACTGCGGAGGAGGAGCTATTTTCCTTTTTTTGCATAGTGTCAACCTCCTAGCGACAGCAGCATACACCCATGGTCCTGTGTCCCCCAATGAAGGCTCCAAGAAAGAGATTTTACGGTGAGTACCAAAAATCCCTCTTTCTTTGGCTGGCCGCACAGCCCTCCATGTGCTCGCCAGAGGTAGCCTGACTGCCATTAGGTACCGAGATGAGATCCTCAGACCTCTTGTGAGACCATATGCTGGTGCGGTTGGCCCTGGGTTCCTCCTAATGCAGGACAATGCCAGACCTCAGTTCCTGCAAGATGAAGGCATTGAAGCTATGGACTGGCCGCCCGTTCCCCAGACCTGAATCCGATTGAGCACATCTGAAACATCATGTCTCGCTCCATCCACCAACGTCACGTTGCACCACAGACTGTCCAGGAGTTGGCGGATGCTTTAGTCCAGGTCTGGGAGGAGATCCCACAGGAGACCATCCGCAACCTCATCAGGAGCATGCCCAGGCGTTGTAGGGAGGTCATACAGTCACGTGGAGGCCACACACAATACTGAGCCTCATTTTGACTTGTTGTAAGGACATTACATCAAAGTTGGATCAGCCTGTAGTGTGTTTTTCCACTTTAATTTTGGGGGTGACTCCAAATCCAGGCCTCCATTGGTTAATAAATGTGATTTCCATTGATGATTTTTGTGTGATTTTGTTGTCAGCACATTCAACTTTGTACAGAACAAAGTATTCAATGAGAATATTTCATTCATTCAGATCTAGGATGTGTTATTTCAGTGTTCCCTTTATTTTTTTTGAACAGTGTATATGGCTACACCGAGGGTGCACCGAGCAGCTTAGTTTGGTTTGAACAGTCATTTTGTGCCAACAGAGTCCCTCTAAATTTTGGGGCTTGGACTGTTCTGCAGTCTTTTGGGGAGTCTGTGGGAAGCAGGGTTTTACTTGCCTGTCTCAGAAGGTAAAGATGTGTTTTTGGGTACTTTCTTAGCTGCACTTTTGGTTTTTCTCCCGGTGATTTTCTTGATGTTTTTGTGCAGGGCTGCTCCGCGGAGAGCCTCACCAATGTAACCGACCCTAAACCCTGGGACAAGGATGAATTCTTCAAACCGGTCATCCCAGACGATGGATTACTTCAGTATGGTAAGGGTCTGGTACAAATACTGCACCATTCCCATTATCCACCACGTAATAATCCAGAATTTCCGATATTCTGGAAAATGGAGATAAATGCTCCAATCACTTGGGATTATGCCGTTTGATACTGGATCATTATATCCATGAATTGCTTGCTCTCACTCTGGAGAACTTCTAGAAATCTTTTTGAGGAGACGCGACGGTCTGCAGAGCATCTGTTCCCACATAACTATATCAGTGGTGCATGCTCCATCTTAGTAGCGTAATCTTTGTATAATGCAAATATTCTGCAACTTTTTTGTATTAATATTTCACCATTATTTACATTCTGAGGCCGAAAACTTGTGTCGACGAGATCCTGCTCTCGCTGTTATGTTGATCGTCTGCCCCGATGCCTTGCAAACTTCTATAAACTTAAGGACAAATGGGTTTCTTCCACTTTAAGTGGTCGTTCATCTTTAAAGCCGAACATTTTCTCTTTTTGTCTCAGATTTTGAAGAAATGGAACATGACCAGAAAATCCCCAACACAAGCGAGGACGCCAGCCCAACGGTCTACGAACGGTTCAAGCAGGTGGAAATCCGGGCAGAGGAAGCCGAGGCCAACCTGGCGAGCGCCCTGCAAGAGCTGGATAGAATGAGGTTTGTCCTTACATTGAGTGGTGTTTAAAGGGGACATCTACCCCGAATAAAGAGGGTCACACCTGAGGCCGAGAGACCTTTACATGGGCTTTTGTGGTATTTACGGGGCAGGGGAAGATCTTGCCTTATAAAGATCAGAATTCACAGGGGTGAAGGAACTGTTTTGGGTACATATGTTTTTTATTTTTTTGGTCAGTTGGGTGGTAGCAATACCAAATTTATATAGTTTTTACAGTTGTTTTTTTTTTTTTTTTTTGTCGCCTTATACTGTGGGTACGGAAAGTATTAAGACCCCTTTAAATTTTTCACTCTTTGTTTCAAAACTTGTTGCATCATTCCCAAGAAAACTCATGGCGGTACTAGCTCAAAAGGGGGCTTCTACTCAATACTGAGCAAAGGGTCTGAATACTTATGACCATGTGATATTTCAGTTTTTCTTTTTTAATAAATTTGCAAAAATTTCTACATTTCTGTTTTTTTCAGTCAAGATGGGGGTGCAGAGTGTACTTTAACCCCTTAATAATAACATTTGACGTACTAATACGCGTCTGTGCCCTGGGTCTTAAGAGCCAGACCCGTATTAGTACGTCATGGCGATCGCGCGCGCACACAGGCTGTGCGGGCGCGATCGCCGCCGGGTGTCAGCTGATTGTCACAGCTGACACCCGGTACTATGTGCAGGGAGCGGTCCTGCACCGCTCCCAGCACATTAACCCCCGCTATGCTGCGATCGAAGTCGATCGAAATCGATCGCGGCATTGCGGGGGCAAGGGGAGGTGATCGGCGATACTCACCTCCTCTTCCGGCTTCCAGCGCAGACTGCAGCGGCTTCCCGGGTGTTGCCATGACGACCCGATGTCGTCATGACAACAACCGGGTCACCAGAGAGCAGGAAGATTGCTTGGACATGCGCAGTGCATCTCCAAGCAATCTTAACACTGTGCACTTCTGACAGCCTGCATGGCATAGGGATGGTGCTCCATTCCTATGCCATGCAGGCGATCAGAAAAAAAAAAGTGAAAGTCCCAGAGTGGGACAAAGTAATAAGGTGTACAAACTGTCTGAAAGTGGAAAAAAAAAAAAAAAAAAAATGTGCAAAAATATTATAAAAAAATAAAAAAAATAATACACCAAAAATAAAAATATAATGTACCCATCAATAAATATTATTATAAAAAAAATTAAAAAAAAACAATAAAAGTACACATATTTGGTATCGCCGCGTCCGGAACAGCCTGACCTATAAAACTGTCCCACTAGTTAACCCCTTCAGTGAACACGGTAAAAAAAAAAAAAAAAAACGCAGCAAAAAACAATGCTTTATCACCATACCGCCAAACAAAAAGTGGAATAACACGCGATCAAAAAGACGCATATAAATAAAAATGATACCGCTGAAAACGTCATCTCGTCCCACAAAAAACAAGCCGCCATACAGCTCCATCAGCCGAAAAATAAAAAAGTTTCAGCTCTCAGAATAAAGCGATGCTAAAAAATATTTTTTTCTATAAAATAGCTTTTATTGTGTATAAGCGCCAAAACATAGAAAAATTATACAAATGTGGTACCGCTGTAAACGTACTGACCCGAAGAATAAAGCTACCTCATCAATTTTACCACACGCGGAACAGCATAAAAAAAAAAAAAAAAAAAAACAATTCCTGAATTGTTGGTTTTTGTTTATTCTGCCTCCCAAAAATCGGAATAGAAAGCGATCAAAAAATGTCACGTGCCTGAAAATGGCACCAATAACAACGTCAAGTCATCCCGCAAAAAACGAGCCGTCACATGACTGTCTGCCAAAGTCTGGAAAAATTATAGCTCTCAAAATATGGCGATGCAAAAACTAGATTTTACAAAAAATGCGTCTTTTAGTGTGTGACAGCTGTCAGTCATAAAAACTCCATATGATTCTGGCATTGCTGTAATCACACCGACCCGAAGAATAAAGTCACTTATACCGCACAAGGAACGGCGTCAAAAATAAACTCTTGGGTTAGGATTGGGCTAGGGTTAGGGCTGGGTTTGGGGCTAGGGTTGTGCTGGGGCTAGGGTTGTGCTGGGGCTAGGGTTGTGCTGGGGCTAGGGTTGTGCTGGGGCTAGGGTTGTGCTGGGGCTAGGGTTGTGCTGGGGCTAGGGTTGTGCTGGGGTTAGGGTTGTGCTGGGGCTAGGGTTGTGCTATGGTTAGGGTTGTGCTAGGGCTAGGGCTGGGGTTGGGATTTTTTTCAAAAGTAAGAAAAAAAGATGACGATATGGTGACTAGTGTTGAGAGCAAGTGCTCACTACTTGAGTTTGCATCGGGTGCTCTGGTATGCATTGAGTATCGTGGGTATTTGAGTGACATGCTCGAGTCTCTGCCCCATATGCTTCGCGGCCAAAAAACTTTACGGGGATTGCCTGCCATGCACGAGCGATCCCCGCATGTTTTTTTTTTTTTGGTGCCTAATAACCGTGAAACATGCGGAGCAGGGACTCGAGCATGTCACTCAAGCACACGCTGTACATGGTGCATACTTGAGTACCCGATGCAAACTCAAGTAGCGAGCACTTGCGCTCAAGAATAATGACAACTTATTCAATATGATGACCTAATGTAAACAAATTCTGTGCCGTACCTCTGGGTTCAAAATGTTCACTATACACCTTAATAAAATCCTTGAGGGGTATAGTTTCCAAAATGGGGACACTTGTGGGGGAGCTCCACTGTTTAGGCACATCACGGGCTCTCCAAACGCGACATGGTGTCCGCTAACAAATTGAATGGAAAATCGGCTCAAATTGTTAGCGGACGCCATGTTGCGTTTGGAGAGCCCCTGTGTGCCCAAACATTGGAGCTCCCCCACAAGTGACCCCATTTTGGAAACTAGACCCCCCAAGGCACCTTTTTTTTTTTCACTTTTTCATTATTACGAATCAATTTGTGAAGCACCTGGGGGTTCCAAGTGCTCACTATGCATCTAGAAAGGTGCCTTGGGGGGTCTAGTTTCCAAAATGGGGTCACTTGTGGGGGAGCTCCAAAGTTTGGGCACAGAGGGGCTCTCCAAACGCAAAGTGGTGTCCGCTAACAATTTGAGCCGATTTTCCATTCAATTTGTTAGCGGATACCATGTTGCATTTGGAGAGTCCCTGTGTGCCCAAACATTGGAGCTCCCCCACAAGTGACCCCATTTTGGAAACTAGACCCCCAAGGCACCTATCTAGATGCATAGTGAGCACTTGGAACCCCTAGGTGCTTCACAAATTGATTCGTAAAAATGAAAAAGTGTTTTTTTTTTCACTTTTTCATTTTTACGAATCAATTTGTGAAGCACCTGGGGGTTCCAAGTGCTCACTATGCATCTAGAAAGGTGCCTTGGGGGGTCTAGTTTCCAAAATGGGGTCACTTGTGGGGGAGCTCCAAAGTTTGGGCACACAGGGGCTCTCCAAACAGAACATGGTGTCCGCTAATTATTCAAGCAAATTTTACAATCAAAAAGTCAAATGGCGCTCCTTCCCTTCCGAGCCCTGCCGTGCGCCCAAACAGTGTTTCTTCCCCAAATATTGGGTATCTGCGTGCCCAGGGGAAATTGCACAACAAATTTTGGGGTCCATTTTTTCTTGTTACCCCTGTGAAAATAAAAAAAAT